>NC_135172.1:35565-646815 GCF_041146795.1 Maylandia zebra
TGTAAAGTAAAAGTGAAAACATATGAAATAAAAACTGTTAAAGACTAACACTGCAGCAGCTGTCTCTGCTCCTCTGGTTGCATTTTGTGTGGTCTTTGTGCTGTTGTTGCTTATTGTGCACTGTAATGGAGTTCTTACACGAATAATATGCTCTGCTGTGTGACACAGAAAATCCAAGAACTCTACTGTAGTTTTATTGGGTGAAATTAGTTAGTAAACATGTTATTACTGTGTTTGCCACTTTCCTAATTTACTTTTTTGTATGTTTGTCACACTTAAATGCTTCAGACCATCAAACAAATTTAAATATTAGACAAAGATAACACAAGTAAACACAAAATGCAGTTTCCAGATGAAGGTGTTTAGCCCTGTGTTAAAGAGTGATCGCCTTCCAAACCTAATAAGTGGTTGGGCCACCCTTAGCAGAAGAACTGCAATCAAGCGTTTGCAGTAACTGTTAATGAGTCTCTTGCAGCACTGCTGGCCCACTCATCTTTGCAGATTTGTTGTAATTCAGCCACATTGGGGGGTTTTCAAGGACAAACCACCTTTCAAAGGTCATGCCACAGCATCTCAATCGGATACAGGTCAGGACTCAGCCATGCAGAGGACTCAGAGGACTCAGCCATGCACAGGTAGACTTGCTGGTGTGTTTCGGATCATTGTCGAGTGAGCTTCAGCTTGAGGTCATGAACAGATGTGCGGACATTCTCCATCATGTTTTGGTAAACAGCAGAACTCGTGCTTCCATTTACCACAGCAAGTCTTCCAGGTGCTGATGCAGCAAAACAGCCCCAGACCATCACGCTGACACCAACATATGTTACTGTGGTATGATGTTTTCTGAAATGCTGTTACTGTTACTCCAGATGTAATGGGACACACACCTTCAACATTTGTCTCGTCAGTCCACAGAGTGTTTTTCCAAAAGTCTGGGCTAGGGCTGGGCCATATCATACCGTTCACGGTAATACCAGTATAATGTTGGGCAATGATAGGAAAATGAAACATGGCGATAGAATATGGGTAAAATGCACAGGCGCAGTGCCTTTGTTTACATACGCACACGGTGGCAAAAGCATGGCGGCGACGCAGAATGAGGAGGGTGAAAGTGGATCGTTGAATGAAACGATGAACCTGAACTGGTTTGTAAAAATGCTGCAGCTTCACTGGTGTGGAACTGGTTTAGCTTTTGTCCATCAGATACACAACAAAGCACTATTTTTGGTAGAGCATGCTAGCGGGCCGTCGTTATTACCGTGTTGTTTGGAAAATACGGCGCACTTAAAATCAATCCTTTGATTTTTCTGAAAGTCGACAGTGCCCCTTATAATCCCGTGTGCCTTATGTATGAACTCTGGTTGTGTTTACTGACCTCGAAACGATTTTATGTGCACGGCGCTCGAAAATCTGTCAAATGTTTCAGTACGACTTTGCTGAGCTACGAAGCCGCACCGCTTGATGGATTGTGGGAGCGTTACGGCTATCGTAGGCGGAGCCTCGCGGAGTGATACGTGCTGTGCTTCAACATAATGTTACCGTATTGTGTGTGTATATAAGCTCTTTTTAAGTTTTGTGGATGTTATACATGGTTATGCTGAGGATGTGTCGGCCAGTTTCCACTGGAAATACCTTTTGGTTAAACTGTCAGCGAGGAGTTTGCACTGTTACATTTTTATATAACTTTAATGCACATAAAAAACAGCTGCTTGTTTAAGTGAAAATACATTGATGGTTTTTGCACTAATAAAGTTGTGGAGTTGTAAAGTATTTTGTCTCGTGTCGATTATATCATCAGTTATATCGTTATCGCAAAATATCGTGATAAATATTTTTGGTCACATCGCCCTGCTCTAGTCTGGGGGATCATCAAGATGTTTTCTGGTAAACGAGTCTTTATGGTTCTTTTGCTCAGCAGTGGGTTTCGTCTTTGAACTCTGCCATAAGAAAGACTCTGGGCAATAATGGCCTGGAGTCATGAACACTGACCATAACTCTCTCCTGTACTCACTCTACACCTACGGCTGCACGGCCACTAGCAACTCCAACATCATTGTGAAGTAGGGCTGAACGATTATGGAAAATAATCTAATTGCGATTTTTTGCCCCAATATTGCGATTGCGATGCGATATGCGATTATTTTTTAAGGTCTTTGTCTTCTGTATTATTAAACAAAGACAAGCAATACATCATATAGTATGGCCAATACTATATTACATTAATTTTAAACTGTTCTTTCCTGGAAGACAGACCTCTGTTATGATGACATGAGGTGATGCATGAATTGATGACTGACATTTTTATTTAACTTCTTCAATCACAACAGTATATTTGAACATACACAATAGTTTATTTTTAGCTTACAAACATCTGAGCATAAAGTGCTGGCAAGGAACCCTGGTGTAAACATTAAAATGAAAGTCAGTACAATGTGCAGATTGCAGAAATATACATAAACAAAATCAGTGGCTTTACCACACTCAGTTTTTCGACATCTGTGAACTACTAGACAGTCATTCAATTAAAAAATAATATTAAATAAATAAAACTAATAAATAAAAAATACACACATCTTACTGATCTCTGCAGTCAGTAACATTACACATAAAGTGCAAACATAATAGCAATTGTATAAACACACACACACAAACACGCCTTTAAAGTTTAAAGGCGTGAAATTGGACGGTCTAGTTCTGATTAGCGTCACCGCTGTCTCGGTGGAGTTTAATAAACTCGGCCGTCTGCTTCTTGCTATCTAAAATATAACCAGACACTGGCGTAAATTCTCGACTGTCTCATACTTCTGTTTAATAAGTTTTCTGTTTGACGTTTAGTCAGCTGTGTGAAAACCAAGGAGGAACCCACCCGGGGGATTAATAAAGTTTTATTTTATCTAATCTAATAACTTTAATCTCAGCCAAACCGATTTACTCACGAACAAACAAAACACTGAAAAAAGCCCAACAATAACATTTTTAGGTTGTCTAAGTGACTTATATATTACGTTTAACCCGAGCAGCGAAACTCCGCGGTGATCTGAAAATGATGTGCCGGGAGTTGTGCCGTTCTCGGCCGCATCAGTGACCCTCGAGCTCCCGGCTAGCTGTCGAGCTGGTGGGTAGCAGACGCCTCTGAAAACGTCGAAGCACTTTTGCAAATATGGGATATCTTGATAAACCGAGCAGATATTTGATGTTTACACAACTACTTTCTCGCCTGAAAATATGTTAAAAGTTTATTTTGTGACCCAGAAAGATTAGTATGAGTAATTTTTAAACTTAGTAGCGGCCGCCATTGTTGGAAACTGGAGTTTGGCTGGGCCGCGCTATGAATTCTGGGATATGGTAGTAATTTGGACAGCCTTCGGCGCGTCGCTGTGACGTAATCGGTCTACAAATGCGGCCTCAGGAGGATGCAGCCCATGAATTTGGACATGTCCAGAGTATAATTGCAGCCTTTGCGGTTAGAAAATTGCACTTGATCATGTCGCGATATTATCGCAAATGCGATATATCGTTCAGCCCTATTGTGAAGTATGCAGAGGACACTACAGTGGTGGGTCTTATCACCAAAGGTGATGAGACGGCTTACTGCTGTGCCATTGAGAGCGTCCTCACTGGATGCATCACCACCTGGTACGGCAACAGCACCGCTTACAACCAGAAAGCTCTCCAGAGAGTAGTGCGGTGTGCCGAAAGGATAATTGGAGGTGAGCTTCCCTCCCTCCAGGACATCTACAGGCAGCGGTGCCTGAAGAAAGTGAGGAGGAACCGAACCAGCAGACAGAGCCTTTTCCATCAGGCCATCAGGCTGCTGAACACTTCATAGACACCTCATCTTCTCTTATCAGTACACTATGCACTCCACAATGTAGATGAATGCCATTTGTCTTGCACATTTTCAACTGCTAACCTCTGTAGATTTAATTTTATATCTATAGATAGATAGATAGATAGATAGATAGATAGATAGATAGATAGATAGATAGATAGATAGATAGATAGATAGATAGATAGATAGATAGACATATTCAGTAATGCACACATATTCATTCTTATAATTCTCAGATTCCCATCCTTATATTTTGCTTGTTCTTCTATTATTGCATTTTGCACCTCTGTTGCTTGTGAAGCTCACACACAACAATGACACTCGCAGTGCTGTACCAGTGTACATGTGATGTGACAACAAAACTGGTTTGCTTTGATTTTGATTTGATTTAACTAAGGCAAGTGAGGCCTGCAGTTCTTTGGATGTTGGGCTCTTTTGTGACCCGTTGGATGAGTCGTCGCTCTTTCAGCTGTTCCATGTTTTCATCATTGGTGGATGATGGCTCTCACGGAGCTTTAGAAATGGCTTTATAACCCTTTCCAGACTGAGAGATCTCAGTAACTTTGTTTCTCAGCTGTTCCTGCATTTCCTCGGATCGTGGCATGTCGTCCGGCTTTTGAGGATCTTCTGGTCTGCTTTGTCAGGCACGTCCTATTTATGTGATCTCTTGATCTGGAACAGCTGTGGCAGTAATCAGGCCTGGGTTTGGATTTTTGTTCCCCCTTTATAATTAACGCCTTCAATAACAAACTGCATTTTCTATTTAGTTGTGTTATCTTTGTCTAATATTTAAATTTGTTTGACGGTCTGAAACATTTAAGTAACAAACATACAAAAAATAGGACGTCAGGGAGGGCCAAACAGCACTGCAGCAGACCTCATCTGTGTGTAGCATCTACACAGTTTATAGATGTAGCTGACTCATCATGCTTGCTACCATTATTTGATTATTAGAGCTCAGCCACGTTGCTGAATATGCAATCTTAAATATGTTGTCTTTAGCTACAAAACAAACAAAACAATAAACATGGAAGAAGTGCTCCCAGCATGTGGTAAAATTATTAATTACTTTAACAAACATGCATTTGTGAAACTTAAACACACAGTCTCATTTCAAAATGGAATAAAAGAAGTGGACACGATGCATTTGACCCTACGGTCCACCCAGTCTGTCCCCGCTGGTCCCCATGTCCAAACCTAAGAAGACCTGCACAGCAGCCATTGCTTTGCTTTTACCTCTTAACCCTCTCAGGCTCAAATTAAACTTTTTGTTGCTAATGCACAACCAAGTCCTGCAGTGGTACTTCTGAGTAAAAGAAACTCATAATTTATGTATGTGGGGTGATCAGGTTGTTCATTTTTAACTGTTGCAAATCTGCAACGCCTGCCCTGAGAGGGTTAAAATGTGACTTGTCCTAGAGAGCTCTGCACAAGAATTAAAATGTGCACAAATGGCAAATAAAAATCTTGAATTTTTTCCTTTTTAGAGAATGAAACCATGCGCAAACTGAGTTTTCTGGTGAGCAAACAAGAACAAGCTGCAAAATATCCAAGTTTAAGTGTGGAAAAGCATTCATTCATTTAAGTGTGAGACAATTAAACTGGTGACGTTTCCACACTCACGTCTGCACTTTCACACTGACAATAAAAGCTTTTGCTCTTTCTTTGGCCCTGGGGGGTAAATCTTTGGCTTAGAAGAAGAAAAATCTCCACTTTGTATAAACCTCTCCCTGAGCAAATAATAAGGCGTGCTGCTTTTCATGCCTTCACATCTTCTTGAGCCTCCGCTCAGGAGGCGATCACTCATGTACACACACGGTTACCTGGAAGAAAAGTGAACTGTGGTGCAAAAGGGGAAAGTTGTTGATGCCCCTAAATGTGCTTCCATCCATCTTCTGCATATTTGTTATTTCTTACAAAAAGAAGTATTAAAAAAAGAAGGACTGAAATAAAGAAAGAAGGTTTTACACTCGGCTTTTTGTGTAACAGCACCAAGTTTGCAGGCATGCGAGCAGCAGACACAAAGCTCTACACTGTAGTCACACAGCAGCTTTACTTAATGCGATTGAGCTGCTCTACTTTGGGGGAAGTGATGCAGTGCAGCAGGAAACTTCACGCTACAGGTGCAGCTGTTTACAATAATGACACACATGCTCGTAACTATTCTGTCTTTAGCCAGGTTACATGTAGAAATGTCAGCTGTTTGATGAGCTCTGGAAACCCAACCACATCTGAGACTTTTTGAATAATCCTGGTATCAAACCACACGTGTGAAAGTTGACCACACAAGTCTTGGTACCACATTTAATGAACCTTCCCATTTACCCAGGCTAGGACTACAGCAGCTTGTGACCACCCTCGGCTGGGCTTGTGTCTCCTCTCAACCTCTAACCAGTGCTCCTTTGCATGTAAGGCAGACGTCTTATACGCATACATAATGTGATAACAAGAATATGGGGAAATAGTTGATGTTGGAAGCTGGTTGTAGCTCACACATGAGTATACGACTACGTATGGCTAAATCAGAGTAGCAGCAGGGTAACCCACCAACAGGGTGACGCACCTGTACGGCAACACGTGTAATACAAACAATACCAACAGTGACAATTCTGAAAATGGGAGCAACATAACTTTAAAGGTATAAATAATAATAAACACGTTTTTAGGTAGAGCTGTTTTTTATGCTGCTACTGTTTCTTCAAACTGCAGCGACACACAGATGCATTAGCCTGGTAAATGAACACTGTCCATTAATGCAGATGGATGGGACTGGTAGCATTTGCTGCCTAGCTCCCACATTAGCATTACTGTTGTGCTATGGCAATGATAAGAGACCACTAATGTACAGCGATAACTAAACCTGAAGCAGAAGAGTTGAGTGACTGTTGGTACTGACACTGCTGCACGGCTCCACCGTGGCTGCAACATAAGCTGCTCTATTTCACACTCTTGCCAACATGCACGTTGCTCTGGATGCAAGAGTGGATGGAGTTGGTGGAGTATAAGAACTGCTGAGAGGGACCAAGGCCCAGGAGCATCCGAGTGATTATCTTCAACTACACAACAGACGACAACAGCGGCTTCTTCTTTCTTGCTGAGCATAAAATAAAAGTCTACACGAGACAAAAAAAGAGCGAGTGGTCACATGAGGTCATTAAGGTCACAGGTTCGCTGTGCTCGCTCGTAGGAGGCCGTTGGGGTTCTCTCAGTCATTTAAGGACCTCTACCTTACAGCGTGAAGGCCCTGGGGCAACTGTTGTTGTGATTTGGTGCTTTCACAGGCTACCATTAGGACAAGGTGACAACCTCACTGGGGGTAAATATCTGGAACTTCACATCAGCTGTTTGGATGAGAACTGAAACAGTCTTTGGAAAAATAAAAAAAGGATGCTGGCAGCCTTCCGCTTGCCTGCTGTAGGTGCAGCATCAAATATTGCTTGATGTTTGGTAAACCAGGGACAGACCTTGCACTTGCTTACCTACTGCAGAGTAACGGCTATGCAAGGTTTAAGGGAGCTACATCACCAGGCACTAACCGAGGCAGTCGTGTCAGCCTCTATGCTGAGCGTCACTGAGAGCTGTCAGCAGCTGATGCAAACCTCAATCCATGGATGAGACAACATCCAGGGCTGGAGGCATCTGTTGCTCCGCCCCATGGAGTTTTAAATTGCACACATACCATTCACTAAATCTGACCACAGGAAAGTTTCTGTTTCTATACGAGGCTAAAATCAGAAATGTAAAATGTAGATTCAAATCAATGTTTTACAAGCTAACTCGTGTATTTCCGAATAATATTTTTTCTTTTGGGAAATTGTTAAACTGTGTCTTTGCTGAAAAGGAGCTATGGAGAAGTTTGCTAAGATGTCAGTCTGACTTCTGTACAGTCAAAAAGAAATAAAAGCTCTAACACTGACTGACTGACACAGGAACAGCTGTTTCCTGTATTTGAAAACTCAAGTAGTTAATGAGATATTTCCAATTGATGATGCCACATGAAGAAACATGCTAATTTAAGTGTCCACTGCTACGCTGAATGAAGGCTTTAAAGGAAAACTTTGCCCGTTTATTAAAAAACGAGGAGCGATCGTCAGTGAGGAATCACTCATCTGTGCTGTTCTGAACATTAACACAAACATAAACACACTGGAGTGAAGACCTGCTGTGAGTGGTTTGCTGAATAGCTGCGATAATGTTTTCTATTCCTGGAAAGGAAGAAGAAAACAAGTCTTAAAAGCTTTGCACATGTTTGGTTTTCCTTTGTCTCCTCAGTTCAATACAATCTCATTTGTATATCACCAGTTTATAATGGTTCATAATGGTTCCCTCATACAGCACTGAAATCAGATGATCTCCTGCGATGACTGTGGGGAGGAAGAACTCCCTTTTTAAAAGTCAGAGAGTCTCTGATGGCAGTCGGTGCTCGTACTATCTGAAACAGGTTCCATGTAATTGCTAACTTTGAGTTTGATATCAGACCGACAGCAGGACGACTCCTTCTTATGGCAACATTGACGCCAGGTTTCAGTGACAGCGCTTGACAATACCACAACTTTGTCATGTTGGATCAAACAGATACTGTCAAAGTTCAACTTTGACGACATCATTTGTACTAAAAAAAAAAAAAAAAAGGTGAAATTGCCATAATATAGTATCGTGAGTGAAGTACAGTGATATCGTGATAGCGCTGGCAAAACCTGGGGTAAGTGTCCTGCAGTCACCAGTGAATTTATTGGGGTAGCCCTTCCCATAGCCACAGATCAACTGGCACCAGTTGATGTAAATCTGGTCCGAGTGGGTACCGGAGCCGTAAAACAGGTCCAAGCTTGTGCCTCGAGCACAGCTGGTGCCACTAATAACTCAGAGTTGGACAAGTTGGAAAAACTCCTCAACAGGAAATGAAATCCTCTCAGGAACACTTTGATCAATCAAAACCAAACTGCCAAAATGGGCCTGTGACTCCGCCCACACACATATGCTCTGTTTAACCTTCTGTATCCCACTGTTGACTAATAACAACTGCCACTGGCCGACAAGCGTATACCACAGACTGGAGACACTTAATCATAAATTAGGATTAAAAACAGATATATGTGCATCAAATAGTTTCCATGTTTCCCCGACAAATCAAAACACACTGGCTGTAGTTTGTATCCTGTCAGAAGGCTGTTTAGCTCCGCTGTCAACAAGCCCAGTGTGAAGCATCCATGTCTGTGAGGCAGTGAAACAGGTCAGAGAGCGTCTGCTGCAACGATAACCAAGGGGTGACGAGGATATCCCAAACCGCTGGTCTTACTGAAGCTTTGAGGTGCAGCATCGTCGCTCTGACGTCATCAGCAAGTAAACTCTCAGATGATGTGCCAGTGTAATCAGACCCTTTATCACAAGGAAGTGTGGCTTTTTAAAGACACTGTGGGCTGCATCTGTGGTCCTAGCATCACATCACAGGTGGCTAGCTGTCAGGTTTTTAGAGACTACTTTATTTTCTCTATAGAGAAGGGTTGCACATCTAGTCTGCTGGCAATAACTGCAAATATATCATGACTAAATCATTCTGCATGTTTATGCACAGTTTCCTTCATTACAGCTCTGACGTCAGCTAAGGAGGTAAGGGCTCAGGTCAGGAGGAAGAGAATGAGGTGACGAGGGAGCAGTGGAGGAGGAGTGTGATGAAGCTCATGCCATCCAGCCATGTGTTGTTCAGCCAGCTCCAAACTACACGGTCGTTCTCTTTATTATGGTCTTGTGCTGATGATTGACTAACTTTATTATTCAGCTCATATACAATTCAGTTTTATTTACACAGCGCCAAATCACAACAACAGTCGCCTCAAGGCGCTTTATACTGTAAGGTCGACCCTACAATAACACATACAGAGAAAACCCAACAATCATATGACCCCCTATGAGCAGCACTTTGGTGACAGTGGGAAGGAAAAACTCCCTTTTAACAGGAAGAAACCTCCAGCAGAACCAGGCTCAGGGAGGGGCGGGGCCATCTGCTGCGACCGGCTGAGGTGAACACTTCTCCTACACCCCGCCCATCTAAAATCCCACCGTACCCTCATGGAAAATATAAATTAACACTTTTCAGTGGTTTATTCGATACGTTCAAGTGTTTCCTTCAAAGTTCTGGACGCTCTGTGGGAATACTAACCGGGTACAGAGGGTTAACCTGCACCAGTTCATATTTCATTTAGTCTCACAAACACTACAGTGCAGGGACACATGACTGTCACCAAGGGTGGCTTTATGTGCCGTCACATATTCTTTTCAGGTTGTGGATCATGGCATAAGTAATAAATCAATAGCTTATTAGCTGACAACAAAGCATTACTAATAACAACTGCAAACTCACAGCAGGAAGAACATTTTAACTGTCTGATGTCTAATAAACGAATATAACTTAGAGTACGTGACTGAAAATCACCTAAAACTAAACTAAAAGGCTAAAAATGATCCGGGGGAGCAACTGGCTGTATCTATGGCAACAGCACGGCTTCGTAGTACAAGAGTCAAGATGGTGCACTGACCTGTCGGCTCTCCAGCTGTCACCGAGGAATGGAAAACAGAAAAATACAATAAAGACGACCCAGGACTATTGAGCAGCTACGATCCTCTATTAGACAGCGGGCCCATAGTCCTCTCCCAAACATCCAGGTACTAGTCTGGTCCCAGACTTGAACCTTCTCTCGGAGAATAGAGGGGGATGCTGCACAGGGGGAATCACAGCCCTGTCCCAAGAGTTTGAGCTGTACAGCTGCCATCAAATTACAAACGGGCTAATATTTTCCTTAAATGGTCCGTTTTCTTAGTTTAAAAGTTGTATTTCTTTTCTGTGTTCTACTGTGAATAAAGTCTGTGAGTGACAAAACGAATCGTGTCACTGCTAAACCCTCAACTCTCCAAATGTGGTCTTTTTGCAAAGTCTTATTAAAACGTGTGCTCAGAGAATCAAAAATTCACGTGCAGGAAAATTCTACTTCAGAAACATCTATTAATACAATAAATGCCATCCTACTTTCCAAACGCCTGTCAGTCTGCATTAGTTGACAATAAACTGTCCCGCACACCTTTCACCTCCAACACCTAAAGCTAGCAGAAATCTAGCAAAAACAAAAGCAGGACAAACTGATTTTCTCAGCAGAGGAAACTCATCTGTAAAGGCTATAAGGCAGAGCAGGGAGGGCCGGCGTCCTGCAGGTTGTAGATATCACCTGAATCACATGATTAGTTCATCATCAGGCCTCTGGAGAACTTTAAGACATGTTGAGGAGGTCATGTGGATCATCTGTGTTGGGTCAAGAACACATCTAAAAGCTGCAGGACACCGGCCCTCGAGGAGTTCCCCACACCTGCTATAAAGTGTCAGACCCCAGCCACTGTCTGTCTATCTGAATGTGTGGGAAGATGAAGGAAACATGGCTTCTTCACGGGGGGATTATGGGGCACACCAGCAGAGGACTACTCTGACGCTGCAGTTGACTCAGGTGAGGTCACATACCTTGAAGACCTCCGAGAAGAAGCCTGAACCGATCTTCTCACAGAAGAAGTCATCGATGCGGGCCAGGCTGGACACAGCACTCCTCAAGGCTCGGTACGAGGAGGGCCGGATCCGGTTGGGTGCGTGGATGCTATGCAGAGCTGGCTCATCGAGGCTGCCGTGACCCTCCTCAGGGTCACAGAAGCAGCACTCGGAGTGGTAGTCCATAGTGCTGACAGTTCTCCAGATGCTCTGAAACCCTGATTCTCAGACCACCGCAGTCCTCGGGTACGAGGTGATGGTGCCTCCCACCATCATAGTGTCACAGAGACCAATGAGCCGACAGTATTGTTTAACCACGGCGCTGCTGTGGTCGCCCCAGTGTGTGCTGTAGGTTACTGCTCAGTTTATGTCCTTCTTCCGTTACTGAGCCAAACGTCTCATCTGTTCATCACCCCCCCATGCTGCCCCAACAGCTCCTGCCTGACAAAGTTTCAACTCGTTCAAGTCACGCAGTGTTTGGAATTCCCGCTGCCCATGAACGCCTCCTCAGCGTGTGGGTGAGAGAGGAGGCTCGGTTCCTTCCGTCATCCCGCACGTTTGATGGATGCCGCAGTTCCACGGCACCGGGAGCCGGCCATACACGCAGAGCCCTGCGGAAGCATTAAAGGCACATTATTAGGAACAGCAGCCCTTACGGTGGCTGCAGGTGGATTTACAGCAAGAGATCCGCATCACCGCGTATCACTGCGCTGTTTGCGCCGACGAACAAGAGCTCGGGCCCATCTCCGACTGGAACCATGACACCAGCAGCCAGAGTGACCACCACCTCCACCCAATCACATCGGGCCGGCTCCACCAGACTGCCTGACTAACTAAGACTGACAGGCCCCGTTAAACCTGCTGCTTTAGAATAAAGAGTCCCGCTGATGCAGCGTGCTGAGCCTCCCTGTAATGCGCCTCCCTCGCTGCTGATAACGGGAGCTTCCACAGGCACAGGTAGACACGTCGGTGTGACCGGGGACGTCCTGCGCTCCGAGGACCGGAGCATCTGCTGCTCCTAATCCCGTGTGTCTCCGTGCTTCGCCGGGAGCAGGCTGGGACGGATACCACAAACGAAAGTGGCCGAACCAAGCGCCCGAGAGGCACTCGGACTGCTTCCTGCTCGACACTTCACAGCAAAACTCTTAATCGAGTATTTATTCAGTGTGTGTGTGTGTGTGTGTGTGTGTGTGTGTGTGTGTGTGTGTGTGTGTGTGTTTGATGGATTAGATTGAATATACAGCAACAAAGCCTAAGCTGAGTTACTGAGTTCTGCGGCCAACAACACAAACGGAAGGTTTGCAGAGACAGAGGGACTAACTAACGCTACAAAACAGGAGTGTTTACTGGGAAGATGCTTTCTACGTGATGCATGTATGGAACAAGTTCGGTCAGGACAGGGCTGCTTAAACCTACACGGTTGCACAAATCACACAACAGGTTATTAGCAAGAATATTATTGAAAGAGTTGATACATCATCATGCTTTATGTGGTAATATTTGGTATTTCTTTTTTCTCCATTTTTGTAAGGTTACCCTGAGGGTTCAGTTCAAGACTCTTATTTTGAAGACCAAGTGGTACGACTTCCTTTATACCCCCCTCTCCCTCCCACCTCTGTCGAGCTCAACACTTGGCACAGACAGGACGGAGCTGTGATTGGAGAAGATGAGGAGGCAGAGGCTAACCCCAACAGCTGATCTGAGGTCCGTCTGTGGCGGGAACACTTGCGCCTTACTACAGGAAACCGATCCCGAACCAGCAGTTGAGCCGGAAGTGCAGCAATGACACACATTTTGAAATTAAAATAAATAAATGAACAAACCGATGAAGAAAGATAAACGAACAGATGAAATAAGTATTAAATAAAAACGAAACACAGCAGCTGCTGTAACATGACATCATTTATTTTGGAGGATCATTTCTCAGTTAAACATAAAAAACAACCCCCACCATATTCATAGGAGTGACGACCCCCCACGCCCCCCGGTCCTCTCTCTGTGTCCTACTGACATGTTTTTCCTGTTCACGTTGGCGGAAGTGATGAGGGAACTATCTGCACACCAGCTACTGCACCATCAAACAAACACATCATTACAGTGTAAATTCAGTGCTTGAAATACAGCTCATGTGTTTGATATAAGGCTGTGAAATAGGAATAAATAAAAAATAAATAATAATAAAAGATTTTTAAAAAATAAAATAAGCAAAGGGTTAAAAATGATGTCAGCTACGAGGATGACATCATGGGTTTGGATTCACCAACAGAGGCAATGTTTCCCTCTTTCTATGACATGATGGAGTGAGCAGATATATTTGGAAAAAATAAAAAATAAATGTGGAAATAACTGTATTGGAAACAGGTGTGAATAGAAAATATCCACTGATTGTAATAATGTCACTATAACAGTTGTTAATTATTGAGCAGGTCATGGAAGAGATCTCAGAACCGCTAATCAACATCTGCATCGCATCAACAGGAAATGAGTCATGTTGTGCTGTAACTGCAGATACACATCACTAGAAATATGTTATTAGAAAAGTTCTGAGATAAACATAAATTACTCTCTGACAATCAATACAGATTCAGATCACACAGTTACACATCACCAGCATTAACTGACTCAATGAGATTACAGGTACAGTATGCATGAGTCTTTCTAGAGCAGGGGTCGGCAACATTCTGATGATGAGTGCATCTAAACTTTCCTCAGAGGTCAGTGTGCCATATGATTGCATTAGCAATAAATGTAATAATGCTCTATATCAACAGTTACACACTAGATAGAACCACTTTATAGGATTATATTTGTTCACAGATGTTGGCAGCTATCAGCTACTTAGAAAAGGATCCTGGTGTTATTTGTCTCTCAGAAACAGTTCATAACTTCAACTCATCCATGTCACCTAAAAGGTAAACCTGTTTCTCCATCACAGCTCTGATGATTCAGTAAGGACATCTCCTGGTTTCATCTTCATGTTTCCCTCTCACCACATAACCAAACCGACATCATGACCAGCAGCTTTACAGCTGTGGCTCCAGCAAACATCAGCGGCTCCAGCAAACATCAGCTGATACTAGAAATTAATATTAAATAAATTCTAACAACAGCTGATCAAGCTTAAACGTGCTGCTGTTGTTTAGCGCGACATCCACTGGTTTCCTCTTTCTGGTGCAAAGTGGGCGATAAACAAACAAGAGAGAAAAGCCGATCAGCTGATCATTGATCAGTTTCATGATTGAATCTGACCCAGATACACTGCAGGTCAGAACTTCTTACCTGATGTTCAGTTCACCTGACACTCGGCCGCCTCGGGTCTCTCCTCCTGCCTCACCTTTCTCTCATCCACCTGTTGCCTCTGTGGAAGCTCCGCCACAGCCACCACCAAACAACTGAGTTATTTTTACACATCTGCCAGCATCTGGCCAATCCGACCCCTGTTCTAGAGGGAGGGGTGAAATTATTGTTATTTAAGCGAAACACTGTGACAGGAAATGACAGGAAGTTGAGAGAATATTCCTCATTAAGCTTGGAAATTTCTTGTGATGTCCCCCAGGGGTGGTCTGTAATGGAGCCAATACTGTTCATTGTTTATATTATGTGATGGACCGAGTTGAAAAACAGGAGGAGTCCCAGGAATTATTAGAAAAATATAGTTTCCATTTATTTAACCCCCAAAAATTATATTTACAAGACTAATAAATGTTGAGCTCATAAAAGAGGTCAAAGAAACAAAACTGAACTCAGGCAAAGACTGCAACCTTAACAAACCAAATGACTGCCCAAACATACATAATTGACCTAAACATGAATGACATACAAGGGTATATATAATGGCTGATCAGACCATTGTGACACATGAGGGGTAACAAACAAAACACAATCATAAATCACAAACGATGCAGTACAATCTAGTTTGTTAATAAACTAAACACTAAAGAAGAAAATCAAAAACCCCATTAAACCCTAAACTCAAATATTTAATTAAATACAAATACTTTGTTTTTAAAGTAAAGAAAACACACATTCCCCCCTTCAGCAGGAAGTGGTGTGGTCCAATTATCTTCCTTTGTATTTAATGGTTTCAAACCCTGGCTACCATCTTCTGTCCAGCAACTCCCAGGGATGATGGCAGGTAAGAAATAAAAAGACAAAAGTTAGTCAGAAAGCAAAGAAATTTAGTATGAATACATAAGTAAACTAAATGTGCGCGCTTACAAATAGAACAGATGTATCCAAACCAATCAATGAAGTTATTGGCAACTAAAATGTATTACTATGTTCAAATGAAGAATGAAAATACAAAAGTTACCAACTTTAGAGTGTGGCCACGGGTTTGGCCATCACACACCCCCCCACTTCTGGATCTTCCATCAGGCAGCGAGAGAGGTAATCAGCAATGGTGTTGTCTTTACCAGGGATATAGTGAACCTTAAACCGGTATGGCTGCATAGCCAGATACCACCTAGTGATTCTCCCATTAGTGTCTTTCATTCTCTCCAGCCACTGCAGGGCTTTGTGGTCAGTTTGAAGGATGAATTCTCTTCCCAGCAAATAATATTTGAAAGAGTCAAGTGCCCATTTAATGGCCAAGGCTTCCTTCTCAACCGTTGCGTAGCGGCTCTCCCTTGGTAGCAGCTTACGGCTGATGTAGGCGACAGGATGTCGATCCTCTGGTGGTCCCTGCAGAAGCACTGCTCCCAAACCCTTTTCAGAAGCATCAGTCTGCAATGTAAAGTCTTTTGTGAAATCTGATGAGTGCAGAACGGGGTCCTTACTCAGGGACTGGCGAAGGTCTTTGAAAGCTGCAATAGCTTCAGCTGTCCACCGAATCTTATTGGGACATCTTGAGCCAATCCTGTCCGTCAGTGGGGCTGCTCTAGCTGAGAAGTTGGGAATTAATCTGTTGTAGAACGCAGCCATGCCGAGGAAGGATCGCAGCTGTTTCCTGGTTTGTGGAAGAGGACATGATGCAATTGCATTAATTTTGTCAACCTGTGGTTTAATTGTCCCACCTCCAACAGTAAATCCGAGGTACTGGACTTCAGTCCTAGCAAGAGCACACTTTGCTGGATTGATGGTAAGGCCTGCGGAACACAGCCGATCCAGCACGATCCTTAAGTGATCCACATGCTCTTCCCAAGTTCCACTGAAAACAACAACATCATCAAGGTACGCACAGGTGAATGCTGAGAGCCCACAGAGTACCTTATCCATTAGCCTTTGAAATGTTGCTGGGGCCCCATGCAGACCAAATGGTAAGACTGAACTCGAACAATCCCCACGGAGTACGGAATGCTGTCAACTCTTGAGACCGTTTAGTGAGAGGTACTTGCCAGTATCCCTTGGAGAGATCAATGGTCGTTAGATATTTTGCCTTCCCCAAACGCTCAATGAGATCGTCAATGTGTGGCATCGGGTAAGAGTCAAATTTTGATATGGAATTGAGATACCTGAAGTCGATGCAAAAACGTATCGTGCTATCCTTTTTCGGAGCCAACACAACAGGGTTGCACCACTCACTTGTTGAAGGTTGGATGATTCCAAGAGACAGCATGAGGTCCACCTCCTTTAACTCCACCAGGAAGCGTTCCGGTATCCTGTAACTCATACGCTTCACAGCTGCATCAGGTTTTAAAACAATGTCATGCTCCACCAGACTCGTGCGACCTGGGTACTTTTGAAATATGTCTGAATTAATCAGAGGTGTTACCTGAGACTGTTGCTCACTGGTGAGATGGCTCAGGTCCAGGACAGAGACTGTTACTGAAGGCAAGTAGTCATTAACTTCTTCCTCCTCATCCACGCTGTGAATAAGCAAACCCTCTGTTTTATTCTCAGTGCGTGGAATCCATTCCTTAAGAAGGTTAACATGGAGCACTCTACTCCCTCGCTGGAGACCTGGTGTGGAAACTTTGTAGGTAGTAGGTCCAAGTTTCTTCTGTACTTCAAAGGGTCCCTGCCACTTTGCCAGCAACTTGCTGTCAGAAGTTGGCAACATTACCAAAACCTTCTGGCCAGGGACAAAACTCCTGTGGCGAGCTTTTTTATCAAACAAAGTCTTTTGTTGCCTCTGAGCAGCTGCCATATGACTCTGAGCCAGTTCACTCATCTGCTGAAGCTTTTCTCTCATATGAATGACATATGAGATAACATTGACCGATTCCTCTTTACCTTGCTCTCCCTCCCATGAGTCCTTTAGCAGGGTCAATGGGCCTCTCACCTCATGGCCATAAAGAAGCTCAAACGGAGAGAAGCCAGTGGAGGCTTGAGGAACTTCCCTGTAGGCAAAAAGGAGGTATGGCAGCCACTGGTCCCAATCAGACCCTGTATCATTGACAAACTTTCAGAGCATTTGTTTGAGAGTTTGGTTGAAGCGCTCCGTCAGTCCATCTGTCTGTGGGTGATAAGGGGTTGTCCGCACACTCCTGATGCCTAACAGCTTATAGACCTCTTTCAACAGTGTGGACATAAAATTAGTGCCCTGGTCAGTTAAAATCTCCTGTGGGAATCCAACCCTTGAGAACAGTTGAATCAATGAGGAAGCTACAGTTTTTGCTTTAACAGTTTTTAATGGAAAGACTTCAGGATACCTCGTAGCATAGTCTGTAATGACTAGCATAAAGCGATTTCCAGATTTGCTTTTTTCTACAGGACCAACTACGTCCATGCCAAGACGCTGAAATGGTATACCAATGATTGGGAGAGGTTGGAGTGGTGCTTTGGTGGGGACTCTAATTGAAGTCTTCTGACATTGAGGACAACTCCTGCAAAACATAGCAACATCTGAGCGTAAACCAGGCCAGAAAAAGTATCGCTTGATGCGAGCGGTGGTCTTATGCTTCCCCAGGTGGCCAGCCCAGGGAATGGAGTGCCCCAAAGTAAGCACTGTTTCACGGGCTACTTTAGGGACCACTAACTGTTTAACCTGGCTGTGCTGGTGGTATAAAATGCCATCTTGCAGAATGTACAGCTCTTTATTTGTGTCAGATTCAATAGAGTCCTCTTCCTTGGCCCTCAGCAACATGGCAGACAAAGTTGGATCAGCCTGCTGCATTTGTCTGATGTTCGTAGGTACTGAAAAACCTAAAGGCATATCTGGAGCAGCCTGAACTGATGTCTTTCCAACAGTGTGTTGAAATTTCTCACGTCTTCTTTCACTGCGTGGCTTCCGAGACTTCCCGGGATCTGTCTCTAGTTCAGCCTCAAAGAAGGGTAAAGCACTGAGGGTTGCATAATGCTCATCCTGATTTTTAGTTTGAGCCCTTGTTATAGCAACATTGCACTCTTGCACTTCTCTCAACAAATCATAGATGACTGGCAGATCCTCCCCAAGAACTACAGGATAGGGCAGATTATCAGCTACACCAACCTTTAACAGATAGGGTGTCCCCTGCACTTCAATAAACAGATCAGCAGTAGGGTATGGTCTTTCATCACCATGTATACAGCAAACTGATAAGGTTTCAGAGGGGCATGTGTAGTCTTTTGACACATATTTCCTGTGTACCAGAGTCTGTGTGCTGCCAGTGTCTATTAAAGCATTAATTTCTTGTCCATTAATCTTAACTGTGGTGATTTTATTTGACTGCTTTCTCTCAGATTTAATATCCACATTCTGGTGAGGCACAAAACACATCTGAGATAATTTGCTTTGATTATTAGGACACATGGGCTTAGTGTGACCTTCCTGTCCACAAAGGTAGCACACTGGCGGCCTTTTACCTGGCTTCGAGGTATTCAGAGGCTGCGTTTCCCTTGTAAAGGGCTTACCCACACCCGTCGCTGACCTCTGAGGATGCTGAGGGGGTTGCGACCGACGTGAATCTCTGGCAGCCTTCCATGCACTGTTGCTCCATGGCTGACTCTTACTTCGGGCAGCTACAAACACATCAGCCAGAGTGGCGGCCTCTGCAGCAGACTTTGGATTATGCTCCTTAATCCAGACCTGAAGCTCAGGACACAGCATTCTTAAAAACTGCTCCAAGATAATAATTTCACCAACTTCTTTTACAGTTCTGTTTTTCGGCTGAATCCATTTTTCATAAAGTTCTTTCAATCTCGCATACAGTTCCTTGGGACTCTCATCAAAAACTTCAAGACAGCGAAATCTTTGCCTATATGTTTCTGGGTTTATATCATATTTTTGCAAAATGGCAGCTTTTACCTTCTCATATTGCAGTGATTCGTCCACATCCATATTAACATAGGCACTTCGAGCCTTACCAGTAAGAAGAGGAATGAGGTGAAAAATCCAGTCTGACTCTGGCCAACGACAAGCAGCTGCAATTCTCTCAAAAGTGGTCAGAAAATGTTCAACATCATCTTCAACAGCTGGTTTCTCCAGTTTAGGATGATGAATATGCACAGACTGACCTGTTAATATGGAGGCTGAGCCAGAACCCTCATGCTGAGATGTTGCTTGTGTCTGATAATCAGCTGGAGTTTCAACAGACTCTGGATCAGTTGATGTGGGCTCTGGAAGTGGGGTGGTTCTGGCCTGCACTTTCATTTGCAAAAGCCGAAACTGGTGTTGCAAACTCTTAAAACGCTGTTCTTGCAGTATAGCATCCTCTCTCTGCTTTTTATCTCAAACTTCCTGTTGTCCCATGAAAGCCTGAAGAATCCCAGCAATATCAAGGAGAGTTGGCTCCCTGGTATCCTCTCCTTCAGTGTCTCCAGCCACAACTGAAATTCCTTCTTCCATCTCCTTCTCCCTCTCTGGCTGCTGCAAGGCCTCTCTGGCCTCCATTTTATTTCCTCTCTTTGGGCGCACAGCATTCTGCATGGCTCAAAAAGTTTGTCAGGGGAGGAAAAAAAGGACAGAAAAATGCAAAAAAAAAAATCCTGTCTCCTCAACTGAAGGATCCCACTCCTGACACCACATGTGATGGACCGAGTTGAAAAACAGGAGGAGTCCCAGGAATTATTAGAAAAATATAGTTTCCATTTATTTAACCCCCAAAAATTATATTTACAAGACTAATAAATGTTGAGCTCATAAAAGAGGTCAAAGAAACAAAACTGAACTCAGGCAAAGACTGCAACCTTAACAAACCAAATGACTGCCCAAACATACATAATTGACCTAAACATGAATGACATACAAGGGTATATATAATGGCTGATCAGACCATTGTGACACATGAGGGGTAACAAACAAAACACAATCATAAATCACAAACGATGCAGTACAATCTAGTTTGTTAATAAACTAAACACTAAAGAAGAAAATCAAAAACCCCATTAAACCCTAAACTCAAATATTTAATTAAATACAAATACTTTGTTTTTAAAGTAAAGAAAACACACATTCCTCCCTTCAGCAGGAAGTGGTGGTGTGGTCCAATTATCTTCCTTTGTATTTAATGGTTTCAAACCCTGGCTACCATCTTCTGTCCAGCAACTCCCAGGGATGATGGCAGGTAAGAAATAAAAAGACAAAAGTTAGTCAGAAAGCAAAGAAATTTAGTATGAATACATAAGTAAACTAAATGTGCGCGCTTACAAATAGAACAGATGTATCCAAACCAATCAATGAAGTTATTGGCAACTAAAATGTATTACTATGTTCAAATGAAGAGTGAAAATACAAAAGTTACCAACTTTAGAGTGTGGCCACGGGTTTGGCCATCACATATTACAAACTCAAATATATGTAGCGAGTTGTAGTGATGGGCAGATGAAGCCCCATGAAGCACTGAAGCTTTTCATCCAATTGGTTCACCCCAACGCGAAGCTTCTTGAAGCTTCATTTGCTCTAGTAGGACACCTACTGGACGTAAAAATAATAGCTGGCATGAATTTGAAGAGTGTGGCATTTTGCACACAGCCTGTAAATGTCAACAACAAAAGGAGTGTGTAAAACATGTATATTGTAGTGATGGCAGTATACTGTGTATATTTATAGTGGCAGTATGGAAAATGATTATTTGGAAATGCTTGAAATGGAAATGATCATTTACTGTGAGGTGAGGTGTGGGTGGGGTGTGGACAGTGGTTGTGCTTTTGTAACGTTGAGGTATGGACAGCTACACACTGAGGCTTTGAGCCTCAGTCCTGCCTGTTCACATTTTATTCAGTAAAAACTAAATTTTCACTGCTTTTATAACCTTTAGTGGGGAGAACATAGCTAGGATTTAATGATTTAACAAATCTTTTGAATCCTTTGTCCTCCACAATGCTAAATGGCTGGGAGTCCTCAATCACCATGCTGACCAGGTCTTCATCTATTTGAGATTGTTCTCCTGAGGAAAGACAATAAAGATAAAGCACAAATATAAATATCACATACGTAACTTATAACAGTTGTATAATATTGTTATATCATTTAGTAACATTACTGCATGCTATATTATCATTGCATTTGATGGCTCACCTGGTCTTGCTCCACAATCGGTGTTCCCCTTATTCTCATGCAAAGCTCTGTAGTGCCTAAGCATGGATGAGGTGTTGTTGTTATATCCCAGCTCCCTGGCACATAGCAAACACTTCACCTTGTACAAAAGTCAAGACAGCTCAACATAAATTGTATTGCACCATCAGTATCATGGAAATACATCTTCTGTAGAAATTTACATACCTTGTTGGGAGGAATAAGATCAAAATGTTCCCACACAGGGGAGGACATCCTCCTCTTCTTAGCTGGCTCCATTCTCTCCTGACTTTCTCTCCTCACTCTCATAAACCTCCAAACTGTCTCTAACTCTCACTAACAACTCTCCATCAAACACCTACATTTTGAATGAAGTCTGAGGGGTTTATATCGCTGTCATATCTCGCGGCAAAGTTCGAACCACTTCATGAACCAGTCACGTGGTACAGCCGGGCAGCGAGGCTTCGGACGTCATCATTTTCAGCTCCTCCCATAAATGAAGCAAGCCTCGATACGCGCTTCGCGGAAACGCCCCCTCCATTACTCGACACACGCTCCGAAGCCTCGATACAGAACGTCACATCAGTGGTTCCCAAACTTTTTTTGCTGGGCCCCCCTTTGTTTTACAAGAAAATCTTTCGTCCCTCCCCCCTTTCTCGCGCGTGCACACGCACAACCACATCCTCCAACCACACGCCCATATTTTGCTCCACTGCTGTTTATTTCACACCTCAAACATTTAGTGAACAATTAAGCAAATACAAGTAATCTGCAGGAAGTAATAACATAAACTACTAACTCTGTCACGCTGCGTCCGCACCTACACGGGTGATTTTGAACACGCAGCTGTTTCGTCCACGTAAACGATATTTCGATTCACCGAAAACTGAGATTTTTTAAAACTCCTTTTTTGCGTTTCCGTGTGGACGAGGAATACAGAGTTCGTCATGCAACGTCAAAGGTATGTGCCTTTTTCCACGTCACGCTGTGGCCACGTTATTGTTTACATGAGATGAACTGCAGAATGGCAGATAGAGACTAAATACTGTTAATCTGACTATCTGCAGGTTTACACGCAGTTACTGTCCCTCCATTTACAAAGGCAGAGGCGTCACGGTGTGATTATTTTACTGTATGTGTAATAATATTCAACATTGCTATCAATGCATTTTTCAAAAAATGCCTCTCTGTGCAAAATGGGTTTAAAAACACAAACAGCTGTGGCAGTGGCGGCTGGCCCATAGGGGGCGCTCGGGCTCCGCCCCCCCAAATGTGGAGGAGTAAAAATATATATTTTTACTCCTCCACATTTGGGGGGGCGCTCGGGCTCCGCCCCCCCAAATGTGGAGGAGTAAAAATATATATTTTTAAAAAATTCATCAATGATAGTTTTACTATGTGTGTGCCCATATACAGCCAGGCGTATTTTAACATTTTCACCAGCTGACTCATTAAAGTTCAACCAACAAACGGTGTTTTTCTTCTTCTGGGGCGCTCGTCAAAGCGCCCTTGATATGCAGCGAAATAGCCTATCATTAAATGGTTGCCAGGGGAAAATAATAAATATTTGACCTATCAGCGTCGCTGAATTAAATGGTTTGGGGGCGCTTAAAATTGCGCCCCTGCAGAAAACGCGCGAAGATTTGCTGTTCTAGAATTTTACCTCAGTCAGTAGCCTAAGTGAGCTATAAGGTCAGAGAGAGACGATGGCAGCGGTATTGTTAACGGTTGAGGCACAGCCTCCCCCAAATTCGGTTAGATCGCTTCTAACCTACCCTTTTGCCAGAAGGACAATGGCAGAAAAACTGCAAGTTAAAGAGTTGGGACCTGACAAGCCCGAAATTCAACTAACCCAGGCAACGAAGGAGAAGTCAAAAGCATACAACAGGACTTTTTGTCGGAGTTGGTTCCAGCGCAAGTCGTGGCTGACAGGCTGTGGAACAGCTAATGCACTTTTTTGTTTCCCGTGCATACTGTTCAAAAGTGACAAGTGTGATTTGACGTGGACACAATCTGGACAAACCGACTTAAAGCACCTCTCCGAACGAATCAAGAAACATGAAAGCTCACGAGTTCATATGGACAACAGTGTAAAGCTAGCTGTGCTAGGGAAAACTAGCATAGCGGCGCAGCTAGATGATGGACATCGGATTGCTTTAAGAAGGCACAACGAAGAGGTAGATAAAAACCGTCATATTTTATCTAAAATCATCGATTGTATTAAGTTTTGTGGTGCTTTTGAGCTAGCAATGTGGGGACATGATGAAAGTGATTCCTCAGACAATCCAGGGATTTTTAGAGGTTTAGTCGACTTGATGGCATCAATTGATCACGACTTGAGGCAACACCTTGAAAATGCTACTGTATTTAAAGGCACCTCGAAAACAGTCCAGAACGAGATCCTGGATTGCATGTTGGCAGTTCTGAGAGAAAGGATCGTGGAAGAAGTAAAGGCAGCGAAGTTTTTAGCCATTCAAGCTGATGAAACCACTGACATTTCTACACACTGTCAGTTAGTCATGGTGCTAAGATACATTGACCAACGAAACCGTATTCAAGAGCGTTTTTTTGAATTCATCAAGCTACCCAATGCTTGTGCAGATGCAATAGCCAGTGCCTTATCGGAGAGGCTGCGCTTCATCCTCCCCCAGGGACAAGAGAGAAAGTTGATCGCCCAGGCCTACGATGGGGCCGCTGTAATGAGGGGTACCACTGGAGGAGTGCAGCGTAAGATACAGGACATTTATGCTAACGCTCACTACGTACATTGTTATGCCCATCAGTTAAACCTGGTAATGCAACAAGCAACCTCCCACATCCCTCAAATCAGTCACTTTTTTTCCGACATAGCAGGATTCGCTTCTTTTTTTACTAAATCGAGCAAGAGGACTGCAGTGCTTGACGAGGTGGTGGCGCACCGACTTCCAAGTGCATCGGCAACCCGTTGGAACTTCAACAGTCGTGCTGTGAATACAGTGTATGAACATAAAGACGATCTGGTGAGGTGTTTTCAGACCATCCGTAACAGTGAAGGATTTGATGCCCCTACAAAGAGAGATGCCGGTGGTTTCGTGAGAATGCTGGAAGACGAAGCTTTCTGTTTTTTCCTGGCCTTGTTTCACAAGATAATGCCACATGTAGACATGCTGTATAACCACCTACAGAAGAGAAACATCGATTCTGTCACCATCGCAGGGATCACCCAGACATTCATCAGCCGCATGCAGGCTATCAGGTAGGCATAAAAGCATAAATATGTAACCTAGAATAAATGTTAATTATCTATGCATAGATTCTATCAAATTCTCTGCATATATTCTGTGTTCTGTGACTTAAATGTTTAATGGAATTCAGATAATTTTGATTTATATCAGCCTTTGAAGTAATTTTATGAAAAATATTTGATTAAGTATATTTGATGAAGTATATTCCCAGTAATGATTTGATGTAGCCTATACCATAGGCTATTTCCTGAAATTATGGCCAGGGCCTTTATTTACTTGCACTGGTTTTCCCCCAGCCATTAAACCAGGTCCGGTTATTAATTAAATCCGGTAATTCCCGGTAATTAGAACACAACCTTTGTTTGGTTTGTGTTTGGTTAATATATCCCTATTCAGTTTTCAGAAGCCATTAATGAAACTTATGTATTGGATCAGGGAGGCACTTCCTAATCTGGTTGTGGATGAGGAGTACAGGGGACCTGTTCAAGACCCACCCACAAAGAGACGGAGAACATTGGGGGAAGACAGGCAACACCATTTGGCACTGGAGGTAAGCACTAGCTGCTTGGTCTGATTTAAATCGGATCATCAGATAAAATCTAATGACGATGCTGTCAGATGTCATTTGATATAGTGGTCATGACTGTTTTGTTTTGTTATGGACAGATTTTTTTTTTCAGAATAATGATTAACATGAGACATGTGCCAAAGTCTTACCACTGAATCTAACTCTTACCAATTATATATTATTGGATAGGTGTGCGACACCATTATGAGCCATGCCAAGGAGAGGTTTTCTTTCACCAAGCACCTTGTCAGCGCCACTCTGTTGCAAGGAGACTTGTTCCAACAACACAGCAAAAATTTTCCAGATGCAGCACTACAAACCACAGTGGAAGCCTATCCCTCATTGGACAAAGCCAGACTTAAAACAGAACTGTCCCTGATCTACGACAACGAGGAGTTTCAGAGTTGTAGTGATGCGCTGGCGCTCTATCAGGTTCTGATGGAAAACAACCTTCAAGACACATTCACCGAAACTGTAAGTCTTCTTAACATCCTCATCACCACACCAATGACAACATCAGAATCGGAGAGGTGTTTCTCTACTTTAAAGAGGATAAAAACTTTCCTGAGAAACAATATGGCTCAGGATCGGCTCAACGCTCTGGCTATGCTGTCCATAGAGAAAAAACTCACACAAGAACTTCCTGATTTCAACACCAGGGTCATCGAGAAATTTGCCACTCAGAAAGACAGACGAGCAAAGTTCTTGTACAAATAAGAACCCTTAACCATATTTACTCTCTTTCTCCATCCCTCTCTCTTTCTCTCTTTAGCCCACCCCCCCAATCAGTTTACAGTTGTTGTTTTCAATAGTTATTTTTCATTCATTCATTCAAAAAAAAAAAAATCTGTTCATGTTCATTTTTACAAATCTATACAAATGGCCAGAATATGGTTGTTCATTTTTACAAATCTATACAAATGGCCAGAATATGGTTGTTCATTTTTACAAATCTATACAAATGGCCAGAATATGGTTGTTCATTTTTACAAATCTATACAAATGGCCAGAATATGGTTGTTCATTTTAAATTTAAATTAAAATTGTGTTGTTTGATGTACTCATTAAATGGGTCATTTTAGTCGATATCATAAAAATTGCCCCCCCTGAGATTTTTTTCAGGAGCCGCCACTGAGCTGTGGGATCCTGTTTGTCCGTGGTTTAAACAGCCCAGCGCTGCTCCTGAAGAAGGGGAACCTGCAGGGAGACCTACCTCAGCACCTGTGCAGGTGAAGCCAAAGGGCAGATTTGCTTCACCATATTTTCTAGTCTTTGGCTCAGAATGAAGTTGGTTTGGAAACATATTCAGCGACGCTTCATCTCCTGCTTTGTGTTTGTGTGGGCGCCCCGTGCTAGCAGTGTCCAAGAGTTTTGTTTTTTCTTCCCCCCCTTTTCATACCGCGCCCCCCTGCAATGGCTCTGCGCCCCCCCAGGGAGGCAGGCCCCACACTTTGGGAAGGTCTGATATATATGATGATGTATAACTCGGTAAAAATCCACGATCATAGCACCAAAAAATATGATCCTAATAATATGGCGGTGGACTAGCATGATGACAACGTTTTCAGGGCGTGTGTGTGTGTGTGTGTGTGTGTGTGTGTGTGTGTGTGTGTGTAAGAACTTCTGTTCTTATGCTTTGAAAGTGTCAGAGTGTCATAAAACTTTTTTGACTATGTTATAATGTTGTTTTGCACGAGTCATCATGTATCTTTGATAAAATATTTACTCTTGTATTTGTGTTATTGGTTTATACAAAAAAAATATTAGTCACATATCACACTGATAAACAGATGACTGAAAGAAATGTTTGATGGGAAAAGGAAACAGTGTTGTGCTGCTAAATTTTCAGCTTCCGACGTTTAAATAAGAAAATGTCAAGAGGAGACAAGCAGCCCGAGTCTGCACGTAAAACATTAAACTCCTCAGCAGTGATACTCGTTGTTATAGGTGCACTTATTCTTTGTCATCGTACTTTATTGTTCCAATGAAACAAGAATCTCATTTCAAAGTACATTTTTGGCCATCCTGTGATCTCGCTGTCTTAATATCTTACAGCTATTTCCAGGGGCAATAACCTTTATGTTAGATTGTGTTTTTAATCAGACTGTGATCTTAAAGTCACTCTCACAGCACTGATTTTACAGTAATGCACAACAATTGTAATGTCACTGAAATTTCCAAACTGCCTTTTCTGCAGTAAGAGTTGTGTGATTGCACACGGGCCATGACAGGACTCCTTAGTATCTGTACAGCACAATCCAGTTTTATCTATATGTCACCAGATTGCAACAACAGCCACCTGGAGGTGAGACTGTTAGTCACACAAATGGTGGACAGAAAAGTATTTTCCAATTTGGAATAAATCCGATGACTTGATTAACATTTTTGATTTATTTATTAGTACACCTTTTTTTACGAGTCCTCTTATATCCATGACAAAGTGTGTACAGGCTTAACATTTGATGTCTGCATCAATTACTGACATAACATCAGCATATCAAGGAGTTTAGGACTTATCTGTTTGTCTAATACATTTGGAGAAATTGGGCTGTAACTTCACATATTGTGAAAGTTTCTTTTCCTTGTTTTTCTAGATGTTTCCCTTGAGGAGTCTCATTCATGGCTTTTAACCAGGAGCTCAGTGCAACATTTACTTTCACCTCATGTCAACATGTGATGGAGTGCCATACAAATCTTTCTGATGAGGTCTTTCAGGTCCTGGACATGATACAGTTTATCTGTTGAAGATGAAGTTTTTGAGGCCTGTCAATTCTTTCTCTTCTCTTTTTCTCCAGTTTCCTTCAAATATTTTAAGAACACAATGTCTATCTTTTTAAAAAAATATAGATTGAATAAAAGAAATCCTAACACATAACTGCAACAGGCTGTTAGTAACAAAATGCCTGAAGATGCTATTTCAAATCGGTTGTTTGTTTATTTCTCTTTCATGTGTAGACACATCATCGTGCCCAGGTCATTTATTTCTGAGTTGCGCATGCGTTGAGCCTGTGAGCGCTATCTACTGACGTAATAATGAGTACAGAACTTAGATAATTCACACAAAAACAAACAAACAAAAAAACTTAGATAATTCACAGCTGTAAACAAAAGAATCGCACGCGCACAAAAACGTGAAACACAATTTTTGCTCGTGCTCCATAAAACTGAACGTGCAGCATCTTCCAGCTTACACTTACACAGGACGTTAGTCCTGCCAGCTTCAAATTAAAAGGCGACATGAGTCATTTTAGGCCTAGAAACAGCGGCAGTGCGTTTAAATATCTATCGCACCGTTATTTTTTCCATTAAATGACTACAAAGATATACAAAAAGGTTGAATCCAAAAGTAACGATCCACAATATAAAATTCAATGCTTTTATTTTTAACATCTATGTCGGAAGCTGTGGTTCCGACCCCCTTCACGTTGCTCTGCTAGCGCAGAGCCATTTATACTAAGCTAACGGTTTAGCACTGCTGACCTCCGTCTTTGCGGGGTTTATTTCCCGGGTTAGTTGTTGTACGACAGTTAGCTTCAAGATGGCTTTGTTGACGCCATTATTCGCTTTTCTGTACCATCTACCGCAGGTGTACAAGTGGCTGTTGAAGCCATATTACGTAGCATCTCTCTTCATGTCTGTAGCATTTCTAGCTGTCCGCAAGACGCCCGGCATCTGTGACCGTCTGGCCACACAGCGAGAAGACGGCAACTCCTGCGACTTCGACTGGGTCCGTAGAAAAAGCCAGAAAGTCTGGTCGTTTTCCCGAATGTGTTAGCAGCTAGCCGGTCAGTGAATGCTGGACCAATGCACAGGCTGTGGTAACGAGGGCCAGATGACTTTAGCTGTCAGGCCAAACAGCGGCCAAAAAGCAACTCATTGATGTTCCTGGACTTGTTGACTAAGATACACAAGTGAAAACGATTCATTTGTAGTTTTCCGCTGTTGATTAATGTGTTTTATTGCTTACGGCATATCAATGAAGGTCTGTTAAAATACAAGAATGAACATGGGGTGTCAGTGTTACTGTGTTGGTCCTGAAGGTTGCAGGAGGGGAGGCAAAATCGGGGTATCACAGAATGAGGGTTGTTGTTGTAATAATAATAAAAGCCAAATGGAACCGAATTTAATGTCCCGTTAGAGCTCTTACAGTTTATATACACTCATGAATGTTGTGGTGAAGTTGGGCTTTTAATGGTTCTTTAAGCTGTTCTTTGGTGTACTGCATAGATCTCTAGTGACTTTAAAAAAAAAAAAGAATATATGTGTCTTACAAAGTTGCACCCCAACCAGACACTTGGTTAATGAGCTTCTGGCATAATCTAGTCTGGATATTTGACCACTTTTCTTTACGAAACTGGAAGAGTTCATTTAAATTGGTTTGTTTCTTAGCCCAGGCATAGTCCACAAATTGGGGTCAGAGGTCAAACTTAACATTAGTCTGCAGAACCAGTTGTGATGTTCCTGGGTTCCTCATCCTGGTAGAACATCATATTGCTTCTAAGTTTCAACCATCTAGCCACTGATCTGAGGTGAAGTTGAAGAATTTGCATGTAGTCCTTCTCCTCTGTCTTCATTATTCCATCCACATTGTGCAGGGTACCAGTACCACTGGCAGCAACAGCCCTAGAGCGTGATGCTACTGCCGCCATGCCTGACAGTTGCTACGGTGTTCTTAGGTTTCCCTCAACTTGACTCCTCCAAACATGAGTCTTGTTAATATAGCCAAAGAGCTCAATCTTCATCATGTCCGGGCACAAGACCTTTCTCAAGAAGCCTTCGGCTTGTCCAAATGGGAAGCTGCAAAATTGAGTGGAGCTTTCTGTGGAGAGGGTGAAGCCCCTCCACAGCAAAGACAGACACTGGTGTTCTAGCAGTTTCCAGGTCATGAGGCTTGAGCCCTGCTGGTTTCTGGACTGTTTCCTCTCGTTTGTGGGAGACAGATTGGTCTTCTTGTAGATGTAGACTGTGACTAGAGCAGGGCGATATGACCAAAAATATTTATCACGATATACATTTGAAAATTTGCGATAACGATATAACTGACGATATAATTGAGACGAGACAAAATACTTTACAACTCCTCAACTTTATTAGTGCAAAAACCATCAATGTATTTTCACTTAAACAAGCAGCTGTTTTTTATCTGCATTAAAGTTGTATAAAAATGTAACAGTGCAAACTCCTCGCTGACAGTTTAACCAAAAGGTATTTCCAGTGGAAACTGGCCGACACATCCTCAGCACAACCATGTATAACATCCACAAAACTTAAAAACAGTTATACACACACAATACGGTAACATTATGCTGAAGCACAGCACGTATCACTCCGCGAGGCTCCGCCTACGATAGCCGTAACGCTCCCACAATCCATCAAGCGGTGCGGCTTCGTAGCTCAGCAAAGTCGTACTGAAACATTTGACAGATTTTCGAGCGCCGTGCACATAAAATGGTTTCGAGGTCAGTAAACACAACCAGAGTTCATACATAAGGCACACGGGATTATAAGGGGCTCTGTCGACTTTCAGAAAAATCAAAGGATTGATTTTAAGTGTGCCGTATTTTCCAAACAACACGGTAATAACGACGGCCCGCTAGCATGCGCTACCAAAAATAGTGCTTTGTTGTGTATCTGACGGACGAAAGCTAAACCAGTTCCACACCAGTGAAGCTGCAGCATTTTTACAAACCAGTTCAGGTTCATGGTTTCATTCAACGATCCACTTTCGCTCTTCTCATTCTGCGTCGCCGCCATGCTTTTTCCGCCATGTGCGTATGAAAACAAAGGCACTGCGCATGCGCGTTTTACCCATATTCTATCGCCATGTTTCATTTTCCTATCGTTGCCCAACATTGCACCGGTATTACCGTGAACGGTACGATATAGCCCAGCCCTAGTGGTGACATATCTGAGTAACTTGTACTTGGGCACAACTGTTTGTACTGATGGTCTGGCCTCATGCAATCCTGTGTTTCACATCTATGAGAACAATGTGTCCAAATTGGAATTAGAAACAAGTGTTCATGCCTTTGTTTCCTCACAGTCTGACTGGTGTACATCACTGTAAATGACTTATTTGGCAGATGTGGTGCTTTATTTGCAGTTGCTGTTTTGACAGAAGAGATACAGCACCTGTGCAAGTATCAGAACAGGGCTTTAAAATCTGTTCAGAGCTAAAATGAAAATCATCTTAGTGTTCTCTCTGCTCATCTCACAGTTTTGTTTGTTTCTGAAATCAGCTGAGTAACAAAGGTGTAAACAACAACCAGTCAAATGGGAAAAGCTGTGTTAGCAAATCGTGTCAGAGCTGTAGAGGCTGTGCGAGTGGAGCAGAGACGGCAGAGTAACAAAGGCCATGTTTGTGTTCTCAGAGAGAGGTGGAGATCCTCATGTTCCTCAGTGCCATCGTGATGATGAAGAACCGCCGGGCGAGTGAGTAAATGTCTTTTTCATAGTGTGGATGAGTTGTGTGCTATCCAGCGCTCTGTGATGTTCTCTGTCAGGAGGCTTTTAAATTGGCTGTTCAGTGAATTCCTCAAGATTCAGCCCATTACAGAGCTCTGTTTCACATTTAGTAGTGAATTTGAAAGATGTTGCATCACCGCGTTCATCAGGGCTGTGCGATATGACCACAATCTCATATCCCATCGCCCCGATAACGATATAAATCACAAACATTTAACATTTTCTGTAAGTTCTGTGAATCTCGGGCAGCTTGACTTGCAGGAAGTGTTTCCAGCTGGGCGTCCTGTAGCTGGAGTCGAGTGTTTTAATCGATGCATGAAACGATACATTTTTAGTCATAAGTTGTAACGGCGCCATTTTCTTTGTATTTATTACACGGCGTGCTGCGGGGAAAAGCCTAGGGCTGTTCGATGTAACGATATATATCGGATGACGATATAAAAACATCTGTCGTTTCATTTTACGCTGTCATTTGTTTCATGCTGTTGCAAAATAAACTGTTTACAGCAATATTTGTTCATGGTTCTGATGTCCCTGTAGTTATTATTCATTTCTTCAAGTTCTCTCTTTCTCTTATATTTAATATAACCACACTACGGACGGACAAGCGCCTGTTTTTATGCGTTGTCGTTAGCAACAACGACGGTAACAGCATCGTGTGTCCGCTTGTTTATGTTCCACATAAACCTTTCACAATAAAGCTCAAGATCCTGTTGAGACTTTTCAAAATAAACTGAATGACGTGAAACAGTATGCAGAGTGTTTACGGATGAGAAGCAAAAAGAGCCGCCAGGTGCTAAAAAATAAACCTTAGACTCAAACGTTTTATATCGTCATCCGATATATATCGTTATATCGAACAGCCCAAGTGTTCATCATTGATTAGGGCTGTTTATTATCTGCTGCTAATCTGTTTTAAAGCATTGACTAAAACATGAAAGTGTCTCTGTGTTGTTTGTGTCAGTAACTGTGGAGCAACATGTGGGCAACATCATCCTGTTCAGCAAAGTGGCCAATGTGATCCTGTTCTTCAGACTGGACATCAGGATGGGGCTGCTCTACCTGACGCTCTGCATAGGTCTGTCAGCTCATTGTTTAGACAGTAGCACCTCACAGAAACTGTCTGGTCCCACAGGATCACTGAGACTGTTGGTGGGGAGAACTCCACGTTAACAGGAAGAACAGGGCCAAACAAACTACAGGAGAGAGAAGGCTAAAGACCATTTGTTCATCCCGCAAAGGAGTTTGTTACCGCAGTAGGATAAAAAAAACAGTACAAGTGCCACGGGCCTTAGAGAGTGCAAACATGTATATATGCAACAGTAAGCAAGCAATTTCTTTATATAGCACTTTCAGAACAACTCCCCAGCTGAACACTAAGTGCTGTACACCTGACATGCCAGAAATGATATTTTCAGTAAGTTAAAAAATATATATATAAAAGGATAAAAATATAAAAATAAGATGATAATTAAAATGATATTTAAATGAATAAAATTAGCACAAATAGCAAAAAGTAAAATAATATAAAATGAGAATTAGAATTACATTTAAAACAATAAAATCATTTTTACTCCTTGTCATGAGCCAAGGAGTAAAAATGGGTTTTAAGACACGTTTTAAAAGTGGACAGTGAAGGGGCCTCTCTAATGTGCTGCAGAGAATGCCCCGCCCCCTCTGAGCTTCCTCTTGGACCTGGGTACCTCCAGGAGCAGCTTGTCAGCTGACCTGAGAAACCTGGGGGGGAGTAAGGATGCAGAAGCTCAGAGAGGTAAGGTGGGGCAAGACCGTTTAACCATTTGAAAACAGAGTTTTAAAATGAACTCTAAGATATACAGGCAGCCAATGGAGTGAGGCGAGGATGGGAGTCATGTGCTCTCTTTTACCAGTTCAGCTGCAGATGAGAGAGAAGACGCCGACTAACTCCACAATACAGCACATTACAGTAATGCAAACGAGATGAAGTAAAAGCACGCATTACTGTTTCAAAATGCGGCCTGGATAAAATAGTCTTACCTTTGCCAAACACCTTAAATGATAAAAACTGGACTTGACAGGTTTAAAGTACTCTGCCAGGGGTCAATAGTGGAGGGTTCACAAGGTCCACTGGGATCAAACACAATCACCTCTCTTTTGCTTGAATTACATCTTAGAAAGTTTAGGAACATCCAAGATTTGATAAAGTGGTTTAATAGAGAAGGCATCGTTCTGCTTCAGAGGCAGATAAATCTGACAGTCGTCAGCATAGCAGTGGAAGGATAATCCGTGCCTTCTGAGGATGGTTCCCAGGGGCTGTAAATATAATGAAAAAAGCAGAGGCCCTAAAATTGAGCCCTGTGGGACCCCAAGCTGAAGAGCGGCAGAGAAGGACTCAACCTTAAAAAGTTAACACTAAAAGTTCTGTCACAAAGATAGATGTCATTTCAAGGCAGTACCACGAATGCCTGCAAGATGGTGAAGCGAGACAGCAAAATGTTGTGGTCTACAGTGTCAAAGGCAGCTGTTAGGTCAAGGAGGACAAGAACAACATGATTACCAGAGGATATCAGTAAAAACCTTTAAGAGTGCTGACTCCGTGCTATGAAAGTTTTTAAAACCTGACTGGAAGACTAAGAAACCGTTCTCATTTAAAAATCCATCAGTTGGCAGTGTACAATTTTCTCTAAGATTTTAGACATAAAAGACAACTTGGAGAGAGGCCTGAAGTTAGCCAACACAGTGTGGTCCAGGGCAGCTTTCTTAAGCAGGGGTTGTACTGATGCATGCTTGAAATGAGCAGGGACTACACCACATCTGCTGTATATAACAGTGAGAACAGCCTGGCCTATGCTAGGAAACATCTCCTGAAAAAGCTGTGGTGGGACAGGATCATTTGGAGAACCGGAGGGCCTCAGGTGGCCGACCACATCCTCCAAAGAAGAAAGAGTCACAGGCTCAAACTGGTTAAAACAGCAGAGCAAGGGATCGAGACAGAGGGGTCGGAGTTTGAACGTCATCTACTTGTCCAGTTGTCCATTCTAAGATTGTGATGAATTAACGGATCAAAGGCCTTTAGAGTTGTCATGAGTTGATGTTTAGTGTGCTACGATCAGTCATAGAAATCTGAAACGAGAAGCTGGAAGTGAGTTACACTGAAAACTGGAGATATAAGAAAATAAGGTGTGTTTCATTGGATGCTTAGTGGGCTGACGTTCCCTCAGACAAGGGAAATAATATGTTAACATACAAAGACACAGTAAGTTCACTAATATGTGAGATCCTGCTGAGAGCAGTTCACTGGAGTCAGCTGAAAAAGCAGCAGACTGAGTGTGAGATGCTGTGATCTTCTGTGTGTTTCAGTGTTTTTGATGACCTGTAAGCCTCCTCTGTACATGGGACCCGAGTACATCAAATACTTCAGTGACAAAACTATTGATGTGAGTACAAGTGGAAGAGTTGGTGGTAGAGGTTTGGTTGTTGGTGAAACACACTTACGTCCAGTTGTTTTAAAGTGTGTGTTTACCGTGTGTGCGCAGGATGAACTGGCGAGAGACGGCCGTGTGACGTGGATCGTCGAGTTTTTTGCCAACTGGTCTCCAGAGTGCCAGTCCTTCGCTTCTGTGTACGCTGATCTCTCTCTCAAGTAAGGCTGAGACCGTCCTCTGGTGAAATCGTGGCGTGTCTTCATCTGCGTTCAGGAGTAACTTCAGTGCCTTCTGTTCTGTGGAATAGGTATAACTGTGCTGGCCTAAAGTTTGGCAAAGTGGACATTGGACGCTATGGAGAGGTTTCCAAAAAGTAAGACCCTTTTAAATCAGTTTTCTCGGTGACGTTTGGCTCCCCACATACATATGAGCACTCCCTGTTCTGCAGGTACAAGGTGTCAGCATCTCCACTCTCCAAGCAGCTTCCATCATTGGTGCTGTTCCAAGGAGGGAAGGAAGTTATGCGGCGCCCTCAGGTGGACAAGAAGGGCAGGGCTGTGTCATGGAGCTTCACTGAGGTGAGACTGCTGCTGCTGGTGTGCTAAAGGTGAACACCTGTAATATCAAAGATGTTCTTTTTCTCAGTAACACCTGGACTTGGTCGCATGGCACTGTGGCCTCCTGTTTGTCCGTTAAAACGTGGTCAGTGGAGCGAACGACATAATCTAAAAAAGAGAAAACAAGTTCGCAGTGCGTCGTCTGACCCTGGGGTCACCGTTTGTTCCATCAGTGTGCGATTGTTACACAGAATCCTATTTACATTTACTCCAATTATAGAAAATAAGGAAATATCTGAAATGCTGAAGGTAAGCGGTGTTAATCAGAACATTTATGTTTTACAAATATTTACATCTGTGCATGAGAAAGTAACTTTGTATCTTCTTCTTTGCAGGGTTGACATGGGATAAGAAACATGTTTCTTTAAAAACTTCAGACTGAAATTAAAAATTGAGTTGTTGTAATTATCTTCAATAAGTGACAGAAGCCCAATATTAACACAGTCCTCTGTGAGTAAGCACCTGGCCACAGTGGAGAGGAAAAACTCCCCTTTAACAGGAAGATCCCTTCATTCTAACCAGGGTCAGGCTTGACTGGTTGGGCTGAGGGGAAAGGCAGAGCTTAGGCAGAGCTGTGAGCTCCAGAAACTTGCACACCAGTTATAGTGTCAGCTGTTCCCCTCCTGATCCATATACTTGACACTTAGAGTCTTTATATTTAAGACTTTGCATGCTTGTTTCCATCAGGAGAACATCATCCGAGAGTTCAACCTGAACGAACTCTACCAGAAGTCCAAGAAGCTCAGCAAGACCAGAGGAGACAAGGTCAGCCAATCCCAGTTCCCCCCAGTGCCCGAGGAGGAGGAGCCAGAGCAGCAGGGAGTTGAAGCCCAGGGGGTGGAGTCTGAATCCAAGAAGGACAAATAGGACCATTTGTATTACTCACACTGGACTTGTTAATGGAATCTGTGGGTCCACTGTGGGTCAGCTAGCTCCTCCTCCACCTTTGTCTTCATGCTCCTCTTCAGAGTGTTCTGTTTACTTGTGAATCAGGCCCCGCCCCTTTCCCTGAATGTCCCTAATATGTAATTTAGCAGAGTATCAAAGCAAACTGCAGTAAACCATCCCAGTTGTGTGAAGAGGACCTGAGGTCACTCTTTGGTGGAGGAGTTTGGCTGGTGGGGGCTAATGATGGAGACGTCCAACACAGGAGCAGAACATGTTTTATGCTACTAATGACTTATTTTAATCTTTAATAATTTAAATGCAGTTAGTTAGTTACTGATGTGGACCATTTAGCAGCTTCGTCACACACATTCCATCAGCTTCTGTCGTGTTTTCTTCTTTGAGTGTTTTTACCTGCTGACCGTGACTGTGTGCAGCTCCCAGTCAGCTGTTTCTTTCTTTGGACACACCTTACAGGCCCTGACTGGCAGCACTTAGTAGTCAGGTTGATTTAAAGTAGCGGTGATTCAGTGATCCTACGCTTCCCCCCAGTTTCTCACCTGGTCTCCAGTCTGCTGTGTATGACCCGTGTTCTGCAGTTGCCTTTAACAGATGGTGTAAAACACGTTCAGGTGTAACTCCCTACCTGACGAGCCCACCTTTGTTTTTAGTTTGACTTCATAAAACTCTAAATGCAAAGGACTTTTTTCTTAAACTTGACTACATGCATGTGCAAGTTTACATTTTAATCTAATAGACTAAATAATACATCAAATAATTGCTGGCTTGGGATCAGTGAAGCAGTTCCAGGCTTCTCGGCTGTGCTTGGTTCCTGCTCGTGCAGAAACCTGAAAATGAGGCATTGAATCTGTGTGAACTGCAGTAACCCCCTAAGAACCATGCAGCAGTGTGGCAGCACTGTTTGCTGCTCCAACGCCAGGACACGGGGCGGTGCACACGAACACAGCTCACTGCAGATGCTGACCTGAGCAGTGAGCTGCTGTAGACTATAAGTAGCTGATGATTCAACCACTGCAAAGAAAGTAGCAGTGAGTCAGGCCGAAGTTTGGGGTTCGTTCAACAGGAGTTTCATTTCTTTCTTCCTTCTTCATTGTGGTATTTGTGTGTAGTTGCCATTGAATGTAGGTTTCTAAACCCTGCTGTGTTTTATCCACCCATCATTTTGCTTTCAAACAGAGAAGGCTTCGGTTTCTGCCTTAACGTGTAATTGATGACTTAAACATTCTGATAAATGATAAAGAGCCATGTGATACATTTTCTTTTCTAAAAAAAAAGTATATCTAATAACAACAATCCAATAATTGGGATGCTCCATGGAGGGGGAGTCACTGTTTGGTCAGTCTCATCCATGAGGAAACTGGATTATATCCATCTTGTCCACAAACTTCATATCTACAGGTCCCAGCCGGGGTGTTGAGCCCCGGGTTGAGAAACTGCACACAGTGACTAACAGAGTGTGTATGATGGAAACACAGCTGGTGGATCCAGGAGCCTCTGCACTCCTCACCCAGATGATGGCAGATGTGTCCTGCACATTGATTGGCTGACCCCTGGACTCCATGGAGATAAAACGAGCGTGTTTCCACAGCCTGAGGATCATCTGGGTCACTGGCATCGCTGCATTCATGTCTTTGTTACAAACCTTTTGAATATTGATGATCAGAACTGTTATTTGTTACATAGTGAACCAATTTTCTGACACGTTTTTCCTTTTTTACATTCAGTAAGCACACTGTAGTTTTACAGATGTTTGTTCCTGATTTAACCTGTTGTTACAAAACCGGTTTGGTTTATTATTCATGTTGACCATGTCTAACCTCTGTGGCATGTTACATTTCATTCAGAAAAGTCTGGCCTGTTTGCTGTTCATGCAGTAAAGACAACATGAAGCGCTGTGATGCTGTCGTCCTCCTTCCTTTTAGCTCAGACTTTGGTCACCACCCTCACAGTGACATGTGACGACTCTGTGCCAGGGTCTTTGTGTAGCCCAATTATCTGCAGATGTTTCATCTGTGGTGAAATGACTATAGCCAGCTAAGCTTGTAGAAGATGAATGAGCTAAACCAATTAACTATGTCCATTAGAAAGACTCATATTGAACTTTTTCAGCTAGTTTGGGCCGAGTTGCCGTCTTTTTGATTTTATAAGTTCCCTGGATTTAAAAAATCTGTTCACAAACCGCGCTTGTTGCAGGTATACATACATATTCTCTTGCAAAGATATAAAGGTTTGGATATACAATGTGTCATTCCTAACGATTAGCTAGTGGATCATGTTTTAGTGGGGTGACCTCTACAGCAGCGGTCCCCGGGCCTCGGACCGGCACCGGTCCGTGAGTCGTTTGGTACCGGGCCGCGAGAGTTGAGGCTCAGGTGTGAAATGTCTGGTTTTCAGGGTTTTTATCGGTTTTCAGTGTTATTTTGTTATCGTTTTTATCGTTAACTCGGTTTTCCTGGGTCTTTTACGTGTGTTGTGAGTAAATCTTTTTGTCGGTACTGGTTTTATTTTGTTGTATTTATCCGCGACACCTTGAAGGCCGGTCCGTGGAAATATTGTCGGGCATAAACCGGTCCGTGGCGCAAAAAAGTTTGGGGACCGCTGCTCTACAGTGTGGGCGACGTCAGGCGAGGGCAATTTCTAATGGGGCAAAATGAGAAAGGACAGTTTTGGAGGGCTGCACAATAAGCTGAAGTTAATTCTGCTGAAATTCTGGTTAGAGTAGATTTTAGAATTGATCAATGAAAATGTACGCCATGCCTTCAAATGATGTTACCACATTTATTGTTCAAGGCTAAAACCTGTGAGGCAGCTTTCTGTCATTTCTTCAAAGCTCTTTGAATGGCGATCTTCTGTTCTTTGTCAAGCTGATCCCACACTGCTTAATGTCCAGGTCCTGCTGTAATGTGTGTTTTTCTATTCAGATATACTTTTGTGTTTGGGATCATTATGCTGCAAAAGCAAACTCATACCAATCAGATGCTTTCTAGGTGGGACTGCATAATGGATCAAATCTGATGGTACTTGTCCTGTGTTCAGAATAAATCCAGTTTCAACATTACTGACTTGAATGCAACACATCTTTGGTTCAAACTGCTGACAGTTGGCTGACCAAACCCAGCTTCCAGGAGCAGAGAGCAGTTTTGTTTTTGCTTCCAAGACAGCAAATGAAGCGTCACCATGTAGATAAAAACGTCAGACGTGTTCACACAGTTACTGCTCATCTGCTACTTCCTTTGGTCACCTCCTTCCCTCTATCAGGCCACACTGTTGGATTTGATAAAGGAGGATGTCACTGCTCATACTTTAAAAACCTGGGTTCGCTCAAAACCTGACCTGATTGTGACCCACACCTGTTTTCACACCTCGGCTCATGTGATGAGGCAGAGGAGGATCAATAGGGGGTCCATGACCCTCTTGGGGACACTCCCACCAATTACTCTTAGTGCTGAAGAAGCTTCTTGGATGAAACTTGGTCAGGGACACTTAAAAAAACGCTTTCCTTTCCCAGCTCATTGGACTACAATGAGCTGGATGACTGAGAACCTTCTCAGAATTCAGGTATGAAAGTTCTTGGTCTCAGTGATGAACTCGTAGTGATCCATGTTCACCTGTTTGTTCTGCAACTTTAACGTTCTGGTATGAGAGCAGCTCACTAACCTCATTTCCTACGTACAGTAGCTAACAGCTCCAATGAAGCACCTGCAGAAAACACCAACTATCACTGGGATGTACAGTGGGGCAAAAAAGTATTTAGTCAGCCACCGATTGTGCAAGTTCCCCCACCTAAAATGATGACAGAGGTCAGTAATTTGCACCAGAGGTACACTTCAACTGTGAGAGACAGAATGTGAAAAAAAAATCCATGAATCCACATGGTAGGATTTGTAAAGAATTTATTCGTAAATTAGGGTGGAAAATAAGTATTTGGTCACCTCAAACAAGGAAAATCTCTGGCTCTCACAGACCTGTAACGTCTTCTGTAAGAAGCTTTTCTGTCCCCCACTCGTTACCTGTATGAATGGCACCTGTTTGAACTCATCATCTGTATAAAAGACACCTGTCCACAGCCTCAAACAGTCAGACTCCAAACTCCGCCATGGCCAAGACCAAAGAGCTTTCGAAGGACACCAGGAAAAGTATTGTAGACCTGCACCAGACTGGGAAGAGTGAATCTACAATAGGCAAGCAGCTTGGTGTGAAAAAATCAACTGTGGGAGCAATCATCAGAAAATGGAAGACATACAAGACCACTGATAATCTCCCTCGATCTGGGGCTCCACGCAAGATCTCATCCCGTGGGGTCAAAATGATCATGAGAACGGTGAGCAAAGATCCCAGAACCACACGGGGGGACCTGGTGAATGACCTGCAGAGAGCTGGGACCAAAGTAACAAAGGTCACCATCAGTAACACACTACAACGGCAGGGAATCAAATCCCGCAGTGCCAGACGTGTTCCGCTGCTGAAGCCAGTGCATGTCCAGGCCCGTCTGAAGTTTGCCAGAGAGCACATGGATGATACAGCAGAGGATTGGGAGAATGTCATGTGGTCAGATGAAACCAAAGTAGAACTTTTTGGTATAAACTCAACTCGTCGTGTTTGGAGGAAGAAGAATACTGAGTTGCATCCCAAGAACACCATACCTACTGTGAAGCATGGGGGTGGAAACATCATGCTATGGGGCTGTTTTTCTGCCAAGGGGACAGGACGACTGATCCGTGTTAAGGACAGAATGAATGGGGCCATGTATCGTGAGATTTTGAGCCAAAACCTCCTTCCATCAGTGAGAACTTTGAAGATGAAACGAGGCTGGGTCTTCCAACATGACAATGATCCAAAACACACCGCCCGGGCAACAAAGGAGTGGCTCCGTAAGAAGCATTTGAAAGTCCTGGAGTGGCCTAGCCAGTCTCCAGACCTCAACCCCATAGAAAATCTGTGGCGGGAGTTGAAAGTCCGTGTTGCTCGGCGACAGCCCCAAAACATCACTGCTCTCGAGAAGATCTGCATGGAGGAATGGGCCAAAATACCAGCTACTGTGTGTGCAAACCTGGTAAAGACCTATAGTAAACGTTTGACCTCTGTTATTGCCAACAAAGGTTATGTTACAAAGTATTGAGTTGTATTTTTGTTATTGACCAAATACTTATTTTCCACCCTGATTTACCAATAAATTCTTTACAAATCCTACCATGTGGATTCATGGATTTTTTTTTCACATTCTGTCTCTCACAGTTGAAGTGTACCTCTGGTGCAAATTACTGACCTCTGTCATCATTTTAGGTGGGGGAACTTGCACAATCGGTGGCTGACTAAATACTTTTTTGCCCCACTGTAATTCACAGAGGTGGGAACTGGTATTTTGAAGTATTTGTACTTAATTACAACAGAGTGTGCATGATGAAAACACAGCTGGTGGATCCAGGAAACCAGAGGTTCCTGGATCTTAAGTACTCAAGTACAAAAGCTTAGTTCCTGTTTTTAAGTCAAATATCTTTGTACTCCTTACATTTTTAAAACAGGCTCGTCACTTAGCTTCAGCAGCATCCTTACAGCCTTTATGCTCAGGGGTAAAGTGGGCGGGACCAACAGAGAAACAGATGCAGTTTATCCAGTTACTGAGCAGTGCTAATCCTTTCTTACATCTTTGTAAATGAAGTTAGCGTGCACTCTTTTCTCTCCCTGGAAATTCATCAGCTGGAGCTTTAGCTAGCAACACATTCAGTGACAAAACAGATGTAGAGGTTACATTTAATGCAATAATCACATATTTCATCTGTTTATGATCGGTCTTGATAAACTGTGTTTTTATATTCTGAAATGTTTTGAAAAACTAAGTGTTATTCAAATCTTTATAAACATTTAAGGGAGTTTTGTGCATTAAACTGGTGAATTCCCAGTAAAGCCCTGTGTTGGCCTGAGACAGTGTACTGGTTAGTGTTAGGTTACAGCGAGTGTAGCAGATGTGAACCTGCATTTAAGATGAGTTAAGACTTTAAACTCACTGTATACTGTAAACAGTGTAGTGGATGGGCATCAGCCAGGATAGCTGGGACACATCTGCTCACATCTGGTTATGCAAATCCACAACGAGCCGCAGGTCAGCTGATCACAGCTTGACCACTAAGAAAATGTACTGGAGCTCTCAACAGAGGTTATTGTGAGGTATCCCCCGAGCACCTCCTGGGTCTCACTTTAACCCCTGACTGCACTCATTTGAATGTTTACGTCACCAGAAACAAATATGTTTCTGTTTCATTATTTACTGCTTGTGTCCCAAACAACAGATTCAAGCTGAGTGCATTCATTAGAATCAGAATTTAAATTTGACTAATATTACTTTATTATGATAATATAGCAGCAGGTCCACTCATCTGTGCATTAAAACAGCAGAATCGTCCTTCAAGCAGTTACTTTCTTACTGCGAGTACATTTCACTGGTACTCGACCAAAGACGCTGAGTCAGTACTTCAACTTCTACTGGAGTATCTGCACGACTGTTCTACTCGAGTACAGAATGTGTGTACTTTGTCATCTCAGAGAGTCGTGCTGCCGCGAGAACTGGAACATGTTTGTGAAGCATCAGCCTGAAGCAATGGGAGGTGCTGCTTTAATGGTTTTATCCAGAGGCTCAAACTGACACAATGGCAAACACAACCTCTTCTGGGTCAATATTAAAAACTCTGCAATATTTATCAATAGCTAGATTTCCATAGAAATTCATATAAAACAATGTCAATTTAAATAGGTGAAATAAAAAAAGGACAACACTTGCATTTTCAAGGCATTCGCTCATGTTCCACAAAATCCTGCTCCATCTTTAACAACGAGAGGTTGAAACAGTTTCCAGATTCACTTTAGTTTGTTCAGACAACACAACGAGTGGTCGTTCCATCTGAAATCACCACACACACACACACACACACACACACACTCACACACACTCACACTCTCACACACACACACTCTCACACACACACACTCTCACACACACACACTCTCACACACACACACTCTCACACTCACACTCTCACACACACACACACACACACACACACTCTCACACACACACACACACACACTGTCACTTGTCTTCTGCAGTTTTTCCAACTAGCCCACCACTGAGAGCTTCCTGGTGTTTCAGCTCAGCCCAGTTTATTTATGCAGTACCTGAAGGTAAAGACTGATCCTGATTCAGTTTCGTGGTCAGACTGTTTTCTTTAGAGTCACATTCAAACACTGACTCACATCTGAAAGTGAACGGATGGGCCTTTGCTTTAAATGAAATATCCACATGATTATTTGCAGATTGCATTTACAATCAGTACACGTGTCCCATTTTAAACCATTTTTAAGCCAATCAAATGTGATGCTTTCAGATGGAATGACCTGTGCGTCTGCAGCCAGACATGGCGGCCTACAGGGTTGGAGTAGTGCATGCTGCAGTCCACTTTTTATTTTTTTAAAAAACAGGAAACCACATTTAAAAACACATCCTGTACAAACATGGAATCATGTTCACATCTAGGAATAAATGGACAAATGAAGCAAAGAAGTCTGCTCGTGCCCCTCCCCTTCAAATCTTACACTGTTCTTTCCTCCATCAGGAACGAACTCAGAGTTCATCATCATCGAAGCAGAAAGGTACAGAGCCGCTAACAGCTCCCTTTGACTGGTTTCAGGATTACACGCACACACACACCTGTGGTCCAGTGCCACCTGACTGCTCCATCAGGTGGATGCTGCTGGTAAAAGCACGCTTTACCTGCACTCCCCCTGGTGTGACTCATCACCTGTCCTGGGGGAGCCCTCTGGGTTCCACAGTTTCATGATCTAGATACAAGTGTGAAAATGATGAGGTCTAAAAAAGAGGGAGACAACCAACATCAGGTAAACTCAGCTCGAGTCCAGACCTGTTCCAGAGTGGACCCCCGGGGATCCAGCCCCCATCCCTGGCAGTGCTAACGCCTTTTCGCTGCTATGCTTGTACAATGCCACACAGACCTAAGCAGAAGTGAGCACCGTGGGGTCTGTTTGGACCAAGAACTAGTCTTTTCTAGCGCAGCGCCTGGGATTCTGCCTCACTTTAGACCAGGTTTCTATTGGAGGGGCTGCTCAGTCACACAGCCAATGAGAAGTAAGGTCCAGGTCCACAGCAGGAAGCTGTTTTTTTTGGTAAAATCTGAATTTGTTCCTTAGCGGGCATAAAGACGTAGTGCTACGTCCACTTTGTCCCACTGGTCCTGGAGCTGGAGGCCGACTGCCAGTCAGACTGAAATCTCATAGGTGGTGCCCCCGACACCAGTCACCTTCTTCACCCCGCTGCCTTGGGGCTTGTGGGCAGGACTCAGCATCAGTGCTGGGCTGGGACAGGCTGCTCTGGGCGGAGCGGACGTGTTGACTGGGTGACAGGGAGAGGAAGGGGCGGAGCAGGAGGAGGTGGAAGTCGAGGAGAAGGGCTGACCTCCATTAATCCGACTCAGAGATTTCATCTGCATCAGCTCATCCCTGATTTTAGGAAAAGACAGAAAAGAACAATTTTACTGAAAACTGCGGGCTGCAGCGTGTTAGCCATGTTAGCTCTGCTGCTAATTTCATCACTGAAGCGCGGCTACATTTGGATGGATGTCACCATTTACTACATTTAGACCTGAACACATTTCATGTTGAACACTGGAGATGAAGGAATGACTGGATCGCTTTGATCGGTGAGAAAGAATTTGGCGAGTCAGAGTGGACGTAGTTACGGCGTGCGTAGTTCCAGAGGGAACATGGACACACAGTTGGGCTGTTGTGTTACCGATGGTGACAATAAAAAGTGTTTACGCTGATTGGTCCTGTGTATGAAAATACTGGCGGTGGGCGGTGCTACCCTCAGCCATGTCGATGCTATAGTTCACATCAGGTCAACCCAAACCAGGGCTACCAAAGCTAGCTTTAGTACACAGAGGTCAGTAGTTTGTGGACGGTGAATCATGCTTTTCACTTCCCTTTAATAATCGTAGCTACAGAAACACCTTGGCAGTACACAGGGGTGGAGTACGTGTACACAACACAGCGAGCAGGACGGAAAAGAACAGGAATGAGAGACGGGACAGACAAACTGAAAACGCCGTCATGCAGCGGTCAGACTGAGCCTCAGTTTAACAGCAAAACTGTGCTGCTACTCACGCTTCCTTCAGATTTCACTTCCTGTGCGGTTAAACCGAGGAGCAGTAAAAAGCTTCTCCCACAAACACTGGGCTCCTCAGTTTGATTAAAGTCATCATCACTGCACGTCAAATCATGGTGACCAAACAGACAGTAGCAATAACGCACAAGACAACAAACAACGCACAACAGATGGATGGAAGACGAGCAAAGGGAGAAGAATGAGAAACTCACAGGAAGTCTGGCAGGATGAGGAGGAGAGAAGGGAAGAGGAGGAGCAGGAGCAGGAGGAGCAGTCAATCAGGTAGTCAGGTTTCAGGCGAGCAGGCGCTTTTTCAGTGTCAAACCAATCGTCCCGACAAAAGCTCAAACTCATACTCACTTCGGCACTTGGATTCCTCCTCCTCCCATCCCTCCGCCTCCACCTCCTCCTACCCCCGCTGCGTTTGCTCCGGCCGACGCCGAGGCCTTGCGGACCAGCCGGTACTGCATTTCGGCGGCGGCTGCACTTGAATAGGAGAGCGACTTGCCCAGAGGTGGGGGGTGTGGGGAGCGGGGAGGATGCGTGGTGGAGGAGGAGCCCAGAGGCGTGTCGGTCGAACGGGTGCGATAGGGGTAGGCGTGGTGGGGCCCTGCGTGAGGGGCAGCAAAGCGTGGAGGACGAGAGGTGGAGGAAGAGGACGAGGAGTGATGATGGTGGTGGTGGGAGTGGTGGTGGTGATGGTGATGGTGGTGGTGGTGGTGTGGGGGCGGTGGAGCAGAGGTTTGACCGGCAGGCGCTGCAGGTAGGTGGGGCTCGCCCAGCAGGCGCTCCCTCTCTGGTGGAGGCGGTGGGGAGGAAGACGTGGAGGATGAGGAGTGATGGAGGAAGGGGTGGTGGTGGTGAGAGGAACGGTGGTGGTGGTGGGGTGACTGGGTGGACTGGGACTGCATCTCAGCCTCTCTCTGCTGTGACGACAGGAAGGGGGAGCTGTAGCCACCACCCGCCGCTGGCGTGCAGGGTCTCCCACCGGAGACGTCGGGGGCCACCGAGCTCACGCCCACTGCTTTGTCAAACTCATCGCCGCCTGCTAGCAAGCTGTCGTAAGACAGGCTCCCGTTGCGAGACGGGTGGTGGGGCGGGGGTGTCTGATTGGCTAAGCTCTTGAAGCTGGCGGAGGTGGTGGTGGCCTCTGAGACGTGGACGGTGCCCGCCGAGGTGTGCGTGGAGCTGGAAGATCGCGACGCCACTGCAGACAGGACGGTGGGGTCAGAGAAGGAGGGGTAGGAGCGCCCGCCCAGAGAATAGCCAGGAATGCCGCCTCCTCCTCCTCCTCCTCCCTCTCGCCCCACCTCCCTCCTCTCCCCTCCTCCTCCCCCTCCCACTCTTTCAGACGACGTTTCCCTCCGATCCAGGCTGGGCTGCGAGCGGAAACCAGGCTGCTGGCTGGCCTGGAGGAGGGAAGAGGTGGAGGAGGAAGAGTCCCTGGCACTGCCGACGCTCTCCCCTCGACTTAGCTGGAGGAGCCAGAGGGAAGAGGAGAGAGAAGAGGGAAGGTGAAGGGAGGCGGAGGGAGGAAAAAGAAACAAGAAGAAGCTCAGCACATGAGGGAAGATTAAAGTCATACTGCACTCTAGCGGTGACAGCCTGACACAACAGCCACCCCTAACCAACGGTGATTAGTCAGGGGTGGGTCATCTGAGCAGAAGGCCGGTGGTTGGCCTGTGCTTTCACAAGTATCTCAGTGTATCCATCAGAGTGTGTGTGTGCACGTTAGGCTAAGAGAGTGCTCCAAGTGCTCGAATCGAGTGAAAAAGCATTAAAAGAACCAGCACATTTACCAAACTGCTCTTTGTACAACCCTGACTGTCCAGATGAACTCGGCAGCTCCATCATCATAATGTTCATTATAACCATGCCAGTGTTCAGACTCTCTGGATCCTGCTATTGTGCGCTGTATTTGGAGCTTCCTGCGCTCTGCCTGTTTCAGTAACATGTCAGTCAGAATGTCTGAGATGGTGAAATGATGGCGTTCGCTGTATTGACACTGATGCTTAAACACTAAAGAGGAATCGTACAGAGCTACAGCCACAGTCACTCAAAGCCCTTTTCCATTAGTACCTACTTGGATCATGTCGATGTGACTCAAACTATTACGACTGCCACCCAACGCGCGGGGGGGTCGGTGTAGCCACAGATCTTGTGATGACATTTGTATGCGACATGAACACCACGACAAAGGAACACGTCAAGGCTCAATGTGTGTCACACTCTGCATTTCCCCACTGCTGTGCTTTAAAAATGGTGGCAGTTTCTCTCATGACGTGTCGAGTGATGTCCCGACTGGCCAATCGTTGGCATGCGGTCTGCTGACATCACATTTTCAGATCACTTGGGACCCCAGGCAATGGAAAAGGGCTACAAGGCACAAATCTAACCAGGAAGAACTAACAAAGAAACTGAGGAGTGATATGGACCAGACAGGGGCACAAATACTGAGCAGAACCAGTGTATTTATGGCAGTCCTGATTGCTTCACGTTCATATCTCACTGTGTTCAAAGAACGCTGCTGAGACGGAGTCGTGAAGTCTGTTTTCAGTGGTTTCATTACAGTATTTCAGCCACGTCCAGTGCAAACAGAAGGAGACAGGAAACAAGTTAAAAGGAAGATAAGAGGAGGAAACTGCTTTCAGCACAATCACTTACTGATCAACAGAAAGCCACTGAGAAACCAAACCAAGATGGCCGACAGGAAATCAAAAGGAGAAAGAAAAAGAAAAACCAAAACAGAAATGGAGATGTTAGATTAAAAAATTATCAAAGAAGCAGAAGCAGGGACGAGTGGAGGTCCAACCTGACACGTAGCACACACTCTTGCATTCTGCGTGCGTTACCTGGTTGGCGTAAGCATGTGTGAGCGCCGTGTGGTTCTTGCCAGGGCTGTACGTGGGCCTGTATTTGTACATAGTGGGAGTGGGAGGGGCCTTGTTCAGCAAACTGCACTCTGGAGGGTGGAAAGAGAAACAAGATGAGCACAGAATCTCCTTCATGTGCACTGAGCACCATTAGCATAGAAGAGCTATAGTGAATGCAGAGTTTTATGTTTGGACACCCTGCATGATGATACTAGCACCGCTTCTTCTGACAGCTAACAGCCCTTCAGGTTTTGTGAGACTTTAGTCCGTCCTTCTGCAAAAGGTCTTGGGGTGTCCTGCATGCGCTGCTTTGAAACATTGTCCAATATTCTTGGATCAGAGGTGTGTGAGGTCTTCGTGAGGTGCGTTTAGGATCCTTCTCCTCGTTTTTAACCTTCTGTTCATTTACAGAGACGCTGTCACCAGCGCTCGTTTCAAAGCTCAAACCTCTGACGATGAATTTAGAGATTTCATCATATTAGTGCAACACAGCTGCTGTTTTTAATGATACTATGAAGTAAGACATAGTATCCCACAAGCAACCCTCTGCTGCTTGTGGGACTCTAAATGTTCACAGTACTGGCAGGGAGCTGGGGATACTGGAGCCCATCCCAGCTGTCAACACAGACAGACAGCCACTCACCTCCACATCCAAAATCACCAATTAACGTAATCTCCTCTATGACAGTGTATCCACGCAGCCACAGGGATTCGAACCCAGGACCCTCGTGGTGTGAGGCACCAGTGCTAACCACAAGCCTCCCGATGAGGATAAATATTAAGTCCTTTGAGTGTGGGTTCTCAAACCTTTGTATGAAACTATATGTTGAACAGGAAGCAGACAAACTGCAGCAGACAGAGTAAGAGCCAATCACCCTCTGTGTTTCCTCTGGTAATTCCTGGGTAGCGGAGCTCTGGTTTAGGAGGTGGTGGTGGCTCAGCGTCACAGGACTGGCTCTCCATCATTTCCAGACTGGACTTTGACTGGAAAGAAGAAATGCGAGCATTAGAGACAGAAAGTGACAGAATTACCCATCTGTTGGTGAAATACAGACATTCTGTGACCAAATCCGAACAGAAAAGTAGAAAGAAGCCTGGGGTCACACCCAGATGGACTTTTGCTGGGTGGTGTGAGTAGGGATGGGCATCGAAACCCGGTTCTTGTTGAGAACCGGTTCCCACTGTTTCAATTCCTTGGGATTGTTTGCCATTTTTGCAAACGATTCCCTTATCGACTCCAGTCGCCCCGAATGACGTCACCACGTTGCGGAGCGTCATTTACCTGGCAGGAAACATGGCGGCTCAAACGCTCAAAAGTTTGGTTATACTTCACGAGAACGGATGACAACAGGGCAACTTGCAGTACTTGCAAAGCAGATATTTCATGTAAGGGAGGAAACACTACGAATATGCAAAAGCATTTGCTCACAAAACACGCGATGACCTTAAATGAATGTCGTGTTTTTAATTCTGGACTCGTGAATCTCAACCCAGCAGCAGCGGTAACGTTTGCACGTCCTCTCCCGTTAATGCGGCAGGTAAATAATCAACTAACAGTGCATATTATGTTAGCCCGATCTGCCTTATTACAAACCTGCCATTACTGTGCATTTAGTGACCATGATGAGTCGGAATCGTGAAAATCTTATCAGTACCCATCTGTAGGTGTGAGGCTGTAAGAAACTTTATGTAAACTTTGTCCATGTGCAACTTAAATGAAAATGTTCCTGACTGTAACACAGGCAGAGCCAAAGGTCAAAGACTGTGTGAAAGAACAAATTATTCATCCATCTCCTGCTGCTTATCCGGGTTTGGGTCACGGGGCAACAGCAGCAGAGAAACTCAGCCTTCCCTCACCAGCCACCTCCTCTAGCTCATCCAGGAGGACACTGAGATGTTTCCAAGCCAGCCAAGTGATATATTCTCTACAGCAAGGCCTCCTCTTAGTAGGACATGCCTGGAATACCTCACCCAGGAGGCATCCTAGTCAGAAGTCCGAATAACCTCAGCTGGCTCCTTTCCATGTAGAGGAGCAGCGACTCTCAGGCTACGTCCACACGTACACGGGTATTTTTGAAAACGGCGATTTTCCGTTTTCATCTTAAAAAATAATCCCGTCCACACATAAAGGCAGAAATGAAGGAAAACGCTGCTAGGAACATGCCAAAGCAGCAGGTGGCGCTAGATTCCTAACCGTGTAGAAATGTTGGCCAATCAGAAGTCTAGAAGCCTCGGTGGGAAAAAGTAAACAAAGCTGGGGCATAGAAGCAGAACCGAGTCGTATGTGTGGAGGGACAGTAACTGTGTGTATATGTAAGCATTTAAACACTGCAGAGAGTAGAATTAACAGTAACAGTAGTGTAGAAATTCATTTCACCGAAACAATAACGTGGCGCACAGTGTGACGTCACAAAAGGCGCACACCTTTGACGCTGCGTTTTCTCCGTTTTTCTCGTCCACACGTAAACGCAAAAACTGAGTTTTAGAAAATATCCACCCTGGCCGGAGTTTTTAGAAATCTCCGTTTTCCGTGACCGAAAATGCTGTTTACGCCGGGCACGTGTGGACGTAGCCTTGAAGGGAAACTAATTCCTGACACTCTGATCCACAACCTCATTCTTTCGGTCACTAAACAGAGGCTGTGCTAAATTGACAGCTTCCCTTTCATGCTCATCTCTCGCTTCACCACAACAGATTGGTACAGCATCTCCATCACTGAAGACACCGCCCCAATCTGTCTGTAAACCTTGCATGCACTCTCCCCTCGAGATACTTGAACTCCTCCACCTGGGGCAGTAACTCATCCCTGACCTGGAGTGGGCGCTCCAGTCTTTAGTGGCTGAGAACCATGGTCTTGGACTTGGAGGTTCCTGCTGTCATTCCCTCCACTTTACACTCAGCAACAAACGACTCCAGTGCAAACTGGAGGTCAAAGGAGGCCAAAGGAACCTCATCCTCCGCAAGAAGCAAAGATAAAATCTTGCAGCCAACACTGTGGAGACCGCTTGACTATGCCCAGACACTCTATAAAAACTATGAAAGGGTCTGTGACAATGTTGAATGGCTAGAGCCACACTCCACTTGGCCTGCCAGTACCTGTCAGCTGCCTGTGGACTCCCAATAAGATTCCTCCTTCAGCCTGACGGCTCACTTCACCTCCAGTATTCACCATCTGGTTCTGGCACTGCCGCCACGAGAAGCACCGAGGATCGTGCAGGCCCCATTCCTTTCAGTAGCCTAAGCAAGAGGTGTGGAGCATGGTCCACTCGGACTCCGTGTCTCCCTGAGGAGAACCTCTGCCTGAGGTGTAAGTTGAAGATCTTGCTGACTGGGGCGTCTGTCAGACATCCTCAGTTTTGGTCTCCCAGGTCTGTCAGCAGTGACAGCGTTTCTGCGTCCAAGCCATGGCCACAGCTCTGATATACGTTTACGTACGATTACAAAATCAATCATCCACCTGCGACTAGAACAAATTATTCCATCCATTTCCTAACAAGTACAATACTTGCAGGTCTTTAGCAGTTTCTTACAGCAACACAAAAACAAAACTAAACAGAAACAAGATAAAATACAAACAACACCAAGAAAAAGGTGCAGCAAACAACCCCGTTTTTGCATCCTTAGCTCTGCAGCACGCAGCCTGATGGATGTGGTTGGGTTTTTACTGCTGTGACCTTACAGGATTTCTGCCTGTTGAATTTCAAACAGCTTTTAGAGCTCTCGCTGCCATCTGGACCTGCCTATATGCAAACTTATCAAGTGCAGATTTGAATGAGAAGCACAGCTCCCTTGCATAACCCTTGTTTATTACCGGCAGGCTGAAGCAGCCAGCACAGCACAGTTTGTGGCACGTTAGCTTCACGAGCACCTTTGCTGCACCTCTTACCCTGTGCAGATCTCCCTGTATGCCATTGTCCAGTATCTTTGCAGCCAGCTGGGCCTCTGTCAGCTGTGGCCGAAGAAAAGGAGGCTGCAGACTCACACTCTGTGCACACTTTCTCCTGCCCAGATACCTGCAGAGAGCATTCACATCAGTACAGTGCTAATGATTGGTATCAAATCCAAATTCCTCTTAATCCTACATCTGATCACTTTCAACACTAACACCAAAGCAACAGCTCACAGATTGTTTAGTTTCTCACCAGCTGTTTCTGTTATTACACTATTCAGTGGCCAGTTTTAACAAATTCATTTTAAAAACAGGAAGTGTGATGAGCTACAGGGTAATGCTCTCGACACTCGACAAGAGAGTCCAATAAAAAGGGGAAACAAAGAACGGACCTGGGTGCCTGTGAGCTGCAGAGGACATGAGAGACATTCTTCCAACAGCCATTGGTGAAAGGGTTAACACCTCCTCTGAACTTCCCCGTTACCTGGAGACAGACACGTCACAAAAACTTACATGGAGAATATAACAATGCGGGGAGGGGGGTGGGGGGAGGGGTTAAATGGCTGTTAACCTGTATCCACTTTCAAATTAATGCACTCAGTAGGACGTGAGGACCGTTTGAAGGATAACCACCGTCTCTCTGCCAGGAAAACAAACATCCTTCCCTATGCCACAGTGCACAGTGGAAGGGCCAAAGAGGACGTTTTTCCTTGCCACTGTCACCGTGGGGTTGTCTGATATTTGGGGTTCTCTGTCTGTGATCTCTACCTAATATAAAGTGTCTTTAAACAACCGTTGTTACAAATTGGCACTATATAAATAAGACTGACCTGAACTGAATGAGCTAACTCCTGGGTTCCTGGTGTACATGTGTGCAACACTGACTTCTACTTACTTGTTCGTTGGTCGTCCTGCCTCTAGCCACAAGGACTATGTGGAAGCCAGTGAGGCCAGCGACAGGGATGAAGAACAGGCCTGCGACACACATTACTGCGAGCCTGAGCGCACGGGTGGGGGGTCAAGGACCTTAGCATCTTAAACATTACATTCAACAGATCAAGGCCTATGGAGAGCAGTGATGGACAAAACAACATGTGGTGTGTGTGGGGCGAGCAAAGCCAGAATGTACTCCTGTCCTAGGCCAGTTTATGCAGATTCGTGCGTTTATATCGTGTGTTTTCATTCTCATTCAAAGATCAGATTGGGTGGGGTTGGACCATCTTTTCTCAGGAAGCTACGTGAAATCTTCCCACGCCACAGTGGGGGAAAAAAAAAAAAAAAAAAAAAAAAAGAGTGCCTCATTTAAACAACCTGACAGTAACTCAGCAATGTAAAACCAGATGAGAGTACCAGATCCACGGGACATGAAAGGATACGTGACAATGGCGTGCAGGCGGTCAATGTTCTGCCGATGGTAGAGGATGAAGAGCAGCCCAAAGCCAAACACAGCCATGATGTGGGCTGTCAGAGACAGCAGGAAGAGAAAGAAGTAGCGGTAGTTTCTCCTGCCGATGCAGTTGTTCACCCACGGACAATGATGGTCGAAGTCCTGCAGAGTCAGGGGGACATTTAAGACACCGTCAGAGGAGGCTGAAATAGGAATGCAGCCATTAAGAAGCATTATTTCCATGCACCACCTTTCCTGTCTAACCTCATTAAGTCCTCAACAGATACACAGAACTGTCATCTGCAGGTTGGGAATGTGACATACTTTCACCAGAATACTCTGATTACAACTCTCCCATGTGATCCCAAGAGAAGAGGCTTGAAATATTGTACAACTGCATGTTCAGAGGAAGGTCACAATATCAACAACTGTTTAGTCCTGAGATCAGAGATCTTTGGTCATCTGCTGATACAAACACGGATCCAACACCTGGACTGCTGCAGATGAGCAACGCAGATTACCTTTGAACCTGGAACATTCAAATAGATTCAGACAAATGCAGAACAGAGCCTGGGACAGACTGCCAGTGCTCTATCATGGAAACCCTGTAAACGACTGACTGTCTGTTGGCAGCATGCCACTTCCTGGGTTACACATGCACACTCACACAGAGCACTAAGGAGTAGGGATGGGTACCGGTATCCGGTGCCATTATGGTTCTGACATAAACGGTAGTAACCAGACCGAAAAGCAGCGCACATTTCGCTGCTTTATTTCCCCTGAGATGTCACACACTTTGGATTCCAGCCAATCATTTTACCTCTGCAAGCGTAGTAGGCGGGCCCAGGTACGTACGTTCTTTTAGAGCAGAGCTACAGATTAAAAACGCCCAAGGTGAAGCGGTCAAAGTCTGGCTGTACTTCACAGCAAAAGATGCAAACTCAGCAGCAACAAGTGCTTTAAGCTGATACTGTGATACTGTCAAAGGAGGCAACACCTCGAATCTGATGAAACACCTGGCGACGCATAGCGTTTCTTTAAAAGAGCACATCTACTGTGGGTGTGGTAAATCTCCCTTAGCGAGTTAGCGCGGATCGCCCGTGCATGGGGCTGGACCGTGCTTATCATTTTGCAGAAAAAAAGAGACTGCTAAAAATAAAAACACGAGAGCTTTTTGGACAAAGTTTGTGCTCTCCATTCTTTAAGCACCAGTTTGAGCACCGGCACCGTTTCAAAAGTACCGGTTTGGCAGCGGATAAAACCTAAACGATACCCATCCCTACTAAGGAGCTTGCAAAGAAAAGCGTCTGGACTAGGGATGGGTATCGAAAACCGGTTCTTGTTGAGAACCGGTTCCCACTGCTTCAATTCCTTGGAATCGTTTGCCACTTTTAAAAACGATTCCCTTATCGATTCCAGTCGCCCCGAATGACGTCATCACGTTGAGTAGCGTCTTTTACCCAGTAGGAAACACGGCGCCTGAGCGGCACAAACGCTCAAAAGTTTGGTTACACTTTATGAGAAAGGATGACAACAGGGCAACGTGCAATACTTGCAAAGTAGAGATTTCATCAAAGGGAGGAAACACTACGAATATGCAAAAGCATTTGCTCAAAAAACACGCGATTGCTTTCAACGAATGTCGTGTTTTTGATCCGCTCCGGACTAGCGAAGCTCAACCCAGCAGCAGCGATAGCGTTTCCACGTCCTCTCCCGTTAATACTGCAGGTAACTAATCAATTAGCATTGCATATTATGTTAGCGCGATTTACCTTATTACAAAACCTGCTATTACTGTGCGTTGCATTTAGATAACCATGATGAGAGAGACAGAGTCTGGCTGGCTCAGATGCTGGCAGTTCTCGCTGCAGTCTACCGGTAGCGTCTCCTTTCAGGCCAGGATAGACGAATGTCACCGAGCAGTGACTCAGTTTGTGGTCGAAGGCTTGCACCCATTTGCCACAGCAGATGCCCCCGATTTCACTTTGGTAAGTGAATGTGTTTAATTGTAGGCAGGGACATTACTGGATATTCTTGTGTAATTGCTACAGAATAATTTATGTTAAACTTTGTTATTGCTACAGGAGAATATTTATTTTATTATTTTACATATACATTTTTTTTCCTGGGGACCCTGTGACACCCCATTGAAGAGCCGTAGGCTGTGGCTCTCTTAAGATCTCACTGTTGGGTTTGTAAGGCCATGTTACTCCTAAATTTCTATCTTGTTCAAAGAGAAGATATAAAACACAGTTCTAAGCTAATCGACTTTAGTGTTCTCCTTTTTAAAAAAAAAGAATCGATAAGGAATCGATAAGGAATCGAATCGTTAAACAGAATCGAAAATGGAATCGGAATCGTTAAAATCTTATCAATACCCATCCCTAGTCTGGACTTCTTTAAGTTGCTTGAAGACGTTTCACCTCTCATCCGAGAAGCTTCTTCAGTTCGAGGGTCAAATGGTGGAGAGTCCCAGATTTAAACCCTGTGGGAGTTTCCCCCCACAGAGGGACAAAAGGACCCCCTGATGATCCTCTACCTAATCACACGAGCTAAGGTGTGAAAGCAGGTGTAGGTCACAATCAGCCAGGGTTTCGGATGAGGTCATTGTGAAACCTGGCCCCACCCTATCATGTGATTTCCTGAGGTCAGATGGCCCAGGATGTGAGTGGGCGTTAAGGCGTCTGGGAAGGATCTCAAAACTGGATTATAGATGGCAGAGAGTTGGTGTCGTAAGCCCCGCCTCTGTTCAAAGATGGTCGCTCACAGTGGACATAGATGCTTCTTTCACTCCTCTTTCAAACCATCTGTCCAAAATGTGAACATTGGCATCCTTGAAAATTGAGTTTCCCTCTTGGTGAGTTACCCCCACAGACCTTAGACTGTGATGAGCTGGATGACTGAGAACCTTCACAGACATATTGCACAGAGCACACAATCCCAAGGTCAGCCATATTTGATTTTGGCCTGGCAACCAGTTCTTTACTGGATTAAGGACAGTGTGATTTTCTCCTGTTTGTCACTGTAACTGGAGAAAGAGACAGTGAGTGCTGGCTTAACGTGGAACGCTGCTAGCTGCATGTTTCACTGCAGCTCTCTGCCAATGGGGGAAAAACATGTAGCTGACGCTCAGAGAGGAGTCGATCGGTGGATTTAGGTAGTCAGCACATCACACCGGTGTGCCCAAATAATGTTTCCTGGCTTTTAAAGCCTATTCATCGTCAGGTTCTGTTCCACACACAGTTACTTAAGAACTTAAACTCGGCTCAAACGTCATGTTGACACACCTGCAATGACACCTCTAAATATTTAAACTGCAATCGGCACGAGAGGTGCCATCATCATCTTCAGCTTGTCCTCTGCAGTAGAAGGCTGCAGTGTGAACATATCAGGCCATTTAAGATTGTGCACTGAGTTTAGAGTCATGTCTCTGAGACAGCGAACAGATAGAGGTGCGTCACTGCTGTCTTGCCTGATGATGGACACGAGGCAGCCATTCTGTGGAAACCATTAGCAAACACGTATGTAGCCTGAGAGGCCCATCAAGACCATTTTCACTGGCTTAGCATCAGCTACAGTTTGGCTACACACGTGCCCAGTGGAAGGAGTGTAAGTAAGGAGTAGATACTGAAACATTTTCAGGTCCAAAACTGCAGTAAACTCCTGTTACAGGTCGTGCTTGAGCTGGAGTACCGTGTTATTCAAAGGACGACTACAGGCTGTCCAACTCGTTTGCACCCATCAACACTGACACTCCTCCTTCCATCATACATTAACAGGACAGCTGCAGAGCAAAGACATGTCCTTGAGTTACATCTTCTAAACACATCTAAAGATTTATAACAATGATGATAACCACATGCCAAAACCAGCCGGGCGAGGGTTTGAAAGTGTGAAAATCACAGAGCACGTGTGTTGTGGACACGGCTGACTAACCACAGACGCATACAATGATTCAGACTGTTTCAGATCAAACTGGGCTGTTTATAGTGCAGGCTTACTCAGCGTGCAACATTCAGACTGTTCATATGAAGAATAAATGAGTAAATGTAAAAAGTCAAACACACCTCAACACAGTTGTCACAGACAGAACAGTGGGAGCAGCGTGGCGGCCTGTAGAAGCGGCAGGTTGAACACCACTTCATCCTGACCTGGATCCCTCTGATCTCCACCGTCTTGTACAGTGGAGCGCGGAAATCGTCTTCTTTGTCCTCGTCCTCCTCGGCTGCACAGAGAACACACACAATCCTAAAACTGACGATCTATTGGTCAAAAGTGAGACAGTGAAAGTGCCAAAGCTCGCAGCTGCCCACTCAGTCCACCCGAGTTTGATCGTAGGCGTCCACGTTCAAATGATGGACTACAAAGAAGGTTTCAGTCTGTAGAAACTATTTACTCTTTCATAGCAACTGTTTTTTACAGTTTCAAACAAGCCAGTCGTGTGGAAAGGGTCACGGGTCGCCTCTCCGTGTCAGTCAAACAAGGGCCCTCTGACCCCTCGGTATTTTAACAATCCTGTGACTACACTGAAACCTCATCATCTCATATTTCATGTCAGACTTTTCACCTCAGACTCAGATCAAAAGAAATAAAAAACAAAACAGAAATGAATGTAAAATATAATGTAAATTCACTGGTGTTGGGTTGCCTAGGAACACACATTCTGATAAGAGGCTGCTCTGACATGAGCCAGAGATAGCTAGCTAAAAACACAGAGGACTGCAGTTAAATAAAAAAGCAGAGCGTGTGACTGAACGCATGGACAACTGGGTGGACGGAAGTTCTGAACTGTGGGGATCCTAGCAGAGAATCCACAGTGTGGAGAGCTAATCCCACCAAATAAAGAGTCAAATCCAGAACAGCAGCGTGGACGACGGGGCGAGGCGACCGCATGCAGATGTGGACAACACGAACGGTTTTTGTAGCCAGCTGTGAGGCCAGTTTTAAAATGTTTAGTATAACTAACAACACACGTTATCCAAAACTCATAATGTTTATGTTCCGTAATAATTACATTATTTTATCTGTTAGCTGCTGTTGTGTTCACCATAATGATCTAAATGATAACAACTAATCAAACCTAAAAACCGTGTCAAAGCTTACTTTACATGAGGAGAATCGGATTAAAATGAACACGCGACCTTAAATGATGCCTGCTGCTAAACTTCACAGCTCCACTGTATCTATCTCAATAGTATGAACAGACCTCACACCACAATGAGACATCCCAACGACTGAGCCGCGGCACGCTTCCTGTGCAGCGCGCCTCACTGAGGTGCTGCTGCGCTCTGCAGCTTTAATCCATCACTTCATCCAAGTCCTGCCTGTTCGACACAACTTACCTGTTTGGTGACACCCAGCATTAAAGGCATTCATTCAACCATCCGTGCACTCACCTCGGGGGAAGATGCCAGGGTCCATGAATGTGGCCATACAGAAGTTAGCCAAAACAAAGAGGAAGATGATGCCATTGTAGATGGGGATGGCCACTGAGAAACGCTCTGAAAGCCACGGACACCTGAAACAAGACCAAGCCTCACGTTGGAGATGTCCAAACAAATGCATTACAGAACTGTTAGAGCTGAGTGTCGTTAAACGTGAGGCTGCGGTCTTTGTAGCAAAGCTGCAGCACCATGTGTTTTCTAAGGAAAATGTTTATAAAGGAGCTGTTCTGCTAACTTCCACTATTTGTCTATTCTTGGATCTATCAGAACAGCACCCTGGTGTGCTCCTGCAGGGATCGATCGATAGATAGATGTTCACTATTTTAATTACAGATTATATCAGTAAGGAAGCTGACTAAATATTAACTGATAACTCATAACAAAGGGGTGGGATTAAATAAGTGTTTACTTCTTCCCACTCACTTTCAACATGTCAGGGCTCGCAAAATCGCTAGCCCGCGATTTTTTCAGTCGGGCTACCAAAATCTATCTCTGCCCTGCCCGTTGGCCTATCGTAGGAAGGAAAAATATATGTCAATGCTTTTGCATTCTTTCAGAAATGTAGCTGGGTAATTATGTCATTGGCATCGGTGAGCCACTGTCAATATGTGACATATTGAAATCGCGTTTGAATTTGCACTTGTTTTTTGCTTTCACTTTGCAATCGCGTGAACTGTGTATAGAGAGCGACAGCACTGATTGGTGAGTGATGATAATTTGTGCACCAATTCCTCTGACATCGTCTTATTAATCGTTAGCTTACTATGCAAACATGACAAGTGAAATCTCCCGCAGCTTAAACATGTGAGAGGCTGATCGCGCAGAGAATCGCTGAGCTTATGTGAGTGAGTGTGTAAAAGCAGCAGGATATATATTTTAGTTCTGCTGAGCCAAATAAGACAGGTCAGGGTGAAGAAGTGACAGCCAAAGAAAAGCTTACCACAAAACGGAGAAGTTATGACAAATCAGACTATAAGGCAAAAAGAAAGTGCAGCTTTATGGTTTCATGGACAAAATAATTTCTGTGGCTGCAATATGACGAGCTAAATAACCAGGGCTGCACATAAGTGGTCCGCAGGTGCGCATTCGCTGTCAAAATAAAAAACGCGCACAAGATAAGAAGTTGCAACGCGTGTTTGCATACATAAGATTTTCTGGAGGAGGACAGACATTTGTTTAGAACTCTTAAAGATGTCAAGAAGCTCCTTTAAGCAATTACTGTGATGTTCCTCCACCTCCAAAGAAATGTCAGAAGGAGTCCGAACTACAAAAGAAGCGCGTATTCTCGGAAAAGTGGTTGCAGGAGGTGAGCTGGCTTCAAACAAATGATGAACGCACAGAGATGTGGTGCAGAATGTGCCGTGAAAATCCCACTCTAGGACAAAAACAGCCTTTTATATGGACGCAAACGTGCGCTGCAACTTCTTATCTGGTGCGCGTCTTTTATTTTGACAGCGAATGCGCACATGCGGACCACTTATGTGCACCCGTGTAAATAACATAATGTTCTGCCAGGTGTGTTGTTGGTTTTCTCTCGATTTCTGAACTGACAAGCGCCTTTGTTACTGGGACCAGTCATTTTAACTCATTCACTGCCAGCCATTGGCAGTGAATGAGTTAAACCCATTGACTCATACACTGCAATTGACGGCTATAGACGTCAATGGCAGTGAATGAGTTAAGAAAGGCCCCCATTAGAACCCATGAGAAATGCAAGAAATGCATTATTGCTCAGTCTGCAATATCTTTCCCAGAACAAACACCAATTGCAAATAACAAACTAAAAATAAACCTGAAAATCTGTTTAGAACAGCTACTATGTTGCAAAGAGTGAACGACCACTGGCACAATGCAGCAGTCTGTGCAAACTTCAAAAGCAAATGGCCTCGATCTTGGTTCCACTTGCCTCTTACCCGTGACTTCAGTGGAAATGTCAGATTGAGGCTCTGACACAGACGGATTCATGTCCTACACAGTTCTTACAAGTTCATAGAAATTTCTGTTCAATTAGAACCAAGTATTTGAGTTGATGATTGTAATTTTTATACAATGTTGTAATTTGTGTTTAAACTATTTTTGATTGATGTTTTGTTTCCGTTACAATATTATACTTTAATGTATAATATTGTAACAGAAACAAAACATCAATCAAAAAATTGCTCTCTTTTTTATTCGGGCTACTTACATTTATTTTGGGCTAAAACTGACGAGTCCCTGCCCGAAGGGCTACCAGGGGTTTTGAAAGTTTGCGAGCCCTGCATGTAAATGAATCAGAACAGTAGCAATATTGAAAAGTATTGACTTTTGTATAGTATTTTTTTCTCTCTTATTTTCTTTACTACATGTACCTGTATATTGTTTACATGTTTGAAATAAATGAACAAACAATAAAGAATAAACCACTCTGGATGCGAGTGGTCCAGTGCTGGACGCCTTTGAAAAACAAAAGCAACATGAATTATGTGATCCTGGATGGTAACAATCATGATTTTAAAATCTGGATCTTTCTGATCCTGAACTTGCGTGGGGCGTTTTTGTTTTTGTTTTTTGTTAGTTATTAGACACTGGGATCATAAAAAGACCATCTCCATTTTAACTGTCATACACGGCAACATGACAGAATACAGCAGGGGAACAAAGAGTGGCAGACCAGATGATGAGCTTTTGTCAGGGTGACAGATGTTGGCCTATTTTCTCTTCACTAATCTGATGCACAGAGCTGACTGACCACCATAATGAGCCCCCCTCTCCCACGCACGCACGCCAATCTGACATATTCATGTTTCTCCTACAGAGGACACACGCCCACTATTTTTTCCTCACACTTCCTGACACACGTGCACACCAGAGTGAGGTGTTTGCAAGATTACTGATAATAGTCTGTAACCTCATTGGCTTAGCATTCTCACACTCACAGAGTCTGCTTACCTCCCTAAATGTATGCTATCATGTGTGTGGCAGGTAAGTGAACCTGTTGGGAACATCCTGGCGAGTTAAGGGGTTAATGTCAACAATGAATTGGGGGTGAGGTTGCTCAATACTCCCATGGTCCTTTTGTTCCCCTCTGGCATCACCAGTGGACAACATTCCCACCATGTAGCAGGGGAGGTTATCCACCCTCCACAAAGCACACAACGTGCACATGGCACAGTGTTTATAGCTTTGGGACAAAAACCACCAGTGGGATAAAATAAATACATACTGGCAGCTAGTGCTAGCCCTCAGACTCCTACTAGATACACCGATGGGATCATTTCAGTGGCCGCCCAGCAGCCAATGACTCCATTGGCCTTTTACAGGTAAGAGGCAAAAATGGAAACAAGTGTCTCTGCAGATGCACCGTCACACTACAGTGGAGCACTGAAGTACATCACACACAAAATTCCTCTGCTTTCTTTTATTTGATGATGATAGAACAGTGCCACACACACACACACACACACACACACACACACACACACGTTTTGTGTGTCTGGGCAGGAGGAAACCGTACCAATGCAGATTGAAATTATCATCATCATTATAATACAGTGTTGTTATAGTCATAATTATTATTATTAAAACTAGAATGCATTAGAGGAGCAGTGAAATTGAAATGGTCTGGACTGGCGAGCTACCACTGCTTACTTTGACCATCAATGATTTGTGACGCGGCGTCCATCAGCACAACCCTAACTGGACGTGCTGGGCCTCATTCATTAACGTGTGCACAGAAATGTTCTCGCTCTGCACGCACACGTAAACCAACAGCTGTGTTCGTGAAACCTGCTCATCACCAACTCTGTTCCCACCACCATGGATATGCTAGTGAGTGAGAATCATTCTGAGTGGATCGTCTGTGGTACTGGCAGTATTTAGCTACGTGCTGTGGCTCAGGTACAAAAAAGAAGAAGAGTTTGAATCAAAGTTGATTATTGAACAAGATTAAGTGTCGGGCTGGGCGTCGTCACTGATTTCTACCACTGATCCAATTCTGATTCACAAGCTCCCGATTCGATTCAGAAATATTATAACTCTGATCATTTATCAGTACATGTCCACATTTTTGTATCTGTGTATACAAACAAAGCTGACGCTGTGAGACTTCAGAGGTGTGAACATCACAGCAGATGTCTTTGTGTCAAAGGAACTGAGGATAAAACATGAAGGAGATTTTCCTGGCCGGGCTTTTATAGCAGATAATAAATCCACCAATCAACATCTGAACATTAGCTGATGCTGCTGAAGAGAAGCGGAGCAAAGTTACAGAGTTTGATCAGAGACACAGCTGAGAGTTTGTAATTTGGTATAATTTTTAAAAGTTTACATTTCTTTGACAACAGTAGGCTGATGCTTAATAAGCAGAGAGTAATGCAGAAACAGATCTGAGGCGGGAAACTGTTCTTGAAGTACAGAGAGAGCTGTGCAGGAAGTGTGATTTTATCGTGGTGGAAGCAAAACAGCAAAGGTCCGAGATGACGATGCTTATCAAACATGAAGTGTAGTTTGGATCTCCTTTTGCTGCTGGTTCAGTCAGTTTTAGTCGGAGTTACTCAACCTGCAGCATCAGAATCTGTGAGATGTCTGCGTTCAGCACCCGACGTGTCCACGATCCACGCTGTGGACTCCGTGGACTACCGGCGCTCATTTCCTGTTTTAGCTGTTCGCTGGTTGTTGACGTAGTTTTGTGAGCTTTAAGCTGAGATTCTGGCATTTCTGACAAAATACATTTATATTTAAAAATCGATTCAGGATTTAATGAATCGATGTCACTTTATTCAAACTAAAATCGATTTTTAAACCCGCCCCTTATTCACTGACCACCTGAATGAAGAGCAGGCAGGAAGCAGAAGATTAAAGACCAGTGCTCCCAACATTCATAAGAAGAGGAGCGACTCTGGTTTTATATGTTAAACATTAGGGAGGAACACATGAGCATGAGAGTGTGAAATGGTTGGTAATCCTGCTGAAGCAGAACAACACGGCCGCTCTTTGGAACATGTTACAGGTATGCACTCCGTTTACATGTGATAGTCACATTTGACTTAATTACTCACGTACGGCTGGAAAAAACACTTTAAAATGTTCATTAGTTTAAGTTAAACAATGACTTTTGGCTCCCAGGTTGCTGCATGAAATATTCATGCTCAGTTTGTGTGCACTCGTTTGTCTATTTGCCTAACTTTTAATGTCAGAGAGAGTGACATACGTGCCACAGGGTGCTGAAGAGTTTAGAAAAGAGTTTTAAACCTCATGTTTGGTCATAAATGAATCTCTACGTCCTGCATGTGCAGCCAAAACCAAATGTAATGATTGCATCTGATATTTTCATCATAATATAACTAATTAACGCATTTACACAAATTAATCTGCCATCACAGTCAATGCGATTAAAATTTTTCACACATTTAACGCATCTGGAGTGCAGAATGCCTCAAAATCCCTGAAATGTTTCTGTCAGCGCATTTCATGCAGTTTGTCCAAGTACAGTTACCTCCCCACATGCCCGACTGGGCAATAGGTCTGGTAGTGACGGGCAACTGAACCAATCAACTCAGTAGGAAGATGATAAACGCACATCAGCCCTCTCGATTGGACATTTGAGCATTAAAACAAATAAGACGGAACAGTCGGCTGATATAAAGTATTATGCACATTGTGCAAGAAGGAATTTTCTTTTCACCGAATCACTTCCAGCTTAAAATATCACATTGACACGAAGCACACGTTAGCCGGGGATGCTGCTAGCACTTTGCGACAAACCACTCAGGGAGCATCGGGGACTCAGTAAGTCTACCTCGGACACTGACTGACGCCAAGTACATCGCAACAAACTGCAGACGTGTTAATATCACTGAGAACAGGCGCTTTACACAGCTTTGGTTTAGGGCTGGGCGATATATCGAGGTTTTTAAAAAAATATTGATATATTTTCATACGAGATATAAGATGTGACAATATCCTTCATATCGATATAGTCTATGTTACGTTATAATTATACTTGTGGAGCCACAAGTTTGCCTCTCTTTCGTCCACTTTTGTCTCTACGCAACGTTACTGAACACAACTCCCCCTTCTCCCCCATCGCTTCACCTGCAGGCAAGGACAAGATGGAGAAGGCAAATCTCCGTTAACGAGTTACCGCGGATCGCCCCGTGCGTGGGGCTGGACGGCGTCAACGTGTTAGTGAGCTAACCGCGCTAACGACATGCATGGCCTAAAATCGACAGCGCGCCTTATGTATGAATTCTGGTTGTGCTTACTGACCGCAAACCGTTTTTATGTGATACATGGCGCTCAGCAATCTGTCAATAAATGTTTTAGTTCGACTTTGCTAAGCTACGGAGCTGCAGCGCTTGATGGATTGTCGGAGCATTACGGCTACCGTAGTAGTGATGTTTCGGTCGCGAACGAAACGGCTCTTAGAGCCGGGTCTTTGACGTGAGCCGGCTCCTTATTGGGAGCCGTGGGTTTTTTTTTCTTTTTTCTTTCTCACCCTCCCTCTCTCTCTCCCTCTCGCACTTTTTTCCGCTTCACTCCGCATGCGAGCCGTGTGCTTTACGCTGGGCAGAGGGGGGAGGGGCGGTAGTTACACTGTTACACTCGCAGTAGCACAGAGAGAGAAAGAGAGCCAGGGACAACAACGTCCCATTAGAAAGGTATAGTAATCATCCACAGCTATTTTCAGTTGCAGGTGATAAAGGATTCAGAAAGTTTATTCATGCAGGTCCATATGACAGAGAATGTGCATCTTCTTTTTGTTTTCATATTGTAATTTATACTTAATTGTGTTGTGGTTTGCAGTGTTTTGTGTTGTTTCACTTTAAATTTGTTTAAAAGAAAAAAGCTGAAAATTTAAATAGTTAAAAGTTGAAATGTGAATAGTTGGTTTTTGTATTATATGATTTATTTATTACATTTTATGTAGAGTGGATAAATAAAAGTATATTTACGGTGGCCCCTAGAGACAAAGCACATACAAACTCCGCAGCAAAACACAACAGAAGTGCTCCAGGATGCTAGGGGGCAGTGTTGAGCTTTTGTTACCTAGTGGCTACACAAGCCAGCAAGTACCAACGACCGGATCTGGTGTGTGGTAGTAACAGGTAAATGAACCTTTTTTTTATTTTTTTTATTATTTGAATATATGTGAGTGCTTGTGTACAAATACACAAACAATACACACATGCTTTCAATTGTGTAATTTAAGTAGCTCTGTTTTGGAAGTTCAGTTAACGCTAGGGATGTGTTTTGGAGTTTGTACGTGCTTTGTCTCTAGGGGCCACCGCATATATTTATATATAAACATATATAAATAAAACCACTTTTTTTACATTAGTAATTCCTTTTGTGCATAATTTTATATTATTGTTAATAATAAATTAAAGCAAAGAACAACCTGAAGAGCCGGTTCGGAGCTGAAAGAGCCGGTTCTCTAAAAAGAGCCGGAAATCCCATCACTAGTAACCATGTCTCTTAACAGGTGCCATTTATGGTCCTTATACACACACAAAACAGTAATATTACGTTGAAGCGCTGGAGCACTTCTGTTGTGTTTTGGAGTTGGTACTAGACGCTTCTTTTGGGCTATATTCTCAGCAGCATATTAAACATATCAGGTCCCCATAAGGAGAATCCTGTGCTAACGGCTGTCTAAATGACTCGGGTAAAGTTTGTAGCATGCATGCTTGTTGTTTTTGTCTGCTTCCACTTGTCTTTGCACTAGGATGATGTCGGCGTAAATGTGCAGTCATACTCGTTGTGTTCCCACTAGTGCTGTCAGCGTTAATCTGAAATGACGTTAACGCCACAACACGGCAAATCTCCGTTAACGAGCTACCGCCAATCGCCCCGTGCATGGGGCTAGACGGCCAACACGTTAACGAGCTAACTGCGCTAACACACTAGTTCACACCAATGTAATTAAGCATTGCATGGCACATCCAACATACTGTTTTACTTTAGTCCATGACTCGCTTACCTTCAGGGTCATACGTCACATGAAAACCAAAATAATTCCAAACGCCAGATCTGAATGAGGGTGGGGGAGGTCCATGTTGCAAGGAGAGCTTAACTTCTGTCTCGCTAGCTTGCCCTGCGCTCTTCCTCCTGACTATGCTGTCTGTGTTGAGCGCTCAGTGGATCTGCGCTCGACAGTGCAGCCTAGGCGGAGTAGTCGAACACAGATTCACTGAGCGCTCAACACAGACAGCATCATCAGAAGGAAAATTGATAAAATAAATTACAAATGTTGTATTGTTCGATACATATGCGTACCGAACCGAAAGCACTGTATCGAACGGTTCAATATCGATACGAATATCGTTGCACCCCTAATAAAAAAATATATATATATATATATATATATATATATATCTCCCCCCCTCCCTCCCTCCCTCTCCCCCTCCCTCCCTCTCCCTCTCTCAAAAGTCCGTCTTAACTCTCTTAACTCGTCTGAACTCTCACAGGAAAGAACCTGTGTTGAAAGACTGAAGAAAACTATTCTCTTTGAATTGAAGCATTTAACATTCTGCATTTACTTCATTATATTGTATAAATGTCTTTTAAAAGCTTAAATATAAAGCTGAAAAAATGTAATTGCAACCAGGGTATTGATCAAGTAATTGTGATTAATTGCGATTAATTACAGAAAACTGAGATCAATTAGTTAAGTTTTTTTCATCTATCGACAGCACTAATTATAACATGTATTAATGTGAAAGGGCAACTTCAGACAATGTTCAGTCCTCATTCTTTACAGAGCGTCCGCAGGCAGTGGATTATTGTTCTTTTACTTGATAAATAATAAATATATCCTTTGTTACTTAATATATTTAGATGCACCTCATTTTGCATACACAGACCTGTAACATACATTTCTATGGGAAACACTGGGGTAAGGGTTAGCTGTGGCAGTTACACTCTGAGTGGCAGTGAATGTTCTCACAGGGACAGATATCCATGTCTGTGCTTATCCAGGTAAGTGAGAGGCATCAGTGACATTAGCTACCCCAGTGGTTCCCAAACTTTTTTTGCTGGGCCCCCCTTTGTTTCACAAGAAAAATGCCCCCCCCCACAAAACAAAAAAACCTTCCTCCAACCACACGCCCATATTTTGCTCCATTGCTGTTTATTTCACACCTCAAACATTTAGTGAACAATTAAGCAAATACAAGTAATCTGCAGGAAGTAATAAAATAAACTACTAACTCTGTCACGCTGCGTCCGCACCTACACGGGTGATTTTGAACACGCAGCTGTTTCGTCCACGTAAACGGCGTTTCAAATCACTGAAAACTGAGATTTTTTAAAACTCCTTTTTTGCGTTTACGTGTGGACGAGGAATACAGAGTTCATCACGCAACGTCAAAGGTATGTGCCTTTTTCCACGTCACGCTGTGGCCACGTTATTGTTTACATGAGATGAACTGCAGAATGGCAGATATTCAGGGGTCCGTTCTTCGTACCTCGCTTACTACATCCAAGATCAAACCATCGCGCTAACTTTGAGCTCTCTATTCCGGTTCTCCAAACACACCTGTTGTTGACGATTAGTACAGCTGGATGAAGTAATGTGAGATCACTGGGTGGCTTAACAGGGGCTACGCATCGATAGTAGAAACATTGATCGGCAACCCTTTGATTGGTCGGCGAAAATGTCGAAGGAGTGCGCTCAGTATTTTTCGGCAGCAGAGCAAGAACTCTTGATTGAGAGATTTCAGGAGTTTCAGAGTTTAATTAAAACGCAAGGGAACACTGCAAAGGCTGCAAAAGCAAGGAGAGAGGGCTGGCAGAAAGTTGCTGACAAATTAAACTCGTAGGTAATTTAATAATAACAATAATAATGGATTGGATTTATATAGCACTTTTCAAGGCACCCAAAGCGCTTCACAATGCCACTATTCAGTCACTCTCACATTCACACACTGGTGGAGGCAGCTACAGTTGTAGCCACAGCTGCCCTGGGGCAGACTGACAGAAGCCAGGCTGCCATATCGCGCCATCGGCCCCTCTGGCCAACACCAGTAGGCGGTAGGGTAAATTTATTATATTATATTATATCATATTATATTATATTACATTATATCCTTTCACATTAGAGCCACAACAGGACCCACTAGAACATGGGAACAAGTAAAAGTGAAATATAAGAATATTCTACAGAATGGTAATATTTATCACTTATATTGCTTTTCGTCTCTTGGAAAGAGACCCTGAAATAATCTGTTTGTTTGTTTATAACAGCAACCAAGAAAAGGGCAGAGCAAACAAAGACAGGTGGTGGTCCTGCACCCCCTCGTCAACAAGTTGGTTAAGTAAATAATACCCTCACGGGAAAATCGATATCTCTCTATGAGCACACTGTCGCGCTGAGCTAAAGGATCCTGTCTCTCCCGCAATATACGCTGAATTCTGAGGACTCTCCTTATCAATCTTGCACCTTCCGCAATGGGTTGGTCGCGTATATGGACAGGACATGGCTGCGACAGGCTTCCCAAATCCACCTTCGCTTTTATAGCCGTGGTCTCTCATCTTGATTACACGAAGTGATTTGCAATTACTACTCTGAAATATGGATAACATCTGTAATAATCACATACATGTAATAGAATGTTAATAGTACATTTCCCTTTTTTAGGAAATGACCTGTATGTATCTGTGTGACATCAATAAATGGATCAGGTGCTGCATTATCTTTAGTTACATTGATGTTATTTATTTATGGTGAAACAGTGGTGGAATATCGCTGTTGCTTTCGTATAAATGAAGCGGACATACCTTAGTGGCCGCGATCTAATCCTGTTTACATAAAGTGAACCTGCTCCCGAGCAGGTTTACGCTTACGGATCTGTTGCTATGACAGCAAGTCCCGGATGGGCTTCGAAGAACCGAACGATCCAAGATCACGCGAAATCATCAATAATCAAATCCAGCTAACTTACTTAGCGAGGTACGAAGAACGGACCCCAGATGAACAGTATTTTGTCTCTATCTGCAGGTTTACACGCAGTTACTGTCCCTCCATTTACAAAGGCAGAGGCGTCACAGTGTGATTGTTTTACATGTGGTTGTTTTTTCCTGTGTAATAATGTTCAACATTGCATCAATACATTTTTCTCTCTGTGCAAAATGTGTTCAAAAACATAAACAGCTGTGAGATCCTGTTTGTCTGTGATTTGAACCGGGGGAACAAACTGTGTCAGGATCAGCCTGATGTTATTTGTATCCTGCTGTAACTTTACTGTATAAAGAGCAAACATCTCCAACATGTCAGGAGCAGTTAGTCATTACAACAAGTGTTTGTGAACTAAAGATCAAGAATGTGGGATCCTGTTTGTCTGTGATTTAAACAGCCCAGCGCTGCTCCCGACGAAGGGGAACCTGCAGGGAGACCTACCTCAGCACCTGTGCAGGTGAAGCCAAAGGGCAGATTTGCTTCACCAGATTTTCTAGTCTTTGGCTCAGAATGAAGTTGGTTTGGAAACATATTCAGCGACGCTTCATCTCCTGCTTTGTGTTTGTGTGGGAGCCCCGTGCTAGCAGTGTCCAAGCATTGTTGGGTTTTTTTTTCCCCTTTTCATGCCGCGCCCCCCCCTTGCAATGTCTCTGCGCCCCCCCTAGGGGGCGGGCCCCACACTTTGGGAAGGTCTGAGCTACCCAAACATACAACGCTGACTGTAAAATAACCAAACGGAGCAATAAAACAATGGAAATGATCACAGCCCATGAACTGTGTGTGTGCGCAGTGTTTGCACTCACGTGAAACAGAAGAAGAGCGTGGTGGAGCCGACGAGGAAGAACGCTGCTGCTGACACAGGAACGTAGCGTGAAGGTCGCAGGGGTCTGCTGGACGGGACTACAGCATGAGGGAGGGGGGACGAGGATGGACCCCGCCCTCCGCTCTTACTACTACTGCCTGGCATCACTTCCTGTTAGTAGTGATGTGTGTGTCCACTAACTGCTATCCAAAGTCATTTATCATCAGCCTTAAACGTTCCCTTACGTGTACAGAGAGGGTTTGGTGTGCAGGGACTGTCGATAATAGTTGGAAGGTTTCACTTCTGAGATGGAAAAGAGAAAAATGCTTTACTGCACGCTCAGATGGGAGGAGGGCTGGATGCTTGTTATCTCAGGTTCTTAGGTCAATCCTGATCAACTGTGACAGATTAAAGTAAGCTTACAGGTCTGTGCTGTAAAAGCCTCGTTTCCCCGTCTGCCTAAAAAAAAACAAAAAAAAAAACAGGTGGGAAGACAGGCTGCACAAATAAGCCACTGAACGTAAAGAGGAAGGTGCCTGATCCACCGTGTGCCACGAGCAAACACGCTAAAGTTCTATTCTGTTTATTCCAACGTGTCAGTCAAGTATGAATACGACAGAAGGCGGTCTTTCCCAAAGGTCCCAGAACAACTGGTCCGCAAACGTCAACAAAACAAAACAAAAAAAATTGGCAAAATGATAAGAGTACAGTTTTAAATGGAGAATGGCTAATTGTGAAAAACAAAAACTATTTAGTACTTTGGTGCTGTGAAAAAACTCAAATTGTAACAGAACCTCGCAGCCTGATTGGTCCTCAAATAGGAGAAGGGTGAGCGCAGAGGCGGAGCTGTTTGGGTAGCAAGCAGTGAGAAATGTGATGAGGCTTAAAAAGAAAAGTGTGAATGAAAAATAAAGCACTGGATGAAAATGTCACTGCTTTGTGTTTTTTAAAAGCCGAGTCCTTCACATCAGCAACAAGCTCGTCCACACTAGCAAAATGTTCTCAGGTCAGGGGAACGATCCGAGGACAGGCTTTAAATTTAAAAAATGCATCAACCCCGACTGGCCTTCAGTCCAGGACTTGTATTAGAAACAGCAGTCTGTAAGCGGGCCAATGGAGTAGCCTGGTTTTCTTGTGTCGGGGCATCCCTAGACCCCGCTGGTGGCCGATTCAAACCACCACACCTGCAAGCTGCACTGTAGATGTGATCGCAAGACAGGAGGCAGTTTGTGAGTGGGTAACACTTTCCAAAACAACTGGGGGAAAATCCAGTAGACCATCCATTAGTATCCTTTTCATTAGTATTGGAAGTGTTGAGAAAGAGCCAAACAGGGAGGCCCGGGCTATGTGTAAACAGGTAGTGGTATCACATCAGCCAGCCATGGCAACACGGACCTACTCTGTTCCTCCGATGGTTTCATGGGTGTCAGTTATGCAACAGAAATGTCGGGCATCCCAGCTTCAGGCAGTTTTGTGTTTTTGTGCCCTCTCCTCCAGGGACGTCCCTCCACTTCCTTCCCTAGCAGAGCACTGAGGCATTGATAACACCCTCCCCACAACAATCCCGTGGAGGTTACAGTCTCTCCAGAGCCGTGCCCTAAAAACAACCTCAACAAGAAGGGAAAAGTGGTGCCTTTAATATGTAGGAAATAGAGGTTCCAAAGGCCAGCTGTGTACTGAGTATTCCTCAGGATGCAAACACGTTTCCTCGTCTGGTGGGTAAACAGATGAAACACTGGAACAGTAGAATCTGTCCGGAGTCACAAACAGCTGAATCCAGTCCCACGGTTGGTCAGGATGCTCCTATAGTGGTAAGAACAGGAAGAGAAACTATTATTTTCCACAGCCTTTGGGAGCTGCATTCACTGATCAGCTGTCACTGATCAATAGGATCAAATGCTGCTGCTGTGGAATTACTGACTGCATTCACTTTTATTAAGAAAACAGTAACTCGAGGTGCTGCAGTCAGTGGTGCTGGAAACACTACCTCCTCAGACTGTTCTGATCAGCAGTGCTGCTTACAAATCAAATAATGAGAAGACATGTTTTATGTTTCACAGCAGGGATTTTCCCAGGGGACCAAGAACCAATTCAGGGAGTTGGGAAGTAATCCTGCATTTGGATGGGAGAAGGCAGCAAGAATGTCCATCTTATGCTGCAAGTGTAAAAATCTATGAAAAAGACAATGAGGGAACTAATCTGACAGAGTGTGACTCTCCGTGTTTAAGTGTACACTGAAACTTCAAATGGAAAGTATAATGGCAAAAACAGAAAATCATTTTATGGTCAACTTCAAAGTTTGCCCACGGACTGCAGTTGGTGCTTCCAGGGTGTGATGGCTGCACCTACAGCCACACAGTGGTAATACCCACCATGTTAGTGTGGAGGCTTATAAGTAACCTTGCATTCACACGTCTTTCTTTAAATATAGGAATTAATTTACAGGACAATAAATAACTGGTTTTGGTTTAGAGTTAATTCACATATCCACATAACGCTGCCTTCTAAAATAAGTGCGCACATTTTAGTTTACACTGTTATGTATGATTGATCTTTTTGTTTTCTGCGTTACCGTAGTTGCAGCTGTTCCAGTCCCTTGATTAGGAGCCAAGACGTGGAAAAGGGGCGGAGCGAGCTTTAAAGGAGACTACAAATTGGTTCACGCCATAACTCAGGACCATGGGGGGGGATTGGAGTTCATTATGTTTAGTTAGGTTTTGTGTGTTTTAGCCCTTCTCCTGTTTTTGTGGGCTGATCAGCCACTATTTAAGTTTCTCCTTTGTCTCCTTAAGTTAGGTCAGTTTGTTTGAGTTATCAGTTGTGTTGTCAACTTTGAGTAGAGTTTTGTTATTTTGACCTCTTTTATGGGCCCAAGATTTTGATTCTTTTTGCATGAGTTAACCAATTATGTTTTTAGGGTTAAATAAAAAATCATTTTTTTGGACTTTAACCTGTGCCTAAGTTTCCTTCACTGCTCGGTCCATCACACAGGGCCTGACGATGCTTCGTCTTGTGATAAGCTGTCAGACTGTGCTACCAAAGAGTAATTCTACCTCACAGGCCAAACCTCTGTAGCTTTACAGGTTAGTTTATGTATGTGACTTTTGTTAACTAAGTAAAAAGTGTTACTGGTAATTTGATGAGAACAGTCAAAATCTAAAAATAAGGGTCTTGGGGACAGACCGTCGCCCCCTCGGCACTGCCTGCATGTGTGTGTGCTGGCAGAACGTTGACTGGCAGCATCACAGGCCAATCCCTGCCTTTCTGATACTGCAGCAGAGCCCAGCAACAAACTGGGAAAGCTAGTATAGGGACATGGTTTAAGATGCTGAGGCTGAATTTGATCCCCTCTTCAACCAGCTCCTCCATCACACTCGTAAAAGCTGCTGCCACTTGGAGCTCACGGCAGTTTTTTTGGTTTACAGGCATTTCCTGCCATTCCTGAAATATAGTCATGCCTTGGTTAGGACAGACTCAACAGTGGGACGCGCTCGCTCTGTGACACTGCACAGGTTAGCTTACAGTCTGATCATGTGGAGCAGCAAGGACCTACCCTCATTGGGCACAACACACTTCCTGGTGCACAGACCGGGAAAGTGGGAATCCCCTCAACGGGGAGTAGGACTAAGAGGTTTAGGAAAAGGGAACCAGCTCTGTATCCTGGACTCATCTCATGAAGGAAGCTTATGCCACATCACTGACTGGCACATTAGGTGCTGGTGGAGGCCACTGTGATGGCATACGAGTGCCAGGACTACAACTTCCTGCGTGCACGTCACACCGGAGGAATGTCGATCTCACGGACCCTTCCTGAGTGTTTCTGTGGAGGACATCAGTGCAGCAGCTCGTTGGGCATCTCCACATACAGTTGTTAGCTTACTGCCTCAGTGGGACTGTGCCCTCACTGCCACACTCAGTCTTTTGTGTGGGTTCTTGGCTTTAAGCTGACCTTTAGGGTGGACGTCAGGTTGAAGCATGTGGGTTGATGAGTTGTAGGCTTTGTAGCAGACTACAGCTCCCATACGAGATGCCCAGTGGTTACCAGAGTAAATCCGGATTTCTGGAAACTGAGTAAAGCCGGCCAGTCTGCCAGGGTCCACCTAGGCCTGAATGAGTTATATTTCAATGTCCGTCAGACTGACAATGTTTTATAATTCTCACATCAAGGTACGAGGAACCAGTTACTGGAGGTGAAAAACATTTTAGTTATATAAAAACCAGACTTGATTTAAAAAAAGAAACTGAAATGGTTTTCTAAACTTACAAAAAAAAAAAAAAAAAAGACTAAATGTCTAGAGGAAATATCCTTAGTATTTGTATCTGTTAGTTTGTTAATAAAACAAATAAACTTACCCAACGAGTTGACAGACATGTTTGAGACTCTCGATGTCTACAATTACACCGTGAGTCATCTGCTTTCAAAAATCAGGTTTTTACTGTACCATCTATACTAATTTTCTTAAAAACTTTCCTCTGACACATGGCCTCCATACAGTAATGATTAAAAAGACTAAAACTAACTGAAACTAAACATCTTGAAACAATAAAAACTAAGAGGAAATAAGACAATCCACTCTGGAAACTAAAACCAAACTGAATTCAAAACAAAAAGTCTGAAAACTAACTAGAAATGATAAAACTACGATAACTGCTGTGAACAAACGTTAGCTATGAAAACTTAACAGATCACTTAAAGCCTGGATCAGTCCGTTTCTATTAGAGATTAATTGGCAGGGAAAAAACAACATCATTTTGATCGAACAAAGTTATAAAAAAAATAAATAAAATGAAAGTGCACATGTCAGGACTGCAGTATGTGGTCACCCTGAGGGAGCATTCAAAACTGTTGGATCCAAAAGCACCAGGAGTATTTCGCTAAATTCTTGAGCCACCACTCATTTCTTTACATTTTTGTGAGCAAAATGGTGCAAACACAGATGGAAATGCTTCATATAACCCACAGACAGATCCTGTACAATTCTAACAAGTTTCTCCTCTTTTCAGCAACGGGTCTTATGTAAGCTGGTCAGTACTTCACAGTGGATTCATGCTCCCATCAGGCAGAATCTCCACCCTTCAAGAAAACCTACAAGCACAATGGCACCACCTTCCATCTGAAGCAGCCTACAGCGCTGTCAGCACCTATGCACACACAGATACTGGGTGTGTATATCCTGCTGCAGTCCCAGCAGCAGACAGAGCCTTGATATATGCAAAGTGGAAAAAGGATGGCTTTTACTCAAAGATTATAATCTCCGAACACTGGCTGTGAATTGTCATTTTAATCGCGTTGAAAAAGGAAAAAACCCAGTAACGTGTCAAGTGCAGCGCGGGGATGTTCGGCTGATCCCGCAGAGCCAGGCGGCTGCCCGATTTACATGAAGGAAGCGGGCAGCGGACCAGACTCGGCCCTGCCAGGCTGGTCTTTACAGACGAACAGGGCGTCACGCTAAACGGCTCTGTGAAGCTGCCAGTGTTAACATGGTGGTCGTTATCATTACCATCCTTTCAGAGACACCGTGCAGTGGTGTCAGGGCTTCACTGCCAATACTCAGGAAGCAGAAGCTGACGGAATGTTCTGAGCCCCCGAGTGAGCGACACACAGCCCACACTGAAGCCGGGGTGGGGACGCAGAGCATTAGCCACCGAGAATGGTGCTAACGTCAAAGGGATTGGAGAAAATTTCGCTAAGATTTCAATTCCGGTGATAGCTAGCTTACACGCCTATCTTCATGAAATGAGTGGGATGGAGAAAACGAAGCCGAGCCACAGGACGCGAGAGTACGGCCACAGCCACGGGCTCTGCCTTGCTACTATGAGCTATGTGGACATCTAAAAATACCATTCATACAGGCACTCCACCGACTGCTAAAGCTCAGTATAACGCTGCTGCCCGAGTAAGCATTAACATGAGCTAACCGTGAGCTACCTAGGTCTGTACTGCTTAACCCTGGCTAGCAGCTAGCTAACAATTCATCTCACCTGCGAGGTTCAGTTCCAAACACAGTAAACCCGATGTTTCACTGTTGGTCATGTTTTTTCTTCCTGCGGTTAGAATGACAGAAAAGTCGTTGTATCCGTCAGAAATCCATACTCCAGCCTTTCAGCGGTGATGGGGTCTTGTCTTGGTAGCTAGCTGTACCAGTTCCTGGCTAATTCAAAGATAAATAATCAGCTAGCAGCCCACCGATACGTCTTCCGTCATTTTACTACAGGCGGCTAGCTTGACCAACTGTTCGTAGAAGAGGCTGCTCGGTTTGTAACTTATCCAGGCCCGTGCAACGCCGAGAGGCCGCCAAATAAACGTAATCCCACAATAATTACGTGTTCTTCTCACAAATCCATAGTATTACTGGGTAACAGACTGTCAAAGAGCGACATATTTCTCAGTACTATTAAACTCTGATGCCAGCGTCCAACAGCAGACTTATCGCAATAAAAATAACAGTGATTGGACAACAGGGCTGTCAATCACCCTACAAGCGTATTGTATTCCTTCTGCACCTGCAAGCCCTCCCCAGTCCCCGCCCCCTGAACGCCGAGCGTCATGATTGCTCTTTATCGTGATAAAATTGATAGAGCAGCACAGAGCAGCACCCACACGTGTTAAAATACTTGCAGCTGAACGTTATTGTCACTGAGGCTGGATGCTACATAAGCTGAGGGTTTAATCCTTTCATGTGACACACTGACACAGTAACGTATGTTTGTTATATGTGTATGTGCACCCGTATTCTCGTTATAGGACTAACACACGCACACGCATACACCAACAACACAAAGGAGAGATTAAATGGACAGCAGGCGCTGTGATAAGCGCACAAACAAGTCCCCCATCAGCAGCCACAGACACAAAATCGCTAATATTAAATCTAAAATCCTGCCACAGGAAAAACATAGATGCGGCTGTATTATGGCACGGTGTGTGTGTGTGTGTGTGTGTGTGTGTGTGTGTGTGTGTGTGTGTGTGTGTGTGTGTGTGTGTGTGTGTGTGTGTGTGTGCTTCTTGAAAGACTGGACAGTTGGTGAAGGGGCAATCATAGAATTGAAAACAAAAACCAATGGATTTTGTGATGACCCACTTCTCAGAGGGGGTGGGGGTCATTATGTGCACTTCAGTCTAAAAACCTGATTAGTAAAGAATAGGTTACATTTTTTCACTACTTATCACTTCATGTAGACCAATCAGTCATAACAAAATTCACAATCAGTACTGGTGAATATTGTAGTCTCAGTTATTTAACAGGATTATTGACTACACCTTTCCTTATTCCAGTGAAATTTAAATGTAACACACAATGCCTCTGTGGTGTTATTAATGAAATAATGACTCAGTGTAGCACATCATGTGCTGTTGTTTATGTGTACTTTTTTTTTAGCACCACTTCTTTCTACATTGACCAAGGTATGAACATCAGACCACTGCTAAGAGCATCACACTGTTCTAATAAGCCAGGATGCAAAGCAGGGATACTTACAAACCAAAAACATAAATGTGAACAAAGAGAGTTATTCTAACTGACGGTGGTTTTGTTTTTCTTCCTTCAAAACAATAAAGAGCGTTCTCAAGAAAACAGCTGACAGTTGGTATCAGTGTTGGGTGTAACATACCCAGATTCATTTTTTGTTGTAGTTTGTTGTGCCTCCTCTGGGTACTCTGGCCGTCCCACACAGTCCATAAACATGTCTCTGTGTTAGTTCAGTTTATTTTCATTTATAGAGCACCAAATCACAACAAGAGCTGCCTCAAGGACTCGACTTTAAACACTCTACAGCTCTGGTATTGTGCCCAGGGTGCAACACACCTCAGCCCAGTATCAGCTGGGATATGGTCTAGAAACCCTAATTTGTATAAGTAGTCAAGAAAATGAATGATGGTTGTGCGGGTTCAGAGCTGTTTCCCAGTCATCTCGAATGTTAGGAGCTTCAACAGAAACGCAACTGTTTGATATAACATTTTCAGGGACCTTTATTTATTCATATAATTCTACAACAAATCAGAGCAGCATTGCAATCAAGCAAGACACTGCACACACATGTACAACAATGTACACAGGCCTTAATCACCACTGCTGAACAATGTCACAATAACACACAACAGGTGGATACAATAGGCTGGCTACACCATAACTACAACATTCTCTCTGTCTACAATGTGTTATGAAATCAGTCACCCGGTTCTTTTTATTCCTCGAGCATCCAGAGACGGCACCGGACTCAGTAGTCATTTTCACAAAACCTTTATTCACCTTCATTCATCTTCATTTAAGCATCTTCTAGAAGGGGAGAGGTGCCAGCGACCCCATCATAAAACCCCCACGGTGTGCTGCAAACTCTGTGTCTGTGTGTGTACGCACGAGCACGTGAGTGCCTGTGTGTGCGCTGAAGGAAAAAAATGTCCATCCCGGTTTTCCCTCCAAGGCACGAGCGATAAGCAGAGTTCTGTCCTTTCCTTCTAAGATTCCTAATTATTTAAAGTAACACTCAGGTATGCCATTCAGCGTGTTAGTAAGAGCTCGGGAGCAGCTTGGGAGAACAAGAAAACAGAGACTGCTTTAGGTTGCCTTCCCAATCGACTCAAAGGTTTATTTAGTACATAACAGCTTATATAGAGGAAAAAAAGGTTCGTGTGTCAGCAGATTCTCAGTTCAAACCGGTACAGACCAAATAAGGAAACGTCTTCCTGCCTTGTGAGCAAAGAAGTATCCTGTGTGTAGTTTATCAGTTCAGCTACAATTTATGATCATCCCAGCAAAATACACTCCTAGACATAGAATACAGAGTTCTTTCATTAGTGAATTCTGAAACGAACCACCTGGCCTTTAACAAGCCTTTTTCTAAGAGATAAAGAAAAAGGGAGGATGGGAGTAAGGGAGTGATCTCTGTGGTGTTTTCAACCTTGAGGTACCATCCTGTGATTCTTACACATTAATACATGGGTCAGAGAGAAAGAGAAAAACAACTAGTAAATGGGCCTTATTGAGTAACAGTTTCATGTATGATATCACTATAAAACAATATCCTGTAAATGCTATCATGGTATCAAAATATCACAACAGTTCCCTCCTTTTATCATGAAATGATAACATAGTATAAAGACAGAATGTAATAACATAATATAAAGACAAATCATAAACTTAAAACAAATCATAAATGTAACTGGTCCTTCGAGCAAGCTTAATATCAAAAAATCCTGAGAGCGTATACATGGTATCACACAACAGACAATAATCATCAAAAACATGCTGCAACGGTTACAAAGGCTACAATTAGTTTCTTCCATTTTCCAAACGTGTCCTGTAGCCACTTATGTAGCCACTGACCGTGGCCTGTATTGGCAGTTAGTTCTATCTTCAATGCTTCAAGTCTATTCATAGCTTGTGTGAATGAACCGTTAGGGGCGGTATTATTGGGAATGAAAGTACAGCATACATCAACGGTCACTAGACCACAGGTACCGGTCCAATTAACAGGTAGAGCTAATCTAAGAGTATTATTGCACATCCAATAAGCATGTGGGATTGCTCTAGTTAGGCGCGTGACCATGTGTGATTTAACTAACTCCCCCCAGTCAGTGTCATTTAATACACCTTCTGGGGGAACAATGATCGAGTCTCTGCTCGAACTTGAACTGTGTGTGTGTTCCTCCAGATATGATACAACTTCAGCCATAGAGACAGCTAGCCATGTCTCATTACAGCGTGCACCTGGGGAGTCAGAGAAGAATGTATAGTTATCCTTTGTATAATCTATGTGTGTGTCTGGGCCAGTTAACTTTAGTCTGCGCAGACATATCATACTAGTATTAAAATGGAAAGGGATCTGTCCTAAGGGCAGTGAGGGCTTTAACCTATTCTTAGGGCGTTTCATTGGGGCGCAGGTCCCTGCGGTGTCATTAGATAACTTCAATAATTCGCCTAATGGAGTCTCAGGGTTAGTTGGTGTGTGTGTGTGTCTAAGTAGGCAGTCGAGAGGGCTCAGAGTCAACTGTAAAGTGTCTTTAAAGAGAGCATTATCTCCACCGATTTTCTCTAGTCCCTCAGTGAGGGGGAAACCGGATATGGGGTATCCTACTATTACCTGTTCTGGATTAGCCTTTGAACAGACATAACAGTTACTGTTTCCTAAATCACGAGCGGCTGTTCTGGCATTTTCATACCAGGCGTTAGCTCCTGTTCTAGAGGGCGCATAAAAGGGTTTATTAGTGGCGTCTATGTTGCTATTTACTGATTTTAGGGAGCGTGAGGAGTGCATTAAGTAGGTGTCTTGCAAAATAGAGCATGAGGTATCGTCAGCAAAATATGACCTGCAGAAATGTGAACATGGTTGCAGTTTACAATACAAAATAGCAAAGAAAAATCCTAAGGTTAATGCGATAGATATGATAGATAACCTAAATATATAAGAAAATATATAAGAAAAAACAGTTCTTCAGTCGTCTTCTGGCCTGGTCCCAGGTTCGAGAGACACAGAATAAGCGTCGTATGATGACAATGGGCATTTCATTTTCTCCATTATCAGGATGGAATGAGTCTAGCTTTATCAGATTAGACATCATGTGGTACTTCCGGCTTTCTGTTCCTGCTGGATGTTTGAGTACCTTGTTGTTGTTCTTTCAGGCGTTGTGTGTTAATCAGTGATTGTGTGTGTGTATGTACATTGGATCCTGGCGTTGGCTCGCCGGAGATGTCATCTGCTTGATCCGACGCCTGAGATGGTCCGATTGGGCTGGTCTTAACCCTGCTGGCATGAATCCACTGAGGTTGTCCGTCTGTGAGGATGCTGGTTCTTCGTCACTGCCAGTACAGTCTGGGGGCTGGAACACGCGCGGCCTCCCCGAGTGTCCTTGGTTTTAGCGACTTCACCAACATGCATCTCCTTGTCTCCACTGGTGGAACTGTGGAGGGGAGAGGCTGAGAGAGACAAACTTTCTGATAGTTATTATTCAGTTTTTCTACCAGGTTGTGAACATCAGTGGACAATGCAATATACATCACCTTCTACTAGCGGTGCCCCTCTGGAAGCTGACCATGGTGTTGGAAATAGTCTTATTTCAAATGGAAATAATTTGGTTACTGCAGATGGAGTCATAATGTATGAAATGGAAAATCTGGTTGTGGTAAATGCTGATGTTTTGCTTTTGAGCTACCTACATTAGTTCGCGCACATGTTAGACAGGTTGCTAATATGCTTTTTACTGCATGTCATGTTTTCTCAATTACAAATCTTGATTTTATTGCCCCTATTACCCCCCTTCGTCCGACATGACTCACACAGTGAAAATGTCGGGCAAGGACTGGCATCAGGGAATATGGGAGGGCAATCAAACCCTTAAGATTTTGTATAAGCCATCTCTGTCATCTAAGGTACAGTCATTATTCTCCCAATAGGTGTAATCACATGCAGAGGCTTGCTCTTGTATGAATTTTAAATCAACATTTGTGTCTAAATAGTCTGGGAGTGTAACAAGTGGCAGCTGTAGGGGCACAGATAATACTGCCTGCGGCGGTGGGAGCTGCAGCCTTGGCTGTCACGTCTGCTAGAGCATTACCTGTTGCTTCGTCTGTGTCAGCTGTACTGTGTCCTTTCGTTTTTACAACTGCAACGGCCGATGGTAGCTGTATAGCCTGAAAAAGTCTTTGAACAAAATCAGAATTTAGCAATTGATTTTCCATCAGCAGATCTAAATCCTCTCTGTCTCCACAATGTGCCAAAGTCATGCACAACGCCAAATGCATAGCGGCTGTCTGCGTAAATTGTCATACGCTTATCCAAATGGAGCTCACAGGCGTGTATTAAAGCCATGAGCTCTGCTTTTTGTGCTGAGTGAAATGGTAATGAGTGAGCCTCTAGTATTATGTCAGGCAATGTGACCACTGAATAGCCACAAAGAAATGAGTTGTCATTCGGCCTTGAACAGGACCCGTCCACATAAACCGTGGCTGAGTCTGGGATAGGTGTTTGCTCTAAATCTGGACGTGGTGCTGTGGATTCCTGTATACGTGTCATGCAGTCATGAACATCAAGCCTGTCTGAGCCATCCTGTCGGTCAGAAGAACACAGCATAGGATCAATAAATGTGCTGGCGAATCAGGTGTGCTGCTCGCTTTTATAGTGAGATTTGCATATGTTGTGTAGTTATGTTTGCTAGAATGGTCGTGACCTGGTGATTGGTGTGTAGAATAGTGTCATGTGAGAGTGTAAGCTTCTCGCAGTCCCTTATCATGATAGAGCAAGCTGCTACTGCCCTCAGGCAGGCCGGCATTCCTGAACAACCACGTACAGCACCTTTGAGTGGCGGAGGTCAGCACTCCCTGTAATGCATTGAAAGAGGCAGTCATTTCTGTGGACCACAGTATTCGAGGAGGCTTCTCTTTTTTTACAACAGTCACGCAGAATGTGGTCATGAAAAGAACAGTCTGGTATCCACTGTCTGCAATAGTTCACCATGCCCAGGAAGGACAACATTTCCTTCTGTGTAGTGGGACGAGGGACGGAGGTCACAGCTTTGACCCTGTCTGCAGTCATGGAACGTTTTCCGTGAGACAGTGTGAATCCCAAATATTGAACAGAAGTCTGACAGTACTGCATTTTCTTTGCTGATGCTTTGTGGCCAGTCTTTTGGAGGTGCTGGAGAAGCATGTGTGTAGCAGTTTGACATAGTTTTTCACTTTCAGCACAGAGGAGGAGGTCATCCACATGTGGATCAGGGTGCAGCCCTGGAGGAGTGAAGCTGTCCAGGGTAGCACGGACCACCATTGAGAAAGCAGCAGAGCTGTCTATCATGCCTTGGGGCAAACGGGTCCAAGTGTACTGCTTATTTCTATGTGTAAATGCAAATAACGGCTGTGTCTCTTCATGCACAGGCACTACTCCTGTAGTCAATAAATCTCCTATGATGACATCTAGAGCTGTGGCTTTTTCCGTGGAAATGGGACATTGCTTGACATATACTGGCTTGTTGTTTTTCATGAGCTGTGCGTGATTAGGTATAAAGCCAATATAAGGTATAAGGTAGATCTATGTGTCGACATCGTTTAGTTATCGTAGCCTATGTCTGAGTTATGTGACAAAATCACTGTTTGACCTTAGAGAAACAAAAGTGTGGCTTGTTGTATTTGTACACGTTTTTTTTTTTTTTTTTTTTTTTTTTTTGGCACAGTGTGTGACGTGGAATACCAGAAAAAAGGATGTTGAGTTCATTCTCTGCTGAGGGTCCAGCTGACACAGAGGATGTTCCTTCTCCATCATGTCGGTACATAGGGCAGAGAAAACATAAGCTGTTATCAGTGTCAGCAAACATTTCACCCTTTATGTTAAATGAAATACACAAATTCATTTTTGCTCTGGGTGTCTGCGGCTGCTGGAAAACTGAGCCACAATAAAAACACATATCTCTACTCTTATCCTTCCGTCCTCTGAAACTTCCTTGCTGTGCTGGAGCGGGTAATCCTGCATACATTAGTTTCTCACTTTCCTCTGAGCCTTCTACATCAAAATTCAACTTTATCTTAACACTTTTAGCTTTCGTGGTAGTATCTGCACTGGCCTTCAGTTTTACTGACCTGTTTTCTGGCGATAATCGTTCGGGATAGGGCTCCGGAAATAAATTAGAATGCATTGAACTTACAGTCCGTAAGTTGTAAACAAAGTCAGTCACATAAGCACTTCCACACGTTCTGGATACGTGATCATGGACGTCTTCACCGATTCGCGGACGTAGGTTACACGTAACCGGAAATGGGAGTTGTACTGAGCCGTTATTTGAGACTTTATTTTGTATTTTATTAATTTTTGGTTTTACAGGTACTTTAGATTTTTTATCGGACCTGTCTGTGGTCTTTGAATTATTCTGACCCATGTTCAGTGATTTCCAGAGGGGTTTACACGCTAGGAGGATTTAGGTTAGTATTTTCGCTGCGGCACAGCTGAGGTCACTTTAAATTTATTGCTAGCAATTTTTGTTTGGGTGAGCAACTCTCACTTAACGAGCAACTTCTCGCTTAACGAGCAACTTCTCGCAAAACAACAGGCAACTTCCTGTGTCTTTCTGCTTTTAATTTACTGCTTTTAACCCTTGAGACCCGTGTTTTGTTTTTTGTTTTTTCAAAAGAAAAATTAAACAATTAATTATTATTATTATTTTTTTTTACGTATAAATGTGTTGTGTCTTTCCACTCACTCCACTTGATTATAACTGATTTATTTATAACATTTTATATAAAAGAAAAACGAGAAGCACATTAATTCATAGTAATTTAACATAAAATTGTTTGATAGTGTTAATTTGGAAAGCCACAACTCTAGCGGGTCCACCAACACCACACAAGGGTTAATTTACTTTATTCGGGGACTGAGGAAGTCGTCAGTGTATCTCTCTGGATCACTAAGTGAAACTTCGTCAGCATATCCCGTTTTTTTATGGATCGATCACTGAGAGAGGTATAATACGGTCTTTATATAAATATGAAAGACGCATATTTACCTTCTGTCAGTCAATCCCACTTCTGACATCAAATTGAAGGAAAAAAATGTCCATCCCGGTTTTCCCTCCAAGGCACGAGCGATAAGCAGAGTTCTGTCCTTTCCTTCTAAGATTCCTAATTATTTAAAGTAACACTCAGGTATGCCATTCAGCGTGTTAGTACGAGCTTGGGAGCAGCTTGGGAGAACAAGAAAACAGAGACTGCTTCAGGTTGCCTTCCCAATCGACTCAAAGGTTTATTTAGTACATAACAGCTTATATAGAGGAAAAAAAGGTTCGTGTGTCAGCAGATTCTCAGTTCAAACCGGTACAGACCAAATAAGGAAACGTCTTCCTGCCTTGTGAGCAAAGAAGTATCCTGTGTGTAGTTTATCAGTTCAGCTACAATTTATGATCATCCCAGCAAAATACACTCCTAGACATAAAATACAGAGTTCTTTCATTAGTGAATTCTGAAACGAACCACCTGGCCTTTAACAAGCCTTTTTCTAAGAGATAAAGAAAAAGGGAGGATGGGAGTAAGGGAGTGATCTCTGTGGTGTTTTCGACCTTGGGGTACCATCCTGTGAGTCTTACACATTAATTCTTGGGTCAGAGAGAAAGAGAAAAACAACTAGTAAATGGGCCTTATTGAGTAACAGTTTCATGTATGATATCACTATAAAACAGTATCCTGTAAATGCTATCATGGTATCAAAATATCACAACATGCGCGTACCCGTGTGTCTATGTGAGTGCACGTGAGTGAGTGTGCATGTAGGTGTGGGTGCGTCATAACAGTCAAAGCACTGCGTGTGTGTCTCTGTGTATGTGACTTCCTGCAGGTCACAAAAGTAATCTCCTCACCCAAGCTACACCAAATTCCTCTACACAACAGAGAAAACAGAGTTAACATATTACAAACACGGAGACCCCCACCCAGGTCTCCCCTGGGGAATTTCCACTCAACATTAACTTCTCTTTGTCTTACTGTCACAGTTCAAAGTGGGGGAGGGCCTCCTAGAAATCTACTCCCAAATTCATGACACACTCAGGCCTTTATTGCATCCAGGCAGTGTCAGTGTCTCTACAATAATTCTACATCCTACCTAACACATTTCTAAACTCTCAAATAAGCACATCTTCAAGCGTCCTATTATATATCAACTACGCCATATCAAGTTATTTGTGGGTGTTGTGTATTCGATTAGATTTTACAGCATGTATGGTGCCTAAAATAAAGACACTTTAGTGAGTTTAGTCTAAGGCACTAACACTAAAGCATGTCTCACATACACAAATGTACATACGTACACCTCTTATCTTTGCAGTGTTATCACTTTTTCTGTTCACTCTGTACAAGCTCTCTGGACTTTACCAGACATGACAAGACATAGTCTCAAGTAATTCTATATTTCTACTGATAGACTCTAATATGTGCTGTTGTGTTCCGAGTGTTGTTTACTGTGTTTTCCACTGTGTTTAAATCCCGTCACATTTGTCTGTGCCTGCACAGAATAAACATTAAAGAAGGAGAGAAAGGAGGAGGAGCTCTTGCTGATGTTTTACTCACAGCTAAACCAAATCGTATAATACTGTTTATGGCACTGATGATTAGTATTTAATCATATGTGGCTGTAGCTCAGGTGGTAGAGCAGGTAACCTCTTGATCCAAAAATTGGTGATGGCCCGCTTGAAGCGAGAAGGGTCTGGCTGCAGCCACTGTGGAGCTCCACACTAGCCGGAAGCACGTGACCTCCACAGTAGCCGGAAACACGTGACCTCCACAGTAGCCGTAAACACGCATGGATACCGTGGAAGTCTTGCAAGTTGATCGCAAAGGTTGGTTAAGTCTTTCTTAAATAAATTTGCCGTTAGTGATTTTATAATTCTAGGAATCGTCTAGTTTTCTTACAATGATCATGTTGCCACTTTTTTTGCGTTACAACAACATTCCTCCTTATTTTAATGTTTTTTCATCGTGCTCCATGGCAGAGAAACACACAGATATGCTTTTTCCTGGGCCTGGTTTAAGTAAGAGAGCTGGATTAACGGCTTCTGTGGGCGAGAAGAAGCAAAAACCACATTTTGCATTAGAGTATGATTTATTGTTGGCGTCAGAGATGCAAAATAACGAATACTTCAATACTGTACTTAAGTAGAATTTTCTGGTATCTTTACTGCTGTACTTTTTTGTGCCTACTGTATACTTCTTTATACTTCTACTTCTCACATTTTAGCACGCGTATCTGTACTTTGTAATCCGTACATTTGTAAATCAGCACGCGTGCTTTGGACGCAAGATTACTTCAAAATTTTGTACATAAATGATATTTTAGACCCTGTACTTCTTGCTTCGACTTGACTAAAAAGTCGAGTCGGTGCTTTTTAAACAGAGGTATCTAAACTGTAGTAAGGAACGTGTGTACTTGTGACACCTTTGGTTAGCGTCAACACTGTAAATTTCATCACAAACAGATTTATATATTTATCAATACTTCTATTCATTATTCTTTTCTGTACAGCTTTTTTATTGCCCAGATTTTAGTTAGCCTCTGTTCAATTGACTGTTATATGTCAATAGAAACATGTCTCACAAATTAAAGTGTCTTGTAAAATACTTGTGGGGTTTTTTTCAAGGATTTTCTTCCCAAATCTATTACATGCCAACTGTAAATTGTTATTTCTGCTAAAACCTTAACTTAAATGTGTATATGGTGTTTATCTGTTTCTCTCTCTGTTTTAGATGCACACATCAATCTGAAATTCGGGCTTAAAGCCAGAATTGCAGGAATGCAACACGTGTTGCAGAGGACTCTTTCACTGCCCTCTGTGCCCCACTTTCAGCCCTACTGTCAGGGCAAAGATTGAGGAGCATCTAAGTGTGCATATAAAAAATGCTTTGCCTTTCAAAGGTATGTTTGTATTAAATATACTTTATAGTTATAAATATGCACTTTTTTAGGCACTTCTGCAGTATCTTTGTTGACTTAAAAGTTGCTGTTGATATTGTACAGTTCAGTGCATTCATCTGCAACAAAAATAGTGTTTTTATAAAATATATTTTTATTTACTTTTCACCACTTTCCTAGACATAAGTTTTGTGATCCATACCATTTTGCTTTCATTATTGAGGTTGGCTTGGATGTTTTTGTTAACATGTACAATCTGATTGTTAGACAAATTGATTGCATTCTATACAACTACATTTAAATTACATCTGTTTGTTTGTTTGTTTTTTTCTCTTACAGATAAAATGATATGCCGGTGCAGGCTGCCTTGTAGGACAACGGGACACTTTCACTGCCCTGTCTGTAAGATTACAATCATACGGCGTGGGGATATGGCAAGGCATTTATTGTCTTGTCAGCATTCTTCAATGCCAAGTCAGCCACCATTATCAGGACTGCTCCCCGCTGAACTCTCCGAGGAGACCCGTATTCCTCCGGCAGTACTCTTCGAGGAGCCCCGTTTCCCCCCCAAGGTTTTGTCTTCGGTATCTGAACCATTTTCTGAGTCTTTGTTAGAACATTCATTGGCTCTACCCTCTGAGTTCAATAAAACTGCTGCTGATGGAAAGTCCATGAAAATGACATGCCCTCACTGTGGCCTTACTCTTCATAGCTCTGGCAAGCTATTTGCAAACTGGAGAGAGGAAGCCAAAGCTGTGCTTGAAGGACAACACGTGCCCATTTTCAGACTGAAAAAGCGCAAGTTCCAGGAAGTCAGTCAGGTCAGTATTCACTTTAAACAGTAGTGTAATTACATGGTTAGTGACATTTGAATAACTGTTAAAAAACTGTTCTGCAACAGAGAAATAACTATGTTTTCATCCCCATTTGCCTGACACAGGAGCCAGCAGTTGTTGAAGATCTGCGTCCTGCTGTGCAGTGGGTTGTCCAAAATAAGGCACTTTTCTGTGGACATGTAACAATGCCCAAATATGTGTCCTTAAATCAAGAGGACCAGCAGAGGGTCTTAATAGACATGTCAGAGGAAGAAGACACTGGAGCAAGGGACTTGTTCCTCTTTGTTTTTCAGTTTGCAGAGGACATGGAGCTCTTTTTGAAAGCATGTGCTGATGAGCAGGGACTAAGGGTCAGTGCTATGTTTGACATGTGATGGACAAATGAAGGCACTGGCTGTGTTTGTTTGTTTAATATGTTGTTGTTGTTGTTGTTGTTGTTTGCGTAGTACAAAATTCCAATTAAACTTATTTCAAAATGTTGTTCACTTGATTCTGTGTCCATACTTATAATAAAGGATTACAGTGTAACAGCATTAAATGTAAATGTAACAGCATTTTTTTAAACTTGTAATTTCAAAATAAAAAGCTTATTGTTGATATTAACAGTAAAGAATTGCAATCAATAATATTTTTATACATTTTAAACATTAACACTCTGGGCTCTATCCTGGCCATCTGTGGACACTTCACTTATTCTTTTTTTTGACTACTGCACTGCAGTGGACCAAAACAATGACACGGGTTTGATCTTAAGGATCTAATAGTTGTGTGTGTTGTGCATGACATTGCCACACAAATATGTATTTGCAAGATAGAGTAGAATAAATTATGACGCATGAAATATTACATAGGCTGCAGGGAATTTCTGTTGATACAGCCTATTGCCCACGGACCGGTCCCGGTCCGTGGGCCTATTAGGGACCGCTCCTGTACAGGAGACACTGGACTAGATTGATTGACAATGGTCTACAGCAATCAGAACGCACAACACGATGTACTGTAAAAATAATAATAAATCAGCAAAACAGCAAGTGTCACTTTTGGCCACGAACAATTTAGGGGATGGTGAATTTTTTTTGAACAAACCCAGAGTGTTAAAAAAACACCCCACTTAAAACCATTTTATAGTAACAAAAACGCAATTTAGTTGTCGCTGTCAAAGTCGATTTAACCGAAGTTACGTGTTTACGGCTAGTGTGGAGGTCACGTGTTTCCGGTTACTGTGGAGGTCACGTGTTTCCGGTTACTGTGGAGGTCACGTGTTTCCGGTTACTGTGGAGGTCACGTGTTTCCGGTTAGTGTGGAGCTCCACAGTGGCTGCAGCCAGGTCCTCTTGCTTGAAGCTGACGCTCCGGTGCGTGTGTCACAAAAATGAACACACAGCTTCAGAAGCACTGTGTCGAAGCTTGATTCGTTTGGCCAGAGTCACGTGATCAGTGACGTCAGAGCTTCAGTTAGAGCCTAACTGCTTCGGTGTCTGATTCAATGGTTTATAAGGAAGCGAATCATTCGCGGGATTTGTGGAGTGTTTGATGGTGACAGAGAGCGAACCACTGATCATTCCACTGAGAGATTTGGAGCCAGCGAGGAATAGAGGAGGTTCTGTTGTGTGGGAGGATTTGGAGTTGATTTTGGTCGATCGGGTGGGTTTTCCAGCTTTGTGTTCTGGTTGTTTGCTTTTGTTTTGTGCGTGTTTATTTTATCTGACAACGGGAAAAAGGTAAAATGTCAAAAATCCTATTTTCATAATATAAATATCATTAAATAACTTTAGAAAAACTTCCATTTTACTCTTCACATGTAATGTTGTAAAAATATATATCTTATTTTTTTTAAATTAATCTTAAAATGTTAGTCTGCCAAATGTGCAGCAATTGAATTTATTTATTCTCTTTAGCTGATAGTTTGTGGGGCCCAGACTGTATAACTGCATCTCTACCAGTTTCTCTGCACTGCAGCCTCCTCTGTGCCATGTGAAGAGAAATTATCTCCACGAAAAGGAACAGGTTCGGCCATCGCACACTAGAACAAATTCTCTTTTTAAATAAAAATGAAAAAGGGTTGCTTTAAATGCATCATGTTTTTAATTTGCAAGTTCATAAGCATTTTCCTTTTCCAGTTCACAATCAATTCTACCCCCAGGTCACAAATATGTATAGGAAAATGTCCCTAACATAATATTATTTATAAATATACCCGTCCGGCGATTAATTGCACAAGTACAAGGAGGCGGGACCTCAGAGCAGAAGCATACTCCATAATGTGTTGTACATTATCATATGTATATTATATGTAATGTGGTATTTTTCAATTATTGTAACCAACATCAAGAAGTCACAAGCAAAGAAAGACCACACCATGGTGCATGTTTAAACAACGAGAGTTTACTGGTCAAAATTATGTATTAAAGAAATAAACAACATTTTTTTCACCCCCAAAAATACATGTTTAAAGCAACACAGCGGTGGCTCAATATCAGACAGAACTCCACTCTGTCGAGTGGGCAGTCATAATGAAGCGGTTGGTTTTATTTTGTGGATTCAAGCTGCTCTTCATATATTTGGCCACCAGATGTCACCAGAGAGGACTGTGTTGAAAAGCTTCGAGTAATGAACCGTTTTTCAATACAAGCTTCAGAAAGCTTCATTTGGCCATCACTAGTGGTTTGATCCCAGTCTGCCTGCCAAATATCCTTGGGCAAGACACCATTTACCATCATCAGTTCAATTTCTGTAACAAAATTTCCCAAATATGGGGTAAATAAAGAAAAAAGCCTTACATTGTTATCATCTTCTGAATCCTTCATTTGAGAATGAAGCTGCTTTGTTAGCCTAAGACAGGGGTGGGCAGCTCCAGGCCTCGAGTGCCGGTGTCCTGCAGCTTTTAGATATCACCCTGGGTCAACACACCTGAATCAAATGATTAGTTCATTATCATTAGTTCACATTCATTTGTACGCCTCTGGACAACTTCAAGACATGTTGAGGAGGTCATTTAGCAATTTGAATCTGCTGTGTTGGATCAAGCACAGGTCTAAAACCTGCAGGACACCAGCCTGAGGCCTGGAGGTGCCTACCCCTGGCCTAAGAGACCAGAGAGAGAGACTCTGTGGGTTTGCCTGAGCTGGAGACAAAGAATCATCTGAGTATCTTAACTTTGCTTTATTATCGAACAATCACTGTAAATAAACGTGCTGAGCTTAACCTCCCACATCTTGACTCCTCAGATCTCCTTAGTTATGACCAGTGTTGGTGAAGTTACTTGAAAAAAGTAATCAGTAACTAATTACTGATTACTTCCCCCAAAAAGTAATCCCGTTACTTTACTGATTACTTATTTTCAAAAGTAATTAATTACTTAGTTACTTAGTTACTTTTTAAAAACACGATTTACAACCTGAAGAGGTGATAAAGTGATAGATCTTTCAGCCCAATTCTACTTTTTCTGCATAATCCATCATACAAAATGTAATCAAATGGAAAAGTCTCTTTTTAAAACTTGTTTTATTAGTTTTAATCTTTTAACTTTATGCATCAAGCAAAAATTTAATTATATGCAACATTCTCTGACTGGAAGAAATTAGTTTAACATTTAAACCTATTTTCTGCACATTCCAGCACATAAAATAAAATATTTTTTGTGTTTACACTCAGTCTTTCAAATAGATGCAAGTAAAACACAGCAGAAAATAAATAAAGTCAAAGACTCAGCGGTCCTGTTGCTCTATTTTCACCTGTAAAGCAGGAGTGGGGTAGGCGGAGGTTTACCCTGGTGCAGGTGTGAGTTTCTCTGTGAGTTTCCCATTACGTCGTAGCTACTCGGTGCTTGCTTGGAGGTTTAGGGTTTTTTTTTCGCTGTAAAAAGAAGTTTTCTTCCCACGCACAGCGGACACTAATGTTTTTGTCACTTTTTATGGAATCAAACTCAAAGTAAGGTCAGTACTTCCACGCTTTAAACGCTGCACGCTCATACTCTCTCCCACAATCGATATATTATCCACTTTCAGTGTTGGGAAGGTTACTTTTAAAATGTATTGCATTACAGAATACAGAATACATGCCCCAAAATGTATTCTGTAACGTATTCCGTTACGTTACTCAATGACAGTAACGTATTCTGAATACTTTGGATTACTTAATATATTATCATGCTTTTTACAACAACGTGAATGTACTATTGCTGTGTGATTTATTACTATTACTGAAGGTCCGCGACTCCGAACTGTAGTAAAGGGACCTCTGACTAATACGGCGGGGTCCCTGTCGGCTCGTAGCCGAAAAATAGCTTTACTTTGTTGTGTGGGTCAACTTTTCTTGCGAGAGACAGAGAGAGGCGTTGAAAGGCTGCTCCAACGGAAATTATTGTTTTCGGAGGAAAACAGGAACACGGTGTACAGTCGAGTCTTAATAGCTTACTTACAGCTGGGCTCGTCAGGCTCTCTTCTTGGCTGCAGTGGTTATTATTATATTTACATGCTTCCAGCTCCCGTTTTTCCTCGATGACAACTCGTACCTTTCCACTCCCCTTTTTCTCCCTCCTCGCTCACAGACACATAACGTGTATGGCAGTGCATTCTCCCTGCAGCACGGACTACACTGAACATGATGCTACATTCTTTAGAGCTATGCTTGTAGCATTCTGCCTGTTAGCTTAGCACAACAACAACAACAACGAAAAGGCGCTCTCTCACCCAGGAAACACACAGTCGCAGAGAGAGAGAGAGAGCGTCGCCCTGTAACCATGGCAACCGTAACGCTGCCGCCTGGAACAACAGAACGTAGCTGTCAAACAAAACCCAAACAGTCCTGACCCGCGACAAAATGAAACAGGAAAGTACCGCAGTGTAATCCATTTATTTCAACAAAGTAACTGTATTCTGAATACCACCTTTTTAAACGGTAACTGTAACGGAATACAGTTACTCATATTTTGTATTTTAAATACGTAACGGCGGTACATGTATTCCGTTACTCCCCAACACTGTCCACTGTTGATCTGCACACAGCTGTTGTCACAAACGTCGCACTCGCTCACGTCACTGTCATGAGACATTCTCGCAAAAAAAATCACGGTTTTAGTAACGCAGGAACGCAGCGTTCCTACGGGAAAGTAACGGTAATCTAATTACCGTTTTTGCAATAGTAATCCCTTACTTTACTCGTTACCTGAAAAAAGTAATCAGATTACAGTCTGTCATAACCCATCTCTGGTTATGACAGAATGATTTAGCCACATCTCGACCCAGACCTGAATTTGCTGCTCCCCTGTCCTCCAAAAAGCCCAGCTGGATATACATAGGGACTACTCCACCATGTCTCTGGCCAACAAGATGCCAGCCTTCAGAGTTGAGGTATGTCTGTTTCCACTGTCCTATCACCAGCACGATCTGCTGCCCTGGTTAGAATAACCCCAAGTTCTGGTGGAGTTTTCCCGGAGGACTTCCTGAAAGGTGTGACAGAAGTTGGCCAGGCGTGGCTTTCTCCATTTGAGAGACACAGAATAATCAGAGAAGGTGTCATGGTCCCTGTGCCCCCCCCGGCCAGCCCAGTGTGGCCACAAGTGCTTGTTGTTTTTCTCTCGCTCGGAGTGTTTAATAAAGTGTTGTTGAACCGTGCTACTTCAGTCTGCACCTGAGTCCGTTCCACCTCCGTGACAGAACGGGGGTGGAACGGACTCAACAATTTAACAACACTTTATTAGACACTCCGGTGCGCTATGTACACGTGAAGGGGGGGGGGAACACCAGGGTCCCGGGGGTCAACAGGGGGGAAACACACGTCTTCACACTCGCTCCGCTCCTCGTCCAAACACTCCTCACACGGGCAACCCACTCACACTCACGGGGTCCAGGAATCAAAACGGGCAGGTCCAGATAAACCTATCAACATAGACGAGGGTAAGTCGGCGGCAAGCACGGGAACAACTAATTCACAATGAAGCCAGGCAATACTGACGAGGGTCACTCAATATTCCAGCGACGAATAGCTCAGAGCCCCAGCCTTAAGAGCCAGAGAACTGCAAGGTGCGTGGGCCAAGGGCGGGAGCCCAATCAGAGCTCTGCCCAGGCAGACAGGTAGGAGAGAGAGAGTGAGACAAAAACAACAAACACTTGTGGCCACACTGGGCTGGCCGGGGGGGCACAGGGACCATGACAGAAGGTGAGTTTTTTTTAAACAGATCTGCGGCATATAAAAGACAACACCCCTCAGGAAAGGTGGGGATACTGGTGGGCACGTTAAATAAAGGTAAAGGGGGTGGCACGGTGGTTAGCACTGTTGTTGAAAAGCAAGATGGGACTGGGTTCAGTTCCACCATCAGGCTGGGGTCTTTCTGTGTGGAGTTTAGCATGTTCTCCCCGGTTACTCCGGCTTGCTCCCACAGTCCAAAGACATGCATCTAGTGGGGATAGGTTAATGTGAATAGGTGTGAATGGTTGTCTGTGCGTTAGCCCTGCAACAGACTGGCGACCTGTCCAGGGTGTACCCCACCTCTCGCTGGGATAAGCTCCAGCAAACTCTGAAAAGGATAAGCAGAAGCAAATGGATGGATGGAAGTTAAAGAAACATTCCCTGCCAAGATTGTTGTTGCCAGATAAACTTGTTTCCCGGTCTATTTCATATTTTGTCCAAGCCTTAATTGATTCTGGAGCAGAGCAGAATTTTCCTGAGTAGAACCTGACTGCCACACTCAAGATTCCCCTGGAAGAATTATCCAAACTCCTTCAAGTTTCACAGTTGGACTGGACATGTCTCCTGGAAATGATCTCTCTCTCTCTATAAATCCAGTGCCCACTCAGAACATATCCAAGTATACTTTTGCAGTGCTAGTGTTAGGATACCCTTGGCTGAGCAAACACATCCCTCACAGTTAAAAACAAATATCCACCGCCTCTGTTATCATCAGCATTTGAACTGTTGTAGCGACCCACAATCTTTTCAAAACTTGATTTATATGATGCAAATCACTTGGTGTGAATCAGAGAAGGAGACATATAGGCCCAGGTAATGGGCCACCTCTTTTTGTCCCCTCTTGTGTCCACTCCCAGGTCATCCACTGAGCTCATACCTCCGAGTTTGCATATCATCCCAGTAATAATGTAATTCTTCAAGCTTCTGTTTTGGTTGCAAACATAAAAAAGATAAAAGATCCATCGATCCATCTTCTTCTGCTTTTCTGGGGCCGGGTTGCAGGGGCAGCAGCCTAAGCAGAGAAGCCCAGACTTTCCTCTCCCCCGCCACCTCCTCCAGCTTATCCGGGGAAAGACCAAGGCAAGCCGACAAATATAATCTCTCCAGCGTGTCTGCCCCAGGGCCTCCTCCAGTTGGCACATGCCCTGAACTCCTCACCCAGGAGGCGCCCAGAAGGCATCCTTATGAGATGCCTGAACCACCTCAACTGGCTCCTTTTGATGCGAAGGAGCAGCAGCTCTACTCTGAGCCCTTTCCTGGATGGCCGAACTTCTCACCAAATCTCTAAGGGAGAGGCCAGCCACCCTTCAGAGGAAGACCAGTTCCACCGCTTGTATCCGAGATCTCATTCTTTCAGTCACTACCCACTGCTCGCGACCATATGGGACGGGACGTAGATTGACCCGTAAATACTCGTTGATATCTTGATAAAAGATGAAAAAAGAATGCGTTGCTGCCTGTACAGTGTGTGCTCAGAACAAATCTTCCAGGTCTCCTTCAGTCGGTCTGCTCCACCAACTTCCAACTCCTGGAAGTCCTTGGTCCCACATTGAAGTGTATTTTCTCACCGGCTTGTCCCCTTGCTCTGGTAACACAATAATCCTCACTATTGTTGATCATTTTTCAAAAGCTGCACACTTGCTTCAGCTCCTGGTAGACGATGTGTTCATTGAATTCGACTGGACATAGTTTCAATCCAGGGTCCTTAATTTACAGCACTTGTATGAAAGAATTCTGCTCCATCCTCGGTGTCCAGGTGAACCTTTCTTCTTCTGGTTTCCATTCACAGAACTGCATCACTTCCCTTAATCAGTCCACCCGGAGCACGCAACTCACCTGGATTAAGTATGCACAAAACACCATGACACCATCAGCCCCTGGTCTCTTTCAGTTTGAAGCACTCCTCGGGTATCAACCTCCACTGTTTCCAGCAATGCCAAATCCTCTCCGCTGCTGTCAGCGGATCTGGAAGGCAGCTCGGGCAGCACTATTGTGGACCAAGGATCGAAATAAAAGTCGTCCAGACCAAACTCCAAGTTACATGCCGAGACAAAAGGTTTGGTTATCAACAAAGAAAATTCCTCTAAGAACGGAATCTGATAAAACGTCTCCAAACTTCATCAGACCGTTTGAAATTGAGGCTCTGTTTAATCCTGTGTCTGTCAGCTCAAAATATGAGAATCAATAACATGTTTCTCAGATCAAACCCACTCTTGGTTGGTTCAGCCTCAGTGAGCCAGCCTTTACTGGCCAGCAGATTATGAATGTTCGACATCGCAGGAGAGATCTACGATATCTGGTGGAGCAGGAGTGATATGGCCCAGAAGAGCAGTTGTGGATTGGTGTCATGGTCCTTCAGTCCTCCTGTGCTGGCTCACTCTTTCTATCTGTCGCTCCTCTCCTCTGTCTGTGGGAGTGTATGTTTGCATTATTCACACCTTCTGTTGTGGGGTCTGGTCCTCCTGTTTCCCCCCCTTCAGTCCAGCATGCCTGTGTTAATTAACTTACCTGTTGACAATCCTGTGATAGGCCTGGCTGCTGTTTAAGACCTTCATTTGACACTGAATCGTCAAGCAGGAAACAATCAGTTTTGATGGCTCATCTTACTTGATGCACCTCTTTGTTCTCGTCTGCTCAGGATTCCTGGATGTCCTCCTGATGTCAGTTACTGAGAGTGAGAAAAGATTTTCCTGTGGGAAGAGACTCTTTTCCTGAGCTGGTGCCGAGGAATCCTCTGACTACTGCCCATTCACTTTGCATTACGGCATTTATTAACATTTTTAACATTCACTGTAAATAAATGCACTGAACTTAACCTCCACATCTTTAGTCCTGCACATCTCCTCAGTTATGCCAGATGCACATGTTGAGTATTGTTTCTTTTGATTCCTGTTTATTTGGTAATGGTAAATGGACTGATCATTATAGAGCGCTTTTCTACTCTCCCGGAGTACTCAAAGCGCTCTATACAACATGCCTCATTCACCCAATCACACCCACTCATACAAGCACTTCCTTCTATACATAAGTGCAATCTAACCAACATTCATACACACTGCGATGGATGCATCGGAGAGCACCAAGAATACTTGGGCATGCAGACTGGGGAAGCCAAGGATCGAACCTGCTCTACAACTGGCTGGGTGTTCTGCTGGTAGTGGGGATTTTTCTCCTAAGAAACACTGGCCTGAACAGAGTAATCTGTTATAAATACCCTCAAACTGGGATAAAGTACAGCAAAAACAAACCACCACCAATGAGAAAGCCAGTCTGACCGGAAAAGCACAGTACAGTCCTAATTCCCAAGGTTTTAAATACTAGTGTGTTTGTGTCTTTTAAAATGTCAGCAATAAATCACATGTATGCAATGTAACAGGGTACAACAGCTAACAGTTTATTTCTCCCCACAACCTTTGTCTTTGCAGCAGGAAATCATAATACCAACTGGGTTGAAAATTATTCTCAGGATAAGTTTTTGTGACATGCTGAGTATTACAACAACAGTTTCTGATAATAGAAGAGTTAACTGTGGTAAATAGTTGAAGATCACACATCTGCAGCTGTTTACATGGGTAGAAGTTCACATTCAGTTATTACATATGCACTCAACAGCCTTCATGTTCTACAGAAATACACAACAAACTGGCAGCCAGTCGTGTCCTTTGAGTTGTGCTCATTGACAAAGACTCATTCACTAATGGCAATGTGTTCGCAACCTGTCCGCATTTAAGGATTAGGAAATATGAATAACGATGAGGAAACAAGGGGAAAGCAAATCCCCGTACCTGCATCGGTTAACCAAACCGACACTACAGTTACACTTGGTCCTTGGTCCTAGGATTTGATGAAGTGACCATACTGAAACAAAATATTTATGTTTCACACGTTTCCACACCTGTGTGTGCTCAAAGTAAAGAACATAAACTTCACTCACGTTTAAAAGGTAAGATGAAGCCATCCTAGTTACAAGCTGCCATCTGGCAGTCAGAGACAAGCTATTGCTTTTATACCCAGTGTGGGATGATTGTCAGTGATTCATACACATTATTTAATCCTGCTGCTTTCATGTTAGAGCCAGCAGTAGCTACTTCAACATAAGGAAGTGCCGACTGCTCAATCCTCGATTCATTTAGGAAACATCAGCTAAGAGAACGATTTCTCCACTTCGAGCAAAAACTCGTCTATAAAAAATGACTTAATTATGCTGAAGATGATCTTCTAACAGCGTGAAAGTTATTTTCATGAATTCTGTTACTCTCACTTCATAAAAATAAGACACTAACAAATCCACAGAAGAACTGAAGGAAGTTCTCCAAGCTGATGGAACAAAGGAACTGCCAAGTCCCTAAGGGCTGAGCACTCACCAGGTCAGCTCTGGCCTGCTCTTAGGCACAGGGCGAGGGTTGGCTTTGTGTAACTCAGATGTTACAGTCAAACAATCGCAAAGATTCAACAGATTAGTCATCTGACATGTGACATTTTGTCACATGTCATAATTGTTTCCAGCATGTAATGTTAGCACAGAAGTACTTCGGCCATGACTAGCCTTCAGTGCTTCAAGCCATAACCTCAAATGTCTGTATTTTAAATATAACTAAAGCCCAGAGCACAGACATTTATGTCTTCAAAATTAATTTCTCTGGAATTTAACTAGACCCTGTTCTTTGCAGTGGTACTGACTTCCTCCAAACCTCCTAGCCTAAGGGGACAATGAAATGTGCATGCTCATGCTAAACCTGGCTAATGTTTCAAATAATGAGCTCAGCAAATGCACAAGTAATCTCTGTAAGCCAAAAGCTTCGACTGCAGGATGCTCTAAACACTTTTCTTCTACAGTTTTTTCTACTCTCCAACCTGTATGATGTCACAGAGAGGGCAGGTCCCTAATATGGTCATCACAAGCACACACGTTTGGCTGTGAGCATGAAAGCACCACCCACCTGTGTTTACAAGGTCATCTTTCATGGGCACAGGTGCTCACTGCAATGATGCAATGACATTTCTTGTGCGTAAGTTCAGCAGTCTGTGTGCAGAGAGTCAGCAGCCACACACACAAAGACGCCATCATGCATGCGAGTGCTGCAGTGAATTCAAGCTCACGCAAGGAACTGTTGTTGAAACTAAATTCTGCTCACTCAAATCAACCCGACCACAAGGTTGGAGGGCGGGACCTCAGAGGAACAGGCGCCCTAATGTGATTGGTCAAGAGCTCTGTAACAGTTTACTGTGTCAAACCACGTTACACAGTGGCAGCAGCAGAAGTTTATAATTCTGAAAATAACGTTTGTGAACTATCAACAGTTCTTTTTCCATATTACCATTAACATAAATTATTTTCTCAAGATCGTAACAATATTGTCCATAATTGTCCTCAGTTACCAGGAAACAAGTGACTTTAAACCCACTTTAAATAACTAGAATATTTAAACAAACCAAACAAGCTCATAACTTGTGTAATAAGCATTTCATATCTGCACGCTTGCTTGAATTTCTACACTTGCATTGCTTTGTAAGCACAAGCCCACAGACCACCGTCACAGTTTAAACTACAGCTGGAAATGTTCTCATAAAACTGCTGCATGTGGTGAACAGGATGAAAGGATACAGGATGTTTCCCACATATTTCCAGGGTCATATGGGGATTGAAGCTCTTCTGAACAAGCCGTTCGTCACAGCCAACTCTTATTCTCACTCACGGAGTAATGCAGGATGTTATTTTTTGAAATATATGTTTTCTTTGGTTTGTGTGTGTTGTCCTTTTCATAATCAAGTTTGATTTATATCCTCAAAAATGAGCAAACTACTTACTAAGTTATTCATTTCATCTTAAACACCATTTGGCATGAGTTCATTAGCTGCATCCCCATTGGCTAGGGTCTTAGCAGTTCCACCGAATGACTGGGTTAGAGCAACATTTTCAGTCTTCGATTGGCCGGCAGCTGTCCTATCGTGTTCTGCCTTTGCCCTGATCAGGTTTCTCCGGTGATAGAACAGGTAGCCTGGCAACAGGAAGCCAGCAAGGGAGAAGATGAGAAGGCCCAGATTGATCTGTGGTAAGGAGACAGCGTCGGTACATGTTTCAAACCAAAGCTCTTCTAAAACCCGTTGTTGAAAAACTCCTCTCGGTGTGCACGTGTCCTACCCAGTAAGGATTTCCACTGAGGGGTCCCACCATCAATATGAACAGTGGTTGTTGAAGCAGGGCAAACGCAGCACTGATCATTGACTGCATACCTGTCAGTGTCCCGAAGTGGTTGGCTGGATATCTAGAAAGAGAGGTAGACGAGCTTCTTTTTCTCGTTCATTTGTATTCATTCATTCTTAAATTACTGCTAAAGTACACCGAACCCAACCCAAGGGACTCTCATGTATTAATGTATTACAGACAGAGCTCATGAACTCTGGCTGACTCTGGCCCTTTTCACAATCATACAGTCATGTACAGGGAGTGCAGAATTATTAGGCAAGTTGTATTTTTGAGGAATAATTTTATTATTGAACAACAACCATGTTCTCAACGAACCCAAAAAACTCATTAATATCAAAGCTGAATATTTTTGGAAGTAGTTTTTAGTTTGTTTTTAGTTTTAGCTATTTTAGGGGGATATCTGTGTGTGCAGGTGACTATTACTGTGCATAATTATTAGGCAACCTAACAAAAAACAAATATATACCCATTTCAATTATTTATTTTTACCAGTGACACCAATATAACATCTCCACATTCACAAATATACATTTCTGACATTCAAAAACCAAACAAAAACAAATCAGCGACCAATATAGCCACCTTTCTTTGCAAGGACACTCAAAAGCCTGCCATCCATGGATTCTGTCAGTGTTTTGATCTGTTCACCATCAACATTGCGTGCAGCAGCAACCACAGCCTCCCAGACACTGTTCAGAGAGGTGTACTGTTTTCCCTCCTTGTAAATCTCACATTTGATGATGGACCACAGGTTCTCAATGGGGTTCAGATCAGGTGAACAAGGAGGCCATGTCATTAGTTTTTCTTCTTTTATACCCTTTCTTGCCAGCCACGCTGTGGAGTACTTGGACGCGTGTGATGGAGCATTGTCCTGCATGAAAATCATGTTTTTCTTGAAGGATGCAGACTTCTTCCTGTACCACTGCTTGAAGAAGGTGTCTTCCAGAAACTGGCAGTAGGACTGGGAGTTGAGCTTGACTCCATCCTCAACCCGAAAAGGCCCCACAAGCTCATCTTTGATGATACCAGCCCAAACCAGTACTCCACCTCCACCTTGCTGGCGTCTGAGTGGGACTGGAGCTCTCTGCCCTTTACCAATCCAGCCACGGGCCCATCAAGACTCACTCTCATTTCATCAGTCCATAAAACCTTAGAAAAACCAGTCTTGAGATATTTCTTGGCCCAGTCTTGACGTTTCAGCTTGTGTGTCTTGTTCAGTGGTGGTCGTCTTTCAGCCTTTCTTACCTTGGCCATGTCTCTGAGTATTGCACACCTTGTGCTTTTGGACACTCCAGTGATGTTGCAGCTCTGAAATATGGCCAAACTGGTGGCAAGTGGCATCTTGGCAGCTGCACGCTTGACTTTTCTCAGTTCATGGGCAGTTATTTTGCGCCTTGGTTTTTCCACACGCTTCTTGCGACCCTGTTGACTATTTTGAATGAAACGCTTGATTGTTCGATGATCACGCTTCAGAAGCTTTGCAATTTTGAGACTGTTGCATCCCTCTGCAAGATATCTCACTATTTTTGACTTTTCTGAGCCTGTCAAGTCCTTCTTTTGACCCATTTTGCCAAAGGAAAGGACGTTGCCTAATAATTATGCACACCTGATATAGGGTGTTGATGTCATTAGACCACACCCCTTCTCATTACAGAGATGCACATCACCTAATATGCTTAATTGGTAGTAGGCTTTCGAGCCTATACAGCTTGGAGTAGGACAACATGCATGGAGAGGATGAAGTGGACAAAATACTCATTTGCCTAATAATTCTGCACTCCCTGTACTTATCCATTTTTTTAAACTGCTTTTAAAATTTGGGGTCTCTTTCTTCTCTAAGCTTCAACTTAAGGATGTTCCAGCTGACTAATTTGCTTTTCCACAGTGGTCTGATGTCTGTCTGTGTTAACGGGAACGTGAAGCTCAGTGATGTTGCTTGTTTGGTTAATCATAAGAGAGGAAAACAATGTTCTGTTGAAAAAACTGCTTTAGAGTTTCAGGGTTGGGGGATGGCTACAGCCTATCTCAGCCATAAACCCTGGAAGGTTTTGGCATTTTAAGTATGTTTCGATGGAAAAACATTTGTCTTTTAGTTAAGTAAAGAATCCAAATACTTGTCACAGCACTCGGCGATGCAGTTTAACAATATAAAACAAAGTTCAGCTGCCTGTGTGGTCATTTTCCACGTACAGTTGTACCGTCTATATGAGGGCACAGGACCCCATGTTAGGGCTGAAAATCAATATTTTAAACTCTGATTTCCTTGCCCATGCCTTCCTTACAGGGTTTCTAACTGTAAGCAAAATCTCTCACATTACATATGTTAATATATAAATACTGTAGCTTTGTAAAAGCCCTGTTGTTACCCACACAGCAGCATAGAGACCTCCACAGCAGGAGTGAACAAATCCTCTTACTATGGTATGCAGAATGAATGACACCATCTATCAGAGAAGCAAAGTCAGATGTTAACAGTGATACTCGGATGTGTCAGTGAGGACTTCTGAAGCTCAGGATTTTGCTAACCTGTAAGGGCAAATTGTCTATCAGGGATGTGATGCCAAAGGTGACCAACAGGAGGTTGGTGAAGATGAAAGCTCTCATGGCATTAGTGAGTTTCTGGATCTTCCTGTTCCTCTTTGAGGCATTCAGTTGGCTGAGAAGGACAAAGTTCAAGTGTCAAAAGAGGCTCATGGCTACACAAAAAGTTTGAATGTGGTGAAATCAAGATGCAGAGGTACACTGTGATGTTAGTGACACCACCAGGCTTCTCCTCTTTTATATCGCAATCCAAGTTCAAAGTTAACATTAAACCCATCCTATGTACTAAACACCAGCCTTTGGGTCTGTCTGTAGTATCTTATCCTGAACACTTTTCATACCAATTGTCTGTTTGTGTGTTTGGACTTTCCTCTTCACAGTCCTTCATCCTCCAGTCCATGATGTAGCCAATCAACGGACAGGTCAGTAGACACAGCAGCTGCATCGTACCGAAGACAGATGAGTAGAATCCAACTGGAGAGGACATTTATAGAGAGGGGGAGTCAATAAAAAGTGATTTACATGGGTAATATCATTTGCCCCATGGCCAGACACAACTTGAACCTATACAATGAAATCCATCAACAATACGTTAACATTAAATCTTTGGCACAAGCCATATCTCTGAGCTGTATTACTTTTCTTTACCACCAGTACTACAGCTTTTATTCCCGTCTAACAAACGTTGTGGGCCAATAAGATAAGATAAGATAAGATAAGATAGAACTTTATTAATCCCTCGGGTGGGTTCCTCTGGGAAATTCGACTTCCAAAAAAAGCACAGCAACGACCGAAGTTACAGTTACAGAATTGTTATATATATATACATATATATATATATATATATATATATATATATATATATATATATATATATATATATATACACACACACACACATATATAAATACAGAGACAAATATAAATAAAATATACGAAGGGGATAAATAGAATAAATAGGAATAAAAAATAAAAATACAAGTGAATTGCACATTTCAAGTATTGAGTCTATTGCACTGTTGACTATTTACAAAAGTATTGCACAAGGTATTGTACAGTGAGGTGAAGAGGCACTACAGCTTAGTTGTTCCCCCCTCCTTTGTCCTCCTGTTTCCCCTCCCTCTCCCCTCCAGAGAGGAGTTAAACAGTCTGATGGCGTGTGGGACAAAGGAGTTTTTAAGTCTGTTAGTTCTTGTCTTGGGGAGAAGCAACCTGTCACTGAACAGACTCTTCTGATTGTTTATGGCCGTGTGCAGAGGATGTCTGGCATTGTCCATAATGTCCATCAGTTTCTTTAATGTCCTTTTCTCTGCCACTGTCACCAGAGTGTCCAGCTTCATGCCGACCACAGAGCTAGCCCTCCTGATCAGTTTCTCCAGCCTGGATGAGTCCTTCTTTGCTGTGCTGCTCCCCCAGCACACCACAGCATAGTAAAGTACTCCAGCAACCACCGACTGGTAAAACATCCTCAGGAGCTTCCTGCAGATGTTAAAAGACCTCAGCCTCCTGAGGAAGTACAGTCGGCTTTGGGCTTTTTTATACAGGTGCTCTGTGTTGCATGACCAGTCCAGTTTATTGTCCACCCACAGCCCGAGGTACTTGTACTTGTTGACCACCTCCACCTCCTCCCCCTCTATCTGAACCGGCAGTGGACCTTCTCTGGACCTCCCGAAGTCCACAACCAGTTCCTTAGTCTTTGAGGTGTTGAGTTGCAGGTGGTTTGTGTGACTCCATGCGACAAAGTTCCTCACCAGACTTCTGTACTCCTCTTCCTGATCATCCCAGATACACCCCATGATGGCCGTGTCATCTGCAAACTTCTGAATGTGGCATAATTCAGAGTTGTAGCAGAAGTCAGAGGTGTACAGGGTGAAGAGAAGAGGGGACAGCACAGTTCCCTGTGGTGCTCCTGTGCTGCTCACCACTGTGTCAGACGTGATGTCCTTCAGCCTGACGTACTGTGGTCTGTCGGTGAGGTAGTCGGAGATCCAAGCCACCAGGCAGGGGTCCACCTCCATCCTGTTCAGTTTTTCCTGAAGCATACAGGGCCGGATGGTATTAAAGGCACTGGAAAAGTCAAGAAACAGTATCCTGACCGTGCCTTTTCCCCCATCCAGGTGTGAGTGGGCTCTGTGTAGGAGGTACAGGATGGCATCCTCCACTCCGACACCCGCCTTGTATGCAAACTGTAGTGGGTCCTGGGCATGTTGTACCTGTGGTCGGAGGAGGTTGAGGAAGAGCCGCTCTAGAGTCTTCATAAGATGTGACGTCAGTGCCACCGGTCGGAAGTCATTCAGCTCATTGGGCCGGTTCTTTTTGGGGACCGGCACTCTCCCCAGTCGCAGACTGAGGTTGAAGACTCGTTGTAGCGGCTCCCCAAGTTCAGCAGCACACGCCTTTAGCATCCTAGGACACACCTTGTCTGGGCCTGCTGCCTTTCTGGGGCGAAGCTTCCTCAGTTGCCTCCTGACCTGATCCACTGTGACACTGGGAGATGTTTGGGAGGAGGGGAGGGGGGGAGATGGTGTCAGGAAGGGGGGGAAGCGAGGGAGGCAGGAGAGTGGGGAGAGGACTCTGTAGTGAAGGTGAGGGTGAGGGTGGGGGGGTTGTGGGCTGGTCAAACCTGTCACCTAGGATGTCATCCTGTAATATCTTTAAATGTTGCAGACTCTTTCATTGACTGGACAGGGCCTGGAGCTGGAATTTTTCAGTGCTCTCGACATAGACAGGTAACCGGCATGTCAGCTTCCCACATGTCCGATTACCAGTGATGGGAATAACAGCGTTACTGTTTTCAGTAACGAGTAATCTAATTACTATTCCTATCGTTACAACGCCGTTACCGTTACTAACAAGAAACTGCGGCGCGGTCGCGTTACTATTTTACAGCAAACAGACGGTTGAAGCTGTCTGTAGTTTACAGCATCTTATATCAGCTGCACAGAAGTAGCTGTAAGTAATCTGGGTGCTGCAGCTTTAAGCAGCTGCGCTCCCGCGGACAGCGATCACTTTCTGCCCGACGATCACTTTTTGGCACAACACCTGGAGCTCAGGGGGCAAAACAATGGCATGAGTGCTGCTGTTTGACTGAGGAAGAATAAAGTAGTCGTGGTAAGCCGATCACATGACCACTTCAAGATGACAAAGCAACAAGGTGCCAGTTTTTAAATTGTGCTGATAGGCCACGTAAAACCAGACTCATGATAAACAATATATACGTGTGTTTACTGTCTGAGGACAGCGCAGCGAGACCTCTCTGCTAATGAGCAAAAAAGAAAAATCAAACCAAAATCAGCCCGTTCATGTTGGTGCAAAAATGCACCATGTTGATATGGCAACATGACATTTGGTTGTTTAGGAAGATTTAGGAGTGACGGCGAGAGAGAGAGAGAGAGAGAGAGCGAGTTTTGAGATGTGAGAGATTTGTGACATTTAGCGTGTTTGGAGTGTGTAGTCAATGTGTTGTCTTGTGTAGTTAGTGTGTAGTGTTGTGGATAGTGTTGTGTTGTGTGTCAGAACAATGAGGCGACTGCTGTCTCCAGGTAGAAACAGGAGTGACACACCTGCTGCTGTCAGACCTGCAGGTATCAGGCTGTGATGTTTCCTTTATAGTGGACAGAAATATTTGGAGTGACACAAATAATTTGTGGCATCTTATTGAAGAACAGCTGATTGTTCTGTAAACAGTTTGACATGGTTAAAAAAGGTAAATGGCTGCAAATCACTTTGTTGTTTGCAAAACTTGTGCGTATGATTTTAAAACTGACAATTTATATTTGCATTTAAAGTTATGAAATATGATTCAATAAACATGTTTGTGGTTGTTACAGTAACAAATATAACTTTCTACTCGGATTTTGTTGTTTGTCTGATTTTAGATCAATTGTGTTAATACAGTTTGTCAAAATGAAAACATGACTGTAAATTCAGACACGTGAGGTTGTGCTGAAAAGAATGACACCAAACAAGGCAAAGTAACTAGTGAAGGTGAAATGTAGAGGAAACATCAGAAGTAGTTACATCGTGGACATGCAATAATGCCACATGGTAACACTGGGAGGGAAGACACAGCTCACCAAAGTAAACTGCAGGTGGACTACCACAAAAAGTTTGAACATGGCCATTTTAAAGAAGCCAAGAAAGACAAACTGGCTGAAACCAACTGTCATGGTCCAGGTGAGTGCGGGGTTTTTCCACTCTGCTGGGCTGCACCTTCAGGCGGAGACTCCAATCAGCCTTCACAGCTCAATGCAATCAAGTCACCAGCATTTAAGACCAGCACTCACAACAGACCTTTGCCAGATCTTCAGCTAACTCGCTTTAGTCGTGGCCACCTTATCTTTTGCATTTCTACCCACAGTGTTTTCTCTCTGTCATAGTACCACGTCACACTTCACAAGCAGGAAAAATACGCATCTCTGTCTGGACGCTGGTTTTCTGCTATCAGGTTGCACTCCCTCCATCGTGGCCTTTCACCTACCTGCCCCCTGCCAGGGCCGTTGCTCCAAGTATATTCTGGACTCTGTCTTGACCACTCCTCACCCAGACCCCCTAGACACCCTCCTTGCCTGACGCCTACCACTGCAACACGTAAACCATAACCATCATAGCTTAATCTCTGGCTGTGATTCACTGGACTGCCACTGACTGCCTGTCTCTTCTCATTATAGTGACTCAGTGTACCTCCACCCAGGCCACTGCCCCTTTTCCCTCCCCAGGATCCGTACTTAAACTCTTGTGTAACATGGTAGACTAATGTACCTGTGTTAATTCAGCTCCATATTATTGTGTGAAGTTGCACTGGGTTGGGAGTGGTTTTGTGTGTGTCACATTTTTGGTGAGCCAATGGGTGGAATGGGGTTGGACTAATTAGAGGCAGGTGTACTTGATTGCACTGATACACTGGTCTACTTATAGCCCACACTACAAACACTGTTGTGTCGTTTTGTCTCTCTGTGCAGGTATGTACTGTGATGAAATCAGATATGTTTGGGATGGATGGGTTTTGTCCTATGAATTCTATAGTGAAAGTGTAGTTTTGTCTCTCTGTGCAGGCCAGGGCCTATTATATGCCACAGCCTAAAGGTAGCAGAGTTGCAGAGGCTGGAGTGACCACTGGCTATATGCTTGCAGGGTGGTGGGTCTCCAAGGACAACTTCTAACCCTGTTACAGGCAACACATGGAGTGTAACTGGCCGTGTGGCATAGCTGGCTCTGGCCTTGGGACTGTGTGTTTTTATTTGATTCATAAATGGGACACTGGACTGTTTTATCTTTTATCTCTTGATATATTTTGTCAATAAAGTATCTTTTAGAATTTTATTGACTGTCATCTTTTTGCCCACGACTGAGACGGTTGGTCAGACCTAGAATCTTTCTTTGGGTGTGTTACAACTGGCGTTGTCGACAGGATCTGGCTACCATAATCTGTAGTGGGCAAAAGCAAGATGACTGATCAGAGTGAATTACAGTCTGGCCCAAATAGAGAAGCACCAGTTTCTAGTGCAGGGTTTAGGCCCTTTGGTATGATCCCTATGTTTAATATGGTCACAACTAAATTTAGAGGGAAGGATTCAGATATTAGTCTAGGTGAATGGAAAAGTAATTTGCAGACAACATTTGCTTTGCAAGGAGTTCCTGTAGATTTTAGAGCAGAATTAACACTCTGTTGCTTGGAAGGCAAGGCTAAAAGAGAGATTTTAATTCTAGCACCAGAGAAGCGTAATTCATCTGAGCTAATTTTTAATGAGTTAGAGAAGTTGTATGGGGATAAAACAACTGCTTCGGTCCTGCGCTCTCAGTTCTTCAACGCTCGCCAAGAAACACATGAAGACATCAGTTCATTTGCACTGAGATTACAAGAACATTTTCTCAGGTTAAAGAGGAAGGACCCTAGAGGTATGAATGACGAAGATATTCTTCTCAGAGATCATCTGGTTGAAGGCTTGAGAGACACTGCCCTTAGAGGTGAATTCAGAACAAAAATTCTAATGAATGATCAGTTGACTTTTGCAGAAATTAAAGCAGAACTAATCCTGAGGGAACACGTTTATGGTGAAATGGTTGATCCAGTCCAGTGTTTTGCTGCCAAAGGTGAAAGATACAAGACCTGTAATGCTAAGGATATGGAACAGATCAAATCAGAGTTGTGGGAGGACATGAACAAGCAAATGACCACACAATTCAATGATTTATCACAGACTTTGATCAAAGAAATCCGATCAGAGCTTCATCAAGCTACACAAAAGACTTTGGACTGGAAACAGACTGACCAGTCCAGATCAAGAAAGAAAGGAGGGAGCAGACCCAGAGTCTACTCAAACAGCTATGATGAACAAGGTAGCCCCATCTGTAACACTTGTTCCCAGCCAGGCCACATAGCTCGGTTCTGTAAAAGCAAGCCTAGATCTGGATCGTTAAACTAGACGACACCACTGTGGTGGCCCAGACAGTGGGTTGTGTCGATGCCAATGGGCCTCAAACTGATGTGAAAAAACTGATTGGAAAAGTTCCTAAAGTCAGCTTGTGTCTTGATGATGTTCCAATACAGTGTATTCTGGATACTGGATCAAATGTGTCACTGATAAAGAACAGCTACTTCTCTAAACACTTTGGCAGTAATGGGATGAAATTGAAGGATGCAAGCAGCTGGCTGGTGCTCGAGGCTGCTAATGGACTAGATATTCCATACCTGGGTTATGTATTGCTACATGTGAAGATTGGACAGGTGGAACTCCCTGAATGTGGTTTTTTGGTGATTAAGGACCAATGTTTAACCGACAATGAAGGCGTCCTGGGTATGAATGTTATTTCAGTGTTATGAAAAAATGGATCAGGAGAAGCCATTAGCCTACCTCTCCTCTAGTGGAGCCGAACAGAGCTTGGACTACTGCTTTTCAGATTTGTGCCAGTCAGGCACGGTTTGCAGCTTCAGATGGGTCCATTGGGTATGTACGTACCATAAATCGCCATCCTATACAGATTCCCCCTCGGAGTGAGATGTTGGTTTGGGGTCGTACGAAGACTGGAGTGGATGGCAGGGATTATCAATGCCTGGTGGAACCTGTCGAGGTGGGTGAAGTCTTAATTGCTAGAACATTATCTACAGTCCATGATGGGAGGCTTTTGATTAGGGTCCAAAACCTTAATGACTCACCAATGTACCTTTATAGACATCAGAAGTTGGCTAAGACTTTTATTATTGACCCAGCAGATATCATACAAGAGAATAGTGTGAACATGACTCGTGTTGGTGTAAACACAGAGTGAGTATGGACCAAACGCAAGCCCTGCCCAAGGAGAAATGCATGTTCCCTGATTTAACTGGTCTTCATTTGTCCACAGAGGAATTGGAGAAACTGCAGGCTTTATTGCATAAGCACCGAGCAGTGTTTGCTGTGCATGAGGAAGATTATGGATTGACAAGCACCATGCAGCATTCAATTCCTACAGGCAATGCTGCACCAGTCCGTGAGCGCTATAGACAAATTCCACCAAAGTTATATCAGGAGGTGAAGAGTTTTATTCAAGGTATGTTGGATGCTAACATCATTGTGCCTAGTTGCAGTCCATGGGCTTCTCCGGTTGTGTTAGTCCGTAAGAAGGATGGGACACTTAGATTTTGTGTGGATTATCATAAACCTAATGCTGTGACCCATAAAGATGCTTACCCTCTTCCAAGAATAGAAGAGTCACTTGCCAGTTTGGGTAACGCAAAGTATTTTTCCACACTTGATCTTGCCAGTGGATATTGGCAGGTTGGGGTGTCCCCACCAGACAGAGAAAAAACAGCCTTCACTACACCCATGGGTTTATTTGAATTCACCAGAATGCCCTTTGGCTTGTCAAATGCACCAGCCACCTTCCAAAGGTTGATGCATGTATGCCTGGGTGAAGAAAACTTACAGTCTGTACTTGTCTACTTAGATGATGTAGTAATCTATTCTCCAGATTTTGACACCCACTTGGTTCATTTGGATGCAGTCCTTGGTAAACTGTCAAAGCATGGCCTCAAATTAAAACCCAAGAAGTGCTGTCTTCTAAAACCAGAGGTTCAGTATTTGGGTCATCGTGTTTCAGCAAAAGGGGTTGCTCCAGACCCTGACAAGATTAAATGTATTCAAGAATGGCCTATTCCAACTACTGTGAAACAATTACAATCATTTCTGGGTCTGGCAGGCTATTATCGGAGATTTGTGAAAGATTTTGCAAGAATTGCCCACAAGTTCAGGATGGAAAAGAGAAAGTAATTGCTTTTGCTAGTAGGAGTTTGAGCCCTTCTGAGAAAAATGATAAGAACTATAGCTCCTTCAAACTTGAGTTTCTGGCCTTGACCTGGGCAGTAACCAAGAAATTTGCTGAATATCTGTATTGTGTACCCTTTACAGTTTACACAGACAATAACCCTTTGGTACATTTGAGTTCAGCCAAACTTGGTAGCTTAGAGCAGAGATGGGCAGCACGCCTGGCTAGTTTTCAATTTGAGATCAAATATAGGCCAGGGCGTATTAATCAGAGTGCAGATGCACTATCCAGATATCCATCACCTGTAGTATCCGAGGCTACAGAGGGACAAAGGGAAGAAGTAGAGGTTCCATCCTTTAAACAGGTTGAAGTAAATGTGGTCAGAGCAATGTGTGTTGGCGTAAGCAACTCTAACCAGGAGGGTTTACAAAATGTAACCTGTGGTGTGCCTCTGTTTCCTGAACGCACGCCATCTCAGTGGTCTGCCTTGCAAGGGGAGGACTCAACGCTAAGAAGGGTGGCTCTGTTATCTACAGAGGGGCCATCAGCCAAATAAGCGTGAGAGGCAACAGGAGTCTAAACCTGTTCTGTCTTCTGCGGCACTGGGAACGACTGTCACTAAAAGATGGAGTGCTGTGTCGGACATCACATGATACCAAGGAGGTCGATCCAGTAGTTCAAATTTTGGTTCCTGAGGGTGAGAAGTATTCTATATGGCAACCGTACCATGAATATGCAGGACACTGGGGCCCAGAAAAAACAATATCCCTCATTAAAAGAAGATATTTCTGGCCCAAATTAAATGCTGATGTTATAAATTGGTGTTCCCAATGTAAGGCCTGTGTCCTGCGTAAAGCGGCTGCTGCGAAACATGCTCCGTTGATTCCCATTAAGACATCTGCACCCATGGAACTGTTGTCTGTAGACTTTTTGTCTATAGGTGTGTGACAGGTGAGACCTGGAGACTTGGGACCGCCCCTGGTGGGCGGAGCTGGTCTTCGCTCCTTTCATAAGCGCAGGTGTGGGCAATTGGGTATTCCTTTGCAAACCTGAAGCTGCGAGTGCTTGGTCCGAGTTGGGCAAGTTGGTGTTTCTTAACTATGAAAGTCTGATACGCGTCCTCCCCTAAACTTCTGTTAGAACGGTAGGTTACACAAAAATGTACCACTTGAGCTCTGGCTGTTGGCAGAGGTTTACAGTTATTTGCACCCTTGTAGGTGGGAAACATTGCTCCCGTGAGAACGGTATAGTGGACTTCATCGCCACTGACCCACATTTATTAGGGTGTGACACGAACTTGTGGACAGGTAACAAAACCCATTCAGTGGAGGAATATTCCTGTGTTTTATTGTCCAGCTAGTGATCTCCTGCCTTTTATTCACAGAGTACCGAGCTGCTGCTTTGCCAGGTGGATTTCTGGCTGCGGGCAAAGGACCCGACACATCAGTGTGTTTTAATTTGTTTTAAACTGGTGTAAGCCGACAGACTGACTGCTGCGGCTGTCGATGGTTTTGTTTTTTTGTTTTACTTTTTTTCTGTATCAGTAGGCACCACAGATATTGATTCGCAGGCGGTGAAGGCGCTGCAGGGAAAACAAATCCTTTTTTTGCCTCCCCGCTTTTGCATGCACAGCGGGGGGCCCGAGTGAAGACGGCACCGAAGATTTGCCTTTTTTTCTATAGTGTTTTACCCATTTGGGGTCATGTGTGAGTTGCTGTCCATTTTTAACCTGTGTGCTATGTCGATTTGTTTTTAAACTGTTCCCCGCAGCGCTTGTCCTGTCTCACAGGCAATCGTACAGTTTTATCGTTTTTAATAAGGTAACGTTTTTAATTGTTTTTAGGTGCTGCTGTTACACTGTTTCTTTTATTTTGTATTAAAAATTAAACTCTTTTAAACTGACTGTGCGCCTACGGCTCTGTCCTATTTTAAATAGGTACCTACCACGGGTCACAAACGGTCCAGAAGATCTGTATCATAATGTTTTGGTCATGGTGGATCACTTCAGTAAATTTGCTTGGGCTGCAGTTACAAAAGACCAGACTGCAGTGACGACAGCTAAAGCACTCTGGAGCAAGGTAATTCAGCCCTTTGGTGCACCGAGACGACTGCTGTCAGATGAAGGTCCTAACTTTGAATCGCAACTAGTGCAGGAGCTGTGTGAATTGTATGGTATAAAGAAGGATCATACAACACCCAGCTGGAAATGGGGCCTGTGAACGGCTTAATCGGACTCTTCTGGGGTTGCTGGGCACATTAGGTGAAGAGAGGAGAAACTGGCGAGATCACCTGCCTGAGATGATCCAGGTATATAACCATACAGTGCACAGTTCTACAGGATATTCACCACATTATTTGATGTTTGGAAGGCATGGATTTCTTCCCCAGGATCGGCTGATGGGCCTTACTGAAAATGTGGGCTGTTCTTCTGTAAGCAACTGGGTGCAATGCCATCAGAGACGGCTGCAGTATGCCTTCCGAAAAGCTCAAGACCATAGAGACTCTGAAATGTCCCGGCAAAAGAAATATCATGACCTGAAAGCAGATGCTCTTCCATTGCTGCCTGGAGAGAGAGTATTGCTACAGGACTTGAGAGCAAGGGGCCGAGGTAAGTTGGCAGATAGGTGGGAGCAGCGACCTTATGTCGTCATAAAACAAGCAGATCCTGATTTGCCGGTGTATGTAATTAGACAAGAAGGGGGAAATGTTGAGAAAGTGATGCATCATAACTTAATGAGACCTTGTTTGCTACCTATGCAACAAGATATGCAGAACTCTAGGAGTGAGGTGGAGACAGCCAGGCAGGAAGATTTAAAAACTGGAAATGCATGGCCACACACTGGTAGATCTCCAGCTGCTCCACCCTGGGTCGGGTTTTGGCTTCCTACAGAAATCCCCCTCGAGGCTGGCCCAGAAGGCATCGAGACAGGACTCATTCATCAAGAACCCAGACGGTCAACAAGAACAACCAAAGGACTGCCTCCACAGAGATTTGGAGACTAATATTTATAGATTACATGGTCATTGGGACAATGACCATTTCAGCAGGGAGGGGTGTAACATGGTAGACTAATGTACCTGTGTTAATTCAGCTCCATATTATTGTGTGAAGTTGCACTGGGTTGGGAGTGGTTTTGTGTGTGTGTCACATTTTTGGTGAGCCAATGGCTGGAATGGGGTTGGACTAATTAGAGGCAGGTGTACTTGATTGCACTGATACACTGGTCTACTTATAGCCCACACTACAAACACTGCTGTGTCGTTTTGTCTCTCTGTGCAGGTATGTACTGTGATGAAATCAGATATGTTTGGGATGGATGGGTTTTGTCCTATGAATTCTATAGTGAAAGTGTAGTTTTGTCTCTCTGTGCAGGCCAGGGCCTATTATATGCCACAGCCTAAAGGTAGCAGAGTTGCAGAGGCTGGAGTGACCACTGGCTATATGCTTGCAGGGTGGTGGGTCTCCAAGGACAACTTCTAACCCTGTTACAGGCAACACATGGAGTGTAACTGGCCGTGTGGCATAGCTGGCTCTGGCCTTGGGACTGTGTGTTTTTATTTGATTCATAAATGGGACACTGGACTGTTTTATCTTTTATCTCTTGATATTTTTTGTCAATAAAGTATCTTTTAGAATTTTATTGACTGTCATCTTTTTGCCCACGACTGAGACGGTTGGTCAGACCTAGAATCTTTCTTTGGGTGTGTTACACTTGCATCTAGTCATAGCACAAGAACAAGAGCTCAGAGCCGATCAAAGCAGGTATTGGCCTTTTACAAAACAGCTGCAATTTTGAATTGGCCAAGAAAATTGCATTTGGTTGATCTCTAGAAAATGAATCACGAAGTTCCCATGAAATCTGAGTAACTCACTGTTCAAGGTGCTTTCTTGAAGTCGTTTGAAATTGTAAGTCTAACATGTTCCTTCCACAGAGTAAAACCAATCTGAATCTTAAGTCAGGACCCAAACAGGTCTTGGTCCTGGGTCGAGTCTCAGTGGACAGCAGTCATGTGTGTGCACCATTAGAACTGAGTGTTTTGGTTTATACCTTGTTTTTCCACCTCCTTCTGTAGCTCCTCAGAGGCTGAAAGAGACAGCAGCAGGTCAGGGATTACCAGAGACGGGTTAACAGCAATTATTCTCATTAGCCGCACACTCACTTTGGCCCTATAAACAAGTGACAAATAAAAGAAACGCTGAAACCATGTTCCCTTTGATTTGATGATTTGGCTCCAATGTGCACCTTACAAGGAAGCTCATTGCAGATCTGAGTGATTGCCTTTATGCTACGGTGAAACTATGGTAAAGCAGTCTTTTCCAGATTGCCTGCATTCATGTGGTGAGAGGGTTTACTAAATGGTTTGATGAGAATAAAAATGATGTGAATTCTGTGCCATAACCTTAACTTTCACCCAGCAGAACACTAAACACTTGATATAGAGTTTTTTTAAAAACCACATAAGGAATACCAAAACTGGAGCCTATCCCAGCTGTCATGGGGCGAGAGGCAGGGTACACCCTGGACAGGTCGCCAGTCTGTCGCAGGGCCAATGAAATAAACCATGGAGCATTTAGATTTAAAAAATAGAAAATGGACCATTATTCTTACGGTTGGGGTCGCCGTGGGTGACTAGGAACTCCATCATCTTATTCATAGCACCCATGAAGAAGATGAGCCTCAGCTGTGTCATCGCCATGGTGATAACACTCCACAGGAATATGGGAGAACACACAGAATGACAGAGCGGCACAGACGCTGAAGGAGGAGACAAAGAGAGAAAATGTATGAATGTACATTTAGCTTTTGGTTCAGCAGATACAGACCTCAGAGCCGTGCAGGTTCCAGCCAAAACTCTTTCAGTTCACTGAGAGTTCAGGTCCATCGCAGATTCTCACACAGTTCATTTTGCTGTTCATGGTAGTTTACAGTGCACACAAGTCTTTAAAGACTAGAAAGCCCACGGGTGGCTGTAGCTCTGATGGCAGAGCAGGTCAGCCACTAATCAGAAGGTCGGTGGTTCAATCCCAGGCTCCCCCCTGGCTGTATGCCAAATATCATTGGGCAAGATACTAACCCCATGTTGGCCTACTGGTGGTGGTCAGAGGGCCCGGTGGCGCCAGTGTCCGGCAGGTGTGGCTTGCCATCACCAGTGTGTGAATGTAGGGTAAAGTGCTTTGGGGTCCTCAGGGACTGAGTAAAGCACTATACTAATGCAGGCCAGTTACCATTTTCCCATCACTTTCATCACTGCAGATGCTGGACCACTGGTCTGTCAACCACTGGTCGACTCTCCCCTCGTGAACAAGACCCTGACGGTGTTTTTCTGGACTCGGGGCAACACTTAACCCTCATCAAAGGCAAGGGAGCCATAGATGACCGCTCGGACGATGGGAGCTTGATTTTTTTGAGAATAAAATCACTGAGAGTGTTGGCAGCAAGCTCAACTTAAACTAAAGCCAAAATAACAAAACAAATACCTTGGGCTGTGCTGTGGGGGTCTGTGTGCTCAGGTACTGTCTGTCTGGATCCCATTGTGTCTTCCATTGCAGTCATGTGGGTGATATTCCTGTCCCCGGTCACGCTGTCCTCTGTCACAACCCCACTTATCTTCACCCTTTTACTGTTAAGAGGAAAAAAACACACAGAATGTAATGGGAAGAGTCATAATGTGCAATTCCCACTATCTCAAAGATGTTTTAAGTTGAAGACTTTTGGAGATACTCATAAAACGTGCCCGAAACCACAGCTGACGTTACTGAATCTGTAAAACTCAGAACACATGGGAAAGGTTCATCATGAAGCCTCGTGACAGCTGACATGAGTGGGTAACATGAAGTCACAACATGAGGAGCGATTCCCTCGTCAATATCTATATTAGTCTGAAGGCAGTGATTTATAGCCTAACCGACTGCAATGACTCTGTCCTCTGAGCAGCCTGTGCACAGCTGTCCCAGGTGTTGTTGTCACTCTTCTGTTCTCTGTGTTTTGTTCATGTCTCTTTCCATTGTGAGCTTTAGTCGACTCTCAGCGCTCTCAGTTCTGCATCCTGCACTCAGGTTTTTGTGTCGTCCCTGGAGAAATCTCTCAGGGAGAATGGAATCACCCCAAACTGGTACCGCTGTGGGAATCCAGGGAGCATCCACGCTCACCACTTCATGCATAATGGACCTTCCATGTGTACGGACATGTGCAGGTGTATATGCATGTATATGTATACATATGCATATTTAAGGTGTACATGTCTATAAATAGGAATAGTAGTGGTACAATAGTTATGTCAAGCTATATAGTTGATGTCTTCCATATTTCCAACCATATCCATAGTCACATACTGTGTATGCTACCGTTGTATGTAGTGTATTATCTTACTTTTTTCATTGATTGTACTTATTTGTATTTTTGTATTTCCTTCTGATATCTGTACCTGAGCTGAGGTGACGCAAAAACTTCCCCGTTGTGGGATCAATAAAGTCTTATCTTATCTTACAGTTCAGATATGATCACTACGCTCTGTAGGAGCAATCATACTGATCACAACTGTCTCATCATGAGACTTGTGTTCTACTTTTAAACGTCTGACACAGTTTCCAGTGTTAATTTGTCTATTCTGTTAAAACTGACGTGTATCTGATGTCTTCGGGTGCAGGGAAAGATTCAGTGGGCCAGTTCAGGAAGCAGTTTAGGATCACAGTGCACGCCATTCCAGCCCAGACCCACATGATGACCCGGAAAGAGACGCCAAGGTCATAAATCACCTGGAGAGGAGGAGGAGGAGTAGGACAGAGAAGCATGAGGGAAGAGATTTCAGGGTTGAGGTGAATAAAGGAAAGGTAAAACGTGTGCATGATGCTGCAAACTTGACCTTTAGTTACTGTTAATGTGAAATCTCACGGCAGTATCCTCCCTTTTATTTCCGCCCAGTGTTGTCTCTTGTTTATTCTTCTTCCTGTTTCCTGTCCACTGTACTCTCTGTCATCAGCTTTTTGGTCCTTCTGCCCCCTTTGCTTTCTTTCATGTTCCCTACAGTTTACAACCCTTCTGCTACAGTTTAACAAGCAATATCTTTTAGCTTTCAGCCAAGAAAGGTTTTCCACCTTTCAACGAGGTGTGTGAGTGTGTGTCTGTACCTTGACACCGGGGAAGGTGACAGCTGAAGAAGCATAGGAGCCAATCATCAGGGAGAGGATGGTTGATCGAATGTTCCCAAACATGTTCGGCAGCTAGATGAGAGAGAGAAACGATCGTGCTGTCACACGGAGCAAATCTGAGTTTCTGTCCAAGGACAAAAGCTTCAGAGCTTTCAACATTTTCTCTACAGTTGTACATTTTAATAAGTGACCAGCAGGTGGCGCTCTTAAAAGCTTTGTACAAACACAGGGGAAAAAAGTCGTGCCGTGTGTGTATGTGTGTGTGTCTATGGGTTCTTACTATACTGGTGGGGACCAAAATCAGGTCCCCACGAGGAGAGCAAACCAGACGTGTGTGTGTTTGGGTGTGCGAGTGTGTGTGTGCACACGTGTGTGTCACTCTAAGTATAGACACACGTGGAACAGTGCCGCCTCATGAATGTGGCTCAGTTACACTACAGGCTGTAATACTCAGTTGAAACTTGCATCAGTTTCATATATTTGGAGGATTACATTTAATACATCATTTGTCTTAATTTATTCAAACGTTACTTATGTAGCCAAGCGGCTACACTGTAACTCTGTAGTTACATTCATTCATTAAGTGTTGCTTAAACAACAAATTAGTGTAAGAGTCAGAGAGTGGAGGGATACATGAAGTGGAAATGTGAAAATATTTTTTCTCTACAGGAAGATGTTCAGTTGGTGGTTTGGGTGTAAACTGTACAGCTCTGTAAGACAGAGCCACCGTGACAGCATGCACTGGGCTGTAATATGGTTTCAGTTGTCGTTTTGAAGCATTGGAAAGCTGGTGTCAAATCCACACAGCCGTTCATAATTTTAGTCATGACTGCATTTACTCAGAGTTCACTCTATCTATAACTCTGCACTCTGGGGTGAGCTTGGATCCAGCCAAAGGCTCATCCTTTTGCTTTTCTACTGACTAACATCATCTTATTTTAACAAGCTGCACAGTGCATGTCAGGAGAGACTTTAATCAACACGTCCTGTGTTAAGTTACTACAGCGCCTTCCAAATGATTACGCACACAGAGTTTCAAAGGATTTTATAGGTTGTAGAGAATTGAAAATGGTCATTTGTTGAATTTGCAGCATTAGTAGATCAATTTCACTGACATCAAAAGTTATTTCAATCAAAAACATCTTAACAGGTCAAGTCACACAATAACACAGGACCCCTTATTTGATAGCAGTTTTACAATTCTTGCATCCATGGAACTTGTTTTTGGAAAGCTTCTGCTTGAATGTCTTTGCAGGATGTCAGAATAGCCTCTCAGAGCTGCTGTTTGGATGTGAACAGCCTCCCACCCTCATATTCTTTTACCTGAGGATGCTCCAAAGGTTCTCAGTAGGATTGAGGTCAGGGAAGAATGGGTTCCTCTCCTTTTATGCTGATAGCAGCCAAAGATGCAGAGGTGTGCCTCGTAGCATGAGATGGTGCATTGTCTTGCATGAAGATGGTTGTGTTGCAGAAAGCACAGTTCTTCTTTTTGTACCAGGAAGAAAGTGGTCAGTCTGAAACTCTCCCCGTGATTCCAGCTCAAAAACGACTCCACTACCTTTTAGCTGACGACGCAGCCAGCCATCCACCTCTGCATCCATCTGGACCATCCAGGGTGGCGCTGCACTCATCAGTGACCAAGACTGTTTGAAAATTAGTCTTCATGTGGTTCTGGGCCCACTGCAGCCGTTTCTGCTTGTGAGCATTGGTTAGGGGTGGCTGAATAGAAGGTTTATGCACAGCTGCCGGTCTCTGGAGGATCCTACAGCTTGACGTTCGCAGGGCTCCAGAGGCACCAGCAGCTTGAAATGTCTGTTTGCAGCTTTGTAATGGCCTTTTAGCAGCTGCTCTCTGGCAGAAACCTTCATCATTGTGCCTTTATCTGCACGAACCCATGTGTGCTCTGACTCAGCCACAAATCTCTTAACATTATGGTGATCACACGTAAATTTTCGTGAAATATCTGAGGTTTTCATTACGTGTCCAAGGCGGTCAACTATTTCACGCTTTTCAGCAGAGATCATTTTTCCTTCCTAAATTGCTTGAAAATGGAGGCCTGCTTAATAATGTGGAACATCCTCCTTTAGTAGTTTTTCCTTTAATTGGGCTCACCTTGCAAACAACTGATCACAGGTGTCCGAGATTGATTTCAGTGATACAAAGAGTCCTGAGACACAATCCCATCCACGGGTTTAATTGAAAAACAACTTATTTAATCTTTATAACACTTAAACACTATTTGCATAATAATTTGGAACGTGGTGTATATTGACTATGACAGTATGAAGAAGAAGCGTCTCTGTTTTGTCTCAAAGGCTCTGCTCGTGTCGTTTCCTGTGGATCAGCGCTGTCCTGCTCTGATCTTTACACTTACACTGTTGTAGCAGCAGTGGTCATAAGCAGCTGCTGTGTGTGTTACATATTTGTATCACAGATATGAATAACACACCTTCATTTCTCACACACCTTCATTTGAAGAACAACAGAAGCTGCACTTGTGTTCACAGACCATCACTACTGGAGGTGTTTCTGAGCCCAGTCCCTGATTCAACGGCACCATCGTGCCTGTTCTTAACGCACACACATCCATCAGTTCCAGGTTCGATGGTTGTGCTCGGAGGTTTCTCCACATTCTCAGAATCCTTTGCTATCACGTACAGTTTACGATGACACAGTCTTCACAGTTTCACACTGACGGACATTATTCTGAGATATCTGAACAGTTTCTAGATGCGGGGTTATTTATCTATTTTTCACTTCTGTTACTGACCTGTGGTCAGTTAACCTGACGAGTCACTGTTCTGTTTTGACTATGTTCACATGCTAATGAGACAAATAAGAGGAAATTGTATTTCTATTGTTATACATCAGAAATTTGTGAAGCTTTTATTTTGACATGTGCATAGACAGGAACAGTGGGGAAAGCATGGCTACACCTTTGAAATATTTTGAGTTGAATCCAAAATACTCCTTCAGAAAGCAAAAGTAAGTTCAGTCAGTTCTTTGTATATTAGACAATTAGTAATGGGGTGTTTGAGACATTATTTTGTACCTTCCTTGAAGTGCAGTAGTTGTAGGTCGTAGCTTCTGAGCTAATGATACAAGTGTACACTTGCCCACTACCTGCTTATTGTTCTTTGTATTAATATCAGATTGTATATCTACAGGATGCTTATCTTGAAGTCTCCTATGTTAGTGGCTAAATACACTTACCTGCTGATTGTATGACAATCATTAAGAGTTTAGTTTTATGTGTTTCTAGTTTCACTCCAGTTCAATGATGTCAGTTCAACACTATGTTCGAGGAGCAAGTACGCTCACCTCCCTGGCTCTTGAGTTTGGCTGGCTGTTCACGCTCAGGGAGTTCAACACATAGAGAGAGCAGTACAGTCACCGTGTTTTCCTCTAACTGTTTCTTTTTAGTATCGTTTACCTTTTTGGCCTTTTGTTGCTCCCATTAATCAAAACAAGCCATTTTTTTAAAATCAAATGATACAATGTCTCAGTTTAAATATTTAAAATCATTTTTATGTTATACTGTGGAAACAAAACATGGCTTTGTCAGAGTTACAAACCATTGAGTTCTGTTTTTATTTACGTTGCGTCTTAACTTCTTTTTTGAATTGGGGTTGTAACTATGGTGTCACAAGTGTTCACGCTGAAGGTGTCATGAGAAACACTCTTTGTTTACATAAATGAAATGAAATGAAACCGATAATATCGGAGAATTCAGCTATAGCATGCAACAGGCCGTCAGTTTCTTTGTTTGTACATTGCCCTCATTTGCCCCAGTGTAAATATCACTGGGTTTTATTTGTCTGTCTACAGCCTCAGGTTCAGCTGAAGTCATGCCTTCCCAGAGTAATGTTCCCATGTTGTAGGTTTGCCTTGGCTCTCCATTCTTATCAGCCCTCCCCTCTTTTCCATCGCTGTGTTGCCTCTGTGCACACACAGCTTATAAAGCATAAGCATGAAGTTCCAACCACAAATATCACAACACCAGCTGCAGGTCAGTTCCACAGAATGACACCAGTGGGTCTTTTTGTGTTAATTCATTGCAAATTAACATGAAGCACAAGCCCGTAGCTACATAAATCCGATAACTAGACAAGAATGTTAATATTGATGCATATGCATATGTATATACAGTATATGTATGGTATGGTATACATATCTATCTATCTATAAAATGAAAATGCAAAAAGAGTCATTGTTGTTTCACAGTAACATGCTGCAGCCACTCTGGATCGTGGCCGGCTGGTTTCTTAAATTTCTGCTGAATATTCAGTTTTACATAAACTAGCACACACTTGGTTTCATGTCTGATTTATTCCTTTTCTATTCTGGCTGAGCACTCAAAGTGTTTTACTGCAAGCCACCCGGCACGTTACTTCATGTCTTCTGGTGCTGTTTCTGACTGTTTCTGACTGTTTCTAACTCGCTCACATCATCACTGGATTTGTGGACAGGACACTTTGACATGTGGATGCTGGAAGAGCTGGGAACCAGTTATTATACGGCAGCTTTATCAAAGCTAAACAAGTGTTACTGACTATATATATCAGGTACTTATGTAAGAGCCCCCCCCCCCCCCCCCCCCCCCCCCCCCCACACACACACACACACCATTGTGTCTCAATAACTTCAGCCAGCATTACCCATATGGAAAAGATATATATAAATCTTATAAAGTTATTATCTCTCTTGTATGAAACTTGTATGAAAAGCATACAAGAGTGAAAACACATATAAGATCCCTTAAAAAATTATATAATGAAACTTGTATGTTTTGTATACTTACTAAAAACATATATGATTTACTCATGAAAGTGGCCACTTTCATGAGTAAATCATATATGTTTTTACGATTTCTTTTCCATATGGGCACACTTGGAACATTCACTTAGACACTGTTTTTAACCCTAAGATATCGGCTTGTTGCCCCACCTGACCTGAACCCTTAACAAACAATACACTCACCTACACACACCCACTCAGGCTCATGTTATTTTAGGTCTGTAGGAGAGAGACCAATGGAGTGAGGGGCTGACAGGGGCGTGGGAGGGTGTGTTGACCAGCCAGCTTTGTGATTGGTTGAAGGACTGCTGCTGAATTTAGAACAAGTTCTTGAAAACACACACACTCTAAGTATGTTCTGCATCTGACTGTGTGGACAGGTGGTTGGAGTTTGGACCTGGGGCAGATGGAAACGTAGGGATATGGGGCAGTCTGATGCCCAGCAGTGTATATATTGCATCATACTGCGAACTTTGTTCCATGTGCAAGTCTCTGCTTCCCATCACTGCTGAGTGAACTTGTTATAACTGACTTTAACTCGATTGACCCCTCGTGATAAATGTTTCTGGTGCCTCCATTCCGGCTGCAAAAAACTGAATATGCCATTTACCATAGACTTCTGCAGTCGCAGCTATCGCCATCTGGTGGTTGCAAGATAGAATGCAGATGCAAGGCACTTCATCAACACATCAACATAAACACAAAGCCTTATGTTTGTGTTCTGTGAAATCAGCAGCTGTGCGTTCATACTCATCTCTCTCTCTACCACACAGACCAGCACAGCGACTGCATCACTCTTTGTACAGTATGTCCACTCACAACACTGTGAACAACACTGTGAACAACACTGAGAGGCACGTGACACAAACTGAACGTCAAATTAGTTCCCCCGAAAGGTCGTGTTTGGTTGTCACTGATGGTAACTTACTCATCCCCAGAGGTTTGAAATGCCAGAAAAGGCAGTGTGAGTGTGTGTGTCTGTGTGTATGAGTGTGTGTGAGTGTGTGTGTCTGTGTGTATGAGTGTGTGTGAGTGTGTGTGTCTGTGTGTATGAGTGTGTGTGTGTCTGTGTGTGTATCTGTGTGTGTGTGAGTGTGTGTGTCTGTGTGTATGAGTGTGTGTGAGTGTGTGTGTCTGTGTGTATGAGTGTGTGTGTGTCTGTGTGTGTATCTGTGTGTGTGTGAGTGTGTGTGTCTGTGTGTGTGAGTGTGTGTGTATGAGTGTGTGTGTGTGAGTGTGTCTGTGTGTATGAGTGCGTGTGTGTGAGTGTGTCTGTGTGTGTATCTGTGTGTGTGTGTATGAGTGTGTGTGTATCTGTGTGTGTATCTGTGTGTGAGTGAGTGTGTGTGTATGAGTGTGTGTGTATCTGTGTGTGTATCTGTGTGTGTATGAGTGTGTGTGTATGAGTGTGTGTGAGTGAGTGTGTGTGTATGAGTGTGTCTGTGTGTCTGTGTGTGTGTGTGTGCGTGTGTGAGTGGAAATCGTACTGTGAGTGAAGTGAAGGTCAGGCAGATTCCTCCAAAACCATTCAAGGACACAGCCAGGAAGATGAGGCCCGACAGGACTGATGGACCAAACGAGAAATACCTTCAGCTGTGATGAAACCAAGTGTCACTTCCTGTCTACTTTCCCTGACCAGAGGTGGACGTTGTAAACATGTGGCAGTGTTATATCATAATGAGGAGGGAGGGTGGCATACTAAAACTACAAATATGTCTCTGCTAGAGTTTGCCTTTGTGTGTGCTGACGTGTTTCCTCACCTTCAGGGTCATACGCAGCAGCAGCTATTATGGCGCAGGAGGCTGCGAAACATGAACTGAAATACATAAAGACACAGACGTCTGAGTACCTCACATTTCACTCTATTTGACACTAAATCAGGCATCCCTGCCAAGCTGCTCAGCCCAACAGTTAAACTCACACGTGATGATGCAATCAGCCCTCAAACCTTTTCACTCAGAACATGAACTAAAGTTTAAAGTGTCTTTGATTGGTTCATTTAGCTGTCATACCTGCCAATGAGTCTCAGTGGTCGTGGCCCATATTTGTCCATCAAGATCCCCAGGGGTAATGTGGCTGCGCTCAAGAGGAAGGATCCGATGGTGAAGCCGAGATTCAGTATCTCCTCTTGTTCCACACAACTCTTCCAATCGTTGCCCTGCATGAAAGTCGCATTCGTGTCCGCAGTCTCGTTTCCTGGGACGGGTCATAGAAGAAGCAAATCAGGACGACCAAATAAAGACCCCGAGAAACTGCTTCAGCTACCGAAAGCACCTCGTGCCACAATATCCTCATTTCTAGCAAGGTTAAATACTGCAAGGCTAAAGTGAAAGAGGCGCCTGCTTGTGGATGATTCCTGCAGTGCATTGTTTCTTTTAATGAAACAGACGTCATTTTACAGCGGTCTTACCAGGGCAAAGGTGAGAATAGAAGCCTTCCTTCTTCAGCATGATGAGCAGCGAGGCCCAGCCCAGCAGCACAGCAGAGAACAGCAGGTTCTCTACGATGGCTGTGATGGCCATCCACCACCTCCTCCTGTATGCCTGTGACAAGCTGGGAGCCATGACGGCTGGAGATACAGGGAAGACGTGAGTGTGATTCCCTGTCTCTCCTGCACAGTGTCCCCAAACACAGCACTGGACTTTTTCAGATCACTGCTTAAATCAACTTCTCTGGCAAAACAAGTCATTAACCCAGAGTCTATATGTAATAGATTACAAGTGGGCAAGTTATTTACTTGGAGGTCTTTGTTTGTTTTACGTTTCTTTGTCAGTGTCAGACACAACGCAGGAACACATCTGTTACATATACATGAACCTAAACTTGTGGAGTTCTTGCAATGCTCTTTGTTGGACTTGATTCATGCAAAGCTATAAGAGTAGCTTTGCATGAATTACAGCTGAATGTGAGACACCCAGCGCGACTTGGCGCGACATCGCCCTTTGTTTGGTGAAGTCTTGTCGTGTTACCTTTTTAAACCGTGAGGAATCTTGATTATGAGTCAGTCACTAGTTACAAGTCGTCCCGCCTCCATCTGGACTCCTGTGCACCATCGTCAGTGTGGAAACAATAAACTCCTTTCACACTGCAGAGCTGCAGTTTGTGCTCTTCATCAGCCAATGAAACACAGGACAGCGCTAGCTTAAATATAGGTCACGTGACCACCACCAGTGACTGCATTTAATTACTCTTATTTCCTTTTGTCTTTTTTCCTCATGTCAAGGCGATGTGTATTACTTGTAGCTTTCTCAGCTGTTTGTGCTTCATAAGATGTTGTTTTCATTGGTTATTCCTGCTGTTGGTCATGGTCCTGTGACCTGTGACAGGTGATGACGAGCACGTGGGCCTGAAACATCAAGCACTAAACAAACTGGGAGTTCTGCAGTGTGCGAGCTGTTGGTGGTGGTCAGTTCCACGTGGTAGTGAGGACGTGCGAGGATGCTTTCCTGTTTGAGGGTCACTATATTTATGTTATTATTTTAAAAAAGCAGGTGGAGCTTCACCTTAGAGCTGTCACAAAAGGAATTATTGAGGGGGTAGGAAGGAGGAGGAGTTTGACCTCATATGACCCACAGTAGGAGCTATCGGGTGTCATCACGTTAGAGGGCATTACGCTGACTTTAACTTCATAGAGACTGACCCTGGGACTAACGTTAACCCTGACAACAGTGCCAGTAATGATGTAGGTCTGTCCATGTGTCAACATCTGCAAATAAGAGATCAGATCTTTATGAAGTCACAGTGTGGGCATATCCCTGATGTGGTCATATTAGCACACTGCTGTTCAAACCTTATGTTTTTGAGGGGCAGCCAATCAGAAGAAAGGGGTCCTTAAAAGAGACGAAGGGCTAAAACAGCATTTTTCAGACAGATGATGACCTGCAGAGCTACTTTAATGTGCAAGAATTAGACTGCGTGACTGGAAAAGAGCAAAAATAAGCTAACTAGATGTGACGTGGCAGAACGGTGGTGCGTTGTTTGAATTGTTTCCTCACATGAAGACGATTCCTGGCAGCCTGTCTGCGTGGGGTTTGCATGGTCCCAGTGTGCCTGTGAAGTACTCTAGCTTGTACACTGGTTAGCGTGGTACTTAAAGGACCTTGAGTGGTCAGTAAGACGAGCCCAGCATTAAATAACTGCCATGCTTTTGGAAATGAATGAGTAACTTGGTGCTGTGTCCACTGTGGTCTCCACTCGATGTGATGTTTCTGATCACTATGTTTCTTTTAATGCTGTTAGCCTGCTTTCATGTTTCAAAGACCTTTCTGATTGGCCAACAAAAATCTCTTTACTGTCAGCAGTTTTAAAATGCGGACACAGAGAGGACACGTGGGAACGACTGAACAATATTAATAGTTACAAACAAAGACGTGGTCCACATTCATCAAGCACGACCTCCACTGCACGTGGCAGCGTGAGGTGAAAACACACCTTAGAATGACTTACTTTACAAGCTGCTCTCCACCTGCAGTTGATCTGTTTCACACTTCTGCTCTGCTCCTCCTCTTCCCGACAGGAGAACGTTCAAACTCTCACGATGTTCGTCCCACTGTGCCGGCAGTATGTGGTGGCACATGTGTGAGCTCACATGGACTCTTTCTCTCTCTATAAATGGAGCTCAAGTCTCACCCACCCTCCTCCCTGACCTTAACACAGCACACACTTTTGGGCTTGCTCGGTCAGCTCGGCCATGATTTGTGGTTTGATCTGAATGAAGGCAGATAAAGTCTGCTGTCTATCAGCTGATGCATTTTTACACTTTCAGTGAAATTCTTACTCATTAAAAACGATCAGGGCTTCAGATTTGACAGTTTCACTCTGATCTCAGTACAGGGCGTACTGGCAGCTTACTCACTGGACCCACCTTGTGGTGAACTATAACACTGTTGAAATCTGACACCTGTGAGGGAACCACAGAAGTCGTCAACCAAGATTAATGTGAGGCGTTTGCATTCATCACACCTTCATCTTATGTATTCAGAACAGTGCCCACATGTTTCCTGCTCCAAGTCAGGTGGCTTTATTGTCATTGCAGCCATGTGCAGAGGTACAGTACACAGTGAAAGGAGACAACGTTCCTCCAAGACTGTGGTGCTACGACAGAACGATGCAGACTCACAACAGTGCAAAAGACTAAGCATTGTACAAAAAGTAGCTCTGTGTGTGTGTGTGTGTGTGTGTGTGTGTGTGTGTGCGTGTGTGTGTGTGTGTGTGTGTGTGTGTGTGCGTGTGTGTGTGTGCGTGTGTGTGCGTGTGTGTGCGTGTGTGTGCGTGTGTGTGTGTGCGTGTGTGTGTGTGTGTGTGTGTGTGTGCGTGTGTGCGTGTGTGTGCGTGTGTGTGTGTGCGTGTGTGTGTGTGCGTGTGTGTGTGTGTGTGTGCGCGCGGGGTTGTTTTGGACACTGGTTCTCATGAAACACTGTAATGCTGGACACTCTGGTGACAGTGGCAGAGAAAAGGACATTAAAGAAACTGATGGACATTATGGACAATGCTGGGCATCCTCTGCACACGGCCATTAACAACCAGAAGAGTCTGTTCAGTGACAGGTTGCTTCTCCCAAAGACAAGAACTAACAGACTTAAAAACTCCTTTGTCCCACACGCCATCAGACTGTTTAACTCCTCTCTGGAGGGGAGAGGGAGGGGAAACAGGAGGACAAAGGAGGGGGGAACAACTAAGCTGTAGTGCCTCTTCACCTCACTGTACAATACCTTGTGCAATACTTTTGTAAATAGTCAACAGTGCAATAGACTCAATACTTGAAATGTGCAATTCACTTGTATTTTTATTTTTATTCCTATTTATTCTATTTATCCCCTTTGTATATTTTATTTATATTTGTCTCTGTATTTATATATGTGTGTGTGTGTATTATATATATATATATAATATTCTGTAACTCTGTAACTTCTGTCGGTGCTGTGCTTTTTTGGAAATCGAATTTCCCAGAGGAACCCACCCGAGGGATTAATAAAGTTCTATCTAAATCTAAATCTAATGGTAACATTATGTAATAGATGCTGTACTCCAGGAAACATTCACATAAATATTTGTTTCCTGGAACAATGCTTCCATGTCTGACACCAAACTGGATCTACCAGTGAGTAACAACACTTATTATTGTAAGACATAAACCCTACAATATTACAGAGAATCCCCAACAATCACATGACCCCCTTTCAGCTAGTACTTGGAGAAAGTAGGAAGGAAAAACTCCCTTTTAATAGGAAGAAACCCCTGGGAGAAGCGGGCTCAGGGAGGGGCGGGGCCATCTGCTGTGAATGAGGGGAGGAAGACAGACGAAGACAGGCTGTGGAAGAGAGTCGGAGATTAATAATAACTAATAATTGAATGCAGAGAGATGGATGAACACATTGTTCGTACGATGGTCTTTCGTTCGGTGCATTTCAAGGTCCTGCACCCATCCGTCGGTAAACTGTACCTGGGCTTGTTGCAGTGACCTGAAGTTACTAAACTTCATGAGTGTATGCGCTCACTCCAAGAACCGTATGATTATAAATCTGAGCGTGGTGAAAGTTGGGCAGCACATGTTTTGTCCACTCTGTGCGCTCGTACGGGTCTGACCCTTTCACTCCTTTGATTTTTTCCTCGTATCTTTTCTTTGACTTTTCATCAAGTCTGTCTTTGTACGGTCCGGCATTGTTCTCCTTCGTTTTGTACATTCCTTTTTTGGGGGGCAAAGAAAAAGCAAGAAGGTATTGGAACCGGAGAATGAACGTTTTGCGGTGCAGCAAATGCTTGCGTTTGATGCATTGCTTTGATTGTTTTGCCACGAGTACCCAACATGCAATGTGCGAAAGTCACGTGGTCTGTCAATCTCTATACAAACATGCAATAAAACCATAAAAAACACTGTATGTTATCAAAAGATCAAAAATGATGAAACACAGCAACCCAAGCAAGATGATTAAAAACACTGGTTAAACCTGTCCAGTCCATCCCGTGACACATAGTATGGTCTCTGTTAAAGTGCGTACACTGTTCACTATTATAGTCTGTTCAGAGCGCTACGCTTCCACTACTGTAGATCTGTTTACCTCACACTGCTACATCTGTATATATGTAGCACATCTGTATATTTGTTCATAGTACACCTGTATATCTGCCCATCTGTACAGCAATACAGATCATCTGTATATCTGTGCATATGTATAAACAGAACATCTGTGTATATCTGTATCTTTGCTCTCTGTACAGTAACATAAACATCTGTATACTTGACTTATTTGTACGTAATGTGTTCACAGCTATTCCCACCTTTTATGCTACCCTTATCTGTATATAATCTGCTCCTATTGCACTTACTGCTCTTGCACTTCTGATTAGATGCAAACTGTATTTCGTTACCCTGTGTTTATACATGTGTAAGGACAATAAAGTTGAATCCAAATCATAACACAGTTAAAGGTGAGCCTTCAGTCAGGGTGTTTGTGGCACTTTGTTGAATTAAAAAAAACCTGTTTTATCTCTCTCTAAAGTTACAGCTGAGTTTGCACACAGTGGCTGTGTGTGAATAAGCAATAAGTGATCTGACTGCTGTTTGCATCCAGAGGAGCCCCCTGCTGGTCAGCAGAGACAAAAGGCGAGGCTGAGGAGATGGAAGAAGACAAAGATGAAGGAGTGAGCAGGACGACCCTCGCTGCTATTCGGGCAGGTGACATTGAGGTCACTGTTGGTCCCAGTGGACGTGAACGTCATGAAGCCCAGCTGGTTGGAGGAAATCCGGCTGTTGATCCAGGTCTGGTACTGGGATACTCTGGTGTAGACTCCTGGAAAATTCGGCTCAGCACAACCTTCCCCAAAACTGACGATTCCCGCCTGAATCCAGCGACCGTTCTGCTTGCTCACCGTTGGACCTCCTGAATCCTCCTTTGAGAGCAAAGCTGAGGAGAGGAAACTGTAGAAGGTGAAAATGTGCCAAACACAGGAAACAGCGATCACCTGACAGGAGTCCTTTCCTCCTGTATGTAGCCCGGCACAGATCATGTTGTCAGTGATGTTTCCCACTCCATAGTCACAGTTACACTGTCTGTTTCCTACAACAGGAACCTCCACCTCCATGAGGTTTTGTAGAGAAGGAAGGGACACTGAAGGGGTAAAATAAATATATCAGTTTGTAATAAATGATGTGAGTGATTAAATGCACCTTCAAGCAAAATGATGGCTCCACCAAATGTAAAGTGCAGTCATGTGTGCAAAGATGGAGACATGTGTTTGTCTGCTGGGTTTATAGCTCCCTGCAGAACACAGTCGCCTGGTTAACTTGTGTAGTGTAATGACCTCACTTCACCTCATTGTTTTAGAAGAAGCACAACAGCTGCTGGTTTTAAACGTGCTAAAAAAATAAACGTAACTTCACACAGACATTAGATGGACGTCAACATGTAGTACTGTCTAATACCACTTGGGGGCAGTGTCAGCTACACAGAAAGTATACTTTCTTTCAACCAGGGATCTTTGTGACTCGGTGCAGATTCAGTACTTCCAGACTGGTTAATTCACATAATGATTCTTTCTTGTTTTGAACTCTCGACAGATTTAACCTCATGGAAACATTTTATTGCTCTAAATATTTCTGAGACAGCACACTTGTTTCCTGCATTATAGTCAAATTTCTCTGAAACAGTCAGATGTCTTTATGACCTCCACTCCCTATATCGGCCCAGCCGGTGACCCAGCTGTTAACACCGCTGTAGAAGGTGCTGCTTGAAGCTGCCAGGCAGACGGGAGAAACGTAGTTGGTGAAAGCCACCGGTGAGGAGAGCTGCAGGAGGCAGATGTCGTTGTCATTGGTATCAGAGTTGTAGTTTGGATGGATGATGATCTGTGTCACTGTCTTAGACGCTGACGGCCCAGATTCACAGTCAGGCCACTCAGTTTGGTGCTGAGATCATCATGAGACACAAACAGTACACAGTTATTCTGATTGTTATCTTTGCTATATTTTCAAAAATATATAATAATCTCAAAAGTAATGCCTTGGAGTAGAAAATAGTAATACCTTATTAAAATTTAAAACTAAAGTACAGTATTTGAATGTGTGTATTGTGTCTACTGTTTGTTAACTCACCATATTCATAATGGGTTTGCGGGGTTAGGGGTGTGTGTGTGTGTGCCCCCCCCCCCCGTACCCCTACCTAAATATTTATGCCATTTACACCATCAAACTTAGATAGCTAAGGATGAAGAAACTTTTGTTCTTTAAAGAACCATTTGTAATAGCTGAAGAACCATAGCATTTACAGAGAGTAAATGGGACAATGAAGAAGGAGGATTACCTTCACATTCTTCAACATAAACTAAAATCATCAGCACGAAGGTTGGGTCTTGGGCGCAGTTGGGTATTCCAACAGGACAATGACCCCAAACAGACATCAAAAGTGGTAAAGGAATGGCTAAGTCAGGCTAGAATAAAGGTTTTAGAATGGCCTTCCCAAAGTCCTGACTTAAACCCCATTGAAAACATGTGGACAATGCTGAAGAAACAAGTCCATGTCAGAAAGCCATCAAATTTAACTGAACTGCACCAATTCTGTCAAGAGGAGTGGTCAAAGATTCAACCAGAAGCTTGCCAGAAGCTTGTAGATGGCTACCAAAAGCGCCTAATTGAAGTGAAAATGGCTAAAGGACATGTAACCAAATATTAGCACTGCTGTATGTATATTTTTGACCCAGCAGATGTGATCACTTTTTTCTGTTAACCCATAATAAAGTCATAAAAGAACCAAACTTCATGAATGTTTTTTGTGACAAAGAAGTATCTGTTCCAATCACTCTATCAGAGAAAAATCAGAGTTTTAGAAATAACAGGACACTCGGTAGAGCCATTATATTATATTCTTTACAAGTGTATGTAAACCTTTGACCACAACTGTATCTTTGTTTTGTTTTTAAAAAAAAATCAGATTGTGTGAAATATTGTTAATGTCATTCCAATAGCATTATTCTGACATAGGCTATGTGAATCTACTTAACATCAAGACTTTATGTAAGCAGTTAGTATAGTGTGATAATCGAGGGTCATTAGTGCTTTGTTAAGTTGGGACACATTTTTTACAAAATGGGCTGGGAGTGAACAATGTGTAAATTCGAAACCTCTGCAAAAACAGGGTTGCTAAAACATTAGAGATTACACCACGGTTATGGTGGGGAAGTCTCCCTTGTCTTCACCAAGATTGTTTTTGTTCCCTCAAAATTTGGGGTAGCCTTAGATCACTTCTATCCTCTTTAAATAATGTATTACAGCATTCATTAATGCAGTATAGCTAATAGTCTGCAAGGCTTAATTCTTGTGTTTGTGTGGTCGACAGATAAAGGAGGCGTTCAAGAGAATAACCACTGTAAGCCTTGAATGGCTACACTTGACCATTGCACCCCAAAACTGATGGATGTCATTTTATCAAGGGGAGGAGCTAAAGGAGTGAGAATCAGGCAGATCAAGGACATGCTTCTTGAGGTAGGACAACTCTTTAGACTTTGGGTATCTTTGAAATGCACTTTGTTGGCAGTCACCCATGTAGTTTATACGCATACTTTATTTTTTCTTAAATAGCACAATACAATCGAAACACACAGAGAAGTAGCCATCTGCTGCCTTATCACTTTCCTTGGAGAGAAGGACGAGGGCCTGTTCATGGAGTTTGGTGTAAGTAATCCAGCATTTTGTGTGTGTGTGTGTGTGTGTGTGTGCGTGTGTGTGTGTGTGTGTGTGTGTGTTTTCCATTGATCATCTGAATTCATTAAGATTCAGTAAGTATAAAAGTCTAATCTATAATTCACTAACCTATTTTTTTTAAAAATTTGCTTTACAAGGACACCGAAGAACTTAAGGCAGGTGATGAAAACTGCCATCATCAGTGACCGGTACACCCCTGGATCTAACCATAAGACTGCAACCATTGTGGTGGAGGAAACAAAAATCATGGAGGGCCAGAATTTCCCAAGGTGCTGTGTTTTGCTCATGGGCATAATATATGCTCTCAATCTGAGCTAATGCAAGGATCTGAAATATACTTTTGAAGTTGTTCAGAAGCTGTTCCTTGACCTTGATGGAACCATCATTATGTTAAAGATGTTGACTCTGTTTCAAAGATTGTTAACTGTTTTGAATCCTGTATGTGTAAAATTGATCTTAAAGGTGTTTGCTGCATTGTGTCATAGAAAGATGCAAGATCTTGTAAAGTTTGGTAGGCATTGAAAGTTAACATTTACTGAACACTTGCATGGAAGTATTACTGCAACAAAATGTTTTCTAAGTAGATTTTTTACCAATTGAACACATTTGTTTCTGTGGTGTTAAATACATAAAGGCATATTCTATAACTTGGCTGTGATGGTATAAATCTAAATTTCTGGTTTATTTTCACTTTTTAAGTACAAAGTGTTGAAATGCCTACTGTTAAAAAATAAAAAAGTTATTTGATAAAAAAAATGTTGAATGAATTCCTTTCTTAAAAGCTATTACAATAAAAAAATGAGAGAAAGCTAAAATGATGATAATAATGATGAAAATCAGCAACTTAATATTTTAAATAATGAACTTTAAAAAATTGTTTTTGTAATTGCTGTAATTAATTACATAACATTTAAAAATCATTTCAAATAATGTGGAAAAAGTAATTGGAGGAACATAATTTTTATGAGTAAACAACTTAAAAATATGTTTTTAAGCTACCAAATATTACCTAAATGGTAATTAAAATCACCTTTGATTATGGAGGATAATTTAATTCCCGTAACTCAATATAGTTTGTTGGTTCAATCTAATTTCAACATAAGTTATCATAACTCAAAAAGAGTAATGGAAACTGTTGCGTTCATTTTTTTTGTTGAGCTTAAACAATAGTTTTTAGAGTGATATCTCTACTTTCAAGATTAGGCTTCAAACTTTCCTTTTTGCTAAAGCATATAGTTAGGGCTGGACCAGGTGACCCTGAATCCTCCCTTAGTTATGCTGCAATAGACGTAGGCTGCCGGGGATTCCCATGATGCATTGAGTTTTTCCTTTCCAGTCACCTTTCTCACTCACTATGTGTTAACAGACCTCTCTGCATTGAATCATATCTGTTATTAACCTCTGTCTCTCTTCCACAGCATGTCTTTATCCTGTCTTCCTTCTCTCACCCCAAACAGTCGCAGCAGATGGCCCCGCCCCTCCCTGAGCCTGGTTCTGCTGGAGGTTTCTTCCTGTTAAAAAGGAGTTTTTCCTTCCCACTGTCGCCAAAGTGCTTGCTCATAGGGGGTCATATGATTGTTGGGTTTTTCTCTGTATCTATGAGGCGCCTTGAGGCGACTGTTGTTGTGATTTGGCGCTATATAAATAAAATTGAATTGAATTATGAAACTATGTGGTTATGGCGTGCCATGAATGACCTGCCTGCATCTTACACCCTGCTGAACTCTAGATTCTGTCAGTGTGCTTAAAGCTTCTTCATGTGCTGCTATCAGTGCTTCTGTGTGTTTTTAGTCCAGCTCTATCTAAACGTGCACACACACAAACACACACACAAACACTTTACCCTAACATTTTAGTGATGGTCAAGCAGAAGGCTGACAGTAATTTGAGATGCAATGACCTGAAAGACACTGTGAGCTTTTTCTAATCCAACCTTTATTTCAGGTGTGTTCCCTTCACTTCTTCTCCGTGGAGGACGGGGGCAGCAGAGGAAACAGCGATAATAACAAAGTACAGAGTAAATGCAGTTGATGCAATGTCGTTGTTTTAAAGAGATGGGGTGGCATCTGCAGAAAAGCTGCTCATTACAGTCTCACTCTTTATTTTAAACCAGTTTTTAGTCTATTGTGAGAAAAACTATAAATTGAAATGAGAAAAAAAAGATTCTGTGCCAAACAACAAAACCTCCAACAGCTTCACACTTCTGAGAAAATCAGTTATACCATGAATAACACAAATACAAAACCCCTTAAATCAGCTCTTAGTGCGAATCTTAATGATTTATTTCTCTACAAAATGACTTGATGTCAGAACATTAGGGCTACTTTCTAACTCTTCCTGTCCGTTCAGTAATGATATTCCTCCTAATGAAGGCTGCATGTGTTACATAATGACAGCTAAGTTCAAGACTTCATGGCATCGCTGGACAAAAAGGCAGACCCTCGTTCAAATCTGTGTTTACATCAAACTGAAACGCTCCGTGTGATGTTCACCAACACAGACACGGCTTCTGTGGAGGAGAGAGGACCGACCTGAAAGAAACACATGACGTGCTGACTTTGAATCCCTGACATCCAGAACCAAATCAATCACACACAAAGCAGGGAAAGCGCGTCAGGTAGAGGCCGACTGGCAGCACAGCCGTACTGAACACCAGTATTTGTTAACTGAAGAACTTATTCTGCCCTCAGCCTGTCTGAGAAGAGCCAACGAACGCCACGTCAACTTCAAGACAGTCAGCAGTGTCAGCATCGATACACAGAAAAGACAACAGAGGACAGTCGGCCATCAGAATCAAGGTCGTATATGCTAGAAGGGTTAGCCTCTGATAAATATGTGCATCCTCATCAGGGTTGTCCCACTTTCACTCCCGGCTGCAGGGAGACGGCACGCTTCTGCAGGATCAACTTTAAAACTCAAAGCCAGAAGTGTGTGACGTGCACTCACATGCATTTGAAACGCTAGCCGTCCTCACGGCTCGGATTAGTTTCCCGTGAGGACGTCCAAACAACAGTGCAGACTATGAAAGCAGCCGGCTGGCGGACTCTGCTGTTCCAGAGGCAGGCGGCCTTATCGTGGAGCACACATTATTACTACGTGAACAACAGTGTGGATGGAGAGCCTGCGTGTGATTCTAATCCACTCGTTTCCTCATAAAAGTGCTGTGTGAAGCACGGTAGCATCCACACAGCAGGGAGCCGGGAATGTCAGGAGAAATATGGAAAACACCAACACACACTGTAAGCTACACACATGCACCAAACCTCAAACACTAACATTTCTCTCTATTTCAAATTACATGAAAGAATAAATCAGATCCAAGTTCACACAAACCAACAGCACTGTTTGGAAGATTGTAAAGAAACCGGCGGTGAGCTGTGACGTGTCTGTGGGTGTGACGTGGCGACACAGCAGGAACGTGGGAGGAAGTGTGAACTCAAAGCAGACACACAGCACCTTTATCGGTGAGGCTGTCACACACACTCTTTCTCTGATTGTCTCAGGGTTACATGTTTCCTTCGTCGCATCCATCACCTTTGCTCGTGCCTCGTTTCCCCACGCCCCACCCTTACACCTTCCACACCCCTTTCCCCTTCTTTCACCGTGTTTGTGCGTCCCCGGCAGCCCACCCACATCCCTGTCACTCCCAGAAGATGTTGGTGATGTCAGAGTCCAGACTGAAGATCCAGATCACCAACGGTGCAGAGATCAGTACGAAGGACCAGGACACGCCCTCAAGCGACTGATGGAGCCTCATCACCGCAGCACCAACCGACCCCACGTTGGCCCTCGCCCTCTGCTGCTCCTCTTCCTCTTCTAAAGTCTTTGGGAGACGTGGATTTCAACAGAGAAGTGTTAGAAAAGAAAAGTGTTATGGTGAGACAACCTGCTGACGTCACTTGTTCTGACCTGGATGTGGCTTCCTGGCTCGATGTAGTTGCGGGCCAGTAACTTGAGGGCCTCATCCATCAAGATGACAGGAAGGGACAGCTTCAAAACCACCACCCACTGCGTCCAGGACAGTGGGCGTATCTGAAATATCACCTGGAGACAGAAGCATCGGCGGTTCAGCTCTGCGGTCATAGAAAAGGACTGAACGTCCAGGACTGTCTCTGGTGCTTACCGGCAGGGGGTCCACATATAAAATGAGGAAGTGCAGGGCCATGGACAGGCAGATGGCCCCCACCAACCAGGGGTTGGACCACGGGGGCATCTTTAGCAGGGACTGGTTCTCGGACAGACTGGACAGCCCAAAAAAAGCGAATTACTTTCCTCTGCCATCGTCACCTCTCACCTGACTGTCTTTTCTTACCTGTTCAAGGCGTTGCACATCTCTATGGTGACCAGCACAGACAGAGCCATAGTCATAGGATAAGGAGACTCAAAGACCGAACACTGCACTCCAGCAAACTCAGCGTGGCCTTCGCTGCACTGCAGATAGTGGGACTGTAGTGGGAAAAAGCCAAAACAGCATTACTACACCCTGCAGGGGGCGTACGGCTCACGAGGTGGAGCAGGCGCTCTGCATAGTGACGCTGATGGTTGGACCCCTCCAGTCTGTGTGCCAAATGGGCCAGATGCTGAACCCCAGGTTACTCTCTGCTTCACTGGTGTGTGAACGCACAGAAACGAGGCAGTCAGAGTGCTTCATGAGGACATTTACGCTGTATCACAGTTTGTCTGATGTGCGTAGAGCTCATGTGGTAACCTTTGACCTTTGAAGCATCAACAAACAGACTGCCAGTTCAGTTTTATTCATACAGCAACAACAACAGCAGGTTGATCCTGTTCATCTGGACGTAGCGTTTCGTCATCATCAGGTGACGTCTTCAGTCTCAGCTGACTGCAGGTCTCAACCTTATAAGCAGTACATCTGCATAATGACTGAAACCAGCCCTGAAGGAACAATGGGCTGGGAGCTCAGCTCCTTCATCACAATTATGCAAATTCTCATGAGCATTGATGAACAAGCACAAACCTGCAGTCAGCTGAGACTGAAGACGTCACCTGATGATGACGAAACGCTACGTCCAGATGAACAGGATCAACCTTTGGAGAGTGAGTTACCTGGATGACTGAGCGTGCATCGAGACAACAACATGATACTGTAAGGCAGACGAACAAATAATAATGATGGATTGCATTTATACAGCACTTCACAAAGCCACTATTCATTCGCTCTCACATTCACACACTGGTGGAGGCAGCTACATGTAGCCACAGCTGCCCTGGGGCAGACTGACAGAAGCCAGGCTGTCATATCGCGCCATCGGCCCCTCTGACCACCACCAGTAGGCGGTAGGGTAAAGTGTCTTGCCCAAGGACACAACGACCGAGACTGTCTGAGCCGGGGCTCGAACCAGCAACCTTCCGGTTACAAGACGAACTGCCCACTCTTGAGCCACGATCGCCCCACAAAAAACTGTCTCTTCAGGTTTGCAGTTGTGCTTATGTTAGAAATAAGGTGCTCTTCAATATTTGGGAAGATGTAAGATGCTTACCAGCTGATAGAAGGTCAGTTTGGGTCCATCGTGGGCTGCCATGAACCACCAGGCAGCAGCTCCCACTGTGGCAGCTCCTACATAACCTGTGGACAAACACAAGTCACTGCGGTGCACTTTCAAAGCAGTTAAACACGCAGAATACAGAAATCCTGTGCTGTGCATGTAATTTAGCTTAATCCTGGTTCAAACATGAAAGGGACGATGCTCCCAACATGGCAGGAGGTGAGCCACTCACATCCGATGATGAGGTAGCGGCAGAACAACCAGCTGGAGATGAGCGGCTCCTTCGGGGAGCGAGGAGGACGAGACATGATGTCCAGGTCCGGAGGGTTGAAGCCCAGAGCGGTTGCTGGGAATCCATCAGTGACCAGGTTGACCCACAGCAGCTGGACGGGGATCAGCGCTTCAGGCATGCCCAGTGCTGCTGTTAGGAAAATACTGCGGACAGACGGAGAGCAGGGATCAGAGAGGAGGCGTCTGGTTTACCACAAACACAGGTGGTAACGCCGCTTCTTCCTACTCACCAGACCACCTCTCCTATGTTGGAGGATATCAGGTATCGGATGAACTGCTTCATGTTGTTGTAGATGGCTCTGCCCTCCTCCACGGCAGCTACGATAGTGGAGAAGTTATCGTCAGCTAGGATCATCTCGGAGGCAGACTTGGCCACCGCTGTGCCGCTGCCCATGGCGATGCCGATCTCTGCCTTCTTCAGCGCCGGCGCGTCGTTCACCCCGTCACCTGTCTAAACCGTCCAGAACCATTAGGTGACAGCAGCAGACAGCCTGAGCAGGCGATGAGCACACGCTCGCTCTCTCACCATGGCCGTTATGTCGTTCAGGCTCTGCAGGTACTCCACTATCCGACTCTTGTGGGCCGGTTCCACCCGGGCGAAGCAACGGGCCGTCTGACAGGCCTGACGCTGCAGGTGTGGGGGCAGCTCGTCAAACTCCCGCCCCGTTAGGCCCCCGATGACCCCCGCGCCCTCCTGCTCTTCCTCCTGCTCTGTGATGATGCCCACTCGCCTGCAGATGGACAGCGCTGTTCCTTTGTTGTCTCCTGCAGAAGAAGAAGAGCGGCGAGTCGTCAGAGTCAAGTTCCGTTTAGCTCGTTCTTGTGTTGGTTTCCTACACACAGACTTTACTTGGGTGGGGATTATTAACAGGAAGTCGCCTGAGTCACTTCAGGCGCTCTGGCTGGGATTTATTTATTAGTCGGTCCAGTGTAGCGCAGATCACAGCTTACCTCGGCCGTCAAAGGCCAGTTTGAAGCATCTACGTCTAATTACACCAGAGGAGGCTGTAAACTTTCAGGAGCCTCAGACGTGTATCACAGCATCGTTATCAGGCCTAGGACACCAGCACACCCTTCTGGGGAAATCAAATCAAATCTCACTCAGTCCATGAGACGTTACTTCTTCTCCAGCAGTTTCCTCACCTGCCACGAAAGCCTTGTTTCAGATTAATGAATGCATGTCGTCCTGGGACCATGCAATGAATGTGCGTACCAGCAGTGGCACTGGTTAGATAAATGCTACTTATGTGTTCTCACTGGCTGAGATGGCTGTTTAGTCAAACCCAGGTTTGTTTCTGGCATAGATCACGCCGTCAGCTGTTCACCCGTCGTCTCCTCGTCTCAGCACCAGCGACACAGGTTGGAACAGTGAGTGTCTAAAGAAACTCAGGATGCTCAATTGTTGTCAGCAGCATCATGGAGATGCTCCTGACATCCTTCAACTTGCAACAAAAGCAGCTGACTGAACACGACAGGCAGAGGAGGTAGGACTGTCAGTCAGACCTCTTTGACATGGATGGAGTCAGGACCCCATCAGGCCATCGGGCTTTGTGAAGAATGCTGAAGCGCAGCTCACAGATCAGGCACAGTAACAATAAACTATCTGTTTGCACAGTTTTGCCGTGCGCTCTGAGCACACGAGTGGTCAGATCGGTTTATTTGCAATCAACAAATCTGAAAAATAAAGCCTCTAATGTGTCCTTCTAACTGTAACAGCTGAGCTGAGGCTGGCACGCTGTGGTCACTGTGTCAGGCCTGCCAATAATGCTGTGCTGCCCAAAGACACGGAGTGGGCGGAGTCAGGGTCACGTGACAAACAGCTGATAGAAACTGTGGTTGCTTTCAACATCAAACCGCCATAGGCTCAGTGACTCCATTTAAGGCCACGGCCGTATCAGGTCCACCTGATGTGCGTCCTCAACAGTCGACATTTCCACTGATCCACGGTAACAGTGCTGCCTGTATTTACACATAGGAGAGAAGAAGAGCTGCTATCTGGAGGTGCGAGTGAGTACCTGTGATCATGATGACTCGTATTCCAGCCTGCCGACACATTCGCACCGCGTTAAGCACTTCTTTTCTCGGGGGATCCAACATCCCCACACAGCCCACAAAAGTCAGGTCCGACTGGGAAGAACAGACGACAGAAACCTTTACGTGTCTACAGCGTGATACTCCCTTTCATCGCTCAGTCGACCTGACCACGCGTGTGACCTAACAAGGCCCAGCTCTCACCTCGTAGTTAGCAAAGGCCGCTGAGTTCTCCAGGTTGAGGCGGTGGATGTCAGGAGGCGCGTCCCTCGTCGCCATGGCGAGACATCGCAGCGTGTCTCGGCCCGTCGCCCACTCCCGTACGACGGACAGGAGCTGCTCTCGAACCACCGGGCTCAGAGGCACGCGAGCAGAGCCGCTGACTCTGACGTAGCTGCAGCGTTCCAGGACGCTCTCCGGAGCTCCCTGAGCAGAAGGATCAGAGCGCTCAGTGTCGGCTGTTCCTCCATAAAAGTGGAGAACCAGCGTGTGCACCGACCTTAACAAACATCTTGGCTCCTGCAGCAGATCTGGTGAGTTTGTTGGATGAACAGAACACAGACATGGACTTCCTGTCTCTGGAAAACTCTAAAGTCAGCTCTTTCTTCATAAGCTGCTTAATCACCTGAAAACAAACACGAGCACATGTTTAGTAAGACTCCGCCTCACCGTCATCAGCACAGCGATGCTGCTCTTTTCTTTCAGGTCTCTACAGGTTTTTCTTTGCTGTTTGTGGCGTTCTTCAGCAGACCACCTTCACATTACACGATTCCCAGTTTGCTTACTGGGTAATGATGTGTAAGACAGAAGCAGAGCACGGAAACAGACCCCAGTCCTGCTTAAAGCTGGGGCAGACTTTCTGTTTCCACGTCAGCCTTCAGCCGTGCACTTACAGAGCAGCAGGCGGTGGCTCGCTCAGCAGGGCTCAGGCCTCTCAGGTCAGTCTCAAACGCGTTCATTTTCTCCACCAGACAGCAGAGGGCAGTCTCTGTCGCCTCCCCGACCTTCTCATACGCTCCCTTGGCCTGGATTACACACACAGAGACAGGACGCTGTTTCTGCCTTGTTTACCGGCCAGTTTAGAGCAGCACGTGTGAAACAAGTCTCGTTCCAGTCCCACTCGGGCCAGAACCATGTACGGTCATCCGTGACGGTCTGTTTGCATTTCTTACCTCATTGTAGTCGAGCGATGAGTCATTACACAGCGCACAGATGGTGGCCATCTCCACCAGGCCTTCATACCGACTGCACTTCACCGCTGAACCATCCTTGTAACTGAACGACGAGGAACACAGACAGGAATGTTTTTAAACCACAGCGAAAAGAAGAGATTTCAAAGTGTGAGCTTGAACACTGAATCGTCACAGTTAAGTAGTAAAGGCTAAAGACACTCACACGTCCCCTTCAGGGGCATACGTAGATCCAGTCACTGTGAACTCGCTCAGGCTGCAGCGCTCCCCTGACACACTGTCTACTACAAACATCTACACACATGCAGGCACACACAGACACACATTACAGGAGCTCATTAGTCCAGGTTAGAACATGTTATTTGACCTCATCTGTGACGAATGCTCCACGTTTTTCTCCTGCTGCTAAAATCTGTCGAGGCCTTGCTGTGCTACAGCAGCACTGATCTGATGGACATAACGGATTATATCATCAGAGTGAAAGCATTAAAAAGCAGAGGTCAGTAACAGACACCTGCTGGGTCTCACGTCAGTCACTCAACTGGACTGCTCGACCTTTGTCGTGGTCCCTCACATATCACACGCATGAGACTGGAGTGCAAACTAGACTCCAACTAACCCAACATGGAAACAACCGGAGAAGTCTGCAGGACCGAGGCCAGCAGCTTGCATCCAGGAGCAACATGAAGACGGTGTTTAGAGACAAAGCAGTCTGAGACACATCGAGTGTTAGTGCAAAATTACGAGCTGTTAATTTGTAAAAAGTAAGAACGTGCACGCTACAGCAGGCAGAGGCGTACAGCAGTTTAGGTACTGGGTCCCTCTCACGTCTTACCCTGCAGACTGACATCTGGTTGGTGGTTAGTGTTCCTGTTTTGTCTGAGCAGATCACAGAGGTGCAACCCAGCGTCTCCACTGACGGTAAGCTGCGGACTATGGCATTCTTCCGAGCCATTCTCCTGGTTCCCAGGGCAAGGCAGGTGGTAATGACTGCTGGAAGGCCTGGAAGGGAACAAGCAGAGGAAGGAACTCTGTTCACCTTCGTATCCTAGCGAGACGTTTACAGTTTCCTGTCTGAGACCACTGAGCTGGTGCTGCGTGCCTTGCTTAAACAGAGATGGCTGGTCAGTCTGTCAGCACAGATCTGGCCATCCAAGCAATTTAACACCCCCAAAATGAGATCTGAGAGAGATCAGCGTGTGACAATTAACTGCGATGTAACAGGCCTGACCTTCTGGTATGGCAGCCACAGCCAGGGCCACAGCAATCTTGAAATAATACACAGCCCCTCTCAGCCAGCTGCCTCCATGGACCGGGTCATTAAAGTGTCCCACATTGATGGCCCACACAGCCACGCAGATCACACTGATGACCTGCAGGGTGCACCAAAACAGAGTTACTTGGACTCCTGTTGTTAATAAAGACTAAACATCACAGGCGGACGGCTCGATCCTCGCCTTGGACAGCTGCTCTCCAAACTGGTCCAGTTTTTGTTGCAGTGGGGTCCTCTCGGGGTCAGTGGAGGCCATCTCATCGCGGATTTTCCCAATCTCTGTCTGCACCCCTGTTGCCACTACGACTCCGATGGCTCGGCCAGCTGCAATATTGGTACCCTGAGCAAAAGTTCAGGCTGTCAGTACACAGAGCAGCAGAGCTCACACTCATGCTGCTGAATAAAACATCAGTGGCTGCTGTTCTTTGACCACAGAGACTGCCTGGTGACTCAGCAGCCTTTGAGGCACACACACACACACACACACACACACACACACACACACACACACACACACACACTCATAGATTCGTCCTTCACCTGAGCCCAACACACACTACTAAGTGTGTGCATACTGCAGGTTTTAGATTCAAAGCACTGTCTCATGCCATTTTATCTTCTTAGTACAGAAATAAATAAACCAGTAAAATGAAGAAACAGGTGGATGTTAGACGTTTCTCTGCAAACAGTCAGTTCTTTCATTTTATCCCTCCAGTTTGGCTGTGGGTGTTAAGAAAGCCTCCCGCTTTGTGACGTATTGAACGTGGTGAGCAGGCATGGTTACGCCTGGCACACTTGGGCCTGGATGAAGTCGTTTCAGACTGCTATGATTGCTAGCATCACCACGTATGCAAGTCTTGGAGCGATGTAGTGCCCCGACACCATAAAACTGAAGCAACTACCAATAGGATCATGCTGGCTGACATGTACAAGGGTAGTAAACTAATTAGATTACCAACACCAGCAACTCTTATCTAAAAGCAAAGTCCACGGAGTAAATCACTTCATATGAATGCTTCCTCAATGACAGCTGCCTCCATAAAATTAATGAGTTAACTAACAAATCTATGAGCCTCATTTTACACCACGTTGGTCCAAACTGGAGGGACTAGTTTTAGCGGCGGATTAATCCACGTTTGGCACTGAAGTGGGTATTTGTGGTAGTGTTGCTGTCAGAACAGTATGTGGATGGAGACAAAGGAATATGTTGTAAATGGTAAAATGGTAAATGGCCTGTATTTATATAGCGCTTTTACTAGTCCCTAAGGACCCCAAAGCACTTTACATATCCAGTCATCCACACATTCACACACACATTCACACACTGGTGATGGCAGCTACATTGTAGCCACAGCCACCCTGGGGCGCACTGACAGAGGCGAGGCTGCCGGACACTGGCGCCACCGGGCCCTCTGACCACCACCAGCAGGCAACGGGTGAAGTGTCTTGCCCAAGGACACAACGACCGAGACTGTCTGAGCCGGGGCTCGAACCGGCAACCTTCCGATTACAAGGCGAACTCCCAACTCTTGAGCCACGATCGCCCATGTTGGGATAATGTTGTAGTTCAACAACATTATCCCTTGAATGATGGTTCCACAGTCGGTGGTCAGGGCCGCTGCACATCCTCTGTGTTGATTATATCTGAATTATACAGCATGTCAAAGCGAATCAAAAACCAAGAGGACAAATGTGGGTGTGGCCTATGAGAGCCTCACAGAGAACAGCATGTTCTTCTTGTCCTGGTTGACAGCTCTGGGATCGGGTACAGGGTCGTTGTGTTTGAGCACTGAGACAGACTCCCCGGTCAGAATGGACTGGTCCACCCTGAGTGTGGTGGAACGGATGGATGTCAGCCTGATGTCAGCCGGCACCTTATCTCCAACTAGAGATGAAACAAAGGAACAGAGTACAGAGAACATGCGGTTATTCAGCGTGCTGAATCGTCTAATGTTAGTCATTATGTTTGGAGATGAGTCGACAGCAGCGTCACACAGTTCAGTAAGAAGAACAAAAGTAGCCACACAAATCCCAGAGCACAGCTGGGTCCTTTCCAGTAAACTCAGTTCCCATGCTCTGGGAGGCTAATACGTTTACTACAGTCAAAGAGACACTAGATCACCCAGTGCACGCACACGCACGCACGCACGCACACACACACACACACGCACGCACGCACGCACGCACACACACACACACACACAACCCTGTTTCTTCTCTCTGAGCAGCCTGAAATATCAGTGAGTATCTGGAGGATTCAACAGTTTTCTTACTGGGTCAAACTACAGTTCTCTGTGCGTGTGCCTGTGTGTGCGTGTGCGTGTGTGTGCAACCTAGTATCATGGCTAAACCTGTAGCAGGCACGGCGGTCCTCTGTGTCCACGTTGCTTTGCCTCTGCACAGGCTGCAGCGGGGCAGAGGATACAGTTACAGTTTTTTACAGACGCTAGGACACATTTCCCAATACTTAGGTCACTTTTGCAAAACTCCTCACACAGTGAGCACAACAGAAGTCTATGTGGGCTAAACTGAGGATCAGTTATCATTGTTTTGGCACAAAATGCATTCAATGACTACATCTCTCAAATTTCATGAATCATCTTCTCACTCAGACACAACAACTGCCAATAATCTTTGTACGTACAGGACACTTTGCATGTGCTTACATACTGTTTTCAAAACTGTTAAACTCATGGCCAAAACAATAACACAATGCAAAACTTACAGTTTTTTACAGACGCTAGGACACATTTCCCAATACTTAGGTCACTTTTGCAAAACTCTTCACACAATCCTCCTAACTGACCTTCAGCTTGGCAAAGCAGTTCATTTCACATTCAAAATGCACTACAACTACCAAAACACTTCATTCAGGTCTCAAATAAACTCATTCTTCCAGAACACTAGCAAAGGTTGACAGCCGACAAACACACTTTGTCACCCACAAAACAATGACCTAAAAAACACTAACAACATGTTACACAGTGTTTTCTTGTGTAAAACAAGGACACATCTCTGTTTATAATTTCAATATATGTTACTGGAATGAATCAGACATCATGCAGAATTCGTTAATATTTGTTTATGTATTTTTATTTTTTTGCACTAAGTAATCCCAAAATACAAGAATTTGTATACACACCATCCACTGATACACATACAGTAGTAATGCTAATCTACTCGGTCTTCTCCATTTGGCCACAGGTTCTCATCCACATCACATCTTATGTCATCTAGGGCAACACACCTAGGAAAGAATCGTCTGGCTGCCAGAATTGAAGGAGTTGAAAAATTGAAGGAGTAACACCTGTGTAGATGTTCATCTACAATGAGAATCAGCTGTGGCTGGTTAAACTGCATTTTTAGATTTAAAATATGTTTCAATAAAATATTGCTGTTGAGTTTTGCTCTTTTCAAGTTTTGCATTGTGTTATTGTTTTGGCCATGAGTTTAACAGTTTTGAAAACAGTATGTAAGCACATGCAAAGTGTCCTGTACGTACAAAGATTATTGGCAGTTGTTGTGTCTGAGTGAGAAGATAATTCATGAAATTTGAGAGATGTAGTCATTGAATGCATTTTGTGCCAAAACAATGATAACTGGTCCTCAGTTTAGCCCACATAGACTTCTGTTGTGCTCACTGTGTGAGGAGTTTTGCAAACGTGACCTAAGTATTGAGAAATGTGTCCTAGCGTCTGTAAAAAACTGTAAAAAGACAGCAAAACGGATGCTGTAAACCATAGGTGTCAAACTCTGGCCCGTGGGCCAAATTTAGCCCGCAGCCTAATTACATTTGGCCCGCGAAGCCATACCAAATTACTATTAGAGCTGGCCTACTGGTATTATACAGCTAATATATATATTGTTTAGTATTAAGCTTTGCTTGTTCCATATTCAGTTTTTCAGCAAAACGTGTTTGAGTCCATAAGAAAAGATTCATTCTTATATCTGGAGGAATAAATATATTTCAATAAATATTAACGTTAGCCCGCGACTTTGTTCTAGTTTTGAATTTTGGCCCACTGTGTATTTGAGTTTGACACCCCTGCTGTAAACGGACCAAACGTCAGTCAGGAGAACAACTGAGATAATCCATCCACAATACGAGGTTAGTCACTATTATACTGCAACAACATGGGAATAGAGCAGCTGCCAGAGAATTCAACATTAATGAATCAATGGTACAGAAGTGGAGGAAGCAAGAAGAATGAGTTTAATAAAGTTTGATTTATCTGACTGCTTTGTTTCGCTTAATGTGCCTTATAATCCCGTGCACCTTATGGTCCGAAAAATGCATACTGCACACTGCAGTTTAATGTTGCAAAGCACCTCTTTTTAACTTCAGTGGATATTATACATGGTTATGCTCAGGATATGTCAGCCCATTTCTACTGGAAATGCCTTTGGGTTAAACTTTCAGCAAGGAATTTGCATTTGCACTGTTACATTTTTATGAAGCTTTAATGTACATAAAAACCAGCTTCTTGTTTAAGTGAAAATAAATGGAAGGTTGTCTTTTTGCGCTAGTAATGTTGTGGAGTTGTATTTTGTCTCGCATCAATTATATCGTCGGTTATATCGTTATCGCAAATTTTCAAATATATATCGTGATAAATATTTTTGGCCATATCGCCCTGCTCTAGAGCCAACACGGTTCACAGATGTCGTGTGAGAGCAGAGAGTGAACGTGTCATCAAACCACAGCCTTTGCTGTTCTCTGCGTCACATTATTTGAAGCCTTTTGTCTTCGACGTTCATTCCAATCACATATTTTCCATGAAGGGTTTCCATGACGATAGCAGCTAAAGGACAGGGCAGAGGTGGCAGCCATGTCTTTGGAGACGTTGGCCAGAATGTTTAAATAAAGATCCTGCAATGTTATTTCAACAATGTCAAAACAATCATGCAGTGGAAATGCGCTGAGCTCAAACACAGACGTCCTTCCACCCTCGCTGCAGTGCTGCACTCGACTGCACTGCAAACACATACACAGTCTGGGCCACTTCAGCTTTAACAATATGAAACCTGAGACAAACAGAAGGAAACCACTTTATAAAAAGTGTGTAAGCCTGCCAACAGGGCTCCCTCTTCAATCATGCTTTCACCTCCCCAGTCCTAAAGATCCATTCTGATGTAGCTGCAGTAAAGCTTTGAGGCTGCAGTATGATGCTTGGTAGCCAGTGCTCTCTAACATGTCTTTATAGGCTCAGATACACGACAGTGAGCACGATGCACCGACTCGTGAAGGTGAGCAGAAAGCTCTCAGGTGCTATTTAATGGGAGCTAACATTATTAGCATGCACTCATTTTGGCTCACAGGAAGTGCTGAACATAACGTGTGACGTTCCCACAGGAACAGAGGAGCGGTCACGTGCACTGCTGCAGGCAGCCGGACCCAGGATCAGTGGACCACAGAACGGCGGCTCAGACCCAGAGCTAAGAGTCTTTGTGAATCCTTGATTCCTCTTTGACCGTGTCTGTTCTTGGTTGTCTTTGCTGTAGTAAATACTCTGTGTACTCTTTGTAGGGCTGTTTTAGTTTGGTCCCCTGTGTTTAGAGGAGTCTCTTCTTTACGGTTTCCTTATTAAGTTTTTTATTATTCTTTATGGTGAGGTTGGAGTTCTCGTGGTCTCGTGTGTTGTCTGAATCCTCGCTGCTGTTCCTCCGGGGATTTTGGTTTTCAGACTTTTCTATTTTCTGTATTATGAGCATTAAAAGCTTATGTCTGTCTCCTGCATCCTGCATTTGGCTCATATAAGATGAATTTGCCATCCACACAGCAGAACCTGACACAATCTTGACAGATGCATCTTTGAATCTCATGATTTCGTTTACCTGCCACTTCCACAATATCTCCAGGAACAATGTCTCGGGCTCTGACTCTCTGGACGCTCTTCTTGTCCTGTCGGTACACTTTGCCCATCTCTGGCTCGTACTCCTTCAGAGCTTCAATGGCGTTCTCTGCATTACGCTCCTGCAGGACACAGTGGCACGTCAGTTTTCAACATAGCTCATGTATGTTGGTATGTGGGCATCAAACATGACAGGAGATCACACACACACACAGAGGCCTAATCCAGGAAACAGAAAGCCAAAACGTGATTAGGTCTTTGGTTCTCTGTTGGTTATTTCCTGTTGACCTACAAACACAGCAGAAAATGAAACCGTTCAAAGTCCCAGGTATCAGTGACAGGAACCACCAACCTTTTATGAAAGGATTAATCAACAAACCTTTAATTGTGCTAATAAACTCCTGAAAGAGCGCTCAGCTCAGATGTCTCTGTTACAAACACACATACAAATGTAATACATGGAAGATGCTTTAACCATGATGCAGTACTTTACACTGCGTCCAGGAACAGGAAGAAAGTAATCCAACCTGTACAAGTATACTGCCCTGGTGTTACCATTAGCACGGTGTCTTAACTACAAATCAATTATTAATTCGATCCATTAATTGAAGCCAAAAAGCCAAATTAAGTTCAACTAATTATGACCTAAGCAGGGCTTTACAGGGTGACAAACTGCTGCTGCTGGTCCCAGTCCTGGATAAGCGGGGACGGTTACATCAGGAAGAGCATGTGGTGTCACATCAGTGCCAAAGCAAACATGCAGATCCATCTGCTGCGAGACCACTCGGGGAGCAGCTGAAAGCAAAGGCGCCTGAACTATCGACTCGTGGACAGCAACAGTGTAACTGCTTTGGAACAAATAACATCTTCGTTTTATAGTTTTTAGTTCATTTTCCAAATAAGCAATAATCCACTGCAGACGTTAGCGAGTGCACCAGCTCTCACAGAGCGTGGCATTTACAGTTTGGAAAAAGCATCACTCGAAGTGACACGAACACGTTTTTAGCTGGTTATGTGGTGGAGTAAATGAGGTCAGTGCGCAGCAGGCTACACATCGTTTATTTTTGGAAAGATTCAAGTGAGTAGCTTTTCTCAGGCTCGTCATACAGTCACCTTTTAATGGCAGTAACCTTAAGTGTGTGAAGTAACACAGTAACATAACCCAAACTGGTGAGGAAGGAGGTGGTTTCCTAGTGTTAAAGTGTGCGACTCAGGGCCATGCAGCCCAGATACGCACATATACAAACTGTAAGCAGCCACATTCTCTTAAATGGCAGAAATGAAAACATCATCAGCTGCCACAACACCTACACAGCAGTCTGCTATATGATCCCAACATTTAGAGATTCAGTCATACTGTTGCCAACATGACCTTATACTGATGAGACAATCAGCTGTGCACACACACACGGGCTTTACCTGCCATACACCCACGATAGCATTTGCAATGAGGATGAGGAGTATGACGAAAGGTTCGACAAAGGCTGTGATCGTCCCTTCACCTTCTTCAAACCATGCCAGGGTCTGGTGGACAGAGAAGCCACAGACAGGTGAGGGCCTACACACACTTCATTTACACTCTGCGTGTATAACAGATTATATGAATGAAGGAAAAGCAAAATTGTGACTCAAAAACCCAAAATAACTTCAGACCAAAGCCAGTGTGCCTCTGCATACCAGCATGATTAACCTGATATATGCTGTGTTATTCACACAAACAAGATTCATGAGCACTTTAACTGTGGAACTGGTTATGATGAACTTTGTGGTTTCCTTACGAATGAGATACATGCAGCCAGCAGCAGGATTCGAACCAGGAGATCCTCAAACTGCTCCACCACCAGCTCCCACAGGGACTTCCCTGCATGGACCAGTGCAGAGGAGGAAGAGGCAGACTGAGACTGAGAGGCACTGACAGAGTGAAAAACCTGGTGTCAGAAAGAAAAATACTGCAGAAGGAGATAACTCACCCTCTTCAGCTGGTAACTCTGGAAGCAAACAAGTAAAAAAAGAGGTCGGTCATTTGCAAAGGGAATAAGAAAGACAACAAAATGAAGCAAATGGGTCATCTGCTGTACACAACACAAAGGACACAGCTACAGTGACTGCCTGCAGAATTCATGAGATTCAGCCAAGTTACGAAAAACCAAGTCGATAGGAATAAATCAGGAGATGCCTCCGTGAAAACCAACGTGTGCACTCTACATGAAGAAAGACTGAGCGTGAAACCTGTTTTTTTGATTGATGAATGATGGGAGGAGAAAAGGAGACGGTGTGGCTCTGCTCGTCTGTAGAGTACACAGAGCTAGTGTCAGATAAAACTGCTTCACAGTTCAAATGGAGAATGACCACAACATCCAGAAACACATCCACGTTACTTCAGTGCATGATGGTGCGTGTCCCTGATGTTTGCAGGGGTGCTTTTGCAAACATTCACTTACATGGCAAAGCTAAGAGAGCTTCAGTGACTCAGCTGTGCTGGAGACGCTAGCTGCCTGTACTAACAGGACCCTGCGCTGTCTGATGACCACATGTACGACACTGAGAGCTGAGCCAACTACCCCTGCTTTAACCCCGCGTTAGTGAGACTTTCTTTAAGGTGGCCTGTTGGACATTCTCATGTGATGTGAGAACGTAATCAAACTGTTTTTGTGACGTCAGGATACTGAACCCTAACATTAACTGGCAAAATGCTAGCTTACAATCAGCTGCTGTTGCTGAATCATTTCCAAGCCTTTGGGTCACATGTCTCTCTCTGCTTTAGATTTTTACTTCCTGTTACAACAGACAGTTGTGTTTTGTGTGGCCAATAATTAAACACTTATGTGTTACATCTTATTTCACAGTGCAATCTTCAGACACTTCCAGCACCAAAATAATAAAGCACACTCTCTGTTGAATCACCAGCTAATTATATTCACAGTACTCAGTCCCTAGCTTAGCTTAGCTCGTAGCCAACTTGCTAGTAGCATGGCCTCTTCACCTGTCACCTAAAATTGAATTGAATTGAACAAGTAAATCAGCCATCTGAGAGAAAGGTTTTTATGAGGTTTTTAAGCTACGGTGGGACCTGATTATTTTAGACCTTGTATGTGATAAGCAGGATTTTGAATTCTGGATTTAACAGGGACCCGACACAGGAGAAATCTGCTCTCTTTCTACTTCAGTTTGATCTGAATTAAGAAGCAGAAAGTTAGCGGCCATCTAGGTCTTTATGTCTTTAAGACATTCCTGCAGTTTAACTCATTGGTGTGTGTTATCTGGCTTCATGGACAGATAGAGCTGGGTGTCATCTGCATAGCAGTGTAAATGTATGCTATGTCTTCTAATGATGCTGCCTAAGGGAGACAGAATTGGTAAAATTGGTCAAATGACTTGATGCAGCAGTTGTTGTGATTTGGTGTGACTTATAAGGCGTGCTATGGATGCGGCTCGTCGTGATGATTCGGCAGAACAACGTCTATCTTGGCCACTGCATTGAAGGTGACTTGGCAACAGTGTTGCTTCCAAACCAGCACCTGCTCCTATGTGTTTTTAATGTATTATTTCTAAGTTTATGAGAATACATTAAGTTGTTGAAGAGATCATTACACAATAATTGATGTATATTTATGAGCACAACATTTATTAATGGTAAAAATATAATTAATATTATATCTGTACCTGTAAGATCACAAAGTCGGACATGTAAGGGAAACAATACGGCTCTCTAAAGTCTACATGGTACCAGCAGACTATGAAACACCAAACAAAAGGCCAGTAATGATTTCCATATTTACCATTGGGTCCCCATCTCTCTCTGTTCTTCTTCAGCTGCTCACAGCTCAGACCTGTAGATTCATTTACACCAAAGAACCCCAAAACCTCCTCCACCGTCTTAGTATGAGCATTATCCATCACTGTGGTGAGAGAAGATGTCAGTAATAAGAGTATCAAACATTTACCACCAATAGTCTATTTGTACATAGTTATATTTGCCTCCTTTCTCATTTTTTTGCATATTCGTCACATTGACTTGCTACAGATCATCAAACAAATGTTACTGTTATACTGTTCAAGTACAAAATACAGTTTGTTAGATTAGGATATCTGTTGTTAACGGACAAACTCTATCTACACCTACCTGCCCTGTGTGACAAATAATTGCCCACTAAAGCTAATAACTCTGTGCCACCCTTGGCAGCAGGAACTGAAATCAAGCATTTGTAATAACTATCAATGTGTTTTTCACTTCACTGTGGAGGAACTGTGCCTCAAACCAGCATGAACACCCTGTTTGAGGTCATGCCAAAGCATTGCAATTGAATTCAAGTCCCATCAGAGGTGGCCTTGCTGTTGCTGCACAGCCCAGGTGTGTTTGGGCTTCCTGACACTGATGGATGGACATTCTCCCTCAGGTTCTGGTCGTGGTCAGAATTCAGCCAGGTCCTGAAGTAGCAAAGTAGCCCCTGACCGTCACACTAGCACCACCATGTTTGACTGTTGCTACCATGATCTTTTTCTGAAATGCTGTGTTAGCTTCACTAACGCAAGCCCTGTAAAAAGTTTGTCTCATCAGTCCACAGAACATTTTCCCAAATGTCTTGGGAATGAGCGAAATGATCACTGCCACTGTAGATCTCCCACAGATGCAACGTTTGCTCTCTGTCTTATTGATGAATCATGAACCTCAACTAGGGTAAGTGAGGAAGCAGTTTACATGTTGTTCTTTTGTGTTGAGTCGTTGATATGCTATTAGTGTAACTCTGATGGGCCGGATGATCTGATATCGTCGTATCGGTGTTGTTCCCAGATCATCATGAAAATGTTCCAGGTTCAACATTGCAAGTGACCAATCACATTGTTGTGACGTTATTCTTTTGCGCGCCAAGCCATTCGTGCATTTATGAAATTCCAATGTTGCAAGGACAATATCAATTCTGCTCAGCATTTATTAAAGGGTCAGGGTCCGTTGATCGGCGGACAGAGGCGGTTTCTCGCAGCTTAAGTACAGTTTTTTGTTTTACGGCGGTTTTTCCCGAAGTCGCAAAAGTATGACGTCACAACATTGGTCACTTGTTGATCCTGGAACAACATTTTCATGATGATCTGGGAACAACACCAACACGACGATATCAGATCGTGCCTGATGGGCCAGCCATTCCTTGGAAGATTCAGCACTGTTCCAGGTTTTCTTTATTTGTGGATAGTGGCTCTCACTGCGGTTCGCTGGAACCCCAAAGCGCAGAAATGGCTTTGTAGGCCTTCCAGACTGGTACATATAGATGACTATAGATGAAAAAGACTTAGCATATTTAATGTTTAAATTAAACCAGTAATATTATACAATTATAAATAATGTTAATAGTTTGCCACCGTTCATTTGCTTTATGATTTAGGTTCTAAAATAACAAATGTTTAAAAATGAAGAGATTGCCTATTATGCCCATTGTAGTCCAGCACATCATGTCAGAGACCAGGAAACAAAGCATTACCGTATTTTCCACATTTGAAAGAAACTTGCTGGTTCAAAGTGTTTCACAGCATGGCAATAGAAACCGTTCCAGCATCAGATGGCTGGGGAATCAGACGTACCGTACAGCCAAGCAACCAGGCTAACTGGAACCCGCAGAGACAGACGAGCCCATGAGACGGGAATTATGGTCATGGGACACAAGCTGGCACTAAAACAAATATCACACTGGATGCTGTTTTATTTCTGCTGTATGAGTCTGGTCTTCTCACGAACCCTGTGTGGATTTGGGCTTCCCAACTCCATTAACAAGTGTGACAACTTAAGGCTGAATTAGATGAAGATTGGAGGCCTTTTCCACACAAACCATCTAATGCACCAAGAAGGTTTTCAATAATTTAAAGGATGCCTGTTGTCCCCATCATCCCGGCCCACTAATCATCACCATGCTGTGTGCTGCCTGTGACAATCAGGAAACTTTGAAGTGCAACATGGTAAAGCACATATGCGCAGCCTGTCACAAAGACTTTATTCTCAGGATATTATTAGTTGTAGACGCTCCAGGCCAGGCTGACACAGGCCCGCGTTAGATCATTACTGTCTTCTGCTGCTCTATAATCACCTACTATCCGTCTGAAAATAATAAATATAATCCAATAATATTCCACACAGATTTCTACTACCACACACTATAATAAAGACACTTCTGTCCATTTGGTTAATGTTAACATTTAGCATTCAATATTTGGCCGTTTTCCCGATGAGCCTGGCCTAAATGCTGGGTTATATTGGAGATGTAGCACTGATTTGTAATGGCAACACAATTAACTGCCTATAATAATACAGTATGAAATGACTTGTGAACAATCACTGCACACTGAAATCTGTCGAGCTATAGAGCAGCAGTTAGCCAGGGAGCGACAGAGTCGCGGCTAGCACGCTCGGCAGCTAGCGTCCGTTTGGACGGATAATCCTGCGGAGATGAACAGGTTGCTTACCAGTCCGTGTGTCCGCTGCCCCGGGAGTATCACAGCACCATGCCTTCTGGCTTTACCTCCTCACGGCAATCAAACAAAGGTGGCAGGAAGTAATTTTTAAACAGCCTGTTCCTTTTCTCTTATCTTATCACAACAGTCTACAGAGTTACGTGACAGCCGCTCATGAGTGAAAAATCATCGTCAACAGATTTCCACTGCAACAGCATCCAGTCGTTCCCGAGCGGCTAAAGGTTGTATGTAAAACAAACACACCAGTGAACCGAGGCCTTTTAAAGGCTTCTCTAAATATGATTCAGGGTTAGTTTACCTATGCAGTACAGTAGTTATCGTTCTCCTGAGTACAGGAGGAGAGCGGCTCCGACAGCCAAACGGGCTACAGCATCCACCGTTATCAAGCTAGCCTCTCACTCACTAACTACATCATCCGGTAAAATCTTTCAAAGTAAAGACCTCTCCTAAAGAAATGACACAGTCTGTGATAAAATATAAATGAATATTTTACAAGCTAATGTTTAAATGACACTTTCAACGCTTCCCAAGTTATGCACAAACGATATCAACACGTTTAAGCCATTTAGTAAATCAAATTTCTCAAAGATCTGGATATACGGGCTGAAGCTAATCCAATCATAGGCCCGGGAATAAAGTCGATCACGCATGTAGACGGTCATTGTCCCGCCCACCGAAAGATTTACAACCTGAGTGCCCCGCCTCTGATGGCAGCCCGGAGCCTCTCCACCAATCAGCAGGTCGTGCGACTGCTGTCGCTCAGCTCTTCGAGTGACAGCCAATTAGCACCGAATGTGTGAGTAAACAACAAACCAATCAGGCGGCACGGAAGGCGGGCTAACATGTATGCAGAGCACTGACGCTCCATTAGCCCTACTCACCTCTCATCCTCTTCAGACCAGGAATTAAAAATCCAGCAGTTATAAAAACCCTGAAGCAAACAGGTGTCAGATTACAGAGCACATGGAAGAAGCCGAGGGAATTGATTTGTCCTTCATGTGTCTTTCACTATTTATTTCAACAAACAACATTAAACTTGCATAATAAGACAAGAATAAGTCAGTTTGGGTTCAATGTGTTTATTAAAAATATTACAAGCTACTAAACCACACAAAGACAACGGCAGGGTTTAGTCGCTGGAACATGGTTGCTGTTGTACAGATTTGTTTCTTCCTCTTTTCCTTTTCATATAAAACGCTGACGTAAAAAAACCCTGGTTTTGACTGCAGTTTGTTTGTGTCCTCCTCAGAGAGGATATCCACTCCACAAGCTGAAAGACAGAGAACACAATCGTCACTCAGCCAGTGAGCAAAAACAATGAAAGTACACTTGACAGTTCTCCAAGTGTTCCATCCATCAGTGATTGGCTTTGTAAGAAAACCTTAATCATGTTTAACTTGTTTTATGTGACATCTTCAAAATGAAGCTTTTTTATTCAAATCCATTAATATTATGTTATGAAAAATGCTGGCAGCTGCCAGTGCTGCCCTCCAGCCTCCTAGCAGATACGTCTATGGTATAAATGTGAAAATCTTAGGTGATTCTCAAAAAACTGCTGAAACGGACTTTGAAGATCAGGGAGATTCGAACTCATCCGGGATTTTTAGCAGATGCACGTGTATCTCCAGAGCCTACGTCACCTCGTTCTTGAGGTATTGTCCTCATGAAGAGGCTTTTACAGCTGAGGGGCACTTCTCTACATCTCCTTAGAGATAAAAAGAGAACATTTTTAACAAAAGAAACAATGTGACCTTTAATTTGCACACTATGTTTGTGTCTGTTACGAGGTGATGTGTCTGGAACCTGATGGCTTCATGAACCCTTCTGACACAAATCAGCTTTAAGCTGTCAACATCTGGGCTGTCACTCATCCTTCAGTAATGTTTATGACCCATCATGTTGTGGTCTTTTCAAATATTCTGGGGATACAAGTGTGTGTGTGTGGGTGTGTGTGTGTGTGTGTTACCCCAGGTTGTACTCTGGGTCGGCGTGGGTTTGTAGCAGCAGGTCTCTGATCTCCTCAGGTGGGTTCAGACCATGAAGCTTTGCTCTCTCCCACCTCTGCAGCCTGCTGATACCTGACACAGACACATCAGGATGAATCATTCAGTCACTTCAGTCTGTTTTACTGCTAGCAAAGAACGGACCCAAAACTAACGCAGTGCAGTGAGCATCAGGACAACAGGCGAGCACACACACACCTAGCAGGATTACTACGGCTTACATCACTCTGGTCACTCTGCGTTGCTGTGCTAATATGGCACAAAGCACTTGAACATCCCATTTTCTATTTGCACAATGTACATTTTCAGTTTTTTAATCTAAATGTACTTATTGTTTATAATGTTTTGCACAGTCGAGGATCAGCTCAGGACACGTTTCTGTGTCTGTGCACGTCTGTGGTCCTGCCTACAGACTCGTGGGGCAGTTGTCTTCTGCGGGCGGTCACGTCATTAACTGAAGTTGAGGCGTGGCTGCTTCGATCAGCAGGTGTGGAGGCACAGGTAGTAGTTGCTGTGTGAGTCTGCTCCAGAAAATGGAGTCCCTGAAGTAGACCTCCCCACCATGTTTTTAACTTTGGTGATTGAAATCCAAGAATCCAGTCTAATTAGCACAGATTACATTTAACACAAGCATTTTGTTAACCAAGCATCTTTTTGAAGCCATTCATCCAAATTTGTTTACATCTCACTAGATCAAAGCAACATGGTGGCAGCCAAAATGCTTAAGTTGAGAAACAAATGGACTGGTCTCACATACGGCCTCTCTGCTCCACTTATACAGACGTTTACCACGAGCCTGTCACATAAACTCACATTTTGTTCATGGTTTGTCCAACAGACAGACACACAGTCACACTGCAGTGGATGAATAGTGTGCAACTCCCTGCATGCTGATTCCTGCCTGCCCTGCTGAAACACCAGTGTCTGTCCACAGTGAACCAAGATTTACATTGGTGTGGAGAGAGTGGCGACCAAGAAATGAGCCCTAATCCCAAAACATCTTCAAGCTCGACTGAAATCTGTGGCTGTCAACATGAAAACATGCCTTGTGGAGAAAGGCTTCACAGTCACGGGATTTTTGGACTACCTCCAAATTCTTAACTTCACCTTAAATCAGCAGCTTGAAACTTGGACGCAACTGGGACTTCCAACAGTACAATGGTGCCAAACACACATTACAACTTTGTTTTGGAATACATAAAGCCCTGACCTCAACCCTACTGTAAATTCGTACACTACGCTTAAAACCCAGCTCCGTGCCAGAAAACCAACCAATTCAAATGAACTCAACCAATCCTACCAAGAAGAGTGGTAAAATGCCCAGCCACAATCGTGCCAGCAGGCTGACGATGACTACCAACTGCGTCTGGACGAGGTACGACTTCCTAAGAGAAATTCAACCAAATACTAGCAGGGTGTCCATATATTTTTACCTGAAATCCCAAATAAATGGAAAACTTGCAGGGCAATAATTTCCAGAGGAGTTAGGGGGGTTATGACCCCCCCAATAATCAGACCCAGCCAATCAAACCCCCCCCCCCCCAATAAAATGATGAATTATCTTGCATAAATAGGCTGTTGATTTTCTTTACTCATTTCAGTTATTACCAGGAAAATAGCTGCATGTTTAATTATCTGGGAATTTACCCAGATTTATTTATTTATTCAGACAGAGCTCTTGACCGCCCCAAATGTTCAGCACAAAGTTACACCCATGAAAACTTGTATACCCAATTGTTGTTTTGAAGTTCATTAAAGGTGTAAGCAGTGTAATCATTCCACCTGGAAAAGGAACAGTTCAAAGGAATCAGCCCCAAATGATCATTTCACCTTTGGTCTTAATAAAGGTAAATAAACGTCTGACCACAGCTGCCCTGTTATAGTGATGACTGGGGTATGTCAGCGAGCGTAACAGATAAGGGGGATCGGGGTCATTTCCTGTTAATTAGGCCCATCAGTGTGCATTTTTGACAGGTTGCATGATGCTGCAGCACTAAGGTCTGATTCCACGATATCGCTCATTGTCTCCACTACAATCAGGCAAATTCATTACAAGCTGCAAGGTCAAACGTGTGTGAGTGTTGGACGTGTTTCCTCTCTTTGTTGTGATCGCTGTTGGAGTCGTAGTAAAAAAGTTACTGCACATGTTAACCAGAATCGTAACAGTAATGCAGCACGTTACTTAATTACACCCAGGAGAAAGACATTTGTTACACTACTCACTGCGTTACTTTCATGTTACTCTGTCTCGTAATCATCATTTAACAATATAAACCTACAGGCTACCCCACACACCGACACACATCCCTGTCCCAACGAGGACACGCGTGATCGTTCTCTTAGTGTTTAGGTATGAACACAAAGCAAAGCTGGAAAGCAGCACAAAGAGACATTACAGCGACATTACTGTAGAACGCTGCAGACGACGGCTCACTTCATCACAGGGCCGGGCTTCACTCCGCTTTAACATCACTCTGGGTTCTTGGCTAGCTTAGCGTTAGCATCCTGTCTGTGCAGGTGTTAACACCATGGTGCAGCTGATTCTGTCCAGGAGCAGTCTCCATTGTAGCATGGCACTCTCATCCTTTTGTGCAGTACAAATCGACACAGCCCCCAACGCAGGCCGAGCCATTATTCTCCTGCGAATCAAAACCAGCTGATCGCAGCGAGAGCGCAAGAAGCGATAAATGGGATCAGCTAACGATTCCAAGGAGCTGGACTGCTTCTCAATCTACCACAGCATGAATCTTACCTGTGCAGGGCCCAAAACTCCAGTCGAGGTCAAACTGTCGGAGCTTCTCCAGTTCCTCCTCTCTAACTCGGTCAGCCTCTGCTTACAGGAAGAAAGGGTCATGTGACAACAACACTCACATTAACATCAGGGTAAATATACTGGATGGATCTGCAATTTGGAACTTTCATAGAACACTCGTGCAGCAGGTTTTTGGACATGTTTAGACAGACAGGTAGATGTTCATGTGAGGGCAGTAAGCAAGCACTAAACTGATGAACCGAGGGTCACCGAGGGTCAGCATGAGATACATAATGACTATTTTTATTTGTGAATCATGGAAAGCTGCGTTTGCAGGGAATCTGTTTACAGTGACACCACAAAGAGTGCTGCTCTTCACCTTTCTGTGGGGAAGGAGGAGGAGTTGGGCTCTTCTCTCGCTTCCCTCCTTTTCTGGATCTCTTCACCACTTTGAACGAGTCCGTGATAAGTCTGCGCTTGGTTGTCATGGTGACCGATCCACAGCAGAAACACACCTGTGCAATGGGTTTTTGTTAAAAAGATGGAAGATTTCACATAAGAAACTCTCCTGCGAGCTCACCATCACTCCCTGATGTGATAAGGGCCGCCAAAGTGACGCGTTCAACTGCCAGTCAGCTATCGAGCAACATTTTCTTCAAATGAAAAAGAAAACGCTCGAGCCTAATGACTGAATCCTATATCTATTCACAACCTAAGAGTCGTGTTAGTAGCTGCTGCCTCATCACGCTCACCTTTTGTGTCTAAAAGTCTTTTCAGGTTTTTCCAAAGCTGATTGTTGGTATTTAAGCAGTTCTAAACGAGTTCTTGGCCCATCATTTGTGAAACGTTTCTCTCATGAATGACATCAAGCTATTTGTAGACAGAAAGAACATCTCTGTCACGAGGTAGAAGCTCTGATCAGTTCTTGGCTATCCAACGTCTATATAGCTGAATTTATGTAAATGTAAATATTTATATTGTAAGTGGTCAGTAAGGACTCACTGATTATAATTATACCTGCAAACAGCTCATTCTTTATTACCACTGTTTCAATCAGGAATAATTACGCAGTAATAGCGAGTCACAAGATAAAACGGTTTAACCCACAGTTAGTGGGTGTATCACGGCTCACGTGTGTAATATGCCACATGTAAGCTTACATGTTGTATTAGCATGAAGCTGCAAAACCGACCGTTGATTTTTCTAAAACACATGAAGGCGATTATAAGCAAGCTCGTTAGTTTGGCCTTTGCCTCTAAATTCGACCGAAAAAGTGAACAATAATGATAATAATCATAATCATAACAATGACTCGTGTAGTTTTTGAACGCCTCTGACGTCACGCCCATGCAGTGACGTGTTGTGAAAAGTAGAAACGGGGACCACAGGTACGCCGCACAGGACTCACGCATTGACCAGCTATTACAGGTTTACTACCACCTGCCGATGACATCACTCCGTTTAGTTTCAGACCACTTCACTGATTTCAAGAACACGGAAGAGTCACAGTGTCCCTACTTTTCCACATCCACGGGCGCAGGAAATACGGTTCGCCGTGAAAAACACGTTCGTGTTTCACCGTCAATCTAAGGTCCAGCTTCACGTTTTAGCCGCACATCCTTCTGTGACCCAGCCTATTTATTTACGTGCGCTGTGATGGACATTTGTTTTGGTCTGTATCTTTTCACTTAGCCTAATAAATCATGTTGAGCTGTAGAGTGCACCCTGGCCTTCTCCTGTGACACGTCGTGTGTTTGGGCGGCCCCTGTCAGCCCCACAGAGGCAGGAAGACCCGAGTGTCCTTTGAACTTACCTTGTTGTTTAAGCGATAACAGCTGTTTGAAACAGATCAGCGCTTTCTCTTCTCTCAGGCTGCAGCACTTTCTTCTTCTCCCATCGTCACTGCGCTACACTGAGCCGGGGTCACTCCTTTGCTGCCACCTGTTGTTTGCTCTGCGTACTGCAGATCAGTGTGTTAAAGCGATGGGAATTCCGGATCTATTTAGAGAACCGGTGTTGTGCCAAAAAGTGATTGTCTGCCAAAAACTGATTTCCGGTATTTGCCAAAAACTGATTGCTCGTATTTAAACTGCTATAAGTAACTTGTTGGCCTATAATATGTGAAACATATGTCAAATGCATCCCTCATGGATGACACAAAGTCATATTGAGCCACAAACAACATTCGTGTAACAAGGTAGAAGCCGCAATCAGTTTTTGGCAGCGACTTTTATAGAACCTTTATTTATGCAGTTAAAAAAAAACTCATTAACATTAAAAATGTCTTTTGTAAGAGTAAGACAGCAGAAATGGCAGCAAATATTACAATAGTTCTGTAAAAATATTGTAAGTGGGGAAAAAGGACCGGATTGGTTATAATGTGAGTACAATAACACAGAGTTATAAAGATACTTGAAAAAACAGATAATCTTTTAATTCTATATATAACCCCTTTGTAAACGCTGTTCACCGAAGTCTATTTACCAACATACGTAAAGATATTACACATAAAAAATACACGGAAACATTGGAAATCACTTTTTGGCACAACACCGGCTCGTTCGGCTCAGTTCACTACAAAGAGTCGACTCTCTCTCTCTCTCTCTCTCTCTCTCTCTCTCTCTCTCTCTCTCTCTATATATATATATATATATATATATATATATACATATATATATATATATACATATACATATATAAAGCTCTGACTTGTATTATGAGTATGATCCACATCAGCCAGGCCGCTTTGCTCGCTAAAACACTGGTGTCGGCACATAAGAACGCTGTCATAGCCTGTCAACAACGTTGATTAGCTGCGTATATACGAATGTGAATCGCATCATTGGCTGGACTATGGGATAAGGTGGCATCGTTCTAATCCCATACAGGAGCAGCCAGTCACTGACTAACACTGCAAAACAGAATTATTGAAGTTTTAATTTAATTTCAATTCAGGTTAGATTTTTCTTGTGCGCAAAGCAGATTTTCTGTGCGCAGAGACCGTGCCAGCAGTGCGCAATTGCGCACGTGTGCAGCTTAGAGGGAACATTGCTCCCAACCAGGGTTTTAATATTTTTGCATTTTTCATTAGTTTTTATTTTTATTTAGTTTTGACTTCAGATTTTCAATTTTATATTAGTTTTAATTAGTTTTTACCAGTTGTTTGCTAGTTTAGTTTAGTTTTTATTTTTTTGAAAATCCTTAGTTTCAGTTTAGTTTTGATTAGTTTCAGTTATAGTTTTAGTCGTGTTTGCAATAATTAAGTGTAACAAAATCCCAGTTTCATCATATCAGTCATGCTCTTCTGCTTATCCTTGGGTATGTTACTATTCCAGCTACCATACCCTACACCCTGGACAGGTTGGCTGTCTGTCGCAGGGCTAACACGCAGAGACAGACAACTCACATTCCCACCTATGGGTTCTTTAAATAAATAAATAAAGGCAGATGAACAACCATTGATACCAGGCAACTATAAAATGTATATCTTGGCCCCAATGAGACTATTAACTCTTGCAGCACCGGGTGTTCGTAATTTTGGTTCAAGTGAATTGATAAACTTTTTGAAGGCAATTGACTCACACAGTTATGTAGATGTCCCCGTCCTGTTGTCTCGGGATGCATCACGCTGCCTTGCCTGGGGTTAGCTTCTGTTTCTGGGGATGAGGGTTGAGTGTGCTCCCTTCTCAAGGTAACCTAGGTTAGCCTTCTTGTGTGAGCTTTTCAAGTGCACTTTAAGGTTTGTGGGATTTTTTTCCCTTTAGAAATGTCCCTCATAATTTGTCTCTTTCCACTACAAGACACTTGCTTTATCCAAAACACAGTCATATTCAAAGTAATCCCAAATTGGACTCTGGCGCTTTCTCCCGACTTTTCCTGACATGATTCTGCGCGTGGACGGAGCAGCAACACAGACGACTCGACTAACGTGCTGCCACCTGCTGGCACAATGAGACAGCAAGAAAAAAATCTGGAAACTAAACTTCATTTTCACCCTTGACTATTGTATGACACGCACACATCAATGAAAACTAAACACATTTTTGCTATAAATTCAGTTAATTTTAATTAGTTTTGTGAACACTCATTACAGTTTTAGTTAGTTTTCCTTTTTTTGTTTTTATTTTTATTTCCGTTAACGAAAATGTTTTTCACTTCTAGTTTTCGTTATTTCGTTAGTTTTCATTAACGTTAATAACCTTGCTCCCAACCGACTCTTCGGGTTGTTTTGTTGCTATAATTAATTTATTATCAACAACAGTATACAATTCTAATTACTAATGTAAAAAAAAAAAAAACCTTGTGGTTTTATTGTTTATACATGAATACATGCGGTGGCCCCTAGAGACAAAGCACATACAAACTCCAAAACATGTACAAATTCTAAAGCACAAACAGAGCTACCTAGATCACTTAAATTACACAATTGAAAGCATATGTGTATTGTTTGTGTATTTATACACAAACACTCATATATATATTCAAATAATTTTTAAAAAAAGTTCATTTACCTGTTACTACCACACACCAAATCCGGCCATTGGTACTTCCTGGCTTGTGTTGGCACTAGGTAACAAAAGCTCACCACTGCGCCCTAGCATCCTGGAGCACTTCTGTTGTGTTTTGAAGTTTGTACGTGTTTTTCAACTTTGTATGTGCTTTGTCTCTAGGGTACCGTAAATATACTTTTATTTATTCACTCCACATAAAATGTAATAAATAAATCATATAATACAAAAACTATTTACATTTCAACTTTTAACTATTTAAATTTTCAGCTTTTTCCTTTTAAATAAATTTAAAGTGAAACAACACAAAACACTGCAAACCACAACACAATTAAATATAAATTATAATATGAAAACAAAAAGAAGATGCACATTCTCTGTCATATGGACCTGCATGAATAAACTTTCTGAATCCTTTATCACCTGCAACTGAAAATAGCTGTGGATGATTACTATACCTTTCTAATGTAACATTGTTGTCCCTGGCTCTCTCTCTCTCCCTCCCTCCCGCTCTGTTCCTGTGCTACTGCAAGTGTAACTACCGCCCCTCCCCCCTCTTCCCAACACAAAGCACAAGGCTCGCATGCAGAGTGAAGCAGAAAAAAGTGCGAGAGAGAGAGAGAGAGAGAGAGAAAAAAACATGGCTCCCAATAAGGCTCGCATCATTCACTTCAAAGAGCCGGCTCTAAGAGCCGTTTCGTTGGCGACCAACACATCACAAGTTTTCCGCTGTATCCATGCAGGGTACGTGTTTCCGGCTACTGTGGAGGTCGCAATATGGCGCTCCACAGTGGCTGCAGCCAGACCCTTATCAAAAAAAGTGTGAGAGAGAGGGTGAGAGAAAGAAAAAAATACATGGCTCCCAATAAGGAACCGACTCGCGTCATTCACTTCAAAGAGTCGGCTCTAGTATCCGTTTCGTTTGCGACCGACACATCACTAGCGTGTTAAGAGTACACTTGTAAATATGATCAAATCTTTGTTTCACTCAGTTTATCTGGGAGAAGAAATCCATTATACCAGATTTAGCTACCTCATTTCCATCTGCAGTCTCCGGGCAGGTCAAGCAACAAATATAAATACACAAAATTACAATATATGGCCTGTATTTGTATAATATAAAGAAATCAGTTATATGAACAGAAATGGGATTGACACTTCCAACATAATACCGCAGACAGCCCAGTTAAAACCACTTTAAAACCACATAGACTGTAATGCAGCCCCATGTATCAATTACTATTTGGTTAAAGGCTGAGCAGACCAACTGGCAGGGATCCTCACCAGGCTGTCCACCCTCTCCCTCACTCATGCCACCGTTCCCACCTGTGTGAAGGCCTTCACCATCATTCTCACCCCTAAAAAGACTGGCATAGACGGCCTTATTAACTAAAGACCTATAGCCCTCACGTCTGTAGTCAGGAAGTGTTTTGAGCGGATAGTGTCTTAGCACATCAGAGACTGCCTACCTACTGCCTCCCTCAACCCCACAGATTTCATTCAGCAGACAGATGCCTCTGGAGTAGGCACAGGAGCAGTACTGCTGCAGGAGAGAGAGTCTCGATAATCCACTGTGGAAAAGGAGTGTCTTGCAATGAAGTGGGTGGTGGAGTCACTGAGACACTATCCCCTAAGCAGACATTTCATCCCGGAGACAGACCACAGCCCTCCAGTGTCTACACAAGATGAAAGAGACCAACATGCATGTTGCAACCCTACGATTTCACAGCATTAAAAAAACAAGGAAACACATTTGTGGGTTAGTGATTCCTTATTATGTTCATTAGGTAGTATTTGATTCACTGCTCGTGCAAGGTGAAGAGACAGGGGGACTGGCCATCCTACCTGTGTCAGGAAAAAGAACCTGAGTTAGAGCTGATAGAGCGGATCTTGCAGAGTCATGTGAGAAAGAGTGGAATAAAAGAAAGCTTATTCGGGTCCCTGATTAAACAAAAAGACAGATTTGGAAAGTCGAGTAAAGCTTTCAGAAATGATAAATATCCTTCAAAAGTTCTTTGACTAAAATCTCTGAGCCAGTGTTGTGGGAAAGGCAATTGTCAGTCTCAGTGAGCTTTGTCTCTGTTTCTGCTAACTCTGGTTAAAAGTGCCACAAAAAAGCTTCCAAATGAATATGAACATTTATTCAGACACTGAACTGGTCTCATCAATCTTTCATTCAGAGCCCTAACTGCACTGATTATAGGGGTGTGGTATAATCTAGGAATAACTTTAAGAATAATTCTTATCATCATAATCAGAATTTTCATAATTTCTTTGCTCCGTTGGGAAACTCACCAATTCCAGATGTCATCACATCAATGAAAAACAAAAGACTGGACTTAAGTCCTTATTTGGACCCCCATTAGCTCCAAGACTGATTACAATGTTTCCAGTGCTTCAGTCACATGGAAGCATGGAAGTGATGTTTTCAATGAAAATGATAGTTCTGGTGTTGAGCATTAAGCTAATGAAAGCAGCAACCTCTCACTGTCTCTGAGCATAAATCAGAAAATCAATACAAATCTGTTCTGTGGTATTTACTGCTCTGCGCCTGTAATCCATCCAGCCTGACACATCACTTACACATAATCTCATCTAAGGTGCAGAAGAGAGAAGTGCTGTCTCTCCTTTGTGGCTTATACAGTAAAATGCAGGAAAAACATGTGAGAGACACATTCTGTGGAAATGAATGTTGAGTTTTTTGTGCCATGATGTAATAATGAGCTTCACAGCTTAAAGTGGAACCAGGCTCTGTCTGTGCTGTCCGTGCTTTTAGCGATGTTGCTCCCTTTTCTCTTTGTGTAATACTACACCGTTGCTTAGCACATCTTCTTGATTTTTTATATATGTACGCATATGCTCAAACTAAATGATCAATCAGTATGTGCACTGCTGGCTCTTTAGAGGGCTGCATGCAAGGCTCTCTGCTTTGGTTGCACACCCATAATCCTTCACTCTGCCTAACCCAAGTCAGATCCCAATGGACACAATTATGGTGCCATGAAGTCCACTGTAGGTGGGACAAACCAAAGAGCATGATCATAAGCCTTCTCCAAATTTACACATTTAGAGTAATTGGGTAGACTGCCTCATTTTTATGGCTGTCAAACATAAAGAGATAATAGTAAACCTTAAAACGGTTATTTTAAGTGTAGGAAATGCACATTTGTTTTTTCCTGTTTACACCAACAATCCTCTCAAAGATGTAAATGGACTGATTCTCATATCAGTACTCAGAGCACTCTTCCCACGCAGAGCTGCGTTGAATCTAACGTTCAAACACTAACACAGGACCTCCCCTATCCCGAGCTACAGCCACCTCGTGTGAAATCCTTTGACCCTTTTAGACAGTTTGGACATAAGGGATGAGCAATCACTATATGATCAGATAACCATGAGAAACACAAAGAGATTCTGTCAGTATAAAGTTATCAAAGACAATATTTTATGCTCGTGACTAAATAACAGTACAGTATTCTCAGGTTTAATCTGCATAATGGATGAGGGTTGAAGTTCTGCTAGTAATTGTGACGGGTTCCAGTTATAGACTCCAGGAAATTAGTCTAATATCCATGAAGTCAGGAATACATGGACATGTGGGTGTGACTGTGCACTTGCATCAGAAATTCAAAGGTCGTCCGCCTGACTGGAAACGAAGCAGCTTTCTACAGTTTTTCTTTGACATTTGTGTAAACCACCTCTCCATCCACATCGTGATCTTTTTGATCTTTTTATAACCAGTCGCTCAGCCCCACGACGCTCTACACTAATTCAGCCTTCAGTGCTTCTGCAGCTTTTTGCTTCGTGTCCAGTGTCAGACCATTATCGACTCCTAGTAAGTGACTGCTTTGTAATGGAGGCATTCAGTGAGTTTCAATGGCATTACATAAGCAGCTATTAAATTAGTGGGAAATACTATCTCCTGGATGTGGTTTGTGGTGTGTATCTGGATGTGGAGACTGATCCACAAGCTTGAAAGTAGCCTCTCATACAAAATGACTTCTGCTCTCTTCGCTTTGGTGAGCCTTTGACATAATGGACATCACAAACCTTGCATTGTTAAATATTTATTAGGGAATTAGTCAGTGCTGTCCTGCACTGGCTCTGTAAGTGAAGTCATATTATGAAGTTGAAATGATTCAGTTTGCATTCGATGTTTTCGTGGTTAGGGTACAGTGCCAGCTATGAGAGTGTGTAATAAACAGCCATCAGCATGTTAAAGCTTTACAGTCAATGATGCAAATAGAAATAAATCAGCTGTTGTATTTTGTTGTATTTCCATTCTTTTCATTTTCTTTGTTGTAAAGCACTTTGTGATTTTTATCTGCGAAAAGCGCTATATAAAAAATTTTTACTTACTGACTGACTGCAACTGTTTGAAAGGAAAATAGGCCCCTTTCTAACAGTTTTAAACTGGTTTACTTGCACTGGTTTCCAGTAAATAGGTGTGTTAGTAATAACAGGCTTTACTCATCTGGTTTCCCTGTTTGTACGTCTTGGTCTCAATGTTAGCTACTTCTGGTTTTATTTAATGATGATAATGTACACTTTATTGATCCCCGTGGGGAAATTCCTCTCTGCATTTAACCCATTCACTCAGTGAAGCAGTGGGCAGCCTTTGGGTGCCCGGGGAGCGGTGTGTAGGGACGTTACCTTGCTCAGGGGTACCTCAGCTAGTTTATATTGTCTCTTCTCTCTGGGTACTCTGGCTTCTTTCCACAGTCCAAAGACATGGAGTCCATGGTGTTAGGTTAATTAGTGATTCTAAATTGTCCATGGGCGTGATGTGACTGCGAACGGTTGCCTGTCTCTCTTTGTTACCCTATCACTCAGAAAAATTATGGTTCTTAAATGGTTCTTCAGATGTCTTCATGGTTCTTTAAAGAACCATCATACGTCAAAGAACCTTTTTATTTTGTGGATGGTTCTTCAGCTATTACAAATGGTTCTTTAAAGAACAAAAGGTTCTTCATCCTTAGCTATCTAAGTTTGATGGTGTAAATGGCATAAATATTTAGGTAGGGGTAGGGGGGGGGGGGGGGGGGGCACACACACACACACCCCTAACCCCGCAAACCCATTATGAATATGGTGAGTTAACAAACAGTAGACACAATACACACATTCAAATACTGTACTTTAGTTTTAAATTTTAATAAGGTATTACTATTTTCTACTCCAAGGCATTACTTTTGAGATTATTATATATTTTTGAAAATATAGCATAATATCCTTGAATCGCTACCTTATCGTGGTGGAGGGGTTTGTGTGTCCCAGGGATCCCAGGGGCTATGTTGTCTGGGGGCTTTTGCCCCCTGGTAGGGTCTCCCATGGCAAATTGGTCCTGGGTGAGGGACCAGACAAAGAGCGACCATATGTTCTGGACACTTGGGTAAAGAGAGGGGCTGAGCTGTCAACTGATCACCACCTGGTGGTGAGTTGGATCAGGTGGCGGGGGAGGACGCTGGACAGACCTGGTGCACCTAAACGCGTAGTGAGGGTGTGCTGGGAACGTCTAGCAGAGGGGCCCCAGTCCGCGAGATCTTCAACGCACACCTCCAGCAGAGCTTCAATAGCATTCCGAGGGAGACTGGGGACATTGAGTCCGAATGGACCATGTTCAGCGTCTCCATTGCCGAAGCTGCTGCATTGAGCTGCGGCCGCAAGGTGGTTGGTGCCTGCCGTGGTGGTAATCCCCGAACCAAATGGTGGACACCAGAGGTGAAGGGAGCCACCAGGCTGAAGTAGGAGTCCTATCGCGCTTGGCTAGCCCGTGGGACTCCGGAGGCAGCCGACAGGTATTGACAGGCCAAGCGGAATGTGGCTCGGGCAGTGGCTGAAGCAAAAACTCGGGTGTGGGAGGAGTTCGGAGAGGCCATGGAAAAAGACTTTCGGACTGCCTCGAAGAGATTCTGGCAAACCGTCAGGCGTCTCAGGAGAGGAAAGCGGTGCTCTACCTGCACTGTGTATAGTGCTGGCGGAGCTCTGCTGACGTCGACTGAGAAAATTGTCAGGCGGTAGAAGGAATACTTCGAGGACCTCCTTAATCCCACTGACACGTCTTCAGAGGAGGAAGCAGAGTCTGGGGATGAGGGGAATGACCCGCCAATTTCCGGGTGCGAGGTCACTGAGGCAGTTAAACAACTCCTTGGTGGCAGAGCCCCTGGTGTTGATGAGGTCCGCCCCGAGTTCCTGAAGGCTCTGGACGTTGTAGGGCTGTCCTGGTTGACACACCTCTGCAATGTTGTGTGGAGATCATGGGCAGTACCCGTGGACTGGCAGACCGGGGTGGTGGTCCCCATCTTTAAGAAGGGGGACCGGAGGGTGTGTCCCAACTACAGGGGGATCACACTCCTCAGCCTCCCTGGGAAAGTCTATGCCAGGGTGCTGGAAAGGAGAGTTCGTCCGCTAGTCGAACCTCGGATACAGGAGGAACAATGCGGTTTTCGTCCTGGTCGCGGAACACTGGACCAGCTCTTTATCCTCTCGAGGATACTTGAGGGTGCATGGGAGTTTGCCCAACCAGTCTACATGTGTTTTGGGGACTTGAAGAAGGCATTCGACCGTGTCCCTCAGGGTGTCTTGTGGGAGGTGTTGTTGGAGTATGGGGTGTCTGGCCCATTGCTACGGGCCATTCGATCCCTATACAACCGTTGCAAGAGCTTGGTTCGCATTGCCGGCAATAAGTCGGACTCGTTCCCGGTGGGTGATGGGCTCCACCAGGGCTGCCCTTTGTCTCCGGTTCTGTTCATAATTTTTATGGAGAGGATTTCTAGGCGCAGCCAAGTGGCGGAGGGCTTTCACTTTGGTGGCCTCAGAATCTCATCTCTGATTTTTGCGGATGATGTGGTTCTGTTGGCTTCATCGGGTGAGGGACTCCAGCTCGCACTGGAACGGTTCGCAGCCGAGTGTGAAGCAGTGGGAATGAGGATCAGCACCTCCAAATCTGAGGCCATGGTTCTCAGCCGGAAAAGGGTGGAGTGCCCACTCCGGGTCGGGGATGAGTTCCTGCCCCAAGTGGAGGAGTTCAAGTATCTCGGGGTCTTGTTCGCGAGTGATGGGAGAAGGGAGCCGGAGATCGACAGACGGATTGGGGCTGCAGCTGCAGTAATGCGGACGCTCCACCGGTCCATCGTGGTGAAGAGGGAGCTGAGTGTAAAAGCGAAGCTCTCAATTTACCGGTCGATCTACGTCCCTACCCTCACCTATGGCCACGAGTGACCGAAAGAACGAGATCGCGGATACAAGCGGCAGAAATGAGCTTCCTCCGAAGGGTGGCTGGCCTCTCCCTTAGAGATAGGGTGAGAAGTTCGGCCATCCGGGAGGGGCTCAGAGTAGAGCAGCTGCTGCTCCACATCGAAAGGAGCCAGCTGAGGTGGTTCGGGCATCTGACAAGGATGCCCCCTGGGCGCCTCCTGGGTGAGCTGTTCCAGGCATGTCCCACCCGGGGGAGGCCCCGGGGCAGACCCAGGACACGCTGGAGAGATTATATCTCTCGGCTGGCCTGGGAACGCCTTGGTGTTCCCCCGGATAAGCTGGAGGTGGTGGCTGGGGAGAGGGAGGTCTGGGCCTCTTTGCTTAGGCTGCTGCCCCGGTGACCCGGCCTCGGATAAAGCGGATGAAGATGGATGGATGGATGGATAGCATAATGATAATACTAGTTATTGTAAACTTCACGTACATAACCTAATGTCAGCTAGACCGAAATTAAAATTTAATATACAGTGGGGCAAAAAAGTATTTAGTCAGCCACCGATTGTGCAAGTTCCCCCACCTAAAATGATGACAGAGGTCAGTAATTTGCACCAGAGGTACACTTCAACTGTGAGAGACAGAATGTGAAAAAAAAATCCATGAATTCACATGGTAGGATTTGTAAAGAATTTATTCGTAAATCAGGGTGGAAAATAAGTATTTGGTCAATAACAAAAATACAACTCAATAATTTGTAACATAACCTTTGTTGGCAATAACAGAGGTCAAACGTTTACTATAGGTCTTTACCAGGTTTGCACACACAGCAGCTGGTATTTTGGCCCATTCCTCCATGCAGATCTTCTCGAGAGCAGTGATGTTTTGGGGCTGTTGCCGAGCAACACGGACTTTCAACTCCCGCCACAGATTTTCTATGGGGTTGAGGTCTGGAGACTGGCTAGGCCACTCCAGGACTTTCAAATGCTTCTTACGGAGCCACTCCTTTGTTGCCCGGGCGGTGTGTTTTGGATCATTGTCATGTTGGAAGACCCAGCCTCGTTTCATCTTCAAAGTTCTCACTGATGGAAGGAGGTTTTGGCTCAAAATCTCACGATACATGGCCCCATTCATTCTGTCCTTAACACGGATCAGTCGTCCTGTCCCCTTGGCAGAAAAACAGCCCCATAGCATGATGTTTCCACCCCCATGCTTCACAGTAGGTATGGTGTTCTTGGGATGCAACTCAGTATTCTTCTTCCTCCAAACACGACGAGTTGAGTTTATACCAAAAAGTTCTACTTTGGTTTCATCTGACCACATGACATTCTCCCAATCCTCTGCTGTATCATCCATGTGCTCTCTGGCAAACTTCAGACGGGCCTGGACATGCACTGGCTTCAGCAGCGGAACACGTCTGACACTGCGGGATTTGATTCCCTGCCGTTGTAGTGTGTTACTGATGGTGACCTTTGTTACTTTGGTCCCAGCTCTCTGCAGGTCATTCACCAGGTCCCCCCGTGTGGTAATGGGATCTTTGCTCAACGTTCTCATGATCATTTTGACCCCACGGGATGAGATCTTGCGTGGAGCCCCAGATCGAGGGAGATTATCAGTGGTCTTGTATGTCTTCCATTTTCTGATGATTGCTCCCACAGTTGATTTTTTCACACCAAGCTGCTTGCCTATTGTAGATTCACTCTTCCCAGTCTGGTGCAGGTCTACAATACTTTTCCTGGTGTCCTTCGAAAGCTCTTTGGTCTTGGCCATGGCGGAGTTTGGAGTCTGACTGTTTGAGGCTGTGGACAGGTGTCTTTTATACAGATGATGAGTTCAAACAGGTGCCATTCATACAGGTAACGAGTGGGGGACAGAAAAGCTTCTTACAGAAGACGTTACAGGTCTGTGAGAGCCAGAGATTTTCCTTGTTTGAGGTGACCAAATACTTATTTTCCACCCTAATTTACGAATAAATTCTTTACAAATCCTACCATGTGGATTCATGGATTTTTTTTTCACATTCTGTCTCTCACAGTTGAAGTGTACCTCTGGTGCAAATTACTGACCTCTGTCATCATTTTAAGTGGGGGAACTTGCACAATCGGTGGCTGACTAAATACTTTTTTGCCCCACTGTATTGTTAAAGTCACTAAAATGGCGCCTGAAGCCTGTTGTGGCGTGAGCTCTGTGTCTGCTCTAGAAACTCTGAAATTCTGTAGATCTGAGCCATACATTAAATACTCACATGAACCTGCACTTTGAATTCTGTATGAGCTGTATAAAATACAGCTATGCATAAGTGTTTTGAATGAATAATTAGATTAGATAACTCTTTATTGTCTAATATAGAAATGAATAGAAATGTGACATGAGAAGGTGTGTCTTTGACTGTACCTGCATAACTTATTTTTGGACTAGTTGGCAAGTTATGCTCTGGTCATTTGATGTTTCCAAGCTAATGTTCTTTTGTAATATAGTTAAATTTTCTTTGTATATTTCATTTATCCACCATTATACATACAAGCTAAGAAGAGGTCGTTATACTAACAAGAGGTATCAACGCTGGGCCAAAGTTCAGCACATGGTTAAAGTTTGTAATCCAGCCAGGGTGTAAATATCACTCAGCAGCCAGAGCTGAAGCAGGTAGCATCAACACATAAATCTACTCTACCCGGCTTAAATCACAAGACCACCTCTGACCAAAAAGCTGTAGATTTTTCTTGTTTGCACAAATTAATCCAGATTCACATTAATTGTGTTCACAGCTCCAACAAAATGAGGAAGAGGAGGGGGAGAAACACAATTAGGTTGAATTACAATTGTATGGAAGCTGAGGACAAGGAGAAGGAAGCTTAGGATGAGGAGGAAGAGAAGCAGCAGGAGCATCTTTAGGGATCCCTATGATGTCATTGAGGTTTGTTTCATTAATATGGTCCTCTCACAAAGAAAGATGACTTGTTTTAGTCCACCTACTTCCTGTATTAAATAGTGATGTGCAAAATGTTGTGAAAAACCATGGAGCAGGTACGTATAGTGCATCTGCAGGTAAATGAACATCAAATCTCTAAGACAGACTGAAATCTGTATATTTATCACCCTTATGATAAAACCCATGTCAGCCATTGGTTTATGGACTTTGTATTTTGAAGCCTCAACATTTGCTTTATTGCTGTTGCTATGTTGGGACCATATTAGGATGAGGGATCAGAATCTGGAGTCATGCACACTATTGTTTCATTTAGTGTGTATCCATAAGATTCGTACAGCAGATCCAAGTTGTGCCTTGAAAACAGGAAAGTCGTCTGCATAGAGGAGAACTGTAATAGCAGGCTTGTACAAAGTGAGGCTTTGTGCTCACATTTGCTGCAAACACTCATTTTACCCTGTTTTGATGCAGAATTCATTTGAAATCAGGCAAGAACTGGACTTATTTTTTTATAATGTGTTCTTGTGAATTGATTGTGTATCGCATATGTTTGATTTGACTTTCTGCAAGACAACAGTCGTCCGCTGGCCAAAAAAGTTTTCCAAATACCTCCACGTGATCTAGCCTGGATTTAGAAAAGAATAGCAAAAAACATCTGCACCTCCTGCTTCAGATGCAATTTGTGTTTCTGTGTTCAGAGGCAGTGGCGAGAGGGGAGACCTCGGGTCATCCAGCTGGAGAGCCTGACCAGGAGGAGTCGAACATTAACTCAGCTCTTCCAGGGCACCCTGCAGACTCGGCTGTTGGCATCGGCGAGGGATGACGTGAACGCCAAACTGGAGTCCATCACAGGTCAACTGCAGGTATGCGAGTCAGACCTTCTGAGGAGGGTTTCACTTTTCTCTCTTCTTTATAATTGACTCTTTTCTCTCTCTTTCAGCTCCTTGTCTCAGAGTGGGAGGGATTTGAAGCACAAAGGGAGGAACTTGTCGTTTGGTTGGCTGATATGGATGTCCGCCTGAGTGAGGTTGACCAGCTGACAGGAAACACCTGTGAAAAACTGAAACAACTGCAGGTGTGGGCTTGTTTTGATATGACATATATTTGATATGATACATACGTCAGAGACATTGTCCTAAACTGGACTAACAAAGGACCATGAGTACAACATGAAACGTACATTACATAACGTAAGGCTGAAGTTCATTGATCATTTTAATCATAAACTTGTTGTTGAAATGTTTTTACTGAACATGCAAACATCTGCTGATGAAAATGTGTTGATTTATTGGTCTGTTATGAAGCTATTGCTATTTCTAATGTGTTTTATCACTTTCTGATGTTTTATTAATTAAACAATATATGCATTAATTGTTGTGTTATCTGTAGATATAGTATTTATATATATTTATTTATAGTATAGCAAATATATTTAATTATTACTGTTTAAAACACTAATATGTGACATGTATTAGTAGTGATGTTGTGCTGAGGGTTAAAATGCCTTTTTGTCTTTTGGTAACTGCAAAATGACAATAAACCATTAATATGTCTATGCTGTGCTCGTATTTATTTTTACCCTACTCAAATTCAATTTATGATACATTTTATTTTGAAAGATTTAAAATGTTTTTTAAAGAACCATTTGAAGGATCTTTTTAAAAATGGTCCCCACTGTCTTCCTGTCAGTTATTTTCAAGCTTTACTCTTCCCCCCATAACTGATGTATCTAATCTCATTAAAAAATCTAAGTCATCAACCTGTCAACTTGACCCTCTCCCTACTGTGTTAGTTAAAGCCTGTCTTCCCTCGTTAGCTCCTCTCATAACCAATATTATTCATTCCTCCCTGAACACTGGACTTGTTCCTGAAGCACTGAAAAAGGCTTCTGTTATCCTAACTCTCAAAAAGCCTGGTGCAGACCCCAATAACTTTGATCATCTTCGCCCAATATCAAATCTCCCCTTCATTTCAAAAATTCTTGAAAAAGTTGTCGCCGCCCAGCTTCATTTACATCTCAATGACCATAATCTCTATGAACGATTTCAATCTGGTTTCTGCCCCAATCACAGCACAGAAACTGCTTTGTTAAGGATTACCAATGACCTTCTGATGGCAGCTGATTCTGGTCTCCTATCCATCCTCATCCTTCTTGATCTTAGTGCGGCGTTTGATACCATTTCTCACAATATTCTCCTGAACCGGTTAGCTTCCATTGGTATTAGTCACACCCCCCTTGCCTGGTTTACCTCATATCTCTCAGACTGCACTCAGTTTATCCAATTTAAATCCCATTCTTCAACTCTCTATCCTGTGTCTGCTGGTGTGCCCCAGGGTTCAGTATTGGGACCTCTTTTATTCATTACTTACATGCTCCCTCTTGGTTATATATTCCGAAAATATAATATAAATTTTCACTGTTATGTCGATGACACCCAGCTCTACATTTCTTCTAAACCCAATTCATCCCTCCCACCTTCCTCCCTCTCAAACTGTCTTATTGAGATTAGACCCTGGTTCTCCTCCAATTTCCTCAAACTCAACAGTAATAAAACTGAAGTTTTACTTGTTGGTTCACCATCTATCTTATCCAAATCCCACAGTTTTTCCATTAACATTGAAAATTCTCCCACCCTTCCCTCCCCTCAGGTTAAGAGTTTGGGTGTCATACTTGATAATACTCTTTCATTCCAGTCTCACATTAATTACATAACCCGTCTGCTTACTTCCACTTACGTAATATTAACCGACTACGCCCCTTCCTTCCTCCCCATGCTGCTGCCGTCCTTGTTCATAGTCTTATTACGTCCCGTATTGATTACTGCAATTCCCTCCTATTTGGTCTCCCTAAAAAGTCCCTTCATAAACTCCAACTTCTTCAAAATTCTGCAGCTCGGGTCATAACTTGCACTTCGTTAAGTGTTCATATTCCCCCAGTTCTTCAGCAGCTTCACTGGTTGTCCGTAGAAGCCAGGATAAACTTTAAAATCTTACTTCTTACATACAAGTGTCTCCATAAATCTGCTCCTTCATATTTGTGTGACCTGCTCCATATCACCACTGTTTCCCGCCCTCTTAGATCATCATCTGCTATTCATCTTACTGTTCCATCCTCACATCTCATCACTGTGGGGAGCAGAGCTTTCAGTCGCTCTGCTCCTCGGCTCTGGAACTCTCTTCCTCCTGTACTAAGAAATATTGACTCCCTCTTCACATTTAAGACACAGCTCAAAGCACATCTGTTTGAACTGGTTTATTTGCTTTAATGCTGATTTTATCTGTTGTCACGCTCTGTTTTGTAATTTTAACTTATTTTATGTATTTTATGACTATTGTTCCTTTTATTAATTGTGTTTTTTGTAAGGTGACCTTGGGTTTCTGAAAGGTGCCCTCAAATAAAATGTATTATCATTATAATTATTACTATTTAACTAGATTTGTCTCATTACAATCAAAAACTCATATTCAGTTTGACATATGTTCCCACATGTTTGCTGTTCCTGCTGAAATGAAGGTAAAAACAATAATAACATTTATCTAAGTAATGAAACTGGACACATTTTCTCAGTAATAGGATTAAAACCTTTTACAACATCACAATTTGATTCACACAGAAAATGTCCATCATGCTCTGAGCAGAGACAGGAAGAGAGAGAGAGAGAGAGAGAGAGAGAGAGAGAGAGAGAGAGAGAGCGAGAGAGACAGAGCGAGAGAGAGAGAGAGAGAGGAAACGAGATTGGTATTTTGCATGAAGAGAGGAGTAATGGCATAGAAAGGCGCTGCTAAATGTGCTGCTCGTACTAATTACTCATTTTTCACGACACATGAAGCCTGAAGTAACGAGTGAAGAGGAGCAGCTGAAATTAAAAGTGACTGAGCTCCTTCACACAGTGATGAGCTGCAGCTCCTGCGTTCTGTCTTGGATCTAAATCTGTCGCTATCTTTCCTATTTTCAGATCATCTGGAGTCAACTTCCAGCTTTTTTTATTTCGATTCTTCACACAGTGGAATTATTTTTCTAACAAAGGCTTGTCAAGCACAAATACTGCCAGGATGTGGTCTTGCATCACAGACTTCTTCACCTATGAAACCACTAAGTCGGTGGTTGTGAAAAGTTGGACTATTGGAATCATCAACCGTGTTGTCCAGCTCCTCATCATCACTTACTTCATTGGGTGAGTGTTTGCTTGGACTTGGACAGTACCGACATTTATCTGGTTGAATAAAACATCATAACACAAACATGTATTTTAAAGGCTTTGCTGTTCAGTGTTCTGGATTAGTTGTTACATTAGGAAGGTTTAATTCTTCACTTTATTACTTTATATTTTATTATCTTTATAAAGCCACAGTTGTGTTGGTTAAATACATCGTTCATGTTTTACATAAAACCTCTTTGTTACTAGGAAAAGTAACCCATTCACTCAGCTGTAAAAGAAAGCTAACGAAGCATGCTTAATCATCCAAGTAAGGAAACCCCAGAAAGTTGATTTGGCTCATTTGAACGTAGCATTTTGAATGGTCATGATCATGAAACTGAGCTCACGAGCCATTGTTAGTCAGTGTACTAGGTTTGGTCTTCATACAGATGTACTGTAAATCTAACAAACCTTCATGTATTACTACAGTTTGTGGCTCTGAGAGTTAGTGTCTCAGTCCGAGTACTTAGGAATTACAACTGATTACTCGCTCTAATTTAAACGTCAGCAACTGGTGAAAAAATTGAAATTGAAACTTGATCCTTTTCGTCATTTGAGGCAAGAAAGATGTGATTTGTATGCATGCATGCTCTGCTTATGCTGGATTCTGTTCATCGTGAGCTTCCTTACACACTCTAAACCTCTTACTGTCGGGTTGGGTGGTTATGTCGTAGACTCAACCTCTGGTATGTTCTTATTTATCAGGCTATTCTTATTTACAAACTAGCACCCATCAAAAAAGTATGGGAAGCTACTGTTTTGGGTGCCAAGAATTGTTCTTCTTTCTCAGAGATTCACAGTAAATTTGGAAAAAGAGCATGCAGCTCCTTCCTCCTGGAATCAGCTGGGGAACCAACTGGTCTCACTCAATGAATTTAAAGTAAATGTAAACAACTTGAATGCAGTTAATTCAGGCTCTTTGACTGTGCTTTACTGTTGTATGGATATGCATGCTCTATTAGTTTATGCAACGCATGATTGTCCTGCTGTCCGTCTTGGCCAGGTAAAAGAGATTTTTAATGTGAAGAGTTTGTCGTTTTCCTGTTTTCATAAAGGTAAAAATAATAATAGCAATACTGTGGAGAACAGTCAGAATTGTTCTTTTGGTCCATAGCTGATGAAAAATGGAAATAGCTTCTTGGTCTGAAAGTACCTTGAACACGAATTATTTGTAGTAGCCAGCAGGGGGCAGAATCCTCTGGTTCTGAAAAGACTTGTACATATTTTCCTGTGACTGTAGAGGTCAACAAACAGGATTGTCCAGTCCCACTGGCTAATGTCTTGCAATTAAGAAGTAATTAGCCTCTGAGCATGTGGTGTCCACACTTACCCTGCCTTTTTTTAATCACAGTCTCCAACACTGAGGTGCTGATGTGAACATTCTGAGCTTAGCTTCCTCACTAATGCTTTTCCAACCAGTTACTGTGAGAAGCCACTTTTTTTATGCCCAATTTCTGTTGGAGTCTCTGTCATGCTGGAAGCTAGCCATGTTTCCTCCTTCAAGCACAGGCCGGGGAGGACTGGTGGCAGCTATCTTTTACTCCAGCTCATGAAATAACCAAAGACCCAGACAGGAAGCAGGAGTTTACATTTGGAAGCTTGACTCTAAGCCTCGAATACACTAATTAAAAAACTCTAAAAATAGTTTTGTTTGTTGCTTTCTGTTGTTTATCCCCTTTAATCAGAGTTTCTATTTGAATTCTCTTTTACCTGATTTAATGCTCATTTCAGATAAAATAATTATAGTGGGTGATTAAATTTTCATATAGGTACTGAAATCAACAGCCTAAACACTGCATTTAATCTATTATTAGACCCAGTTGGCTTTAATCACACTCTGGGCCTCATTCTGACACAAGGCATAGGAAATGGACATTAGTGAATACTGTTTAATGTCTGATCTTTTCTTAATAAAGTTTACATGTGCAAAAATGGACTACAAGAAAAAAAAAGAGAACCTCAAATCAGAAGTGCTTGACTTCCTTGTACAACTTACAGACACGGGCCTTAAAACAGATAGCTCTAGAGAGCAAATGGCATCTCACTAATTTAGAAATTCGTTTTTTCTTTCTTTTTAAGGCCATCAGTGAAGATAGGACTTATTTATCACTGAGTGAAGTAAATGAGTACATCTCCAGGTTTCTCGTCAGAGCTGTAACCAGGCTGATGAAAACTCAGAGCGCTGTTCAGCCCAGCATTCCTTTATCCTTAAACAGTAACCACTCCATCAATTTCTTCACAGATAACATTTTAACCATTAAAGAAAGAAATATTGATGACCATCTCACAGACATTATGTCCAAAACTTTCATTACTACTGATATTTATTTAGACTCGTTTTCTTAGATTGTTTGAGTAATTTGATTACTTCCTCCAACATATCTTTTAGACCCCATTCCTACAAGACTGCTCAAAGACATCCCACCATTAACTAATCCCTTTATCTTAAATATGATCAAAATATCTTTACTCCCTAACTTCTCTTAATATCACGTGACCAGCTGTCTTATATATCTCTGACCTTCCTTTTATCAATTGTTGAACGAGTAGTTGTAAAACAACTGTTCATCTGTAGATATATGGTTTTGTTGAAGTCAGTCAGAGCTCATCACAGCACAGAAACAGCACTAGTGAAAATACTGAATAATCGTACGGCCTCTGACAGTGGACTCATGCCTGTGCATGTCCTGGTAGACCATCGCTGATCTCAACATTGTACTGCACAGATTAGAACATGCCGTGGGTATGAAGGCCACTGCAGTGGTTTGAATCATGTCTATGTAACAGACTCCAGTGTGTTTATGTAAATGTCTTCTTCACATACCGAGGTTAATTATGGAGTTCCACAGGGTTCTGTGCTGAGACCAGTTGTCTGGCCATCGTGGCTCAAGAGTTGGGAGTTCGCCTTGTAATCGGAAGGTTCTCGACAGTCTCGGTCGTTGTGTCCTTGGGCAAGACACTTCACCTGTTGCCTACTGGTGGTGGTCAGAGGGCCCAGTGGCGCCAGTGTCCGGCAGCCTTGCCTCTGTCAGTGCGCCCTAGGGTGGCTGTGGCTACAATGTAGCTTGCCATCACCAGTGTGTGAATGTGTGTGTGAATGGGTGGATGACTGGATGTGTAAAGCGCTTTGGGGTCCTTAGGGACTAGAAAAGCGCTATATAAATACAGGCCATATTTACATTATTTTACATTATTACTGCTATGCAGATGATACTCAGCTTTATCTGTACATGAAGCCATATGAGACACACCGATTAGTTAAACTACAGAAAAAAACACTAATAGATGAAGAAAACTGAACTGAATTGTTTATGCTAGCGATTCCTTCTTAGACTTAGTCTCTCCTACACCGATTGGCACATAGGATAACTAATGACTTCCAACGACTCCGGTCATTTGTGGTTAGCTCAGCTTCCCAGATGATGCCAACAATGTTCAGATCTTTAACGTCTTCACTTCAGTCTACGACATGGTTGCTCAGTAGCCACTGATGCCTGTCCCAAACCCAGAGGTTAGAAGGAATGGGCATGCACCCCGTAAAAAGTTATCTTGCTACAGAATCAGCTCATGATATCTCGATGTTAGGGATTAGTAGACTCCATTTCTAATTTGATATTAGCTGCTGCTGTTGACTGAAGCCAAAACTGAGCATGAGTATCACGTTCTGTTTTTATTTATTTATTTAACATAACACAAAAGGTTTTTAACCTCCTAAGACCCCAACTCTTCCATGACATGTATTTTTAATTTCTCTTTGATATTTGGACATATTTGGGCCCAATGAATGTAAAAACAAAGAATTACCAGATTCTTTTTTAACCTTATTTTTGTTTTTAAGAAAAATAAGAGCCACATATGAGGATATTCGTTTTAAATTTTGATAGAACAGTAGCAGTATAATGTCCTCGTAAGTGGATGTCAGGCCCATGTAGAGCAAAATTGAGTATTTTAGCCTAAAAACCCCAAAATGTGATGTCCACATATGTGGACGCCAGGTCCTAGGAGGTTAAGCGATGAAAAGGCCTGTACAAAGCATTTCAGAGGGTCGCCAGATTTTTTTTAAAGTTGAAAAATTCCAAACTCTCAGGTGACGTCTTGCAGTTCTGTAAGTAGAACATGCAATAAGTCCAAATGGCTTTGGTGGGAACGGACGCCCATAAACCATCCGTTCTAACATGCAGTCAAAACTGTGTAAGGGTTCATTTTAGACCTAAACAAGATGTTTTATTAAACTGACAGTTTTGCTGCACACACCACAGCAAACAAGCACCAAAGGTAAGAATCCAATAAACCTGAATACTTAGTGAACTCTGTCAGAAAACATGGTTTCCATTGGTAGTATGAATCCTGTTCTCCTGGCTGAAGTCTCACATTTAACAACTTCTGTTTCTTAATGTGGATTTTTGATCTTTATACTGCCTCACTAGAGGCTAAATCACACTGAGAATAATGAGAATAATATGAGAGTAATCACACTTGTCTGCTCTGCAAATTCTCATAGTGACTTCTCAATAGGTCATTCATTTCATTATTTATTTCCAATCAAAAGACCTCAACTCTTAATTATTCTGAAAAGAAAACTCTGAGCTAATGATCACAGATTAGCAGATCTAACTGAATTCCTTTGTAGTGTCTTACAGCGAGCATTTTCAGTGCACTATCCCTGATTGTAGCTAGTGGCAAGAAGGGTTGTTTTTTTAAGTATAATGATGCTTATGATTACATTTTGGCATGCGTCACTCTCTATGTAATGTTTCAGATGGGTGTTTCTCACTGAGAAGGCCTACCAGATTAGAGACACGGCGATTGAATCCTCTGTGATGACCAAGGTCAAAGGCTTTGGAATCTACAATAACAAGGTTATGGATGTAGCAGACTACGTCACTCCTACACAGGTGTGTGTGTATGGACGAATGTAAGGACTGACTGAGTGAAGATGAGATACTGACAGACTGCATTTGTATCTCCTGCAGGGAGCTTCGGTGTTCTGCATCATCACTAAACTGATTACTACAGAGAACCAAGTCCAAGGATACTGTCCTGACGTAAGTCATCATCACCACGACTAACAGATCATCACTCAGTCCTGGGGCTCATTTACTTTACAGATACACAAAGCCAATGTTGGCTACGTGCTAGTTGTAAACACAATGCTTTCCCTTTTGGAAAAAGCAGTAGTATCTCACCCTGTACAAAAAAGGACAGCGCTCCATTACTTTAACCAGCTGCTGTGATGTGATATAAAGATATAAAGGAATTTGCTGCATTTCTAACTGAAGTCACGATAAAATATGACTCCTTTCTTATTGTTGGGGATTTTAATATTCATGTGTGCTGTCCAGATAAGCCCATGGTTAAAGACTTTTTGAATCTTACTGATTCCTTTAATTTAGTTCGATGTGTGTCTGCACCCACGCAACAGTGTGGCCACACTCTCGATCTGGTTTTAGCCTACTCATTGCCTGTTTTTAATCTGAAAGTCTCCGATCCTGTTTTTTCTGATCATATGCCGGTTCTGTTTGACATCTCTTTATCTAGAAATGAATTCAGGGGGCTTGTCCCTGCAAAGACATCTCGTTTGTTAAATTCTTCCACGGCAGCACGGTTCTCCACCTACTATAATCAGTTCTCCATTCCTGAGACACTCCAATACGTAGAGGAACTCAGTTTTTGGTTTCATACCACTTGTCAGACTGTCTTGGATATTGTTGCTCCTCTAAAAATTAAGCATCCTAAGACAAAGCTTGAACCCTGGTTGAACGATGAAACCCGTGCTGCGAGGCGTGAATGTCGTAGGGCTGAGCGGAGATGGAAAAAAGATAACTTACAGGTCTCTTTACAAAGTTTAAGAGAGTGCTGGGCCTTATATCAGCTTACAATAAAAGAAGCAAAGCGGAAACACTTTGCAAATATTATTATGGTGAATTATCAGAAACCACACATATTGTTTAAGTCAATTGAGACTATTTTAAGCCCTCCCTCTGCTCTTAGTTTTGAGCCTTCACTTGAAATGTGTGAAAGGTTTCTGCACTTCTTTATAAACAAGGTAGCCTCGGCTAGGGCGCAGATTATTTTGCCCACATCTGACCCCTCTGATCTTCCAGTTTGCTCAGCTGTCTTTCAACAGTTTGAGTCGGTTACTCTTGCTCAGCTACAGGAGGTGGTAGTTCATTTAAAGCCTGTAGGCTCACCTTATGATCCTATCCCTCCCCTTTTTCTGAAAGAAGTTTTTTCTACCATAGGTCCAACCATTTTAACCATTTTAAATAGCAGCCTTACTTCAGGTGTGGTTCCAAAGAATTTCAAAGATGCAATTGTGCAACCACTTCTTAAGAAACCTGGGCTAGATACAAACGCTGTTGAGAATTTTAGACCAATATCTAAGCTGCCCTTTTTATCTAAAGTCTTGGAAAAAATTGTATATGACCAATTGATCTCATACTTGAATGCACAAAATGTTCAGGAGATTTTTCAATCTGGTTTTAAAGCAATGCATAGCACTGAATCAGCACTTTTAAGAATTTTTAATGATATATTTTTATCATGTGATTCTGGTGAAAGTGTCATTCTTATTTTACTCGATTTAACTGCTGCATTTGACACTGTAGACCATGAAATTTTAATCTCACGTTTGGAGCAGTGTGTCGGTATAACAGGTGTGGCTCTGAAATGGTTCAGGTCTTACTTAACAAACCGAACCTTTTCAGTTTGCTTAGGAAACTGTGAGTCCTCCCGAGCTCCGCTGTCTCACGGAGTACCACAGGGTTCCATTCTGGGCCCTATCCTGTTGTCACTTTATTTACTTCCATTGGGCTCAATTTTTAGAAAACACAGACTCTCGTTTCACTGTTATGCAGATGACTGCCAGATTTATGTTCCTCTTAAAAAGAAAGATGGGTCGTCTGTAAATCGTTTACAAACATGTCTGGAGGACGTCAAGTCGTGGTTGGCGCTAAACTTTCTTTGTTTTAATGGTTCTAAAACTGAAGTAATGGTGTTCAGACCTGCCTCCACTGCTGTTCCGTGTGTTGATTTGCAATCCCTGAAATCATTCTGTAAACCAGAGATTGTTAATCTGGGTTTTAAAATGGATCCTGAGCTTAAGCTTGAAAGCCAGATTGGGTTGGTTGTAAGGTCTAGTTTCTTTCATCTGAGGCAACTGGCCAAAATTAAGCACTTTCTTACGAGACAGCAATTTGAAACAGTAATCCACGCTTTTGTAACCGTTCGGCTGGATTACTGTAATTCTCTTTATTTTGGGGTGAGTCGGTCTTCTGTTTTTCGACTGCAGTTAGTCCAGAATGCTGCTGCACGCCTTTTAACTGGCACTCATAGATACGAGCATATCACCCCAGTTTTATATTCACTTCATTGGCTGCCCGTGCATTTTAGGATCCATTTTAAGATGCTTTTATTTGTTTTTAAATGTTTGTCCAATGCTGCCCCTGTGTACCTCTCTGAGCTTCTTCATCCATACATACCTTCCCGGTCCCTCAGGTCGGCAGACCAGCTCCTCCTGAGTGTGCCCAGGACTAATCGTAAGCTCAGAGGGGATCGGGCGTTTGCTGTGGCAGCACCAAAATTGTGGAATGAGTTGCCTTTACATGTTAGACAGGCACCTTCCTTATCTGTTTTTAAATCACGTCTTAAAACATATTTATTTACCTTGGCTTTTAGCACAGCAGGACTTGTTGATGTCTCTTAATACGTTTCTTATTAATTATATTACTTTTAATTTTAAGATATTTTATATGTAATTTAAACTGTTTCCTCTCTGTTTTATATTTGTAGCACTTTGGTCAACATAGTTGGATGTAAAGTGCGTTATAAATAAAGATGCTATGCTATGCTATGCTATGCTATGTGAGTGGATTTAGAGAGACGTCGGTGTCAATACAACTGCTGCACATGATGAGAAAATTAAAAATTAATTATAAAATGTATGCACGTATTTGAGGGATGTAAAAAACTAAACACTGTACTGTAAAACAGCTGTGATGCAGCTTTAATGTTCTCTTCACATGTCACTGTATTTTATCCAGAGTGAAAAAAGAAAGTTTCTTTGTACAGACGACAGAAACTGCACAAAGCACATCAATAAGCCGGCAAGTTATGGTGAGATACTTTGTCTTTATCATGCAGTAACAATATTTCACGTTAAAATGATCTGTTGATGACTAGATTTATGTGCATTAATATGTTGAAGTGTTTTACTTTGGACCTTGTACCTGTATTTTCTTTTCTACTCAGGAATTGCTACAGGGAGGTGTGTTCCTTTTAATGCCATGATCAAGACGTGTGAGATTAAGGGTTGGTGTCCTGCTGAGATCGACACCATCAAGCCGTAAGATGATGCTCTGCATGTGGTAAAGAGCTTTTTAGTAGTGATGTGTCGGTTGCAAACGACACGAGCCGGATCTTTGAAGTGAACGATGCTCCTTATCGCGAGCCGTGGGGTTTTTCTTTCTCTCTCTCTCTCTCGCACTTTTTTCCGCTTCACTCCGCATGCAAGCCGTGTGCTTTGCACTGGGCAGAGGGGGGAGGGGCAGTAGTTACACTCGCAGTAGCACAGGAACAGAGCGGGAGGGAAGGAGAGAGAAAGAGAGCCAGGGACAACAACGTCACATTAGAAAGGTATAGTAATCATCCACAACTATTTTCAGTTGCAGATGATAAAGGATTCAGAAAGTTTATTCATGCAGGTCCATATGACAGAGAATATGCATCTTCTTTTTGTTTTCATATTATAATTTATATTTAATTGTGTTGTGGTTTGCAGTGTTTTGTGTTGTTTCACTTTAAATTTGTTTAAAAGGAAAAAGCTGAAAATTTTAATAGTTAAAAGTTGAAATGTGAATAGTTGGTTTTTGTATTATATGATTTATTTATTACATTTTATGTGGATTGAATAAATAAAAGTATATTTACGGTACCCTAGAGACAAAGCACATACAAACTCCAAAACATGTAAAAACTGTACAAAAGACAACAGCGGTGCTCCAGAATGCTGGGCGCAGTGGTGAGCGTTTGTTACCTAGTGGCTACACAAGCCAGGAAGTACCAAGTTTGTATGTGCTTTTTGGAGTTTGTACGTGTTTTGTCTCTAGGGGGCACCGCATATATTTATATATAAACATACATAGATAAAACCACTTTTTCTTTTACATTAGTAATTCCTTTTGTGCAAAATTTTATATTATTGTTAATAATAAATTAATTAAAGCAACAAAACAACCTGAAGAGCCGGTTCGGAGCTGAAAGAACCGGTTCTCTAAAAAGAGCCAAAAATCCCATCACTACCTTTTAGCAGGCTTTCCCATATGGAAAAGATATTTATAAATCTTATAAAGTTTGTATCTGTCTTGTGTGAAACTTGTACGAAAAGCATACAAGAGTGAAAACAGATATAAGATCCCTAGAAAAATTTGATAAATGAAACTTGTATGTTTTGGATACTTCCTGGAACAATATCTGAAAGTAATGAGAAAGTGGCCACATGAGTAAATCATATAAGCCTTATATGATTCACTATATGAAGTAGGCCACATCTGATGCAAGTTTTTACTATTCCTTTTCAATTCAATTCAATTTTATTTATATAGCGCCAAATCACAACAAAAGTCGCCTCAAGGCGCTTCATAGATACAGAGAAAAACCCAACAATCATATGACCCCCTATGAGCAGCACTTTGGCGACAGTGGGAAGAAAAAACTTAACAGGAAGAAACCTCCGGCAGAACCAGGCTCAGGGAGAGGCGGGGCCATCTGCTGTGATTGGTTGGGGTGAGAGAAGGAAGACAGGATAAAAGACATGCTGTGGAAGAGAGACAGAGATTAATAACAGATATGATTCAATGCAGAGAGGTCTGTTAATACATAGTGAGTGAGAAAGGTGACTGGAAAGGAAAAACTCAATGCATCATGGGAATCCCCCGGCAGCCTACGTCTATTGCAGCATAACTAAGGGACAATTCAGGGTCACCTGGTCCAGCCCTAACTATATGCTTTAGCAAAAAGGAAAGTTTGAAGCCTAATCTTGAAAGTAGAGATAGTGTCTGTCTCCTGAATCCAAACTGGAAGCTGGTTCCACAGAAGAGGGGCCTGAAAACTGAAGGCTCTGCCTCCCATTCTACTTTTAAATACTCTAGGAACAACAAGTAGGCCTGCAGAGCGAGAGCGAAGTGCTCTAATAGGGTGATATGGTACTACAAGGTCATTAAGATAAGATGGGGCCTGATTATTTAAGACCTTGTATGTGAGGAGCAGGATTTTGAATTCTGGATTTAACAGGAAGCCAAAACAGGAGAAATCTGCTCTCTCTTTCTAGTCCCTGTCAGGACTCTTGCTGCAGCATTTTGGATTAGCTGAAGGCTTTTCAGGGAGTTTTTAGGACTTTCTGATAATAATGAATTACAGTCGTCCAGCCTGGAAGTAATGAATGCATGAACTAGTTTTTCAGCATCACTCTGAGACAGGATATTTCTAATTTTAGAGATGTTGCACAAATGGAAGAAAGCAGTCTTACATATTTGTTTAATATGTGCGTTGAAGGACATGTCCTGGTCAAAAATGACTCCAAGGTTCCTCACAGTGTTACTGGAGGCCAAGGTAATGCCATCCAGAGTAAGAATCTGGTTAGATACCATATTTCTAAGCTTTTCAGGGCCGAGTACAATAACCTCAGTTTGATCTGAATTAAGAAGCAGAAAGTTAGCGGCCATCCAGGTCTTTATGTCTTTAAGACATTCCTGCAGTTTAACTCATTGGTGTGTGTTATCTGGCTTCATGGACAGATAGAGCTGGGTGTCATCTGCATAGCAGTGTAAATGTATGCTATGTCTTCTGATGATGCTGCCTAAGGGAAGCATGTATAATGTAAACAGAATTGGTCCTAGCACTGAACCCTGAGGAACTCCATAATTAACCTCAGTGTGTGAAGAGGACTCTCCATTTACATGCACAAACTGGAGTCTATTAGATAGATATGATACAAACCACTGCAGCGCAGTACCTGTAATACCTACAGCATGTTCTAATCGCTCTAATAGGATATTATGGTCGACAGTATCGAACGCTGCACTGAGGTCTAGCAGGACAAGCACAGAGATGAGTCCACTGTCAGAGGCCATAAGAAGATCATTTGTAACCTTCACTAAAGCTGTTTCTGTGCTGTGATGAGCTCTGAAACCTGACTGAAACTCTTCAAATAAACCATTCCTCTGCAGATGATCTGTTAGCTGTTTGACAACTACTCTTTCAAGGATTTTTGATATAAAGGAAGGTTGGAGATTGGCCTATAATTAGCTAAGACTGCTGGGTCTAGAGATGCTTTTTGAGTAAAGGTTTAACTACAGCCAGCTTGAAGGCCTGTGGTACATAGCCGATTATTAGAGATAGGTTGATCATATTTAAGATCGAAGCATTAATTAATGGCAGGACTTCTTTGAGCAGTTTTGTAGGAATGGGGTCTAAAAGACACGTTGATGGTTTGGAGGAAGTAATTATTGAAGTTAACTCAGAAAGATCAATTAGAGAAAAAGAGTCTAACTTAACATCAATGGTACTAAGAGTAGCTGTAGATAATATTACATCTGTGGGATGATTATTGGTAATTTTTTCTCTAATGATAAAAATGTTATTTGTGAAGAAGTTCATGAAGTCATTACTAGTTAACGTTAAAGGGATGGTTGGCTCAACAGAGCTCTGACTGTTTGTCAGCCTGGCTACAGTGCTGAAGAGAAACCTGGGGTTGTTCTTATTTTCTTCAATCAGTGATGAATAGTAAGATATTCTGGCTTTGCGGAGGGCTTTCTTATAAAGCAACAAACTATCTCTCCAGGCTAAATGATGATCCTCTAAATTTGTGACATGCCATTTCCTCTCCAGATTACGAGTCGTCTGCTTTAGGCTACGTGTTTGAGAATTATTCCACAGAGTCAGGTACTTCTGATTAGAGACCTTAGTTTTCACCGGAGCTACAGTATCCAGAGTTGTACGTAGTGAGGAGGTGAAATTATTAACAAGATAATCGACCTCTGTTGGGGTAGCGTTCAGATAGCTGCTCTGCTCTGTGTTGGTACAGGGCATTGAAGATGATAACAGTGGGTGGATTATATTCTTAAACTTAGTTACAGCGCTTTCAGAAAGACATCTACTGTGATAAAGTCTACTCTCCACCACTGTGTAATCAATTATTGTAAATGTAAATGTTATCAGGAAATGATCAGACAGGAGAGGGTTTTCAGGAAACACTGTTAAATGTTCAGTTTCTATGCCATATGTTAAAACAAGATCTAGAGTGTGATTAAAGTGGTGGGTGGGTTCTTTTACATTTTGACAGAAGCCAATTGAGTCTAATAACAGATTAAATGCCATGTTGAGGCTGTCATTTTAGCATCTACATGGATGTTAAAATCACCCACAATAATTATTTTATCTGAGCTCAGAACTAAATTAGATATAAAGTCTGAGAAATCAGACAGAAACTCTGTGTAAGGCCCAGGTGGACGATAGATGATAACAAGTAAGACTGGTTTCTGAGTTTTACAGCTGGGGTGGACGAGGCTAAGCATCAGGCTTTCAAATGAATTAAAAGTCTGTCTTGGTCTTTCATTAATTAATAGGCTGGTGTGAAAAATTGCTGCCACACCTCCCCCTCGGTCTGTGCTTCGAGATTTCTGATAGTTAGAATGACTCGGGGGTGTTGATTCATTTAAACTAACATAATCATCCTGCTGCAACCAGGTTTCTGTAAGGCAGAGTAAATCGATTTGTTGATCAATTATTAAGTCATGTACTAACAGAGACTTGGAGGAGAGAGACCTAATATTTAATAATCCACATTTCACTGTTTTACTCTTTGGTTCTGATGTGGATACTGTATTGTTCTTTCTTTGTGATTGTTTATGTTTAAGTTGTTTGTTGCTGGTTTTTAGTTTGTTTTTTGTCTTTTTGGAAGCTGACACAGTCTCTATGGAGATGGGTTTTTGGGGGGGTAGCAGGAGGAGAGAAGCTGCAGAGAGGCGTGTAAGACTGCAACTCTGCTTCCTGGTCCCAACTCTGGATAGTCATATTTTGGGGAGTTTAATAAATTTGTCCATATTTCTAGAAATGAGAGCTGCTCCATCCAAAGTGGTATGGATGCCGTCTCTCCTAACAAGACCAGGTTTCCTCCAGAAGGTTTGCCAATTATCTATGAAGCCCACATCGTTTCTGGGACACCACTCAGACAGCCAGCAATTTAAGGAGAACATGCGGCTAAACATGTCACTCCTGGTCTGATTGGGGAGGGGACCAGAGAAAACTACAGAGTCCCACATTGTTTTAGCAAAGTTACACACCGATTCAATATTGATTTTAGTGACCTCCGATTGGCGTAACCGGGTGTCGTTACTGCCGACGTGAATTATGATTTTACTGAATTTATGTTTACCCTTAGCCAGTAGTTTTAAATTTCCTTCAATGTCGCCTGCTCTGGCCCCTGGAAGACAATTGACTATGGTTGCCGGTGTCTCTAGCTTCACATGTCTGAGAACAGAATCACCAATTACCAGAGTTTGACCCCCGGCGGGTGTGTCGCCGAGTGGGGAAAAATGGTTAGACACATGAACGGGTTGGTGGTGTACCTGGGGCTTCTGTTCAGGACTATGCTTCCTCCTCACCGTCATCCAGCCGCCCTCTTTCCCCAGCTGCTTGGGGTCTGCCGGGAAACAGCTAGCGGGGCCTACGCTATCTTCGGCTGCACCAGCTACAGGGGCCTGGCTAGCTACGGGTGAATGAAGGGTTCGAATCAGAGTCTCCAATTCAGTAATCCTGGCCTCCAGAGCTGCAAATATGCTACATTTGTTACAGATATCATTACTGCTAAAGGAGGCCGAGGAGTAACTAAACATCTGACACAATGAGCAGGAAAGTGCAGGAGGGACAGGTGAAGTAGCCATGGTGCTAACAAGTCGGCTACGAGCTAAGCTAAGCTAGCGAAACACCAAAGACACAGTGAGCTGGTAGGCGTACACCCGCTCTGACTGCTATGCTTATAAAAACACTGACAGTGTGAGAGGTCGGATGATCTGATATCCTCGTGTTGGTGTTGTTCCCAGACCATCATGAAAATGTTGTTCCAGGTTCAACATTGCAAGTGACCAATCACATTGTTGTGACGTTATTCCTTTGCGCGCCAAGCCATTCGTGAATTTATGAAATTCCAATGTTGCAAGGACAATATTAATTCTGCTTACTGTTTATTAAAGGGTTACGGTTAGGGTTAGGGTCAGGGTCCGTTGATCGGCGGACAGAGGCGGTTTCACGCAGCTTAAGTACAGTTTTTTGTTTTACGCCGGTTTTTCCCGAAGTCGCAAAGGTATGACGTCACAACATTCTGATTGGTCACTTGCAATGTTGATCCTGGAACAACATTTAGTATGATGATCTGGGAACAACACCAACACGAGGATATCAGATCAACCGTGAGAGGTCACAGTTATCCTGATAGCAAGAACAATTCTGCAACACTATGATCCATGACCAGTGAGACCAATGCTCACTGGTCAGTGTTGAAACTGACCTCCCAACCCATTGTTCCTTCAGTGCTGCTAGTTTCAGTCATCATGCAAATGTCCCGTTTATAAGGTTGGAAACCTGCAGTCAGCTGAGACTGAAGATGAAACGTTTCTCAAACATCCAGATGAACAGAATCAGAGACAAGTTTTATAAATCACTAACTTTGGTCCACCAGTGTAAACGAGGGGGGAAAATAGACTTTTAAAAAAAATATTTCAGCACCCCTACTGTAGTGTCTGTAACACTATTAAACTGCAGTTTTGTGTATTATATTTTTCTAGCTTTATTTTTATAGAAATGCAGAGTTTTGTTGGCCGATTCTGTTTTCCAACGTTTTTGTTAGTGTGACCAACCAGTTTGTGTTTATACTGGTTTTCTTTCTAATAACTAGAAGGAAATATGCTTATCTTTAGTGTAAGGTATTATTTTCATAGCTAAAGTAATGATTAGAATTACAACTTTGCCAAACTGCAGCAGGTTATAGATTTTTCTGCTTTCATCCGTCTTATTTTACTTCACCCAACAAAAGCAGTTGCAGCAGATTTATGTAGCAACATTTGTATCACATACCTACAAGATGCCTTAAAAGATACCTGTTTCTCTTTTTCATTCGTGTCTTTCATTTTCCTCATAACTGGATCCTTTATCTCAGGGGCGGGGCAATCCACTGTCCTGCAGGTTTTAGATGTCCCCCTGGGACGGCACACCTGAGGCTTGGAGTTCCCCACACCTGCTTTATCTTATTGATTATTTGTGCTAGCCTGTGGCTGGCTTCAAGCTCCAGCTTTAGTTTTAGCCACTTTGCATTTTTTAGCAATTAAAATAACCATGTTCAGCTGCATGAGTATAATATCTGATTAGGTTTGTTCTTATGAACATTATCACAGTGGTTCCCCTGCATTTTACTTTGGTCTGTGCATCTTCACTCACAGTGAAGAGCTTCCACACTAAGGACATATCAGTGCGTGCACGGCTATTTGCATGGGCTGCTGCGTGGGTGCTGTGCATGCATGAAATGGATGAGCTAATAATTGGACAAGCATGATACAAGCGAGCCGGTCACCAGCCGAGAACATCGTCCGGTTCTCGTCCCCGGCAGTCAGTCGGTGCATTTTTTAATTAAATATATGTTAAGTAAATTCTGTCTTTCCTGTGACTCTGTGTGACGTTTTCATGTTTGTCTGTTCTCCCCTATGCAGCACACCAATGATGGAAACAGAAAATTTCACCATCTTCATCAAAAACAGCATCCGCTTCCCGACCTTCAACTACACCAAGTATCACACACCCTTATATGTTGACATTAAGGCTCGTCTGTAACATCTGTTTGTTTGTTTAACAAGGACAAATTATTCTGTTTTCACATTATTGCTCACTTTAATGAAGAAATGTTATATTCAGACTACTGAGTTGTGAAGAGAACGCTTTATCCCCGATAACTGTCACTCTGAATGCACTGGCACTAACACTGGAGTTGACATTTGCAAAGCATTCAATGCAAAACACTGTCAGCTCTGCATTCAAGCCAAGGATGCAAAATGAATATGAATCAGTGTTGATATAACTGCACAGTACCGCCAATTTAAAGGGAAAATTAAGGACTGTGAATAGATGGAGAGATCAGTTTCACTGAGCAGGAAAGGGTTCTGCTGTTTTTGCAGGGATGAAACCCCAACAGGTGACATTAATTAGCTAGCATTAGCATCTGTGTAATTCACTGTTTCACTCATGCTTCAATGTAAAGTGTAATGTTAGCCAAGCACCAGACTGAGCAACGGCAGCCTGCTCTGACAGGATGAGACACACTGGCTAATTCAGTTGAAAGCTGTTATGTCATTATCACAGAGAAGTGTGTGCTACAGGAGGAGTCTCCATCTTTGTGCATACTTGTCACGTCTCAGATCATCAGACATATTTTATATTAGCCAAAGATAACTTGTGTGAATACAAAATGAGGTTTTTAATGATTGTTTCTTTTATAAATGTAACAAAACCGTTCAAAACTGGCCTGTGTGGAGAAAATCGCCCACTAAACCTAATAACTGGTTTTGCTACGTTGGCAGCAAGGCTTGGAATGAAGAGTTTGTGATAACTGGTCACACTAAAGCATCTCAATCTGGCAGAAGTCGGGAATTTGACTTGGTGTTCAGAGAATGACTTCCTGGTGTGTTTTGGATGTCCTGCTTGCACCGAGTGCACAGCTTGTTGGCTGAATAGTCTGCTTCAGGACTTTTTGGTAGTGACCAGACCATCACACCACCATCACCACTATGTTTGATGTGTATTTTACAAAATGCACATCATACCAAACCTTTAATGGGATGCAAACCTTCCAAAAGAAATACAATCTTTGCACCACCCCTTGAAAATTGCTTTGTAACCCTTTCCACACTGACAGATATCAATGACTTTGATTCTGAGCTGTTTCTTTAGGTACTGGCATGCTGCTGTTTGAGAACTCTTAGGCTACTTCACTTTGTTAGACAGGTAATCAGGTAATTTCTTGAATCAACAGTTCTGGCTTTAATCAGATTTGAGTCGAACAAAGTGAACTCTGCTTTCCAAAAGAAGCGGTTAACCACAGTAGTACATAATCGAACAACATTTATCCTCCGATTAATAAAATCATGACTTAAAAAACACATTTTGTATTCAGTCAAGTTATGTTTGTCTAATATTACATTTTTTGATGATCCGAAACATGCAAGTGTGACAAATATGAAGCAACTTGAAAATAAGAAAGGGGGCAAATACTTTTTCATGTCACTGTATCTGTTCAGAGTTAAGCCACAATTATACTTTTGTAAAAGTCAATCTGAAAATGGCACAATTATAGTTCAGAGACGCTTTGGCATGTGGCCATTATGCACAGCTGTAGCATGTACTTTTTGGTGATCATTTGGTGACATTACTGAAGTCATTTGCAAACCAAAACATGCAGTAATATTTTAGACATTTTCATTTAAGACAAAGGACTTTGTACCAGGCCAACTGAGAGGAAATGTACTTGTCCAAAGGGCAGGTGCCACAAAAGTTAGTGTCGAGCCCAGAAATGATTAAATCTTACTGTTAGAATGATTGTCATATTTAAGGCTGACATATTGATGTGTTTGTTGGCAGAGGGAACTTCCTTCCTAACATCACGAAAAAATATATCAGTGAGTGTAACTTTGACATGGTCAACAACACCTACTGCCCGATCTTCAGAGTGGGAGATGTCGTCCGCTACGCCCAGCAGAACTTCACTAATCTGGCAGAACATGTACAGACCAAGCCTGTGTGTGTGTGTGTGGGGGGGGGGGGGGTGTCCACTGGTTTTGGTGGGATTTTACCAGGATGGAAACTGACTTACGAGTGCTGGTTAGCTATTGCTTTACTTCAGTTTTATGCAGCCCTAACTATAAGCTTTATAAAGAAAAAACTTAATAAAGCCTAATTTTAGAAGCAGATGAGGGACTCTCTCCTGAACACAAACTGAAAGCTTGTTCCACAGGAGAAGAGCCTCATAGCTAACAGGTCTGCCTCCCATTTAACTTTTAGAAACTCTAGGAACCACAAGTCAGCCTCCAACCTGTTTGGTAGTGAATAGTCTTTAAGAGGCTTCATAGTTTCATAGTGCAAATGCAAACAGAAAGCAGACCTTAAAAGTAGTTCTTGGAGGAGCTGCTACCAGGTCGTTGCCCACAGGTGCTGCAGGGAGTCAGCTGAACTAACCCAGTGACTGAAAAGGAAGTCGTTTACATGTGTCAAAGTAGCAAGACTGGACCTGAAGTGATTGTGTCACTTACACAATAAAGCCTGTATGTACTTCTGTCAGGGAGGAGTGATTGGAATAAAGATCGGCTGGATGTGCGATCTGGACAAGTCGGATGACCACTGTAACCCCTCGTACTCATTCACCCGACTGGATGCTATGTCACAGAACAACACTGTCTCACCTGGCTACAATTTCAGGTATTAATGCCAAGAAATATGCAGACTCTGACTGACCATGAAACTCCACATTTACAGAGGAAATATGAGACTACTATAAATATCAGAAAAATCAAAATCTCTGATTTTCTCAGCTGCAATTATAATCAATCAATCAATCAATCAATCAATCAATCAATCAATCAATCAATCAATCAATCAATCAATCAATCAATCAATCTTTATTTATAAAGCACTTTTCATACAAAAAATGTAGCACAAAGTGCTTTACATAGTTAAAAGCAGCCCACCCCACCCTCCAACTCACTCCCCACACTCTCATTAACATAAATGATGTGAATACACACATATCTCCCCCCCCACCCCACCCACCCACACACACACACACACACGCACACACACACACTTAGAGAGTGAAATTGGGCTGGGCACATATGAGCCAGGTGAGGAAACACTATCACAGGGAGCCGTCTGCACCGGGAGCCGGTCACAGACCTCCAGGCTGGGCACACAGCAGGAGGAAGGCGCAGGAGCCCCCCAGCCAGGCTGAGAGGACCCCCAGAGCCCCAGCAGCCACGGTCGATCACAGCCCCGGTGCAGAGAGCCCCCTCCGAGGAAACACTGGAGATATGCCACAATAGGATATATACAGGGTAAAAAGATAAAATAAATAAGAACGGGTTACAATATAAATATAAATAGAGTAAGAAGATAAAAAAATGGATAAGAATAAAATCAATAAATATTAGGTAAAGCCTGAATTAATAATAGAATAACAGGATAGAATAAATAAGCATAAAATAAATAAACGCTAAGTAAAAGCTAAATTAAAAAGGTGGGTCTTGAGCCTGTTCTTAAAAACATGTACGTTCTCTGCGGCCCTGAGCTCCTCCGGCAGGCTGTTCCACAGACGAGGACCATACCACTGAAAGGCTGCCTCTCCGTGAGTATGTGTCCTGACTTTAGGGACAATCAAAAGGCCAGTACCAGAGGACCTCAGGGTCCGCGAGGGTTCGTATGGTAAAAGCAGATCTGAGAGATAAGAAGGCCCAAGACCATTAAGACATTTAAAAACCAATAAAAGAACTTTAAAATCGATCCTGAAACACACGGGGAGCCAGTGCAGCGATTCTAAAACCGGTGTAATGTGGGCCCGCCCTCTGGTCTTCATCAGCACACGAGCTGCAGAGTTTTGCAAGAGTTGTAAAGTTGAAATATTCTTCTTAGGAAGACCAGAGAGCAGGGCATTACAGTAATCAATGCGACTGGTAATAAAAGCATGCATCAGCATCTCCGTGTTGCCCCGAGAGAGAATAGGGCGGACTCTGGCTATATTTTTTAGATGATAAAATCCAATTTTGGTCACATGTTTAATATGTGGGATAAAACCAAGCTCAGAGTCAAAAATAACACCCAGGTTTTTCACTTGTAGCGAAGGACATAGTGAAAATGCCTCTAATTTAGACAAGAGTTTCTCTCTCTGAGCCTCAGGACCGACGATTAAAACTTCAGTTTTGTCCTGGTTAAGCTGTAAAAAGTTTTCTGCCATCCAAGATCTTATATCCAAGATACAGTTAAAAAGAGCATCCATTGGTCTGGTGTCATCAGGAGACACGGAGATGTACAGCTGAGTGTCATCAGCGTAACTGTTAAAGTTATAACCACTGTTAGGAAACTGGTAAATAGACTGGTGCTAATATAGGTATTTCCTACTCCAGTTAACCACCCGACACAAATTCATTCAGTGCTGTGCCTAAGCAGCACGTCTAACACTCACACATGCTCATTTATCCTCTGATGAATGCATCAGTATTCCAGTGTCTTTAGAACAGGTACTGTCAATATAAATGCTGACAATTGGAAAAAGACACAATTCATTAGACAGTTTAAAGTTTTTAGACAACAGAAATTACAACCAACAAATGTACGGTCATTTACAAGATGGTAGGTTTGATTAGGAAAGTCAGCGTGCAGACAAGGTGTTTGTGTGGAGGACCCAAATGCAGATGCATGGAGGCGGGGTGCGTTCAGCAAAAAGCAAGCTGTTTATTGGCTGATGATGAAGATACCAAGTACAAACATAAAGTTCACAAAGGGAATTTAAATCTTGGACAATCCTGGGAACAGTGAACAGACAAACTGACAAAGGCCAAGACAAGTGTGGAGAACACATCACAGGTGAACTAGACTGCAGCAGATGAGCCAAGGGAAGCAAAAACTGAAAACAAAGCACCACGACAACAGCTCACTAACATCCAGCAGGAAATGTGAAAACTGAAATCCTGCTGATATTTAGGGCAGATCAAGCCTAACCGGACTGCAACAGCCTGATGAATCTGTCTGTGTTCCATGATGCTATAAAAAATGGATGGATGTGTGCACGTTCACTATAATGCTGCACTTCTCTCTGGATAAGCTGGACACCCGATACTTTAAGAGTGCCTCAGTTTTCTGTTGCATGTCTTGATTCTGGAATAATTAACGGAAGCTGTGAGAACTTTGAGGACTGTTCTAATATCTGTCCTTCAGCCTGCACTGATATCTTGGACTCCACTCAGACTGTCTGCGCTAAGCCATTGTCAGAGCCATGGTTCAGTGAACATAGGTGCACCCTTAGACATGATTGTAGATGTGCTGAAGGTAGATGGAAGAAGGATAGGATGTATGTTTCTATAAAGATACTTAGGGACTGTCTCTCTGTTTACCAAATAGCCACAAGCCTAATCATATCATCAGTACAAGTAATAATGTTGGAGCTTAGTATGTGTGAGGCAGTAGGTGACGAGACACAAGACCTAATAGCTGAAACTTGGTCAGTAAAAAATGCCAAAAAAATCGTCAGTGTTCCTCCTGTGTGCTCAGCTGTCTTGGAGCAGTTTGAGCCTGTTTCCCTGAGTTAAGGATCCGTGGTAGTTCATCGCCTAAGATAATCACACTGCCCATCAGATCGTCTCCCCCCAAACCTCCTTAAACATAATTGGGCTTTATATCCAGAAATTAATTGACACTTTGTGTCCCATCATTTTTTAAACAGCCTCTTCTTAAAAATCACACTGTGGACCCAACTGTTCTGGTTAATTACAGGCCAATCTTGAAGCTCCCCTTTCTTTCAAAAGTTCTAGAGACAGTGATCTGCTTACAGTTGGAGGCTCACCTTGATCTTAATGAGATCTCTGAAAAGTTTCCGTTTGGTTCTAAATCACTACACAGCACTGAGACAGCACTTTTGAATGTTTTAATGACATTTTCTTAACTCTGGGTTGTAGCAGCCCTGCTGCCCTCTTGATGTTGAGCCTTTTATCCTTTCACTGTAAGACAAATGTTAAAAACCTCGGTGTGCTGTGATGCTTCCTTCAAACTGTGTAGGCAGGTGAGCGCAGTAGTCCGATCTAGCTTTTTCCATCTGAGACAGGTAGCCAAGGTAAAGCCAGACCTTCCAGCTAATGTCTTTCAGTGTGTTATTCATCTCTTCATTATGTGAAGATTACTGCCATTCTCTGCACAGGCCTCTCTTTATCATCTCCAGTTGGTCCGAAATGCCGCCGCTCGTCTGCTAACTGGCATTAAAAGGAAGGAGCCTGTGACCCCAGTGTTGGCCTCTCTACACTGGCTTCCTGTTCCTCATAGGATCCAAATTTAACTTTTTGTTTTTAAATCACTGAACAGTCGAGCCTGCTCTTACCTGTCTGAGCTCCAGAAAGAACCACGAGGTCCAGGTCAAAACGAATGCTATCCATTTCACAGTCTTAAATCTGGTGGCAACAGAGCCTTCTCCGTGGCAGGTCCCAGACTCTGGAAGAGTCTGCCTCTACATATTAGATCTACACATGTTTGGGTTAGCACACACTGACCCAAACCTCTCTTTGTTTTAACAGCCTTAGTCATTGTTGTTGTAGTTGGTTTTTGTGTCTAATGGTTTTATTCCTTCTCTTTTATTGCATCATTTTTGTGCATTTTAATTTGTAAAGCATAATGTGCAGCATGAGCAGCACTGTGGTAGGCAGTGAGCAGAGGGCCCAGTAGAGGACGTCGGGCCCTCAGGCCACGATCATGAAATCCATTTCTAATTGTTTGGTCTGAGACATTGACACTGGTGGCCTGCTGGAGGGCATCCTGTGGAGCTTTGGACATGCTCATTTTCTTTGTCCTTGCACAAATGAGGAGATATCAGTCCCCCCGATCGGTTAAAGGCTTCTACAGCCCCGTCCAACTCTCCTAGAGTAACTCCCTGTCTCCTGGACTCTCCTCCATGCTCTTGAGACTGTGCTGGGAGACACAGCAAACCTTCTGGCAATGACACATATTGATGTGCCATCCTAGAGGAGTTGTACTACCCGTGCAACCTCTGTAGGGTCCAAGTATCTCCTCATGCTACCAGTAGCAATGCTCACCCTATTCAAATGCAGAAATACTGATAAAACAGTCAGAAAAGATGAGGAGGGACAAATGTCAGTGGCCTCCACCTGTAAAACTATGCCTGCTGATTATTTCATTAACACCAAAGCTGCTGAAACTGATAAACTCCTTTGGTACTCAACTGACCAGGTAATTACCTCAGAAGTTTAACTGACTGTACTCTGATAAAAACTGTTCTTTTAATTGTATTTTGGAGCAGTATATTTAAGTTACGATAAGGTACGATCGTGGCTCAAGTGTTGGCAGTTCGTCTTGTAATCGGAAGGTTGCCGGTTCGAGCCCTGGCTCGGACAGACTCGCTCGTTGTGTCCTTGGGCAAGACACTTCACCTACCGCCTACTGGTGTTGGCCAGAGGGGCCGATGGCGCGATACGGCAGCCTCCCCTCTGTCAGTGTGCCCCAGGGCAGCTGTGGCTACACCTGTAGCTGCCTCCACCAGTGTGTGAGAGTGAAGTGAAATTTATTTCGGTCAACAACACAGATTATCATTTTACATAAAAGTACTCAATCATACAGCCTGTGGCTTATAATTATCCTATCCTTTACCCCATAGGAATAATCAAATCCTTAGCCAAGAAAATAAATAGCATTGACAAATAAGTTATATAACAGTTTGAAAATAAATCAATGATAAATCAAGAAATGAAATCAACACAAAGTTATTCATCAAACCAAATTTCCATAAGCTTGAATGATACCAATTTTTAAATTCTTCCTGAAAAATGACAAAGAAAAACACATCTTCAGTTCATCATTAAGTCCATTCCATAATTTCACTCCCAAAACTGGCACATCTATACCTAACATTGGTTTCCACTTTAGGTATTTCAAACTTATAAGACCCCCTCAAATCATATTTTCCATCTCTTAGTTTAAACATACTTAGAATACAAAGTGGAACATTCTTTTTCATCACTCGATATATCATTTCTAAAGTTTTACAATACATAATGTCCATGAATTTTAACATAGATGATCCTACAAAAACTGGTTGGTGGACTCCCTATACGCAACTTTATTTATTATTCAGATTGAATGAATAGTGGAATTGTAAAGCGGTTGAAAAGCACTATATAAATGCAATCCATTATTATATGTGGCCAAATAGCATTAAGTAAAAACTAGCTTTAATTGTGGCATATAAAAACAGTGTTTGATCTTTGTCTAATCATATCTACATGTCTACAAGAAATGTGTTTTTTTGTCTTGTTTTATTGATCATTCATGAACCTTCTAGTAAATTGAACAGAATAGATGTCACTATAAGAATGATGTGATGTTTCTTTCTATTTAGATTTGCAAAGTATTTTAAGATGGAAAATGGGACTGACTACCGCACTCTGGTCAAAGCCTATGCTATCAGGTTTGACGTCTTGGTCAATGGAAATGTGAGTGTGTAGTTTCACTGTCAGTTCACTGAATAAAGAAGTTTACATCCAGTTACCTTTATTTCACAAACACATTAATGATACAGGAATATAAATATGTGTGTAATTTTTTAAAATATATTTTTAAATGATACATCTATAGTCTTGATTGTCATGTTTCTGTTGTTGTTTGTGAATAAAAGAAGAAAACACAAAACACCAGGACTTTTTTGTACCGATCTTCTCCAGGAAACTGAACCTGACTCATACTCTTGTTTTGCAGGCAGGAAAGTTCAACATGATCCCTACACTCATTAACATGGTTGCAGCCTTTACATCAGTGGGAGTGGTGAGTTAACGTTTAGATTTAATCAAATCGTTATAAATGTTTAATTCAGGAGTTTTGTTAAGATTAGTCAATTCTAAAAAGCAAAAGTTTTCCTCTTATCTTTTTCTACCCTTTAAAAAGGAAAATGGAAAGCCTGACATAAAAAATTTTGGTCTAAGAACTGAAGGTGGCTTTGAAGCAGCTTACACCTCAAATGTAAGCCAAAAATCAGGAAGGGGTCTTTATTATTAAGTGGAAAAAATCCAGAGCTACTTGGCCCTGTGTGAAAAGTTCATTGTCCCCTAAGCCTAACAACTGGTTGGGAATTTGAACAGATGTGCGGACATTCTCCATCATGTTTTGGTAAACAGCAGAAGTCGTGCTTCCATTTACCACAGCAAGTCTTCCAGGTGCTGATGCAGCAAAACAGCCCCAGACCATCACGCTGACACCAACATATGTTACTGTGGTATGATGTTTTCTGAAATGCTGTTACTGTTACTCCAGATGTAATGGGACACACACCTTCAACATTTGTCTCGTCAGTCCACAGAGTGTTTTTCCAAAAGCCTGGGGGACCATCAAGATGTTTTCTGGTAAACAAGCCTTTATGGTTCTTTTGCTCAGCAGTGGGTTTCGTCTTTGAACTCTGCCATCTGGGCAACAATGGCCTGCATGGCGGAGTCATGAACACTGACCTTAACTGAGGCAAGTCAGGCCTGCAGTTCTTTGGATGTTGTTCTGGGCTCTTTTGTGACCTGCTGGATCAGTCGTTGTAGCACCTTTGGGGTATCTTTGGTCAGCAATCAATTTTTCACTCAGAGCCATGTAGGTTTGGGTTTTATTTCCCCGTAATAATAAATACCTTCATTTTGTGTACTTGTGTTATCTTGGTACCTGGACTGGTTCTTACAGAGCACTTTTCCACTATAACTGCTTTTTCTATTTAACATTCACACACATTCATTTTCCAATGGATGCATCAGAGAGGAGCTTGGGGTTAGTATCTTTCCCAAGGACATTTGGCATGCAGACTGGACCAGCCAGGGGAACAAACCACCAGCCTTACAAGTAGTAGGTGACCTGCTCTACCACCTGAGTTACAGCCCCCCCTTAAATTGGTGTGGTGATCCGAAACATTTAAGTGTGAAAAACATACAAAAAAATAGGAAATCATGAAGGGGGCAAACATGTATTCGCACCACTGTGTGTGTGGTGTCCCTATCCCATGAAAATAAAAGCCTTTTATTACATATTAAAACCTATCAGAAGTTCCTGGACCACAATCTTTCCAATTTTCTTTATTACTGTAATTCCCTTCAATGACCATTATTGTTTCTTCTTACTTTCTAATTTAGATTTAAAGAATGTTTTGAAAATGCTCATGAAAGTGAGTTCATGAGCATTTTCTGCATCTGAAATTAGAGAAGATCCATTAGTGTCATCGTTGTCAGTCAAAAATATATCAAACATCTGCAACTGCTTGTTTTCAGGATGAAACAACCAACATGTGCAACACCGCTTCATTTTTCCAAATTAAGGGACATTCATATCATTAGTTTATTTGCTGTTGTTTTCTAAACTTACAATAGATTTTCTATGTTTAGACCCGAACTCTTTCATGGCATGCATTTTTAAACTCTCTTTGCTATTTAGGCTGTTTGGGACCTGATTAATGTAAAAACAAAGAATTACCAGATTTTTTTTACCTGATTTTTCTTTCTGAGAGAAATGAGATCCACATATGAGGATATTTGCTTTAAATTTTGATAGAACAGAGGCAGTATAATGTCCTCGTAATTGGAAATCAGGCCCTTGTAGAGCAACATTTTGTATTTTGGTCTAGATATCCCAAAATGTGATGTCCACATATGTGGACGCCAGGTCCTAGGAAGTTAATATATTTATTTAGGCCACTTATATTTGGAAGCCAGGATTATTAAATAAATACATAATGGGTTACATTTGAGGTGTGATTAAAAAAAGTCCCAAATTGATGAATATTGACAAAAAGGTAAAGCATCCATGATGCTTCACACAAAATTTTGGTTAGGTTGGAAAAGAGGTTGATTTTATTTCTCAGTAGAAGTTCAAGGTTAGTGGGGAAATCAGTGCTCAGTGTTCAGAAACAGACAGCTAGAGAACAATCTGAAAATAGCAGCTGTGCTTGAAGATGTCTGCACATGTCCTAGAAAATGATCTTAAACTGGTGATCATCAAAAATTCAATCAGGTTAGACTTTTGATTTTTATTGGCCTTAAATACCAGAAAAAATGAACTGAAACTAAATGGAAATGAAGCTGTGGACCAAGGGGTGGTGACAAGTGACATTTTGGAGGTTGAAGGGGCTTGCTTGTAATTATTATTATTATAATTATAATTATTATCATTATTATTATTACGTAGGGAACAGTGCTGTGTGACATCATACTGCTCAACTTCCTGAAAGGTGCGGAGCAATACAAGGCCAAGAAATTTGAAGAGGTAAAATACCCAGCTCTTAATCACGTTTTAATGTGCACGTTATCTGATTTTTATTGGTGACCATGTTGCTGACATGTAAGGTTAAAACATTATTACATTAAAACACAAAAAGGCTCAAAGTTCAGCAGAACGCAATTTGGAAAAAGTGCGTTTTAAAAAATGTTTTTAAAAAGGACACCCAGCTTGAACCCCTTTCACTTTTGGCAATTCATTCAAATTCTTGGGGTCTTAGATCATATTTAACTCTTGACTCTCTTTTCTGAACTAATCAGATTTCAGGCCTGCTTAAAGAACAACTGTTGCGGGTTCAGATATTGAGGGTGAACACAAAAACAATAATGGTCCAGAAGAGCTTCGGTCAAACAATGATTTTAATGAACACATGCGTGGGGAGATGAATACTGCACACAGACAGCATCGATCTCCAAATGGTGGAGCATTACTCAAACTCTTATAGCCACTGTTGACCCCCACCTAGTCGTAAAAGCCTAAACATTCACATTTTCCTAACTCCTAGCGAGCCTGACTTATGGCCTTGGCTCCCTATTTTGTCTGCCTTTAACAACGGTGGGAGTGAAGCTCCCGTGGAATGTGCTCTGTCTCCTCTACTATCAGAAAAAGCAAAGTCCTGACTCTCTGAAAACAGTATTTCTTATAACTATAACAGGGAGTGCAGAATTATTAGGCAAGTTGTATTTGTGAGGAATAATGTTATTATTGAACAACAACCATGTTCTCAATGAACCCAAAAAACTCATTAATATCAAAGCTGAATGTTTCTGGAAGTAGTTTTTAGTTTGTTTTTAGTTTTAGCTATTTTAGGGGGATATCTGTGTGTGCAGGTGACTATTACTGTGCATAATTATTAGGCAACTTAACAAAAAACAAATATATACCCATTTCAATCATTTATTTTTACCAGTGACACCAATATAACATCTCCACATTCACAAATATACATTTCTGACATTCAAAAACAAAACAAATCAGCGACCAATATAGCCACCTTTCTTTGCAAGGACACTCAAAAGCCTGCCATCCATGGATTCTGTCAGTGTTTTGATCTGTTCACCATCAACATTGCGTGCAGCAGCAACCACAGCCTCCCAGACACTGTTCAGAGAGGTGTACTGTTTTCCCTCCTTGTAAATCTCACATTTGATGATGGACCACAGGTTCTCAATGGGGTTCAGATCAGGTGAACAAGGAGGCCATGTCATTAGTTTTTCTTCTTTTATACCCTTTCTTGCCAGCCACGCTGTGGAGTATGGGCAGAAATCTGTGCCATCAGAAACTGAATTTGAATAAGTTAAATTTGAATTTGAATTGCTGACGACACAGTGGTGTTGGGTGCCATCTCCAACAACGATGAGGCGGCCTACATGGATGAAGTGAAGAATCTGGCATCGTGGTGCCAGGACAACCACCTCCAGCTGAACGTCAGCAAGACCAAGGAGCTGGTGGTGGACTTCAGAAGGGGTCAGCACAGAGACTACAAGCCCATTATCATCAATGGAGCTCCAGTGGAGAGGGTGCAGTCCTTCAAGTATCTTGGTGTCCACATCTCCTCAGACCTGACATGGGCTGCCCACATTCAGGTCCAGACCAAAAAGGCTAGGCAGCGCCTGTATCACCTACGACAACTGAGGAAGTTCAGGGTCTCTCCAAAGATTTTCTATACAGGCGCTGTGGAGAGCATCCTCACACAGAACATGACATCGTGGTTTGGGAACAGCTGTGTGAAGGACCAAAAAGCTCTCCAGAGAGTGATCCGTACAGCAGAACGCTGCTGCAGGATTGCTCTCCCCCCGCTTCAGGACACCTACACCAGGAGATGCCGGACTAGAGCAGCGCAGATACTGAAGGACCCGTCCCATCCTGGCAACAAACTGTTCCAACTTCTGCAATCTGGTAGAAGGTTCCGCATCTTCCGGGCAAGGACAGAGAGACTCAAGAGGAGCTTCTATCCCCAAGCCATCCGTGCTCTAAACACACACACCCGCCCGCTCACATCATCTATAATTGACTGAGTCAGGACTCTTCCAGACACTCTAAACCAAGGCACAATGTACATTTCAATTCCTTTAATTTTAAATATGTTTATATTGTCTATCCTGTAAAATAGTCAGATATCTATTCATATTAATGTACAGAATTCACCTGCTTGCTGCTACTACTGCACATTCACCCAGTGTATATACTATATGTGTATATATATATAATGTTCCTCCTCTACACCCCCCCCCAATTTTTGCACATGTCGAGGAGCGTGTCAGGCTACATTTCACTGTGTGTTATACTTGTATAACTATGCATGTGACAAATAATAAAGAACCTTGAACCTTGAACCTTGAATCTGAATTGTAACTTGAATAAATGCTTTTGAAAACTGAATTTGAATTAGTCTAATTTGAAATTGAATTTATGGTTTGAAAATGATCATCACTAAATTGAAATTGAATTTTATATTTTGAAAATGAATTGATTTGCTTTGAAACTGCATTTTATCCTTTAAAAATTCAGCTCTCGAATAATTTCAGTTTCACTTCTCACCATTCAGTTTCAGTTCCAAAATTCAGTTTTTTGGAACTTACATCCGGTTCCGGTTCAAGCGCAGATTAATAGAACTACGTTTTACTTGCGGACCGAAAGTACTGACGGGAATTATAATTTCACCCTCAGATGAGCCAAGCTACGACTGTCAGGGAAGGTGATGTAGGTTCAGAGCATATGAGAGTGGTTAAGTTTGTCTCTTGTCTAGATGAAGGCACAAGAGGGATCAATGGCAAGGCGTAGAGATTCAGTATCTTCAGTCTTCAGTGGACACTCCATTTCTGGCACAAAACACCTGTAAAAGATGGTCGATTTAGGAGGTGACCCGACAACTTCAGCCTGTCAAACATAGTAATGGAGCAGTGTGTTTTAAAAAAAAAAAAAAAAATCTAATTAAGCATGCACTCAGTACCCTAAAAATTATTATGGTAGTTAAACACAGTGATAGTTGTATATCACATTATATCACTTCAAACAGAGGTGATCCAGTAATGCTGCACTAATGAATTAGACTAACTATTCACTTTAGCTAAAGTTATGAAGTTAGCTAAAGAGTTGGGATGCTGTGTAAGACATAAATAAAGCTAAAATGCAAAGGTTTGGACACCGTTTTGCATGTTTCCCTACTGTAGGGGTCTCTGCAAGCATACAGAGGGGGTACTCTGAGAGGGTCCAAGATGACAACTTTGGAATTCTACTAGAAACAGTCGATCATATTTGTTTGTCAAAGCTGAATTCAGGGCAAACTACGCTAAATTACCGTTTTTAGCTAACAGCTACAATAAGCATAACAGTTACTGTATGGCTATCATTTGTTAACATGACGCTTGTTCTTATACATGTAATACATTTATTACCAACCTAAGAGTTCATCCGCTGGTCATTCGACATGACGAATGACTTCTGAAGTCTTAATTCAGCTCAAGACGCTGTAGATTCCCGTCAGTAACACTTTCGGTCCGCTAGTAAAACGTAGTTCTATTAATCTGCGCTTGAACCGGAACCGGATGTAAGTTCCAAAAAACTGAATTGTAGAACTGAAACTGAATGGTGAGAAGTGAAACTGAAATTATTCGAGAGCTGAATTTTTAAAGGATAAAATGCAGTTTCAAAGCAAATCAATTCATTTTCAAAATATAAAATTCAATTTCAATTTAGTGATGATCATTTTCAAACCATAAATTCAATTTCAAATTAGACTAATTCAAATTCAGTTTTCAAAAGCATTTATTCAAGTTACAATTCAGATTCAATCTGAGCAATTCAAATTCAAATTGAACTTATTCAAATTCAGTTTCTGATGGCACAGATTTCTGCCCATAGTGGAGTACTTGGACGCGTGTGATGGAGCATTGTCCTGCATGAAAATCATGTTTTTCTTGAAGGATGCAGACTTCTTCCTGTACCACTGCTTGAAGAAGGTGTCTTCCAGAAACTGGCAGTAGGACTGGGAGTTGAGCTTGACTCCATCCTCAACCCGAAAAGGCCCCACAAGCTCATCTTTGATGATACCAGCCCAAACCAGTACTCCACCTCCACCTTGCTGGCGTCTGAGTGGGACTGGAGCTCTCTGCCCTTTACCAATCCAGCCACGGGCCCATCCATCTGGCCCATCAAGACTCACTCTCATTTCATTAGTCCATAAAACCTTAGAAAAATCAGTCTTGAGATATTTCTTGGCCCAGTCTTGACGTTTCAGCTTGTGTGTCTTGTTCAGTGGTGGTCGTCTTTCAGCCTTTCTTACCTTGGCCATGTCTCTGAGTATTGCACACCTTGTGCTTTTGGGCACTCCAGTGATGTTGCAGCTCTGAAATATGGCCAAACTGGTGGCAAGTGGCATCTTGGCAGCTGCACGCTTGACTTTTCTCAGTTCATGGGCAGTTATTTTGCGCCTTGGTTTTTCCACACGCTTCTTGCGACTCTGTTGGCTATTTTGAATGAAACGCTTGATTGTTCGATGATCATGCTTCAGAAGCTTTGCAATTTTGAGACTGCTGCATCCCTCTGCAAGATATCTCACTATTTTTGACTTTTCTGAGCCTGTCAAGTCCTTCTTTTGACCCATTTTGCCAAAGGAAAGGACGTTGCCTAATAATTATGCACACCTGATATAGGGTGTTGATGTCATTAGACCACACCCCTTCTCATTACAGAGATGCACATCACCTAATATGCTTAATTGGTAGTAGGCTTTCGAGCCTATACAGCTTGGAGTAGGACAACATGCATGAAGAGGATGATGTGGACAAAATACTCATTTGCCTAATAATTCTGCATTCCCTGTATAATGCATCATAAACAATATCATTCATTCACAATAAATCAGCAGTCTAATGTAATACAAATAAGTTTAACACATGTAATAGTTATCACCTTCTTCTAATTCAGGAGAATGCAAACTAAAACTACATAATAGCTTCACAATCCTTAATCAGGGGCATAACATGGCGTAAGATAATATTATAATCTCACACAACCTTACTGTAAATGCAACAAAAACGTGTGAATAATAATGGATCCAAACTGCAGGCTGCTGAAGTGGAGGGTGAGTTTATTTGCAACCAAAAGGTACAACAGACAGGGTGGCGAGGAACAGAACGGTGAAAACTCTAAACTGGGAAAACTAAATAAAACACTAACCGGAATACGAACGTGACTTGCAGGGAGAATGACCAGAGAATCAACACAGAAGGGTGGAAGGGAAATAACACAGACGAACCAGCAATTACTATGACAGAAGACACAACTTAAATACACTCAGAGAACACAGGGAGATTACATACAGGTGGGAACACAGCTGGGAGTGATTAACATGACGAGACTAGGGAGGCAAACTGAAAACACTCACATAAGACACAGACCTTCACAATAAAACAGGAACTTACACAAGAAAAGACACAAACTAAGAAACGCGGACTAGATACAGGAACACACGGGAAGAACAGAGTAAACACTAACCAGAGAATTAACAGAACCACAATCACGAAGAGAAAACACAAAACGCTGGGTCAAAAGGACCCAGGATCATGACAAGTTTCTTATTGTGATAGCCCGGTCCTGTGTGCAGCTGTGTTCTCTTTCCCTGCTTATCTCATGTGTGTGTATTTAAGCCCATAGTTTTCCTTTTTATATTTTGTGTCTAAGTGTTTTGCTGTGCGGCCCCTGTTTAGGACTACCTTTAAAACCTGGTTTCTTCAGCCAGCTGGACTTGCTGCCTCACCTAAATAAAGGTGTATTTTTGTCTATTATTTACCACGACACTAGTGATGTGTTGGTCCCAAACGAACAAACTCTTAGAGCCGGCTCTTTGAAGTGAACGATGCGAGCCGGCTCCTAATTGGGAGCCGTGATTTTTTTTTTCTTTCTCCCATCCTCTCTCTCGCACTTTTTTCGGCTTCACTCCGCATGCGAGCCTTGTGCTTTACGCTGGGAAGAGGGGAGAGGGGCGGTAGTTACACTCGCAGTCAAAGCGTTCTCACTCCCGAAGCGTAACATGTCGACGTTTTGTCACGTCCCGCGGCGTTCCTGAGGAACGCGAAAGGAGACCTTCGGCGTTCTTATGGTACGCGGCGGGTCATGGCTGGAATCCAGTGCAATGACGCTCCCGCGGTAATAACCCAGCCCTAAACCTAACCTTATCCCTAGCCCTGACCATAACCTTATTCCTGACCTTAACCAGGACTTTAATGATGTTAAATAGCGTGTTTCTAAGCTATTTGAAGAAAAAGAGCAAACATGTGTAGATTCAGTCCAGACGGTTCGCATATTTCCTCTTTTTTCCGAGGTCGTCATTTAGGAACGTGGTGGGTAGCCGAAAACGTAATATGGTGATGATTTGTCACCTAGCGTAAAATGTTACGCTTTGGGAGTGAGAACGGGTTGTCGCAGTAGCACAGAGAGAGAAAGAGAGCCAGGGACAACAACGTCACATTAGAAAGGTATAGTAATCATCCACAACTATTTTCAGTTGCAGATGATAAAGGATTCAGAAAGTTTATTCATGCATTGAAGCCTATGTATGCAATTCCAAGCAGGAAACACCCTAGGCCTATATGACTGAGAATGTGCATCTTCTTTTTGTTTTGTTTTGTTACGCTTTAAATTTGTTTAAAAGGAAAAAGCTGAAAATTTAAATAGTTAAAAGTTGAAATGTAAATAGTTGTTTTATTGTATTTTATAATTTATTTATGACATTTTATGTGGAGTGAATAAATAAAAGTATATTTACAGTGGCCCCTAGAGACAAATCATGTACAAATTCCAAAACACAGCAGAAATGCTCCAGGATCCTAGTGGCTACACAAGCCAGCAAGTACCAACGACCAGATTTGGTGTGTGGTAGTAACAGGTAAATGAACACTTTTTAAAAAACCATTTGAATATATATGAGTGTTTGTGTATAAATACACAAACAATACACATATGCTTTCAGTTGTGTAATTTAAATGATCTAGGTAGCTGTTTTGGAAGTTTAGTTAACGCTAGAAATGTGTTTTTGTCACGGCGGGGTGCACCGATGTGTGTGGAAACAGGACCCAAAAGCAGATGACGACGAGGAGTAGTAAGGTTTTAACGGAAAAGTGATCCTTTAATGATAACGGCAAGGAAAAACCAGGAAACCAAAGCAAACTGTCAAAACACTAAGAAACAAAACACTAAGAGGTACTAAGACCAAAAACTATAACTATAACTGTGGTGGAAAATAACAGGCTAAGACTAAGACTATAACTGTAACTCTGGTGAGATAAACAGACGACCCGACAATGGCATGCAGAAAACAAAGGGCTTAAATACATACATGAGGTGATCAGGGGAAGTGGAGACACATGGGGGAACAGCTGACTGACATAAACCTAATGACAGGACCAGGAGAGGAAAGCTAAATACAATGAACAAAGAACACATGACACTGTCAGAATAAAACAGGAAACACTAAAACTAGACATGACAATACAAACTTAACAAACCTAATGCGTGATGAATGATACAAGAACCCAAAACATAGAAAACCAGAGGAACAATAAACAATAACTGCCCAAACTAAAGACAGATAGGAAATGACACAAAACTAATCACATAACAAAATGAGACAAATACAAACATGAACTCAGAGTGCTGGGTCAGAGACCCAGCCTGTGACAGAGCCCCCCCCTCAAGGGCGGATTCCAGACGCCCGAAAACAACCAGAAAACAAACACAAAAACAAAACCACAACAACCCACCCAGGGCGGGCGGAGGGGGACCAGGACGGAGGGCTGGAAACAAAACCACAAAACACAAAGCGAAAACACAGAGCAAACACAACAAGGGCACAAGAGGCCGAGACCCAGCTCCAGGAGGGCGACCATGAACCCGGCAGAACAGGAGTGAATGGCGAAGCAGTTCAGGTGGCCGCCCCGGAGGTTGACAGCAAAACAAAAGAAAGTTCAAAAGTTCAGGCGGCCGACCAGGAGGCCAACGGTCCAGCAGTCCAAAATCCATGAGCTCAGGGGGCCGACTCGGAGGTCGAGAGCACAGCAGGTCAGAGGTCAAAGGTTCAGGGGGCCGACCCGGAGGTCGAGAGCACAGCAGGTCACAGTTCATCAGTTCAGGCGGCTGACCCCGATGGCAACGAAGTCCAGCTGACGGCCCGGAAAGCGGCCGGCGATTCCGAGGGGCAAAACGTGGCTTGGGCAGCGGCAGCACAGCCGCGGGACCAGGCGAGGCCGACACAGAAACAGAGGCCGATGCTGGACCAGGCGAAGCAGAAGCCGAAGCCGGACCAGGCGAGGGCGAAGCAGAAGCCAAGGCCGAAGCCGGACCCAGCGAGGGCGAAGCAGGAGCTAAGGTCGAAGCTGGACCAGGCGAAGCACAGGCCGAAGCTGGACCAGGCAGAGGCGAAGCAGGAACAGAGGCTGATGCTGGACCTGACGATGGCGAAGCAGAGGCAGAAACTGGACCAGGCGAAGCAGAGGCAGAAGCTGGACCAGGCGAAGCAGGAGCAGAGGCAGAAGCTGGACCAGGCGTAGCAGAAGCTGAGGCTGGACCAGGTGAAGCAGAGGCAGAAACTGGACCAGGCGAAGCAGAGGCAGAAGCTGGACCAGGCGAAGCAGAGGCAGAAGCTGGACCAGGCGAAGCAGGAGCAGAGGCAGAAGCTGGACCAGGCGTAGCAGAAGCTGAGGCTGGACCAGGCGAAGCACAGGCTGAAGCTGGACCAGGCGAAGCAGAAGCCGAAGCTGGACCAGGCGAAGCAGAAGCCGAAGCTGGACCAGGCGAAGCACAGGCTGAAGCTGGATCAGGCGAAGCAGAAGCACAGGCTGAAGCTGGACCAGGCGTAGCAGAAGCTGAGGCTGGACCAGGCGAAGCACAGGCTGAAGCTGGACCAGGCGAAGCAGAAGCCGAAGCCGAAGCTGGACCAGGCGAAGCACAGGCTGAAGCTGGACCAGGCGAAGCAGAAGCCGAAGCCGAAGCTGGACCAGGCGAAGCAGAAGCCGAAGCCGAAGCTGGACCAGGCGAAGCACAGGCTGGAGCTGGACCAGGCGAAGCAGAAGCACAGGCTGGAGCCGGACCAGGCAAAGAAGAAGCACAGGCTGGAGCCGGACCAGGCGAAGCACAGGCTGGAGCTGGACCAGGCGAAGCACAGGCTGGAGCTGGACCAGGCGAAGCAGAGGCAGAGGCTGGACCAGGCGTAGCAGAGGCAGAGGGTGGACCAGGCGTAGCAGAGGCAGAACCAGGTGACAGTGAGGCAGCCACAGGTGGTAGCTGGACGGGCTCCTCGGGCCCCCCAGCTGACGTGGCAGGAGGCTGTGTAAGTTGCAGCAACACACAGTCTATAGTGGGTGAAATGAGTTTGTATGAGTTCTCAGACTGAGGTGTGGCAGAACCAGGCGAGGCGTCGTCCTCAGGCTGAGGCGCAGAAGCAGCAAGCGGTAGCAGGTGGCGGCACGGGAGCCGCAGGTGGTGGCGCTGCAGCCACAGGTGGTGAAACAGAAGGTGGCCAGACGGGCTCCTCGAGCCCGCCAGCTGACGAGGCGTGAAGCTGGACGGGCTCCTCGGGCCCTCCAGCTGACGTGGCATGAGGCTGGTGCGGTTCTCCTGAACCCCCAGCTGACGAAACATGAAGCTGGCTGGGTTCTCCTGAACCTCCAGCAGACGAAACATGAAACTGGCTGGGTTCTCCCGAACCTCCAGCAGACGAGACATGAAGCTGGCTGGGTTCTCCCGAACCTCCAGCAGACGAAACATGAAGCTGGCTGGGTTCTCCAGAACCTCCAGCAGTCATAATACAATTTGTTTTGTCTCACTCGAACTGAAGATCAGGGGTCTGGATCTATAATGATACAAACTCTTTTTCTCTCTTTCTGTAGGTGTCCGACAACCCATCCGAAGGCAATGGACTGTATCGTTCCCAACTGTCTCTCAGACAAACCATGACAAAGTCCAATGACTCAGGGGCATTTTCTATTGAACCTTACAGCTAAATGGACAGCATACGTGTTTATTTCATGTTTTATTATCCAGCAGTACCAAGGTGAAACCATGTCTTTATGTTGTTAGAGATAATACGTAGAATGCTGAATTATTGCTGCTTTGCACTGATTCAAGTTGGATACAAACAAGGACAAAGACATAAAATGAAAACAAAAGCATGACTATCTTTGCATGACTATCATTTGGCATGCGACAGGAGCTCAGGATTTCTGATGTGGTCTGGCTTTTGAAAAGAAATGAGAACTGACTGAAGTTACCGTTTTAACAATAAAGTTAGAAACAAGATAACTGTGATGAACTGGTTCTTGTTTAGTATTTCTATTGTGATTTCCACTCTCATTCATTTACTAGTGATGTGCGGATCGATCCTGAAATATCGATTCCTCCGATACCAATCATTTATGTTCTTGAATCGATTCTCACATTAAAATATCAAAATTTTAGTAATTTAGGGTAAATTTGTAGTTTATCATTAACAAGAACACAGTGGAAAGAAACTATAACATTCTAATTGCCTACATTCAAAGGAACTACTTCCTCTTCCGCCTTTCATAGTCATGTGCGAAATACGGCTGTATAAATGTCTCGCAGCCCCTGGTGTGCGCACTCACAACAATGGCTGAGCGTAATTGTGTGGACGTATTTTACCTCCACAAACTTACCAACCTTGAGACCTCAGAATCAGGGAGACATTCAAAAGGGCTGTTTATTACAGTGTTTATTTATCGGATAAAATACGTTAAATGTCACCGTTATTATTGGCCGGCCCGGAAACAGCGGGGGTGTCCAAATTCAGAGGCTGCTTCCACCTGAGGACCCGGCCTTCGCGGTCTAAAGAAAGCCAGGTAGTACCTCACGAGCTCCCTCGGTGGAGTGAAACTCTGCCGTCTGCTTCTTGCTCTCTAAAATATAACCGGGCGCTGACGTAAACTCTCGACTGTCTCACACTTTGTTTATTTAGTTTTATTCAGCTGTGTGAAAACCCGGAGGAACCCTCCCGAGGGATTAATAAAGTTACATGTAATTTAATCTAATCTAATAACTTTAATCTCAGCCAAACCAATTTAATCATGAACAAATAAAACACTGAAAAAGCCAAACAATAACATTTTTAAGTTATCAAAGTGACTTATATATCATGTTTAACCCGAGTAGCGAAAGACCGCGGGGGTTTGAAGACGATGTGTCGGTCGGCTCAGATATTTGAAGTTTACACAGCTACATTCTGAAAATATGTTAAAAGTTTTTTTGCGACCCAGAAAGAGAAATAAGAGTAATATTAAAACTAAGTCGCTGCCTCCATTGTTGGAAACTGGAATTGGCTGGGCCGCGCTATGAATTCTGCGATATGGTTTTTCAATTTTGTTGTCCGGGTGGAAAATTGGAGAAATTCAGGAGAATGGTGGCTCTGGGAGATTTTTGGGAGGGGCACTGAAATTCGGGATTCTCCCGGAAAAATCGGGAGGGTTGGCATGTATGGTTGTGGCAACATCACTAACCTTGTCAAACACCTCAGAGTAAATCATATCACAGAATATGACGAGCGTATGTTGAGACGAACTGAAGAGGACAGGGACAGGTGCTGCTAGGGCGAGACAGACGTCTCTCATGGAGTTCTTTAGTGCTGCAGGCAGGCAACGTGTTCAAATATGCACAACTTCAGGTTTTTATTTCTATATGATGAACTCTGCATTATTAAGTGATAAGAACAAGTAATCTGATGTCCTGTAATCATTATGACGCTATAATTTGAGATACAATTAATAAAATAAGTTTTTGTACAAAGTATTGGTAAATGGCCTATATAGCACTTTACTAGTCCCTAAGGACCCCAAAGCGCTTTACATATCCACCCATTCACAAACTGGTGATGGCAGCTACATTGTAGCCACAGCCACCCTGGGGCGCACTGACAGAGGCAAGGCTGCCGGACACTGGCGCCACCGGGCCCTCTGACCACAGTAGGCAACAGGTGAAGTGTCTTGCCCAAGGACACAATGACCGAGACTGTCCAAGCCGGGGCTAGAACCGCCAACCTTCCGATTACAAGGTGAACTTCCAACTCTTGAGCCACAATCGCCCCATCGGTATCGGATCAGTATCGTCGATACCACCCTGAATATTACTTGGTATCGGATCGGAAAGGAAATCAGTGGTATCGCACATCACTATCATTTACGGTGTGTAATATAGACTGATTGTGGTTTGGTTAGATGACAGCAGATACGACCTGATATGGTTTTTCAACCATAGTGATGGAAAGCTTGGTATCCTTTCTTCATCTTCTTGTTCTTCTTTGTGCCACAGTGGGTCACCTGCCTCCATCTTGCCCTATCTCTACCATTCTTTCCTGTAACATCAACCCTCTGTGAATCTTTCCTGCAATCTACCTTCTTAACTCCTGCGTGGCAGCTCCATATTCAACATCCTTTGCAAAATATATCTACCACCACTCCCCTGCAGATGTCCGAACCTTTTCCCTTTAACTTTGTCTCCAAAATGTTCAACCTGAGCTTTCCCTCTGATGTATTCATGTCTAATCCTAACCAACCTCGTCACTCCCAATGAAGACCTTAGCATTTTTAACTCTGTCATCTCTAGTTCTGCCTCCTGTCTTTTTGTTGGTGCATTGTTAATTTCGTTGACTAATAATTTTCATAATAGTTTTTGTCAACCTTTTTTTTCTGACGAAAACACAACTGTGATAACACGATGACAAAAACTATGATGAAACTTATTGACACTTTCATCGAGTAATAAAAATGAGATGTAAATGTTCTGGAGTGATGAGATCCAATTAAAACTAATTAAGATGTGTAGAAAGAGGGGATGAGTTTGGAAGTGATCCAAGCAGAAGTTATCTCCCTATGCAGTAAGGTTAGTTTGGTAGAGATGCTCCCGTGCTCCCTGTTTCTCATGAAAAGGTGACAAAATGTGAATACCTGGAAGTATATAGTATCAAATGTGCACATTCCACATTTGATGAAAAAGCAGATAAGATACTTTATAAACCGTGAGGAGCAACTCTCACTGGTTCAAAACACTACGTACTTTATGCTTTAGTCAACTGAATCAACTTCAGATTCACTGTAGCTCTACTATATTTTATTCAGTCAACTAAAAATAGACTCAAAGAATTTAGATGCCTTAATTAATTGAGTAAAACTACATCAAAGTTTTCTGTCAAAATGAATGCTGCTGACTGTTAGGGTGCCTGGGTCATCAACGCAGTTTTGAGTTTTCATTTGGTTTCTTTATTAGAGCTCTGTCTTCTGGTTTCTGTCTGTGTTCCATAGTTACTCTCTCTCCCCTGGCTGCTGTGTCCCCTTGTCAGGTCTGCGTCTTTGTGTTATGTTTCCTGTTTTACTTTGAAGTCCGTGTCTCATATTTTGCCTCATTGCGGTTTATTTCAATCAATCAATCAATCAAAATTTATTTATATAGCACATTTTTAAAGACCGAAGTACACCAAAGTGCTTTCCAGTAAAATCATGATACAGATAAAAATCAAAATATAAAATATAAATTACAGATATAAATAAAATATAAAATAATTACATAATCTAAATGCAAAGCTAGATGTAAATTACACTAATTCACCTTGAATGCCAAGTTAAACAAATACGTTTTTAGACGTGATTTAAAAGACTGAATGGAATCTGATGCGCGAATATGAAGAGGAAGAGTATTCCATAACCTGGGTGCAGCAAAGGCAAAGCACGGTCTCCTCTGGTCTTCAGCCGAGACCTAGGTTGCACTAAGAGCAGCTGGCCCGATGATCTTAGCGCTCTCTGAGGGCTATACAGACAGAGGAGATCAGCTAGGTAGTCAGGTGCCATATTGTTAAGAATTTTATAAGTAAACAATAAAATTTTAAAATCAATTCGGTATTTAATAGGAAGCCAGTGTAAATTTGCCAGAACAGGGGTGATAGAATCGTACTTTCTAGTGCCGGTCAAGAGACGTGCTGCGGCATTTTGGACCAGTTGCAAACGCTGAAGAAGAGAAGATTGTAGACCCAAGTAGAGAGAATTACAATAATCCAGTCTTGAAGTGATGAAAGCATGAATGAGTTTCTCCAGATCTTTGTGTGGTATGTAAGGTTTAGCCTTAGAAATTAGGCGTAGTTGGTGAAAGCTGGTTTTTACCACAGTAGAGACCTGTTTATCTAGTTTGAAGGAGCTATCCATGAAAACTCTAAGATTCCTGGCAGTATCAGTGAGGCGGTTAGCAACAGGCCCGAATGTGCCAGTCAGTTGTCCCAGAGGCATATTTCTATCAAAAACAATAATTTCTGTCTTCTTTTCATTTAAAGTAAGAAAGTTACGTGATAACCAGTCTTTGACATCGCTCAGACAATCAAACAGAAGATGTAGTGAAGATGAAACATCCCCAGTCAGGTGGAGGTAGATTTGAATATCATCAGCATAGCAGTGAAAAGAGACATTATGTTTTTCAAAAATGGAGCCCAAGGGCAGCATATACAGAGAAAGCAACACAGGACCCAATACCGACTCCTGGGGCACACCACACCGAAAAAGGGCAGAAGAAGAGGAATATTTTCCCATCATGACAGAGAACGACCTCAAACATTTAGTGAACAATTAAGCAAATACAGGTAATCTGCAATAAATTACAGGTAGTAAGAAAATAAACTACTAACTCTTTTACGCTGCGTCCGCACCTACACGGGTGATTTTGAAAACGCAGCTGTTTCGTCCACGTAAACGGCGTTTCAAATCACTGAAAACTGAGATTTTTTAAACTCCTTTTTTGCGTTTACGTGTGGACGAGGAATACAGAGTTCGTCACGCAGCGTCAAAGGTATGTGCCTTTTTTCACGTCACGCTGTGGCCACGTTATTGTTTACATGAGATGAATTGCAGAATGGCAGATATTCAGATCAACAGTATTTTGTCTCTATCTGCAGGTTTACACACAGTTACTGTCCCTCCATTTACAAAGGCAGAGGCGTCACAGTGTGATTGTTTTACACACAGTAAATTTCCCAGTGTTAAATCAGCAGTGTTAAAGTGTATTTACTCTAATAGAGTCATTATAACAACAGCTGGAGCAAAACGCCCCCCAGTGTGGGTGATGATTCCTGGAGTTAAAAGAGACAGTGTCAACGTTACTCTAGAAAGCTCCTCCCACCACAGACTGGTTTTCAAACCAAGAGGATTTTTCACGACGCCATTTTCTTCACATCAGTTGCAGGGTAAGTTGTTCATATTTACTTTTTTTTTTTTTTTTAATTCATATTTTTATTAAGGTTTCAAAAGCAGGCATTCACAGTATGTACATCATGTAAGCATTCTTCATACTTAGGTTATCTGCCTTAAATACTGAAATAGTATTTTAATTTACATCCAAGTCATAAGGGAAGAATACTTACAACGATAGAAGTAATTGAAACCATCACATAATCCGAAAATCAAAAAACAAAAAACAAAACTAACAAACCTAAGAAAAGAGAAAAAAAACAAAACAAAACAAAACAAAAAAAAGAAACAAAAAACAAAAAAAACAAAACAAAAAAAACAAAACAAAAAAAAAAACACGGATGTGTTGGTATGGGGTGATCCTATAAATATATATACATACATCATAATTATTGGTTTGTAATAGTAAAATCTGGCCTATGAGGCGTGATATATTTAACCCAGTTTTCCCAATATGATGTAAATTTCTCCAGCTTGTGGTTAACAGAAGCTGTTATCTTTTCCATGTTATAAATTTCCATTGTGATTTCCATCCATGTACTTATGTTTGGGCTCTCTGGGGATAACCATTTTCTGGTGATATTCTTTTTACAGGCCACCAATAAAATATTTATTAAATGTTTATCATATTTAGGCCATTCCTGAGGTATATATCCAAAGAACATAGTCTTACTCTCGAGAGGTATTTCATGTTTAAAGATATCCTGTAAGGCATTATGTATTTCTCTCCAATAATCCCTCAAGATTGAGCAGTCCCAGAAAATATGGTAATGATTTGCACTTTGATTTCCACAGTTCCTCCAACAAGCAGGGGGTTATCATCATAATGAGACTTCTGAGAAGGTGTTATAAAGTATCTAATTAGGCACTTCCAGCCAAATTCCCTCCACTTTTGTGAGCTGGTACACATCCACTGATATCTCCATATTGCCGTCCATTCTTCCTCTAATATTTTTATCCCTCCTTCCTTCTCCCATTTTGTTCTAATATATGAAGTCGAATGTGGTTTCAAATCCATTAGACCCTTATAGAGACATGATACAATTCTATCAATAGTTTCTGAGTTATAGCTTTTTATAAACAGTTCCATCAAGCGTGTGTTTATCATTGTTACGTTTCTCATCTTCGTGTCGGCATAGTGCCTTAACTGCAGATATCGATAGAAGTCTTCTTTTTCTAATGAAAATGTTTTTCTAAGCATGTCAAAGCTGAACAATTTTCCATCCTTCATTATACTGCACAGGGCTGTTATGCCCTTACCTGTCCAGTCCTTGAATCTAGAATCCAGTTCATTAGGTTTGAACTCTGAGTCGTAAGCACACCATTTAAGAACTGTAATATTGGTCTCGAGTTTATATTCCTTTATAATAGTTCTCCATGTTTTAAGGGTCCTTTTCACCCACATGTTATCAGTATTTTTTATATAGGTTTGTAAGTTATTGTCAGCTAGAGTTGCCTGAATAGGTATAGACAGCATTTGTTCCTCAATGGTTTTCCATTGGGCAGTGTATGATTGGTTACACCAGCATATTATTGCTCTCATCTGCGCTGCAAAATAATAATATCTGAGGTCAGGGAGGCCCCATCCTCCCTTTTGCTTAGCCAGCTGTAGTGTTTTAAGGCGAACCCTTGGTCTTTTACCTTGCCATATATATCTAGATAACATTTTATCCCACTCATTAAATTGACTTTGGTTAATCTCTATTGGTAGGGTTTGAAATAGATACAAAAATCTTGGCAATACATTCATTTTAATAGAATCAATTCTTGAATTAAAACTAAAGAAAGGAATTAAATTCCATCTTACTATATCTTCCTTTATTTTTTTGTATAAGGGTAGGTAGTTCTGTTCGAATAGTTTTGTAAGGTCTTTCGGTAAATTTATGCCTAAATATTTAAAACACTCCGTTTGCCATACCAGAGAGTAGCTACATTTTATTTCTTCTGGTGGGCTGTAGTTATATGAGAGTAGCTGGGTTTTACCTATATTAATTTTATAGCCTGATAATTGGCCGTATTGTTCAAATGACTGCATCAGCTTGGGTAAAGAATATGTTGGGTGTCCAAGGTAAATCAAAATGTCATCCGCGTAGCAAGCCAGTTTATATTGTGTCCCTTTGATAAAAATTCCCTTAATGTCCTTATTTTGCCTGATGGATTGAGCTAGTGGTTCCAAGTATAGTGCAAAAAGTAACGGTGACCATGCACAGCCCTGTCTAGTGCCCCTTTTTAGGGTAAAACTGTTGGATAGGCATCCATTAATTTTGATCCTGGCTGTAGGATTATCATATAATGCTTGTATCGTTTTAATAATCATATCATGAAAGCCAAATTTATATAGTACCCTGTAGAGGAACTTCCAATTGACAGAGTCAAAGGCTTTTTCAGCGTCTACACTCATCACAATTGCTTTGATTTTGTGTTTTTGTATATGGTCCATAATGTGTAGTGTCTTTCGTATATTGTCCTGTGTTTGGCGTTGATGTATGAAACCTGTTTGATCATTACATATCAGTGTTGGTAGGAACTCTTCTAGCCGTTTGGCCATGATAGATGTGAAAAGTTTATAGTCCACGTTAAGAACAGAGATTGGCCTGAAAGATCCACATTCCATTTTATCTTTGCCTTCTTTTGGTATAACTGAAATAATTGCCTCCTTCCAACTGGGGGGCATTTGTGCCTTTTTCAAAACCCAATTCAATGTAGGCAGTAAGACAGGTATCAGTTCCTTTTTAAATTCTTTATACCACTCTGCCGTGTAACCATCTGGTCCTGGTGATTTACTTAATTTAAGCCTATTAATTGCAGCTTTTAATTCTTCCTCAGTTATATTCATTGTCATTGCTTGATTTTGTTCTTCATCTAGAGTGGGTAAGTCTAGAGAGTTCAGAAAGCTATCCATCTGAGCTTCAGTCCCGCCCGGGGCTTCAGAGTATAGGGTTTTATAAAATCTTTCAAAGGCTTCCTGTATTTCATTTAATTTATTTTGTATCACTTTTGTACTTGGGTCCCTAATTTTATAAATTGTATTTTCCGCTATCTTTTTTTTCAATTTCCACGCCAATATTTTGGTAGATTTAATGCCACTTTCATATTGTCTCTGTTTCAAAAACATTAAATCTTTCTTGATTTCTTGTGTGGCATATTTACTTATTAAACCAACAATTCGACATTTTAAGCACAGGTAGCACGTTAAAATAAGGTTACATTCCTTTTGTCCATGTTTATTATATATTTCATTTTGTACCAGAAGCAAATGTGACACTATCTGTATGCTAATGTAAGGTTGTTAATTAGCTAAAAAAGTTGACTGATATCAGTGTTGGACTGTAAGGCTTGTTATCAAAATTTATTTCAGTGTGTAGTGGTGATTGTGTTGTGTTCTAGCATGTTCGAAATTCCATTAAATGAAACCCTCCATGTGTTGGGATCTACATATTAACATTAGCTAGCTAACTAGCATTTTGGCTAACCTCAGTGCGCGGGCAATTCGCTAGTTATCGTTAAATTTTAAATCACCTAACTCAAGCATTAACTAATTAAAATTGTACACTAAATGTTACATCTTTCTTTTTTTCTTTTTTTGATACCTAGGTACCAGATATAGAGGTCGTTTTTAGTAAGGTTATTGTCTTATTTTAACTCGGCTGTCTTCAGCGATTTTACAGTTACAGGATTACAACCAGCAGGTGTTATAAGCTTGATAAAATATCCAAAATGTCCAGGATTCAGTTTTTAATGCATTTTTTTAGTAGTTTGAATTTAAGATGACAGCGTTTGTATTTATTGTGAGTTGATGGTATTGACAAAAGTTACCCTGCTGCTTTCCATTTTGGTTACCAGACTGTTCAGTATGTTAAACTAAAGATGAACAAAATACTGACTCCCTAGTGCTAAGTTAGGTCAGACAAATGGTAAAAAGTAGTAGTTATTATTTTAGTTTTGTATTGAGGATTATATCTTGACACCTTGTTACACTGACATAAAAGTAACATACAGTGTAAGAAATCACATTGCAAGGCTGTTTATGGGACTGTTTTAATATTCACATTTTCTGTTTACTGTAGTTCAATGAAGAGCACTGACTATAAGAAATTACTGTCTACAGGAAGCATGCTGCTTAAAGCAAAACTCGGAGGTGTGCAGAAATTTGTTAGAGTATCTGAGCCAAGCCTTAAGGAGTTTTTGATTGCCGGTAAGAAACCAACATTGTATTAAAAAGGTGTACAAGAGGCTTTAAGTTCTTTTTGTTATTTAGTCTCTTCAAACTGCATTTTATGATTAATTGAAAATGATCTGTGTTTTGGAAGCATCTTAGTTATGAATGTATATTTAGTGGGGGGGAAAACTGCATAATGTGAGTGTCACTCCTTTTAATCTACCACTTATCAAGCATGTTAGTGGCGCTTAATAATTTAGCCTTTGTTTATCTGACTCATTTTTGAAAGAGTATCTTGAAATGATCTTTATTTTAAGCTACAAAACATTAAATGTCATGTCTTTTTGTTTACACAAACTTGTGTGCTTGTTTCCAGCATTTGCAAAGTTTGGTGCGCCAGCCGTAACAGAAGGAGTGAAAGTTTTTGATAGTTCAGGGACTGAGTTGGATGAGGATGTTTTTGAGGATATAGTAACAGATCCCTCAACCGGGGTACTAACCATCAAATATGAAACAGGTTTGTTTGAGTGATTTGTGTTTCATTGGATGTCTTTTTTTTTTTTTGTGTCATTATTACATTGTTTAATCAAAGAGTGTATAAAATGAGTCTATGGAGGGACCATGTAAACTAATTTGTTTTGCTCCTATTTTTAAGGTCTGGAAACATCTGTTGCAGAAGTGTCTCCTGAGCGGTTCCAGTTATCATCGCCACATTCATCAGATTCACAGGATACGGTCATCCTTTCAGACAGCCCTTTGAGGAAACGTCAGAAGCTGGATGCAGAAGCTAAGCAAGTAAGAGTTAACAGATTTCCACATTCTTCTAATAGTGTCTTTTTTGTTTGTAGTTTAAGTGTTCTGAACTGTAGTGGTTATATCAACATGTAGAATGTTTTTATTGTGTTTTCCAGTTGGTGGAATCCATTCTCACAAGCAAACCTGGTGGAGAACGTATAATAAATGAGTACAATCGGACCAAGTCCCTGGTGGATGAAACCAGAAGAAAAATGGTCAACATACTGGTAGCTGACATGACAGAAAAAAATGGGTAATTTATTTCTGGCCCTGTGATTTTTACTATCATTTTCAAATTATTTTAAATCTCTATTAATTCCAGCGAAGCTGACTAGTTCTTTTCCTTTTGATCTTGCAGTACATCACCACCACGGCAGGTAAAAGAAATGTATGCCAGAGGAATTGTAACCTTTTTCCCTTACCTCAGTGACCCGTACTCAAAAAATGGCTATGTAAGTAGCTAACAGCAATAACTGATACAACTAAAATCAAAATTTTAAATCCTGCCAAAATGTATGTCCTTATCAACTGTTCATGGTCACATAACTTACTGATAAATTAATAAACAAAATGTCTGTATATGTCACTCTCCAAGGAACATTATTATGATGGCGAGAGTGGCACTGGGTACTTGGCCTGGAGGATTAAAACCATACAGAGATGCACTGCTAAAGAGAGGCGATTAACATCTGGAGGTAACACTTATAATTCAGTGGAAACGTATAATACAGTTCCAAATTGTGGTTCTGTATTAATAATGGTTATCAAATGTTATTATTAGTTTTGATAAAGTTGTATTTCATATTGTCTAGCACCAGGAGATGGATCATCGGGTGAAGACCAGTGTGGTGGACCAACTGTCAGACGAGAGTTGCAGTTTGTTACAGAGAACGTGCTGAGTGAGGATGAGTGCAAGGAAGCAATCTCTCTGATGAAACATTCAGCTGATGAAGACACAGTCAAGAAGAAGATGAAGTTGACATTTGTTTATCGACACAACATGGTCCTTGACCCCCTGCTGTCAAGCAACATACTGTCTGTGTTTCCACGTTTCAAAGATATCAAAGGCTTGGTGAATATTTTTCATTACGTTGACAATGTAAACACATTTTATTTTTTTTTGCAGATAGCAGATATAATTCTCTGTTCTCTATCCCTGTTACAGATCGAACAGGATTTTGTACTGATGTTTGGTGAGGATGTATCAGGCAGGTTGCTGGAGAGGTGGCCAACAACATTCAAAAGATAGATTATCCAACAAGGCAGAAAGCTTCCTTCTACCAGTGACCTGGAAGAACTCTTGCTGGCAGCTGACTCTCCTGAGGATGCCACTGAAGTTAATGCTGACATTGGTGAGCTGTTATTTCTTTAATTAGAACATTCACAGGATATATAATGTTTGTCACAGAACAGCTGTCCTTTTGTATTTTGGGTCTACTCAAACATTTTGTCAATGCAGATGCATTGAAATTTGTTATTGATGAGGATGATTCAACTTTATTAAAAACAAATATATTTTTTCAGGCTGGGACAGTGACCTCTCAGCGATTCTATTGCTATTACATTTGATTCCACCATCTGGTCAGGGTCGGAAGAGACCAGGAAAGGTGTCAGCTTCTCAAGCAGAAAGGCATCTTGTGGTCTTCAAGAAGGTTTGTTTCTTTTCTATTTTTATGGTATGAATTACCAGTTTAAGAAACACTTGATTCTTATTGCCTGTCTGTATTTGTCTTTTCAGACTGGAACAAATATCCAAGAGCACCTTGATGCCATCACTACCAGCACTCAACCCTACCTCCTGGCTGTTGGGGTGAAAAAGCATGACATCCACCAGTTCTTCATTATTCTTGACAAGAATGCCATACCATGCAAGTCTACCTCTTCACTTGGTGCTTTTGATGAACTGTTTAAAGCACATTTTGTGTTTGGCACATCTTACAACACCATGCTTCACAACATGTACACGTTCATCCAAACCACTGTGTACAATATAGATGTTGGCAAAATCAAAGAAAGTCCCAGAGTTGCTGAAATAAGGACAAGGTTGCTTCGTTAGGGCTTGAAGGTTAATTCTCCATCATGAAGTGTTTTGTCTGTCAAGCTGAGTTTACTGGTTCAAACATGCTTGTTAGGCATTTACGGTTAGTCCATGGTTACTTACCTGGAAGAAACCTTCGCCTTAAATGTGCCCAGCGTGACTGTGGCTGTGTGTTTAGCACTTTTTCAGGTTTTAGAAAACATTTAAATACCAAACACCTTAACTATTTCGACCAACAGGCTGACACTGATGTTAATTTACAGCCTGATGTGGCAGTTAAAGAAGTTAGCACTACAGGGCAGGTGGTGTCAACTAATGTAGAAGAAACACCCACAACATCTGAAATGTTGAAAAGTTCAAATAAGAGCACTTTGGATATGTGTGCCTCTACTGTTGCACAGCTCAGGGCAGCTGGATTAAGCCAATCTACTGTGAATAGTTTTGTCTCCTCAATGAAGGAAGTGTTTTTTGAGATTCATACTCAGGCTAAAGATGCAGCTTTACAGAGCTTACCTTCACAGGACACTTCAAGTAAAAAGAAATTAGAGCAGTCATTCAAAAACTTTGAAAACCCATTCACACTGTTAAATTCAGAAGCTAAACGAAATAGGCACTTTAAACAAAAATGGGCAACTGTTGAACCTGTTGAAATGGTGCTTGGCACAAGATTTGACAGTAGAAGAAACAAGATCACAGGGACTTTTGATCAAGTCATTGTAACCGATAGGTTTGCATATGTTCCTATTTTGGAAACACTGAAAACTATCTTTCAAAACCACCATGTTGTCGACATGTTCAAGTCGAGGAATATGTCCAGAGAAGGTGTGTATGCAGACTTAATCGATGCTGCCTATGTTAAAAGATGTCCCCTATTTTCTGCAGAAAAAGATGCCTTACAAATTCAACTGTTTTATGATGACTTTGAAACTGCAAATCCCCTGGGCTCTAAAAAGGGTGTACATAAATTAGGTGCAATATACTTTACACTAAGGAATTTTCCTCCAATCTTTAATTCGTTGTTGGTCAATATTCATTTGTGTGCTCTTTTTCATGCACAAGACTCAAAGCGTTATGGCTTTAATTCAATCCTTGAGCCACTTGTCAATGATCTGAAAGTTCTTGAGACAGAGGGACTGAAACTTCCCATGTTTAAACACTTGGTTCATGGCACTGTAATCCAGGTCACTGGGGACAATCTTGGCTTGCATAGTCTGTTTGGGTTTGTGGAGTCATTTGCAGCTCGATATTGTTGTCGTTTTTGTCTGCTTGAGAAGGATTGTTTTCAAAGTGTGTTCTGTGAAGATGATTCTGGTGTTGCACTAAGAACTCTTGATATGCATAAGCAGCACTGTGAAAGTGTACAAAGAGATCCTACGCTACCTCATGTATGTGGTGTGAAACGCACTTGTCTCTTGAATTCACTTAAATATTTCAACACAGCCAACAATTTTTCTGTAGATATCATGCATGACATTTTGGAGGGAGTGGCTCAGTTAGAGGTGAAACTTGTGCTGCAGTACATTCAGGAGAACTTCCTAAGTGCTGAACAACTTGCTGGTAGAATACATGCCTTTTACTATGGCTTCAATCAGCAGCGAAATCGCCCACCAAGGGTAAAGTTGTTTGATGGCAGTAATGATTTAGGACTAAATGCAATTCAATCTTGGTGCTTATTGCGTAATGTACCTTTGATGTTTGGCGATTTGGTACAGGTGGGTGATAGCTACTGGCATCTTCTACTTCTGCTTCTACAAATTGTCAATATTGTGTTTTCACCAGTGCTGTCAGAAGGTATGACCATCTACCTCAAACATTTAATTATTGATCATCATCAGCTCTTTAAGCAGTTATTTCCTACACTCAGTCTCCTACCAAAGCATCACTTCATGATACATTACCCTCGCAGTATACGAAATATTGGCCCAATTCTGCACATGTGGTGCATGCGTTACGAAGCCAAACATAACTTCTTTAAGAAGCAATTAAAAAGCTTTAAAAACATTACAATGACATTGGCCAAGAAACACCAAAGTTGTATGGCCATGTATTGGGAGTCTTTTAGCCTCGAAAGATTAGCTTTAGGACCAGGAAAGATGGTGACACTTGGAGAGCTGAAAGAAGGTCCAGAAATTGCTTTAAAATTTGGAGCTGCGTTGTCTACCAGTGTTTTTTCAGCTAAGTGGATAAAACATCATGGTACAGAGTACCGCCCTGACTTTATCATCTGTACAGAGGTAGTGTCTGAGATTCCAGTGTTTTATAAGATCAAAAGTATTGTTGTGAAAGATGACATTGCATTGCTCTGTGGAAAACTGATGGAAACCCTGTGTTTTGATGACCATTATCATGCATTTAAGGTCAGAATGCACCCCAATATGGTGCTGAAGGTGTTGAACATAAAAGAGCTGTGTTACTTCAAACCATTTGATCTTCAAATGAAGTATGGCACTTCTGATTCCTCCCTGTATGTGGTTCCATATTGTCATTTTATGCCGAACTAAATTCATTGTTTTAAAGTGTTTTATGACTGTTTTTGTGTGTGTAGTGTTTTATGTACACCACATGAGATGTTTTAATATTTTGAGCCTGACATCAAAATAAAGCTGTTAAACGTATTATCTAGTTGTGGTTTTTGCTTACTTGTTTTATATTTTAAAGCATTATTAGAAACCAGGTTTTCATGCTGGAAGAGGAAGAGTTTTAGTAACACTACTTGGTGTAAAATTAATTTAAAATTTTACTCTATGAGAGCTAATTTTTCACAAGAAAAAGTGTACGAATAACACAGTATAGAGTAACATCAACTCTCATCAGAGTTATTTGAACCCCCAGTGTTAACTTGAAATAACTCAATTCAGTGTTAAAAATCAGTGGAATTTTACTCAAATAGAGTTAATTTATCACTATGTTAGAGTAAATAATATGACACTACTAGTAGTGTTAGGTTCATTTAACACTCTGCGGTGTTACTCAGTGTTAAATTTTTACTCTATTTAGAGTTAATTTTACTCTAAAATTTTAACACTATAGAAAGAGTTGATTTAACACCAATTCCGAATGGGACCAAATAGACTCGGGACCAGTGTTAAATTTAACTCTTTAAGTGTTATTTTAACACTCCGAATTTTACTGTGCATCTAGTTGTTTTTTCCTGTGTAATAATATTCAACATTGCTATCAATACATTTTTCAAAAAAATGCCTCTCTGTGCAAAATGTGTTCAAAAACATAAACAGCTGTAGGATCCTGTTTGTCTGTGATTTGGAGAGCCCAGCGCTGCTCCCGACGAAGGGAAAATCTGCAGGGAGACCTACCTCATGTTGCGAAATCAGTTTTACCCCGGTTCTTTTTATTCCTCGAGCATCCAGAGATGGCACCGGACTCAGTAGTCATTTTCACAAAACCTTTATTCATCTTTACTCATCTTCATTTATCTTTACTCTTCTTCATTTATCCTCATTTAAGCATGCATCTTCTAGAAGGGAAGACGAGGCCGGTGTCCCTCTCCAAATCTTCACCCCTTTGTTCGTTACAGCCAGCTTTATAGAGGCGTCCCCATCATAAAACCCCCCACGGTGTGCTGCAAACTCTGTGTCTGTATCTATGTGCACGAGCACATGAATGCCTACATGTGCGCTTTCCCACGTGTCTATGTGAGTGCTCGTGTGTGACTGTGTACGCATACCTGTGTGTATGTGTGAGTGCACATGAGTGAGTGTGCGTGTGGATGTGTGTGCGTGACAGTTAAAACACTGTGGGTGTAGGTGACTCCCTAGAGGTCATAAAACCCATCTCCCTTCCAGACCACAGTTATCCAGTTACAAATGTTGAGACCCCCACCCAAACATTCTCTGGGAAATTTCCACTCAGCATTAACTCTTCTCTGTTTTACTTTCACAGTTCAAGTGGGGGAGGGGTCTCCTACAATCTACTCCTAAGTTCATGACACAGTGAGGCCTTTATTATATTGAGGGCAGTGTCTCTACAATAGTTCTACATTCTATGTTAACACATTTCTAAACTCTAAAATCAGCTAAACACTCCTACACCCAGCACTTGTGCAGGTGAAGCCAAAGGGCAGATTTGCTTCACCATATTTTCTAGTCTGTGGCTTAGAATGCTTCATCTCCTCCTTTGCGTTTTGTGTGGGAGCCCCGTGCTAGCAGTGTCCAAGCATTGTTTTTGTTTTTTCCCTTTTCATACCGCGCCCCCCCTGCAATGGCTCCCCCGTGGGGGGCGGGCCCACACTTTGGGAAGGTCTGTGTTAATTCATCTGGTTTTGTCTGTGAAGGTTCTCAGTCATCCAGGTCATCGTAGTCAAAGGAGCTTGCAAAGAAAAGTGTCTGGACTTCTTTAAGTTGCTTGAAGAACTGAAGAAGCTTCTCGGATGAGAGGTGAAACGTCTTCAAGCAACTTAAAGAAGTCCAGACGCTTTTCTTTGCAAGCTCCTTTGACTTATCTGGTTTTGCTTACCTTGTCTCGTTAGCCCTGATTTTTCCCAGCTGTGTTTCCCTCCTGTATCCCATTCCCTGATTGCTCCCTCTGTGTATTTAAGCCCTGTGTTTCTCTTGTCTGTGTTGTGATCACCCACATCCCACACTGTGCCAACCTTCCCGTTCACTCTAGCTATCTTTCTGCCACAAATCACCCCCTCCACTCATCTCCACCCTGGCTCTTTCTTTTGTGAACTGTGAATTGTTACGCATGGTTAGCCCCAGGTATTTAAACTCATCCATCTTCTCTGCTCCTTGGATCTTTACTGTTTTTTTTTTTTTTTTGCCTGTCCCGTTTGGCTCTTTTGCCATCAGATTTATTGTCTAAAGGTGAAGAAAGATGCCCAACGGATTTACTTTACCAAATAGACCATCCCAGCCTTGCCATAATGGTCCATTTGATTCACCTTTTATTGTTTATTTTATTTTTTATTTTCACTTGCTGAATACGGGACAGACTTGACTGAGGAAAAGAGAAGGGAGAAAGAAAGAGGGAAAGAAAAACAGCAGATAAGATAAAGGGCAAAAAACAAAAACTAACAAAATAAGCAGACAAAAAAATCCATATAACAATCACCTGGATCACCTGTTGAGAATGAAAAAAGAAAACAAGCAGAAGAGAACAAGAGTAATAGAATAAACAACATCACAATGATATATGGGAATATGACAGTAAATACTAAATATTAAACATTATTGTGCAGCACATAAGATCAACAGCACACAGTGTGCTTTGAGGTAGGAGCCAAAAAGGGTGTAGTTTGTGGGTGTGATCACCCGTGTGTATACCTGTGAGCATGGACGCGCTTGTTTTTTTTTTTTTAAAGGTTCCTTCATGTAATGATCTGCTAGGGAATGTGGGGGGGCCACAGCCCCGTCCTCCAGGGCATGAAGCAGGTATGGAGGAGATCAAAACTCCAGACATCCAGAGGCCCCCAGAACACAAGAGACCAAGGAAGACCAACAGAGGGGCAGCCGTGCCACTGTCCCAGAAAGAGCTGAGGAGAGTCCCAGATGAGGGCTCACTCAGCAGCCGCGGAGCAGAAGCCAGGGGGAGTTGCAGTGACGCGCCCGTGAGCTCCGCCGGCAGCCAGCCGTGCCTGAGTGACCGAGCCCCAGGCCGAGAGGCCGGGGGCACCCCACCTCCGAAGTGGCCCGAGCGAGCCCCAGGCTCCAGGCCCCGATAAGCGGCCACCAAGGAATGAGCCGGTGTGTACCTGGACGCCCATCCCCGGACACAAAGAACCACCAACGCACCGATGTCTGAGGGCGTCCGCCACTGGCAGGGGAAGTGGTGGTGGGGGGAGATAGACCTCCATACCTTGGAGGGCCTGAGATGTCCCCAGAGAGGTGGCGTCTGATACCCAACCTGACATATAGACACAGACATACAGGCACACACAGATACAAACATCCATTCCCACCCTCATGCTCTCATATGCACTTACTCCACACTCAACCAACGTGGAGACAGACATAGAGAGACACGCCCTAAGCCTGTCCCTACACCCACACCAATCACAACAGCGAAGGTGGGACCAAACTATGACCCCCCCCATCCACACTAGGTGATGGAGCTGATCAAAGGAGCCCAGAGCAATTGATCTGATGTGGTGGCAGAGGCTGTATCAAGACTAGTGTAATCTAATAGATAATTTCTATATTGGTTAGAATTAAGATTATTTTTATTTTTCCAGTTCATGAGGACAGTTTTCTTGGCTATGCATAGGGCAGTGAAAACCATATGGGCGATATTCTTTTCTGAAGTGACATTATCTAAGCTGCCCAACAAACACACTAAGGGGGAAGTTGGAATGTTACATTTCAGACACTTTGATAAGTCTTCACATATCTCGCGCCAAAACTTCTGAACTGGTGGACAGAACCAAAGAGCGTGGATATAATTGTCCGGTGAATTGGTTTGGCAGTGTGAGCAGTTGTTGGTAGACGTAAAGCCCATCTTGAACATCCGATGACCTGTATAGTGCACTCTATGTAATATTTTGTATTGAATTAATTGAAGACTGGGATTTCTAATTAGATGAAAGGTTTTTAAGCAAATCTGAGACCAGAAGTTTAGGTCTAAGTTAACTGATAAATCTGCTTCCCATTTTGCAATAGGAAGTGATATTGATTCATCTGTTTTAGAAAGCATTCTGTATATTTTGGATAGTAATTTGGGGGTTTTAAGAGTAAGAAATTGAACCACACTTGGTGGTGTTTGTAGTTCAACTTGACCCGGTTTAAATTTCTTTTTTACTATGGATTTAATTTGTTGATATTCTAAAAATCTTTTCTTGTTGATCCCATATTGTGTAACTAGTCTGTCAAATGAAATAAATTCTGTTCCTTCTAGTATATGTTCTAAATATTTGATTCCTTTACCACTCCAATCTGAAAAGTTTATCATATTATTGTTTTGTAATATGTCAGGGTTGTTCCAGATAGGTGTAGGTGCATGGGATTAATGAAGACGCCATCAATTTTAGAAACTCCCACCATGCTGTCAGAGAAGAGCTGATGTTGATGCTTTTAAAGCATTCCTGTCGTTGGATGTTTGAGCTGATAAATGGTAGGTCTGAGATCTCTAGATTATTGCAAAGTGCTTGTTCTACATCTAGCCAAGGTTCATCTATGTTTTAGCCATCCTGAGATAAACTGAAGCCTGTTGGCTAAGAAGTAGTGCTGAAAGTTAGGCAGTTCTAGTCCTCCTTTATCCTTGGTCTTTTGTAGTGTTTTTAAGCTTATACGTGGAGGTTTATTTTTCCAAAGGAATTTGGACATACATGAATCTAGAGATCTGAACCAATCTTGTGGCGGTTTAGTTGGGATCTTTACTGTTAAACCTATTGCTTCTACCAACTATAGCTGTTTCCGAATTCAGGGAAGAATGCTTAAAATTAGGGATGCACCGATACCACTTTTTTGGAAACGAGTACGAGTACTTGCATTTCAGTACTCGCCGATACCGATACCGAGTACTTAATAAAAACATGATTTAAATTTACAGGTAACAGCTTTAGTTTTTAGTATTTTTTTTGTTGTTGTTTTATATCCCCTCGGCTTGCTGCCGGTACGTTGGGGTTTTTCCCGGTGGACGAGAGGGTTTGTTCCCTGCGCCTTAGGGTCGGGGAACGGGTCCTGACTGTCATCTGCGCTTATGCGCCGAGTGGCAGTTCGGAGTACCCAGCCTTCTTAGAGTCCCTGGGGGGGGTGCTGGAAGGTGCTCCACCTGGAGACTCTGTTGTCCTGCTGGGAGACTTCAATGCTCACGTGGGTAACGACAGCGAGACCTGGAGGGGCGTGATTGGGAGGAACGGCCTCCCTGATCTGAACCCGAGCGGTGCTTTGTTATTGGACTTCTGTGCTAATCACAGTTTGGCCATAACGAACACCCTGTTCGAACATAAGAGTGTCCATAAGTGCACGTGGCACCAGGATGCTCTAGGCAGTAGGTCGATGATCGATTTTGTAATCGTATCACCAGACCTGCGACCATATGTTCTGGACACTCGGGTAAAGAGAGGGGCTGAGCTGTCAACTGATCACCACCTGGTGGTGAGTTGGATCAGGTGGCGGGGGAGGACGCTGGACAGACCTGGTGCACCTAAACGCGTAGTGAGGGTGTGCTGGGAACGTCTAGCAGAGGCCCCAGTCCGCGAGATCTTCAACGCACACCTCCGGCAGAGCTTCAACAGCATTCCGAGGGAGACTGGGGACATTGAGTCCGAATGGACCATGTTCAGCGTCTCCATTGCCGAAGCTGCTGCATTGAGCTGCGGCCGCAAGGTGGTTGGTGCCTGCCGTGGTGGTAATCCCCGAACCAAATGGTGGACACCAGAGGTGAAGGGAGCCACCAGGCTGAAGAAGGAGGCCTATCGGGCTTGGTTAGCCTGTGGGACTCCGGAGGCAGCCGACAGGTATCGACAGGCCAAGCGGAATGCGGCTCGGGCAGTGGCTGAAGCAAAAACTCGGGTGTGGGAGGAGTTCGGAGAGGCCATGGAAAAAGACTTTCGGACTGCCTCGAAGAGATTCTGGCAAACCGTCAGGCGTCTCAGGAGGGGAAAGCGGTGCTCTACCTGCACTGTGTATAGTGCTGGCGGAGCGCTGTTGACGTCGACTGAGAAAATTGTCGGGCGGTGGAAGGAATACTTCGAGGACCTCCTTAATCCCACTGACACGTCTTCCGGGAGGAAGCAGAGTCTGGGGATGAGGGGTGTGACCCACCGATTTCCGGGGGCGAGGTCACTGAGGCAGTTAAACAACTCCTTGGTGGCAGAGCCCCTGGTGTCGATGAGGTCCGCCCCGAGTTCCTGAAGGCTCTGGACGTTGTAGGGCTGTCTTGGTTGACACGTCTCTGCAATGTTGCGTGGAGATCAGGGGCAGTACCTGTGGACTGGCAGACCGGGGTGGTGGTCCCCATCTTCAAGAAGGGGGACCGGAGGGTGTGTTCCAACTACAGGGGGATCACACTCCTCAGCCTCCCCGGGAAAGTCTATGCCAGGGTGCTGGAGAGGAGGGTTCGTCCGCTAGTCGAACCTCGGATACAGGAGGAACAATGCGGTTTTCGTCCTGGTCGCGGAACACTGGACCAGCTCTTTGTCCTCTCGAGGATACTTGAGGGTGCATGGGAGTTTGCCCAACCAGTCTACATGTGTTTTGTGGACCTGGAGAAGGCATTCGACCGTGTCCCTCGGGGCGTCCTGTGGGAGGTGTTGCGCGAGTATGGGGTGTCTGGCCCATTGCTACGGGCCATTCAATCCCTATACAACCGTTGCAAGAGCTTGGTTCGCATTGCCGGCAATAAGTCGGACTCGTTCCCGGTGGGTGATGGGCTCCGCCAAGGCTGCCCTTTGTCTCCGGTTCTGTTCATAATTTTTATGGACAGGATTTCTAGGCGCAGCCAAGTGGCGGAGGGCTTTCGCTTTGGTGGCCTCAGAATCTCATCTCTGATTTTTGCAGATGATGTGGTTCTGTTGGCTTCATCGGGTGAGGGCCTCCAGCTCGCACTGGAGCGGTTCGCAGCCGAGTGTAACGCAGCGGGAATGAGGATCAGCACCTCCAAATCTGAGGCCATGGTTCTCAGCCGGAAAAGGGTGGAGTGCCCACTCCGGGTCGGGGATGAGTTCCTGCCCCAAGTGGAGGAGTTCACGTATCTCGGGGTCTTGTTCGCGAGTGATGGGAGAAGGGAGCTGGAGATCGACAGACGGATTGGGGCTGCGGCTGCAGTAATGCGGACGCTGCACCGGTCAGTCGTGGTGAAGAGGGAGCTGAGTGTAAAAGCGAAGCTCTCAATTTACCGGTCGATCTACGTCCCTACCCTCACCTATGGCCACGAGCTGTGGGTAGTGACCGAAAGAACGAGATCGCGGATACAAGCGGCGGAAATGAGCTTCCTCCGAAGGGTGGCTGGCCTCTCCCTTAGAGATAGGGTGAGAAGTTCGGCCATCCGGGAGGGGCTTAGAGTAGAGCAGCTGCTGCTCCACATCGAAAGGAGCCAGCTGAGGTGGTTCGGGCATCTGGCAAGGATGCCCCCTGGGCGCCTCCTGGGCGAGGTGTTCCAGGCATGTCCCACCGGGAGGAGGCCCCGGGGCAGACCCAGGACACGCTGGAGAGATTATATCTCTCGGCTGGCCTGGGAACGCCTTGGTATTCCCCCGGACAAGCTGGAGGAGGTGGCTGGGGAGAGGGAGGTCTGGACCTCTTTGCTTAGGCTGCTACCCCCGCGACCCGACCTCGGATAAGCGGATGAAGATGGATGGATGGATGGATGGATGGATGCTTTATAGCGACTTCATAGAACAGCTACAGCATAGGCAAACATTCAGTGAGTGAGTAAGTAAGTACATAGACTGCATTAGAACTAGAAATCCTAGAAAACAAGTGAAATGAAACTCAGCCTTCATAGTGTAACAAGGAGAAACGGGGTGGGTTTAGCTAAGCGAACATTGCCAGTGTACAATTTAACTGAGAATATCCAAGGGCTCCACCGAGCCCCATGAGAACATAAGATGTAAAGTACGCTCCTGTGCCAAATAATCCCAGGGAAGCGAGGCCGAAGAATTTACACCACTCCTTCAATTCGATCCTCTCCTCTTCTTCCCTTTTTCTTTATTCTTCCTCCTTTCTTTCTCCTCTTCAGCCTTTCTCCTTCGAGTTTCTTCTGGGCCGCCTTATACATCTCGTCGGTGTAGTGGTTTCCTCTATTGAAATCCACCATTTCATATATTTCATCCAAAAGACAGCCCCAGAGTGTCGATCACAGCGATATTTCTTCTCTGCCTCTTTTCTGAGACAGCCGTCGGTGACAGATTCAGGCGAAACGTCTTCTTTGAAAGCGTTCGCATCCCCCAGGATGGTGTTTCTGGATGCACTCTTTCCCGATCCTGTTTTACCGACCAGAAGGAGTCTCAGTTCTTCACGGGTCGCAGAGCCTGCGCTGGTTGGGGAAATGATAGTAACATTTGAATCATTCAAAAAAAAAAAAACATAAAACACTACGTTACACTAGGCTTTTCTTTTGTTATCTTTCTATCGATGTTGACAGCAAGCAGTTTGTCCACATAAAGCGAGTACCACAAGCAGCACACAACCCTGGGATTGCACTTTACCTTTGTATCGATGTTGACAGCGTGTGTGTGTGTGTGTGGGAGGTACTGGGTTCCTCACAGACGGTGGTGTTCGCGAAACCCACCCTCCCCAAAGCTAAGGGCTCGCCAGCGAGGCGTGTGAGAGCGAGGAAAATGTTTTAAAAAAGGGAAAGGAGGATGAGGAGACACTGAGGGTCCGAGGTCTAAACGGAAGGCTGTGTTCAGGTAACCCGCCCTCCGCAGACCTAAGCGTACGCTAGCGAGGCTCTTGAGAACGATGTAGAGGGAGGAAGGATGAGGAGGAGGCAAAGAGTGTCTGAAGTCCAAACGGAGGGCGGTGTTGCGTAATAGGCAGGCCACATAGCTGGTCTTTCACTAGCGAGGCAGATGAGAACGAAGGCGAGGGAGCAAGAAGGACATCCGCATTCGCGTACGCTCGCGAAGAGCATAAACGGAGGCCCGTGTTCACATAATGGGCAGGCCAAACAGCTGCGCTTTCACTAGCGAAGAGCATGAGAGAGATGAAGAGCACGAGGAGGCATGGAGAGCCCGAGGTCCAACTGGAGGGTGGTGTTCGCGTAATAGGCAGGCCACACAGCTGCTCTTTCACTAGCGAGGTGCATGACAACAGTAGAGAAGGAGCAAGGAGGACGAGGAGCAACGGAGAGCCCGATGTCCTCACCGAAGGGGGTGTTTGCGAAACCGGCCCTCCGCAGACCTAAGCATACACTAGCGAGGAGCATAAACGGAGGGCGGTGTTCGCGTAATAGGCAGGCCAGACAGCTGCGCTTTCACTAGCAAGGCACTTGAGAATGATGGAGAGAGAGCAAGGATGACACGGAGGCACGGAAAGCCCGAGGTCCTCACCGACGGGGTGTTCGCTAAACCGGCCCTCCGGAGACCTAAGCATACGCTAGCGAGGAGCATGAGAACGATGTAGAGGGAGCAAGTATGAGGAGGAGCAACGGAGAGCCCGTGGTCCTCACTTAGGCCCATTTACGCATAACCCAAGGCCCATCCGGCAAAGCGCTCACCTGCGAGGAGCAGGAGAACGGAACAGAAGGAAGTCGCAGGACGGGGAGGCAGGGAGAGTCCAAAGTCCTCACTTAGGCCGGTTTACACGAACACTGCTGAGAAGGAGACATTGATGATGATGATGTGAAGTTGAGAGTTGTTTGCTCCGGCGGTTCGGGGTCCCTCCAGACCCCAGTGTTTGCCATCGTAACTTACGAATGTGCATTGGGGTTGCGAAATACCCCATCGCCATTACTAAGGGGTCACAGTGTACCCACGGAGTAGAGAGCACCCCCAGTCCTCGCGAAGGCCGGTTTACACGTAACTTGGGGCCCACCCGGCTAAACGCTTGCCTGCGAGGAGCAGGAGAATGGAGCAGAAGGAGGTAGGAAGGAGGCAGGGAGAGTGAGGCCCTCAAGGAGGGCGGTTTACGCGAACTCTGCCCTCTGTAAAGCCAAGCGTCCAACAGCGAGGCCCAGGAGAACTGAGGAGAGGGCCGGTTTACGTGAAGACTACCCTCTGTAAAGCTGAGCGTTTGCAAGCGCAGGGTAGAAGGAGCAAGGAGAAGGAGGAAGGAGACGATGATGATGATGATGATGTGTAGTTGAGAGATGTTTGCTCTGGTGGTTCGGGGTCCCTCCAGACCCCAGTATTTGCCATCGTAACTTACGAATGTGGTGTGGGGTGGCGAAATACCCCATCATAATCACTAAGGGGTCACAGAGTACCCATGGAGCACGGAGCGCCCGCGGTCCGCACTTGGGCCGGTTTACGCATAACCCGGGGCCCATCCGGCTAAGCACTCGCCTGCGGGGAGCAGAAGGAGGTCGAGGAGGAACGGAGAGTCCGAGGTCCTCACTGACGCCGGTTTATGCGAACACTCTCGAGAAGGAGACGATGATGATGATGATGATGATGTGAAGTTGAGAGTTGTTGCCGTGGCGCTTTGGGGTCCCTCCAGACCCCAAGGTTTGCCATCGTAACTTACGCGATCGATGGAGGGTTACAGCCAATTAGGTGCCTTTGTCTGACGCTGTGACGAGACCCGCTATACCCGGGGGTCCGCCTGACCCCCATCTGCCCCCACTGCGAACCGGAGCCCTGTTTCGCGACGAGACCTGGGTCAGCGCTGCGTGACCCCCCTTCTTTTTTTTTTTGGTCCAGGCTGCACAAGGATTAATAATATACTTTGTGAGCTACTGGACTCTGTTGCTCCTGTAAAGAAGTTAAAATGTCAAAAAAGGAACCCCATGCCCTTGCTAAGTGAGGAGCTCTAGAAAAGCAGAGCGTCGCTGGCGATCTTCCACACTAGAAGTATTTCTCCAGGCTTGTAAAGACTCATTTTCTGTTTTTCATTGTGCTGATAAACTTTTTTCTGACTTCAAGGTTATTTCCCTGTCTGGATTAACTAAAATTGTAAACGCAGCTCGATGTACAACCTGTTCTTTGGATCCTCTACCAGCCTGGGCAATAAAGGAACTGTGGTCAAGGTCAAGGTCAAATTGATTTATATAGCACATTTCAAACAGCCGATGCGGCACAAAGTGCTTAACAATATAAAAATGGCATTAAAAAGCAACAATGTAATACAATAATAACAATAAAAAAACAATAATAGGACAATAAAAGAATTCAAACAATAACTAAAACTAATTCAAATAAGACCAGAATGCTTCGGTCATAGTGTGTTAAAAGCCAGGCATAGAAATGTGTCTTTAGTAATGATTTAAATTGCTCAAGTATTTGTGCAGATCTAATATTTAAGGGGAGACTATTCCAAAGTCTGGGACCTGCCACAGAGAAGGCTCTATCACCACGGGATTTGAGATACCGTATTTTCACGACCATAAGACGCACTGTACTAAAAGGCGCAGTCTCAGTTATGTGTGCCATTACTGTATTTAACACACACATAAGGCGCACTGGATCATAGGGCGCATACAAGTACCGTATGCGTATTTAAAAATAAAGCGGGAGCAAACCTGAGTTTGGTACCTTACTCACATTTCTATTACCGGTAATCATCATCATCAACAACACACAAGCATACAAGTGTGCGTATTTAAAAATAAAGCGGGAGCAAACCTGAGTTTGGTACCTTACTCACATTTCTATTACCGGTAATCATCATCATCAACAACACACAAGCATACAAGTGTGCATATTTAAAAATAAAGCAGGAGCAAAACAAAGTTTGGTACTCACATTTTTATCATCAATCAAACCCATCGAAGTCCTCATCCTCTGTGTCTGAATTGAACAGCCCTCATGCTCTCATATGCAATTATTCAACACTCAACCACATCGTAGTTTGACATCGTCAAGGCAGCGTAATAAGAGCTGGGGATGGTCTGACCCTGCTTTTAAAGGTAGATAAATCATCAGCAAAACAGTGAAATGAAATGCTGTACTGTGAGAAGATGGAGCCCAATAGCAACAAATAGAGTGCGTACAGGGTGTTGGGTCTGTGTTTCCACAAGCCCCGCTAATTCTAGAGACTTATTCATCATGAAGAAAACAAGACAGTCGATCGATCAATTATTTGCGCAAGGGAGGCCTCGTCTGTGTCCACCACGAAAATGACCCCAGATCTGACCTCCTCCTGCTACCTTTTATTGAGAGACAGTTCACACAAAACACGTCAGAACAAAGCCACGCCCCCTTGGTTCTAAGACAAAGCATTTTATGTATATGTGTGAACTTCTGTAAGAGTGTGTGTGTGTTATGTCAGAATGTGTGTGTGTGTGTGTGTGTGTGTGTGTGTGTGTGTGTGTGTGTGTGTGTGTGTGTGTGTGTGTGTGTCAGACTCCTGCTGACCAAAGGGTCGTAAACCCAGGAAGCTTACATCAAAAGAAACAGATCTTTCAGATAGGATGTATCTACAATAAAACCTCCCCCAGCACAGAGTGGTTGGAGAGGTGGTCAGGATCAATGGAATAGCTTTGATCCTACTGCTTCAAGTAAACAACTGAATGTCAAAGGTCAACAAGAAGAATCATCATTCTCAAAAATCATATGTCACTACAATCCAACTGTATACAGACATAGGTATTTAAACGCATCAGTTGACTTTATTGTTTGTTCATGTGGCTCTCAACTAACTTCAAAGCTGCAGCCTGGTCAACACCCTTCTTTATGACTCCTATCAACCCCCCAAATCTTCTCACTGTAGGCATCCTGTGGGGGTTAGAGTCAACTGGTGAGTTATCTGCATTTACAACTCTTCTCCTGTCCTGTTGTCACCACAGAAAAAGCTTTGTAAAGGAAATTGGATCAAGCTGTTTTGATCTTCTTGGCTCAAAACCTCAAGTGTTCATGATGTAAATGTAGACAAAAGGCTTCTCTGTTTACATCCTTCTTGCAGAAGACAAAATAGGTGATGTTGCACAAATTCCATGGTAAATCTCCAACTTGGACTAATCTATTGCCCTTCATACACATAGGCAATTGACCTGTTTCCAGTTCGTTTAACTGTATAATGTCCTGCAACAAGTCATATTCTTTAAGTCAGACGAGCAGGTCTGTCGTACCAGAGCAGTTCATCTTCCCAGCTACTGGTGAATCAACCTTCCATTCAGGTTCAGAGCAGTTGAAAAGTTGGCAGTGTTCCTGGATGTGTTGCTAAAGCAACCAAACAAACTGTCTCGCTCTCAGTGATGCTATATGGCCACAGTCCAGAAGAATGTGTAGCCAGTGGCATCACAAGCATAACCATTGGTCTCGTTGTTTATGTGAGCGGTTGTGTTCTTAAACTGCCACCAGTAGTTGTTGAAAACCCATGCGGGTACTGGGTGTGGTTTGCTCTGTTCCAGTGCGCTCCCTGTCATCCCACTCAGGGTCCACAGGCTCAAGAAGATGCACAACACATTCCCAGCTTTCCCTCCCCTTTGTACCCGGTCTTCCTGCCACTTACTCCGAGCTGGCCTGGATGTGTGTCACCTTCTTGCAGTGCGCTTGATGTATCCAAGTGTTCCTTCCAGCAATCTTCACTGCTGTGGTCGTCGTCAGCAGCATCCGATATGGACCTTCCCACCATGGACTGGACCAGCACTTCCTCTCCATGGCCTTATCAACATCCAATCTCCAGACTTCAGACTCTGCTCCTGCGGAGAAACAGAATTATCTGGCAGATCATTTGTTCTCATGACTACTTTACTTTTAAACATTTCAAGCATCTAATCTGCTAATATGCTCTCTCTTCTGCTCTTCTATCATCACTACAGAAGACTAGAACTCTAAATGCTCTAACATCTCAAAGAGTCAGACCATTCTCTGTTGGAGTAATCCTCATGTACATCTTAACTAATTCTATACAGTCTAACCATGTCCTGCCTGTCTTCCTAAATCTTAACTTTACTGTTCCATTAGTTCTCTCTGCCTGCAAAAAGTTTTTTTTTTAAAAAGTATTTAATAATCCTAGAGTGAGTATAAACGACTGCTCATCTCCCTCCTGTTGAGACATGGTATAGCCCATGGCTCAAAATAGCAGCAGTCTTATACAAATTATTAGGCAGTATTGGTTCATCACACAGATAATAAACACCAACCTGCAAGCTTGCTCCCTCTGTAAGTCACAACTGTTTTCCTGCAGTAGGTGAGTGGCCCTATATGTCTGCTGATGTTGTACTGCTAAAATGTTAACACCATGTTTAACTAAAGCTGCCTCTTTTGCGATTTTATCTGCAAAAACTTTCCCTAATGCAACTGGATCTTTCCCTCACATGTGTGCTGCACATTTACAAACAGCAATTCTACTGGGTAACAACACTGCCTCCAGCAGATTTTGCAAGAGTTTGGTGTGTTCTGCAGGTTTCCCTGTAGAGGTTGTCACACCTCGTCTCACTCACTGCACTACAAAGAAATGTACAGTAGCAAATACATACTGCCTATCAGGGTATATTGTCTCTCTACAGCTTGACACGCTTCCGTTAAAGCTAGCATCTCTGCTGCTCAAGCAAATATGAAACATGATAGTTGCCCTACATAGATAACTCTCTCTCACTGTCTGCTACAGTAAAACCTGTTCTAGTCTGTCCCTCTGCTGTTGTAAAACTCAAATCATCAAAAAACCAAACCTTTCCCTCAACGAGTGGCACATCTATTAAGTCATCCCTCGGCTTACACTTCTTCTCCTCGCGCTCTCTACTCTCATGAGAAGTGCCCTCCTCCATTGGCAAAAAGGGTTTGACAGATTCTGTCACGGCGAGTGAGATAAGCCGTGTGAAAATAATAAATGAGGATCCAATCGCAGGCAGTCGTGAAGATGCGAAGGTGGTTTATTGAACACGAAATAAGGACAAACAGCAAAAGGAGCTCGAACTAAACTATACTGGGAAACAACTAAACTATAGCGCAGAAACCAGAACATGAACATGAAGCAGGGCGAGCAGAGGCAGACGATGGTAGACAGCAGGGTGAACACACGAGCGAGACACGGTGGTTACACAGATGGACCAGCAACTACAATGACGGAGGACATGACGTAAATACACACAGGTGGTGGACACAGCTGGGAACAATCAGTAAGATGAGACAGAGGTAAAACTGAACACACTCACATGAGACGCAGACCTTCACAATAAAACATCACACGCAGGCTCGACATCGAGAGACAGACAGGAGATGACATATGAAACTAAACCCACATCTTAAGCCCAGATAAACAGAAACATGGAACTCTAATAATAGACATCATAATCATCACCCCAACACGACAAGAGAACAAGAACAAAGCAAACTTAAATCAAAACACAATAAACTCAAAATACTGGGTCCCACGGACCCAGAACCGTGACAGATTCAGAATTGTGCACCACTTTATGGTAATATGTGTGGTTGTGAGAGTAACAGTAACATTAAAGGCAAGTGTCTTGTAGGTGAAAGAAATGTAAGTTTAGTCTGCAGTAGTAAACATCTACCTCGTGTGGAACTAACAATGTCAAAAGGTGAAATAAACTATTTCCTGAAACATTGTACAGCTTAAGCTGCTGCACATACTGATCTCACGCATGGAGGTAAAGCATGAGCAACTAGAGGTAATCTTTTAGGATAGTAAGTTACTGGCTTTACTTGTGGAAAAAGTGCTGTTAGTTATTTTACAGTCACCTGGCATTTGTTTTTTTTTTGTTTTTGTTTTTTTGCCTGTCCTGTTTGGCTCTTTTGCCATCAGAATTATTGTCTAAAGGCAAACAAAGATGCCCAACGGATTTACTTTACCAAATTGACCATCCCAGCCTTGCCATAATGGTCCATTTGATTCACCTTTTATTGTTTATTTATTTTGACTTGCTGAATACGGGACAGACTTGACTGGAGGAAAGAAGGGGAGAAAGAAAGAGGGAAAGAGAAACGGCTGAGAAGAGGGACGGGGGAGAAGGGCAAAAGACAAAAACCGACAGAATGGGCAGGGAAAAAAAATGCATATATCAATCACCTGGATCACCTGATGAGAAAGAAAAAAGAAAACAAGCAGAAGAGAACAAGAGTAATAGAATAAACAACATCACAATGATATATGGGAATATGACAGTAAATACTAAATATTAAACATTATTGTGCAGCACATAAGATCAACAGAACACAGTGTGCTTTGAGGTAGGAGCCAAAAAGGGTGTAGTTTGTGGGTGTGATCACCCGTGTGTACACCTGTGAGCATGGACGCGCTTGTTTTTTGTTTTTTTTAAAGGTTCCTTCATGTAATGATCTGCTAGAGGGTGTGGGGGGGCCACAGCCCCGTCCTCCAGGGCATGAAGCAGGTATGGAGGAGATCAAAACTCCAGACACCCAGAGGCCCCCAGAACACAAGAGACCAAGGAAGACCAACAGAGGGGCAGCCGTGCCACTGTCCCAGTAAGAGCTGAGGAGAGTCCCAGATGAGGGGTCACTCAGCAGCCGCGGAGCAGAAACCGGGTCTAGGTACCCTTGCCCCTGGAGGGGGGAACTGCACCCAGACCCCGGTGGTGTTACCGTTTTCCCTGCGGTGGGGGGAGGCAGACCGCCCCGACTCCGCAGCAGCAGGGAGGCCCCACACTCCAGACCGCAGTCGGACGGCCAACTCCTCCTCCCAGCCCCCCCGCTCCAGCAGGCCGCAGAGAATGGGGGTGAGAGAAGACTCCAAACCTCCCTCCACCCGCTCATTGTAGTGTTGATGCATGTGTGTTCTAAGGTGCATTTAAAACCCAGGAGGGCATGGAGCTACCTGCCAGAGAGCAGCAGGTAAGCGCATGGTCCCTCCTGCTAGCCCTCAATGTCTATGTGTATTTAAAATTGAGAGGTGGGCAACGACGCCAGGGGTGGGGTGTACACCCTGATGGTACTTTGGATTCCGTGTATCGTTCCCACCCCCAAGATCCTATATGTATGTGTAATGAGAGTGTGAGTAATGTGAATGTCTAAGTTGTGGGATAAAATTGAGGCAGAGGCAGCCAGAAGGGGACAGAGGGGGGGGGGGGGGGGGGGGGTAGCCTCCCCTGCACCCTGGTGACATACCCCTACTCCAAGGTCCTGCATGTGTGGGTGGTTGTGATGGAGCAGGAAGAGGGAGGCAGCTGGAGATGGGGAGGGAAGGAAGGGAGGGGCAAGTGACCCCTCCCTGGGGCCAGCTCCCCCGCTGACCCCAGTAGGCACCCCCATACTCCGCGACCCGCCAGGGAAAGGGGGCCCAGGCCCATCCAGACCGGGGCCCAGTGCAGCAGCGCCTCCCGGCCCCACAGAGCCCGGGACAGTCCACCCAACCCCACCACAGAGAAAACTGTACCCACCCCACCATCCACTCATCTTCCAGACTACATAAGACAATAAACACCCAGGCTGAGATCTTCCTCCACCTCTCCTGTATCTCCCCCTCCTGCAGAGAGAGCTCCTGAAGAGAGGAAAGCTCCTGCAAGATGTGACAATCTCCCCCACCAGTTGAAGAGCCCCCCAGGTGGCTCGATGCACCGGCGGCACCCTGCTCCAGGACTGGGCCCCCACGCACCCACCCGCCCACAACCCCGGCAACACACCAACCAGGACCCGAGCCCCCGAGGCCCGGCCCGGGCCCCAGCCCAGAGACGGAGCGCCCCCACAACCTCACGCCCATCCCGGACCCACCCAGGGGCAGCCAGGCTACCAGGTCAGTAACCCACGTCCGTCAGCACAGACCCTCCCCTAGCCCCGCTGCACGCAGCCGCGAGGAAACAGTCACTTGAGAGCCAACAGAGCCCCTAACCGGACATGACCGCCACCCCGGGTTGAGCCCCCCAAGGAAGATGCCTCCGGGGAACCCCCCGACGCCCTAAGCCTGTCCCTACCCCCACACCAATCACAACACTGAAGGCGGGACCAAACTATGACCCCCCCACCCCCACTAGGTGATGGAGCTGATCAAAGGAGCCCAGAGCAATTGATCTGATGTGGTGGCAGAGGCTGTATCAAGACTAATGTAATCTAATAGATAATTTCTATATTGGTTAGAATTAAGATTATTTTTATTTTTCCAGTTCATGAGGACAGTTTTCTTGGCTATGCATAGGACAGTGAAAACCATATGGGCGATATTCTTTTCTGAAGTGACATTATCTAAGCTGCCCAACAAACACACTAAGGGGGAAGTTGGAATGTTACATTTCAGACACTTTGATAAGTCTTCACATATCTCGCGCCAAAACTTCTGAACTGGTGGACAGAACCAAAGAGCGTGGATATAATTGTCCGGTGAATTGGTTTGGCAGTGTGAGCAGTTGTTGGTAGACGTAAAGCCCATCTTGAACATCCGATGACCTGTATAGTGCACTCTATGTAATATTTTGTATTGAATTAATTGAAGACTGGGATTTCTAATTAGATGAAAGGTTTTTAAGCAAATCTGAGACCAGAAGTTTAGGTCTAAGTTAACTGATAAATCTGCTTCCCATTTTGCAATAGGAAGTGATATTGATTCATCTGTTTTAGAAAGCATTCTGTATATTTTGGATAGTAATTTGGGGGTTTTAAGAGTAAGAAATTGAGCCACACTTGGTGGTGTTTGTAGTTCAACTTGACCCGGTTTAAATTTCTTTTTTACTATGGATTTAATTTGTTGATATTCTAAAAATCTTTTCTTGTTGATCCCATATTGTGTAACTAGTCCGTCAAATGAAATAAATTCTGTTCCTTCTAGTATATGTTCTAAATATTTGATTCCTTTACCACTCCAATCTGAAAAGTTTATCATATTATTGTTTTGTAATATGTCAGGGTTGTTCCAGATAGGTGTACGTTTGCATGGGATTAATGAAGACGCCGTCAATTTTAGAAACTCCCACCATGCTGCCAGAGAAGAGCTGATGTTGATGCTTTTAAAGCATTCATGTCGTTGGATGTTTGAGCTGATAAATGGTAGGTCTGAGATCTCTAGATTATTGCAAAGTGCTTGTTCTACATCTAGCCAAGGTTCATCTAAGAGGGTATGTTTTAGCCATCCTGAGATAAACTGAAGCCTGTTGGCTAAGAAGTAGTGCTGAAAGTTAGGCAGTTCTAGTCCTCCTTTATCCTTGGTCTTTTGTAGTGTTTTTAAGCTTATACGTGGGGGTTTATTTTTCCAAAGGAATTTGGACATACATGAATCTAGAGATCTGAACCAATCTTGTGGCGGTTTAGTTGGGATCATTGAGAATAAATAATTTATTTTTGGTAAGACCATCATTTTTATAGTGGCAACCCTTCCCATGAGTGATATGGGTAGACATTTCCATCTAGTCAGATCATCTTCTACCTTCTTTAAAAGTGGGATATGGTTTAATTTAGTTAGATCTGCAAGCTTGGGAGAAACATTAATACCTAAATATTTTGTATTTCCCGATTGCAGGGGTGTAGAAGAGGAATTATGGAGGGAGCAATTAATCGGTAGGACTGTAGATTTTGACCAGTTAATTGAGTAATCTGATATTCTTGCAAAAGAGTTTATCAATTCAATCACCCCAGAGATATTGGTTTGTGAATTTTGGAGAAAGAGTAACACATCATCCGCATAAAGGCTGATTTTATGTTCCACGTTCTTGCATTTTATGCCCTTAATTACTGAATTCTGTCTAATTGGTGCTGCTAGTGGTTCAATAAAAATTGCAAACAGTGAAGGGGAGAGTGGGCATCCCTGCCTGGTGCCCCTCAAGAGACAGAAGCTGGAGGATGTCTGGTCATTTGTTCTGACACAAGCTGTTGGGGAATTATATAATATTTTTAACCAGTTTATGAAAGAGGATCCAAAACCAAATTTGTGTAAAGTTGCAAATAGAAATTTCCAGTTAACTCTGTCAAATGCTTTTTCTGCGTCTAAAGAGAATATTGTAGTTTCTAGGTTTTTATTGTATGAGTAGTCTATTAAATTAAGTAATCTACGAGTGTTTGTTGAGGAGTGCCGACCTTTTATGAAACCAGTTTGGTCAGGATGAATTAAGAGGGGGGTTATTTTCTCCAGTCTCTTTGAGAGAGCTTTGCAGATTATTTTAAGGTCTACGTTTATAAGGGATATTGGACGATAGCTTGAGGGATATACAGGGTCTTTGCCTGGTTTTAGCAGGAGATTAATGTTTGCAGAATTCATATTTGATGGAAGTCTGCCCTTTTCTTTAATTTCCAACAACGTTCTGTAGAAAACTGGTGCTAGAATCGACCAGAATTCTTTGTAGAATTCTGCAGGAAAGCCGTCTGGACCTGGAGCCTTATTATTGGGCATACTTATCAGAGCTTCCTGGAGTTCACCTGGTGTCAGTGGTGAATCCAGTGCCATTGCTTGAGAGTCTAATAATTTTGGAAGAGTTATGTTGTCCAAAAACTGATCAATTTCTTTTTTAGATGGGTTTATTTGTGGTGAATACAACGTTTTATAGAAATCCCTGAAAATGTTGTTTATTTGTATCGGTTCATATATTGTGTTCCCAGATGAATCTTGAACAGCACATATAGTTGTTTTTTCTTTCTTTCTTTTTAGCTGGTTTGCTAGAAATTGACCGGATTTATTACCATGTTCATAATTTTGTAAGTGTAGTCTTTGTACTAAGAATTTTGTTTTTTTATTAATTATCTCATTTAATTCTAGTTTTGTTTTGCGTATTTTGTTCAATGTTTCCTGATCTTGGTGGGACTCGTAGGCTTCTTCTAGTGATTTGATGGTTTTTTCTAATTCCTGAATATTTTTGTTTTCTTTTTTCTTTTTATGTGATGAGAAAGAAATTATTTTACCTCTCATCACAGCTTTTCCTGCTTCCCATAGAACAGAAGCTGATGTTCCGGGAGTGTCATTATAGTCCAAATATGAAGTCCACTCTTTTTTAAAATATTTAATAAAGTCTTCATCTTTAAGTAGTGATATATTAAATCTCCAGTTTTTTCTTGGCGTAGTATTATTCTTGTGCATTAGTGTTAAAGATACAGGAGCATGATCGCTGACAGCTATAGGGTGAATCTCAGTGTCTGAAATGTCACTCAGCAGTGAGCTGCTGACCAAAAAATAATCCAGACGAGAGTAGGAGTGATGAACATGTGAGAAAAAAGTATATTCCTTACTGTTGGGGTGAAGGGAGCACCATGCATCGCAAAGACCAAAGTCGCTCATATACTGTTTGATTATATTTGTGGACTGCCAATTACGCTGAGTTCCTGCTGTATTGAGCCTATCCATGTCTTCATTTAGTCCAAGGTTGAGGTCACCTCCAAGAACAAGTGTGCCATCTAAGTGTTCAGAGAGTGCACTGAAAAAAGTAGTAGTAGTAGTAGTATTTATTTATTGTCATTGTCAAGAACAATGAAATTGCGTTTGGGGCTTCCATACAACCCAAAAAAAGAAGAAAATAATAAATACCCCTTAAAACCCAAGTGTACATATTTAACCCAGTGTGACTCCAATGCAATAAGACAATCCTTAGCAATAATGTTCGTAGAAATTCAGACAAAGACCTGAGAAACATGACAAAATACAACAATGCAACCCATTCAATATTATTGTACTGTGAGATATGATATCAGATATGATAGTTATCTATTTAAGAAAGAGGGGGGGGGGGCAGGAGGGGGAAGAGAATAAAGATATGATGCACCAATGCAGACCAGTTCATTGCTATTAAGAAGTTGGATATGGTTATTGTCCGTGAGAGGGGGGCAGAGAGTTCAGGAGCCTCACAGCCTGTGGATACAGGCTGTTGGCCAGTCTGGATGTTCTGGCCTGTATAGACCTGTACCTTCTCCCTGAGGGCAGCAGATGGAAAAGGTGGCGCGCAGGGTGATGTTGGTCCCGCAGGATACTGTGCACCCTCCTCAGACAGCGAGTGGGGAAGATATTACTGATCTCTGGCAGACTTGTTCCAATAATTCTGCCAGCTTCTTTCACCACCCGCTGGAGTGCTTGCTGATCGGCCTTGGTGCAGCTGGGGAACCACACTAGAAATCCATACGTCAGAACGCTGCTGATGGCACAGTTGTAGAAGTTCAACATCAGAGATCTGGGAATGTGTGCGCTCCGCAGTCTCCTCAGGTAGTAGAGGCGCTGTTGGGCCTTCCGTGCAACTGAGGTGATATGGTTGCCCCAGGACAGGTCCTCGGTCACAGTTACCCCCAAGAATTTAAAACTGCTCACCCTCTCCACCGCCTCACTGCCAATGAAGAGAGGCAGATGGTTGTTATGACCCCTCTTCCGGAAATCTACAATGATCTCCTTGGTCTTTTTGGTGTTTAAGACCAAGTTATTGTCGTGGAACCATGACTCTAGTTGTTGCACCTCTGTCCTATAGTTTGTCTCATCATTGTTGGATATAAGTCCGAGCACTGTAGTGTCATCTGCAAACTTAACAATGAGATTGGACGCGCAGGAGGAAATACAGTCATGGGTGAAGAGAGTGTATAGCAGAGGGCTCAGAACACACCCCTGAGGGGCACCGGTGTTGACCACAAGGGTGGAAGAGGTGTTCTTACCCACTCTGACACTCTGTCTACGGTTAGTGAGGAAATCCACAATCCAGTTGCACAGAGAGGAGTTAAGTCCCAGTTGGTGGAGTTTGGGACGGAGTTTGTATGGCCGGATGGTATTAAAAGCCGAGCTGTAGTCTACAAAGAGGAGCCGTGCATAGGTGTTCCTGTGTTCCAAGTGCTTCAGTAATGTGTGCAGCACTGTGGCGATCGCATCCTCGGTTGACCGGTTCTCCCTGTATGCAAACTGGTGCAAGTCCAGGGATGGTGGAAAAGCAGCTCTGATGTGTTTAATGACCAGTCTCACCAGGCATTTGGTGGGAATGGGGGTGAGTGCCACAGGTCTGAAATCGTTCAGACATGTGACATTTGACTGTTTTGGGATGGGAACGATGGTTGCTGCTTTGAAATAGGATGGTACCAGTGAACAGGACAACGAGGTGTTATATATAGAGGTGAAGACGTCCGCCAGGTCCGCAGCACAGTCTTTTAGCACCCGGCCCAGCACTCCATCCGGCCCGGCCGCCTTCCTGGTGTTAATGCTCCGGAACACACGCCTCAGCTCATGAGTGCTCAGGACTGGAGCAGGATCGGTTGAGGGGAGAGGGGACAGGACAGGGTCGGTGTTCTCCCTATCAAAACGAGCATAAAAGAGATTTAGATCCTCAGCCAGAGTAGAACTGTCGGCTGAGGGTGATGGTGTTCTTCTTTTGTAGTCCGTGATAGCCCTGATGCCCTCCCAGACCTGCCTTGGGTTTGTGTTGTTCTCAAACCTGGCCTCGATACGCCTCCTGTGCTGCTGCTTGGCAGTCTTGATGCCTCTTCTCAGGTTGGCCCTGGCAGCACTGTATGCCTCCTGGTCCCCGGATTTGAAAGCGTTGTTCCTTGTTCGAATAAGTTGTTGAACTCCGTGTGTCATCCAGGGTGGATTATTAGGGAACACACGGAATCGTTTCCAAGTTGTTACATTGTCCACACAGAAACAGATGTAGTCCAAGACAGTGGAGGTGTAACTGTCCAATGCGACACGATTGTCAGTGTCCTGCACCTTGAATACATCCCAGTCTGTGCAGTGGAAACAGTCCTGAAGCATCGGAATAGCATCCTGCGGCCATGTTCTCACGGTTTTGGTTGTAATCCCAGTGCTCTTGATCTTTTGTGTGTATATTGGGTGTAGCAGAAGGGAGAGATGGTCTGACAGACCCAGGTGGGGATAAGCCTGGGCTCTGTACGCATTCGCCATGTTGGTGTACACCTGGTCCAACGTTCTATCTCCTCTGGTAGCACACTTCACATTACGGTGGAAATTGTGAAGTACAGATTTCAGGTCCGCGTGGTTAAAATCCCCAGCCGCAATAAAGACACTGTCCGGGTGTGCTACCAGGCTGTTATTGATGCTGCTGCTCAATTGTGCTAACGCTAGCTTAGCATTAGCATCTGGTGGAATGTAAACAGCGCAGATGTAAACGGCAGAAAATTCCCGAGGGAGATAGAATGGACGGCACTTTAACACCAACAGTTCTACCTCTGTACTGCACAGTCTTTCCGTTACCGTGACGTTCGTGCACCAAAAGTTGTTAATATAGATGCACAGCCCCCCGCCAGTCTTCTTACCCGAGTCCGCAGACCTGTCGGCTCGATAGGCGGTGCCGCCTGCTAGATCGATAGCCGCATCGGGAATGGCGCTGTCCAGCCAGGTTTCAGTGAAAATCATGCACGAACAGTTATTAAAAGTCCGTCGAGTGGCGATCTGCAGTCGTATTTCAACCAGTTTGTAATGGATTGAACGGGCGTTGGAGAGGAATATGATCGGGAGTGGTGGTTTAAACGGACTAGTCTTTAGCCGTGCCCACAGGCCTCCCCGCCTGCCTCTCTTCTGCCTCCGCTCGCAACGTCTCCTCCTGCGGCTTGCTGTTGCGGGTAGCCCCGGGGGTTGCTTAACGATCTCCGGGGGGATGAGATACTCGGATGTTAGTTGAAGATCTCCACGGCTTAGTTGTAGTAGATCATCTCTGTTGTATTGAAGTAACCCCAGACTGTGTGAAATAATACACAGTACCACCAAAAGTGCAAAAGTGTAGGAGCTCCGGGCCGCTGCGTCTGTGCGCGCCGCCATCTTAGATGGAAAACCGTGAAAGAATGAGGGATCATCAACATTTGGACCATATACACTTGCAATACATAGCTTTTTATCAAGTATAGATAGTTTAATGATTAAGAATCTGCCCTCTGGATCTATAACTGTATCGAGTACCATGAAATTAATATTTTTATGTATTAAAATTGCTACTCCCCTTTGTCTAGAATTATAACAAGCTGAGAACACATTAGGAAACTCAGGTGTTTTAAGTTCATTCGAACCTCTAAGAGGTCTGTGGGTCTCTTGTAGTCATAAAGTCATAAAGTTAACACTCGCTGTGGAAAAAGTAACAATGGTCTCATCACAGTATGTCTCACACTGCATTAATTTCTCCCCTGTAACATTCACATTTTCTCAACAACACAGTGTAATTTCATCATCAACATATAGCCTGTAACTACGGTTTCCTTCATACAAAATCTCAGTAATCCTGTGGTATGAAGATGGCACCGGTGAGGTCGGCTGCCGTCATGACTGCTCCGACCACTTTTTCTTTGTCTTTGTTTTTTAAGTTAGTTTTCAGCGTTTCTAAATCGGCAAAATCATCACCATTGGGTACATTAGGTATGACAGTGACACTCTTGTTTCTATTGGTATACAATGTACTCACAATTCGAAGTTTTTAACTCCGGATCCGAGCTGGCCGAGTGAGATCTCGAGGGAGAACAAAGGGAAGCGGCGGCGGCCTAGAGGGAAGCGAGCCGGCGTCAGGAACAGGCTGAGAGCTCGTGCACACCGCACACCTCTGCCTAGCATCCTGCTCGCCAACGTCCAGTCACTGGAGAACAAGCTTGACGACCTCAGGGCCAGGATAAAGTTCCAGAGAGACATTCGGGACTGCAATCTCCTCTGCTTCACCGAGACATGGCTGAACCCAGCGGTGCCGGACCACGCCATCCAGCCGGCCGAGTTCTTCTCGGTTCACCGCATGGACAGGACACGGGACTCGGGGAAGTCAAGGGGAGGCGGCGTGTGTTTAATGGTGAACAACAACTGGTGCAACAGTGCGAACGTTGTTCCTCTCACACGCTCCTGCACACCAAATCTGGAACTACTGTCGATCATGTGTCGTCCTTTTTATCTACCTCGGGAATTTACATCGGTCATTGTAAGTGCCGTTTATATTCCACCACAAGCAGACACGGTCACCGCCTTATGCGAGCTGCATGAGGCACTCACACAGCACCAGACACAACACCGGGACGCTGCGCTTATTGTGACGGGGGACTTTAATAGCGCCAACCTCAAACGCGCAGCGCCGAACTTTTATCAACACATCACCTGCCCAACCAGGGGTGAAAGGACACTGGACCACTGATACACTACGGTCAAGGACGGCTACAAGGCACAATCCCGCCCCCCGTTTGGCAAATCTGATCACGCCGCCATCTTCCTCATGCCAAAATATAAACAAAGGCTGAAACAGGAAGTTCCGGTTCAGAGGAAGGTCGCGCGCTGGACGGATCAATCGGTGGCCGTGTTAAAGGACGCACTCGATGACGCAGACTGGGGCATGTTCAGAAACAGCTCCGACGATGACGTCAACGTGTTTACGGAAGCGGTTGTGGGATTCATCTGGAAACTAGCGGATGATACCGTGGAGACAAAGACTATCACAACGTTTCCCAACCAGAAGCCGTGGGTGGTATTAGATTATTCTGTTATTATATGTTACCTTATATATGTAATCAAAGTAGTTGAATTAGAATACTGCTGTAGATCATATTATACCCTTTAATATAGAGTGTGTGAGCTGTATGTAGTTTAGTTCTCGTTATACTTTTGAGTTAAAAGAACATATTCACTTATTAGTTTGTTAGACAAGTGTGCATCACTCTGTATCCTTGATCTGCTGTGAATGTGTTACATGCTTAATTGTTGAATCATGAAGAGAAGATTGTAAGCAGGAGACTCTGTGTCTAAGACAGGGGAGATAGACAGACCACATTCCATACCCCCACCTTACAGAAAGCAGAGAAACAACTGCCGAGGTCATAACTTAGGCGCTGTAACAGAGAAAGAATGTGATGTTTTGGCTTTTACGACTAGATGGGGGCCACTAGAGACTATAAAAAGCTGAGCAACCCATCACCATTTTGAGACTTGCTGTGACCCTCTTCAGGCATGTCTCCCCATCATGATGGTTCTTATGCTCTTAAGTGTTGAATTGTATGGAAATAAATGATTGTTGATTGAGCATAAATACACAGAGTATTGTCCTTCCTTCAGCCCAAAGATTCAAAGAATTGGAAGATTTCAACAGTGGATAAAACCATCCGCAACGCTCTGAGATCCCGCACCGCTGCCTACAACACGGGACTCACAACGGGGGACATGGACCCGTACAAAGCCGCGTCATATAACGTGCGGAGGGTGGTGAAAGAGGCGAAGCAGCGCTACGGGAGGAAACTAGAGTCACAACTCCAACAGAGTGACTCTAGGAGCCTGTGGCGGGGACTAAGGACAATAACGGACTATAAAGCACCAACAACCGGTATGACGAACGCGGCCGTGACTCTGGCAGACGAGCTGAACACTTTCTATGCTCGCTTTGAGGCTGCAGCTAAGGTCTCCAACAATGCTAGTGTTGGCGGCGCTAACGGCTGCAGACAGGAAGATACTGCCAGCACCGGAAACGTGCTCGTCATCTCCGAGCATGAAGTAAGGAGAGCCTTCAAAAGAGTGAACACCAGGAAAGCAGCAGGACCAGACGGCATCCCAGGTCGTATCCTAAGAGACTGCGCATACCAGCTAGCTCCTGTGTTCACTGAGATATTCAACATCTCTTTATCTCAGTCGGTGATCCCCACATGCTTCAAAGAGTCCATCATTGTTCCTGTCCCGAAGAAACCCCACCCTACTTCTCTCAATGCCTATCGCCCTGTAGCCCTCACGTCAGTAGTGATGAAGTGCTTTGAACGCCTGGTCAGAGACTTCATCATTTCTTCACTACCAGACACACTGGACCCACTACAGTTCGCTTACCGTCCAAATCATTCCACAGACGATGCCATCTCTCATCTCCTCCACACATCACTCACTCACTTGGACACTAGAAGGGGGAATTATGTTAAAATGCTCTTCATAGACTACAGCTCTGCATTTAACACCATAATTCCCTCCACACTCACCACCAAGCTGGAGCACCTGGGACTCAGCTCATCTATGTGTCAGTGGATCTCCAACTTCCTAACTGGCAGACCACAGGCAGTAAGGATGGGCGGACATGTCTCAGCCTCCACCACTCTCAGCACTGGAGCCCCCCAGGGGTGTGTTCTGAGCCCCCTGCTGTACTCTCTGTACACATATGACTGCGTGGCCACTACCAGCTCCACCACCATCATCAAGTTTGCTGACAACACCGTCGTGGTGGGCCTGATCTCTGATAACAACGAGACGGCCTACCTGAAGGAGATTAGGAATCTGGAGAACTGGTGCCAGAGGAACAACCTCCTTCTAAACGTCAGTAAGACAAAGGAGCTGATAGTGGACTTCAGCACTAAGCAGGAGAGGAACTACCAGACCCCCGTCATCAACGAGTGCCCAGTGGAGAGAGTGGACAGCTTCAAATACCTCAGAGTTCACATCACGCAGGACCTGTCATGGTCCTGTCACATCAACACCGTGGTGAAAAAGGCCCGACAGCGTCTCTACCACCTCAGACGCTTGAGAGACTTCCAACTGCCCTCCAAGGTGCTCAGGAACTTTTACTCGTGCACCATAGAGAGCATCCTGGCGGGAAACATCTTAACCTGGTTCGGGAACAGCACCATGCAGGACAGACGAGCTCTACAGAGGGTTGTGTGGTCAGCTGAGCGCACCATCCGCTCCGAGCTCCCTGACCTGCACTCAATCTACAGCAGGCGGTGCTGGACCAAGGCCAGGAAGATCGTGAAGGACCTCAGCCATCCCAACAACAGACTGTTCTCTCTGTTGAGGTCAGGAAAGCGATTCCGCTCCCTGAAGACCAACACAGAGAGACTGAGGAGGAGCTTCTTCCCGCAGGCGATACGGTCTCTCAATCACACCACCACACAGTACTGACCCACACATATAGTTCTTACACACACACTGGACATTCTGGACTTTGCTTTTGCACAACACTGGTCACTATATTCTTCATTTCCGGTTAATACTTGTACAGCTGCTGTTATTGTGTATATATTTATTTAGATTTAGATTTCTTCATACATTCTTATATAGTTCTATATTGTGTATTTTGTTGTACAGTTATTTCATTTTTAACCTTAATTTATATTTTATTCCTTCCTAGTTAAATTTACCCTTTTTAATTTTTCATATTTATTTCCTATCTTATTCATAGCCTTTTCCTTTTTTGTTTTCTTTAGGTCACGAGCAGTTGTCCAAGCATTTCACTACATATCGTACTGTGTATGACTGTGTACGTGACAAATAAAATTTGAATTTGAATTTGAATTTGATTTAGAAAAACATATTAAGTTGTGTCCTGCTGTAAATCACATGATCAAATCACATGATTAACCATCTGCTGTAAAAAGAAATGTAAATGTTAGCGCTGCGCAGGTGTATACACTCTTTCTCACAGTAATCTCTGTGAGCAACACAAGGTAGTGAATAACACACACATGGTAAATTCACAGACAGAGAATTTAAACTAAAAAGGTTAAATTTTCAGAGTTCACATAGTCATGTGACCCAAGTTTCCTCCTGTGGTCTCCTTCTGCTCCTGCAACAGAGACACACACAGAGATACATCCACACCTTTGTCAGGTGTGGGTTAACTTCACACAATGGTGTTAAGTCAGTCTTGTCAGCTTTTGTCAGCCAGTCAGTTTCCCATTTATTTTAAAATTCTTACTCATTCACTCAGTGATTCCTTCTTTTGCTAATTGTGGAAATTATCGTCGCAGTCGTTTCCACGCTCAGCAAAACGACGTCATTTCAAAAAGAAAAACAATTTAGACTGGATTTCCTCGTTGAATCCTTTTAGACAGGAACTTGTTTCCTAATTGTCCCAAATAAGTGGCTTTCTCCTGAGCCCATTTTAATTTTGGAGAAGCTCACTTTGCAACAGTTTTCTCGACGACGCTTCGGTTCTAATTGTGCAGATCTGCTCAAACAAAGATCATCAAACAAAACTTTCAGTGCACCATGAAAGTAACAAAATAAAAGAAAGAAAATAAAGGAAAGCAAAGGAAAGAAAGGCCTTGTTTAAGTCATGACACGTGTTCTTCATGCCAGGGGGATAAATCGTAACAACCCAATTGGCAGGCTCAACTTAATAACAAAAGACAAATGAACAGCCAGTTTAATCTCAAACATTCATCCAAATCAGCCATACACACACACAACATACAGCATAACCGTGTTGTCTCAGCACATAATAAGTTTCTTCTCATGTAACTAAATGTGTTAAAACTTCTTCACACATCAGAAACTCACAATCAGCTCACTCATTTAACCTTCGCTGACCCTTAAAAATGCATCCCTTTAGAGCCCTGGGGACCAAAAATGGTCCCGCCCCAAAAGTGCAATAAAAAGATTATATATTCATATTTTTTTCCACTTTAAATTGGTCAGTCTTTTAAAACTACTTCTCCCTGAAATATTCATATAAAGTTTTAATTATATTTTCGTTGTTTTAACCCGTTAAATCCCAGTTTTATTACATGAGCGCCCTGTTTTTTTAGCCCCAAAAAACAAAAAACTAAATATTTTCCAAAAAAAACATTTGAAGTAATATTTGTTTGTTATTATAATTAGGCCTTTAGATGGACCAAAGATTGGCACCAACAGTCATTTCGATCGCCTTTTATTTTTTTTGCAGGAGCGCATTTCATAAAATGCACACCCTATTGGTCCTAATCGACCACGCCCAAAAAAGTGCTATAAAAAATTTATATATTAATATTTTATTCCACTTTAAATTAGCCAATCTTTTAGACCTACTTCTCCTTGAAATATTCATGTCAAGTTTTAATTACATTTCGCGGATTTTAACCCTTTATATCCCGGTTTCGTCACATGAGCGCACTGCTTTTTTTGCCCCAAAAAACATAAAACTTGAATATTTTCCAAAAAAAACATTTGAGGTAATATTCAATTGTTATTATAATTAGGCCTTTAGATGGACTAAAGATTGGCACCAACATTCATTTCGATCGCCTTTTTTTTTTTTTTTTCAGGACCAGAAAATGGTCTCCAGGCGGCAAACGCTCCTCCTCTAGGCCGAAATAAGTGCATGTTGCCGGGGTAAGTCGCGACGATCACCGGGGCACGATCACCGGGGACTGCTTTTTCCAGCCCACACATCCGATACCACGTGACAACAAATACGTCATTTCCTGTTGACTAAAAAAAAAAAAAAAGCACCCTCTAACGGTTAGGGACCAAAAAATGGACCCGCCCGATCATCGGGCGAAGCCGCTGCTGCACGCCGGAAATGAGGCTTCGTTTCCCGCAGGTCTGTCCAAGCAGCCCGCTGTTTTCCAGCAGGGATCAAATGTGGAGCAAGGGCGCCACCCGGTGGACAAATAAAAAAATTACAACTCTAAGGCTCATAGACCAAAACGAGACGGAAACATAAGTAATCACCAAGACATTAACGGTAATAATTCTGCAGTGAAAAATAGCGTTTATAATGGAAGTCAATGGGCCAAAAATGGTCCCTAGGGCTCTAAGAGGATGTGTATTGTTAGCTTAGCCACTGAAGCTAATTTAAGGAAGTCAGACTTGAATTTTGAAATGAAATTATGCCAAACTTTTTTTTAGAGAATTTGGCTATATTCCATTCAACACAGTGCAAATGGCTTGTAACTGAAAAACTAAAGGGACCAAAAATGGTCCCAGGGCCAAAGAAGGGTTAAACTAACATAATCATCCTGCTAAAACCAGGTTTCTGTAAGGCAGAGTAAATCGATTTGTTGATCAATTATTAAGTCATGTACTAACAGAGACTTGGAGGAGAGAGACCTAATATTTAATAATCCACATTTCACTGTTTTACTCTTTAGTTAGGATGTGGATACTGTATTGTTCTTTCTTTGTAATTGTTTATGTTTAAGTTGTTTGTTGCTGGTTTTTAGTTTGTTTTTTGTCTTTTTGGAAGCTGACACAGTCTCTATGGAGATGGGTTTTTGGGGGGGTAGCAGGAGGAGAGAAGCTGCAGAGAGGCGTGTAAGACTGCAACTCTGCTTCCTGGTCCCAACTCTGGATAGTCATATTAGGGGGGGTTTAATTAATTTGTCCATATTTCTAGAAATGAGAGCTGCCGTCTCTCCTTATAAGACCAGGTTTCCTCCAGAAGGTTTGCCAATTATCTATGAAGCCCACATCGTTTCTGGGACACCACTCAGACAGCCAGCAATTTAAGGAGAACATGCGGCTAAACATGTCACTCCTGGTCTGATTGGGGAGGGGACCAGAGAAAACTACAGAGTCCCACATTGTTTTGGCAAAGTTACACACCGATTCAATATTGATTTTAGTGACCTCCGATTGGCGTAACCGGGTGTCATTACTGCCGACGTGAATTATGATTTTACTGAATTTACGTTTACCCTTAGCCAGCAGTTTTAAATTTCCTTCAATGTCGCCTGCTCTGGCCCCTGGAAGACAATTGACTATGGTTTCCGGTGTCTCTAGCTTCACATGTCTGAGAACAGAATTGCCAATTACCAGAGTTTGACCCCCGACGGGTGTGTCGCCGAGTGGGGAAAAACGGTTAGACATATGTATGAATTTGAGGAGTGGACCCAAAATGCTGACACAAAGGAACGTGAAAGAAAATTTGAATATTAACAGAAAGCAAGCCGTTTATTAATCTCTACTTTTAAGATTAGGCTTCAAACTTTCCTTTTTGCTAAAGCATATAGTTAGGGCTGGATCAGGTGACCCTGGATCCTCCCTTAGTTGTGCTGCAATAGACGTAGGCAGCCGGGGGATTCCCATGAAGCACTGAGTTTTTTCCTTTCCAGTCACCTTTCTCACTCACTGTGTGTTAATAGACCTCTCTGCATTGAATCATACTTGTTATTAATCCACAGCATGTCTTTGTCCTGTCTTCCTTTTCTCACCCCAACTAGTCACAGCAGATGCCCGCCGCTCCCTGAGCCTGGTTCTGCTGGAGGTTTCTTCCTGTTAAAAGGGAGTTTTTCCTTCCCACTGTCGCCAAAGCGCTTGCTCATAGGTGGTCCTATGATTGTTGGGTTTTTCTCTGTATCTATTATTGTGCGATCTACTGTACAATATAAAGCGCCTTCAGGCGATTGTTGTTGTGATTTGGCGCTATATAAATAAAATTTAATTAAATTAAAAGATTACAAAACAAAAGGCAGAGGTGAAGCTAAACAATAACCTAACCTGGGGAAAATATTTTTTATTAAAAAAAACAAACAAACCATGAAACCTGACATGGATACAAAGATACCTGGAACATGGAAACGTGGCACCAAAGACAACAGATGACCTGACACTGAACAAATGAGGACAGGACTTACAGTGGCTTGCAAAAGTATTCGGCCCCCTTTAACTTTCCCACATTTTGGCACATTACAGCCACAAACATGAATCAATTTTATTGGAATTCCACGTGAAAGACCAATACAAAGTGGTGTACACGTGAGAAGTGGAACAAAAATCATACATGATTCCAAACATTTTTTACAAATAAATAACTGAAAAGTGGGGTGTGCGCAATTATTCAGCCCCCTGAGTCAATACTTTGTAGAACCACCTTTTGCTGCAATTGGATTCCATTAAAATTGATTTGTGTCACGGCTGGGAAGGCGAGCCGTGTGGTGTGGAGGAAGGAGGACCCAAGATGCAAGCAGTGGATGAAAATGCTAGTGAAGTTTATTTACAAGGTGTAGTGGCAAACAAGCAGTGGGGCATGACAAATAACTGAAGACACCTAAACTGGGAAGAACTAAAATAACAGACCTGGGTGCATACGACAAAGGGATGCGCGGCAGCCGCCGAGCAGGACACCGAGTAACAGGCAGGAGAACACACAGGGCTTAAATACACACACCAGTAATCAGGGGATGAGAGACAGGAGGGCAACACGGCTGGGAGGAATCAGAGCTGACGGGACAGGGGAAACGTAAACTGAACACACTCACATCAGACAGAGACCTTCACAATAAAACAGGAAACTCAGACACGGGGAACCAAACAAGACACAGAACTAAACAGACAGATTCACAAACAGACGGGGTGACAGCATAGACAGAGACACAGACGCAGAGGCAGACCAAATATAACACATAGAACTCAAACAATAATAATCATCATCATCATCATCATCATCATAATAATAAACTAAAAGCGCTGGGTCACCAACCCAGGACCATGACAATTTGTGTTTGTGGCAGTAATGTGACAAAATGTGGAAAAGAGGGACGAATACTTTTGCAAGCCACTGCAAGTACACAGAGAGATAATGAGGGGATGAGGAACAGCTGGGACAAGGGGAAACAAAACTAGACTCACTGCATATAGGACAAAGACTTTCCCAATAAAACAGACATCACAAGGGTAATCTAATAAACAAATGAACTTAGCAAACCTAAAGAACTTATAAATAAACATCGACATCTAAACAAACTAAAACTTAAAACGCTGGGTCAACAGACCCAGGAAAGTGACAGTAAAATCATTTATTATACACATTATACTTATTTTCTTAAATTGCTTATCTATTATCTGTATTTTAACTTGGGGGTCTAGGGGTGCTGCATGTTTATGATAACACACTGACAATATCAGGACAATTTTAGCCTTACTCTATCAGTGAACAGCATGCCCATGCTAACTTAAACTAGACCAGCAAGCTAACCCCATGTGTATTAAGTGTTACTTCAGAATAGGAACCAAACAAATTAACGGAACGAAATTAACTGTAACAGCAGTTTGCAAAACATTGTGACAGTTCTCAAGTGTTCCTACCTCAAATCCAGCACGTGTTGCTGTGTTTTTGTTGTTAAATGGACGAGGAGAGGCTGGTGAGACGATGCAGCATTTCGTCAGTGGAGCATAGAACGACGTCTCTGATTGGTCAAAAAGTGAGTAAAGATGCATCTGATTGTTCGAAAGCGTCAACCAAAGAGCTGCTGGTCACGGCAAGATACAAACTCGCCGGAGCTCTGCGTGAACGGCACATCCAGGACCTTCAGCACTCAGGAGAGATTTATCTTGAGGTATGTATTTACCTTTGATATCCATGCGTCGACGCAAGCTCCGCGAGGTAAAGTTGTATGTTTAACAAGCTAATTAAGGTTAGTTAAACGGAATTAAAACAATACACAACCGATTTGAACAAATTGAAAGTGGTGAATGATGATAAATGCTAAAAAATTACTTAAGATTTATCTTTAACAATAGATATTAGAAGTTAAATTTAACTGTTTTTAAATTCCCACCGGAGTTAAAGGGACCTGCGGCCTTGCATGTGCTCTGCATCTTCAACTGCAGAGACAGTCAGTCTAAGCTCAGTGTAGCTAACTGCAACACACTTTTTTTTTTTTCAACACAAGATATGCTTGGGGGGATTTAAATGATAATATTAATGTTTTCTTATTCAGCACAAATCAATAATATTATAGTTATTTGCTCACGGTCTGGGTCTCTGGCCCAGCGTTTCTGATGTTATTCTAAGGTTTTTGAGTTTCTTATGTTTAATGGCGGGTTAGTTGAGTTTGGCTTAACGTTATTAATATCGTTTTAAGGAGTTTATGTTAGGGCTGTATATTACCACGTTTGTATTTTCATGCCATGTTTCCTGTTTTATTTTGAAAGAGTCTGTTGCGTTCAGTTCATTAATCTCACTTCCCTGTTGTGTCAATAGAATCATTTGTGCAAGCTACTACCCTGCTGTCCCTCTGTTGTGTCTCAACCTCCAACAGGAAAGTAGAAGTCCTCATATGGTAGGACCAGTGATTGTAGTGTGTGTTACACTGTCCTCATATTGTTTTAAGCTGTGAAGGACAGGAGTGTGTTTCAGTTGCCTTCCTCATGTGGTAGGACCAACAACTCTAGTGTGTGTTACACTGTCCTCATATCGTTGGGTAGCAGAACCGTACAGTGTTAAGTTTCTATAGAATCTGGTATAAGGAAGTCAGATCCTTCTGTAATAATATTCACTGATACAAATATGATCTGTAGTTAATTAAATAGTCGGGATTTATACTAGAGAATGTTTCTGACGTTATATTGTTGTCTTTTGTTGCAGACACCAAGTGCCGAGGTCCTGTCTCAACCTCCTTCAGACCAATTGGTGAGTGACACACCCACTTCATTCTTCCAACAGGTTACACATTATTTTTTGTATTTGGCATCAAGTATTTGTGTCAGTTGGGCCTAGTGCATAAATGAAATGCACTTTAATTGTACTAAAACAATCAGTTTTAGTCGAAGTTAACCAAAACCAACATTAGCATTAGGATAAAGTAATTGTCTATACCATTTGTTAGTCCAAACTTTCCCTTAAAGCATCAGCTTGATCTTTATTCTGACAAAATTTGATATTTTTGTCGTTTTACACATGTTTTTGTCAAAATAAGCTCCCGCTGATCAGTTTACATGATTTAATTTCTGGGGAAATAGATGGCTGTACATCAGTGTTGGGTTTAGAGCTTTTATTGACAACAGCAGGAGAAGTTAGAGGTCAGGAATGTGAACTCTACATGTGTTCAGTCGTCATGTCCTCATATTGTTTTAAGCTGTGAAGGACAGGAGTGTGTTTAAGTAGAAGTCCTCATATGGTAGGACCAGTGATTGTAGTGTGTGTGTTACACTGTCCTCATATTGTTTTAAGCTGTGAAGGACAGGAGTGTGTTTCAGTTGCCTTCCTCATGTGGTAGGACCAACAACTCTAGTGTGTGTTACACTGTCCTCATATCGTTGGGTAGCAGAACCGTACAGTGTTAAGTTTCTATAGAATCTGGTATAAGGAAGTCAGATCCTTCTGTAATAATATTCACTGATACAAATATGATCTGTAGTTAATTAAATAGTCGGGATTTATACTAGAGAATGTTTCTGACGTTATATTGTTGTCTTTTGTTGCAGACACCAAGTGCCGAGGTCCTGTCTCAACCTCCTTCAGACCAATTGGTGAGTGACACACCCACTTCATTCTTCCAACAGGTTACACATTTTTTTTTTTTTTTTTTATTTGGCATCAAGTATATGTGTCAGTTGGGCCTAGTGCATAAATTAACTGCCCTTTGATTATATTAAAATAATCAGTTTGATTGAAAGTTTCCCATATTCAACATTAGCATTACTTGTTTGTGAACATCTTAGGAGAAAGAAATTGGCATATCATTTGTTAGTCCTAACTTTCCCTTTAAAGCATCAGCTTGATCTTTATTCCTACTAAATTTGATATTTCTGTGTTACATTGTCCTCAGATTGTTTTAAGCTGTGAAGGACATGAATTTGTTTTTTTTTTTTTTAGCCTTTCTCAATTGGTAGAACCAACAACTCTAGTTTGTGTTACATTGAAACTGAACAGCAGGGATGTTTGTCATGAAGGTAATAACACTCTATCCGATTTCAAACAATCACACTGTGATGAGTATTATTAGTAGATTATGTTCACATGTAAAATATTCATATCAAATGGTAAATATCCTATATTTATATAGCGCTTTACTAGTCCCTAAGAACCCCAAAGCGCTTTACACATCCAGTCATCCACCCATTCACACAGACATTCACACACTGGTGATGGCAGCTACATTGTAGCCACAGCCACCCTGGGGCGCACTGACAGAGGCGAGGCTGCCGGACACTGGCGCCACCGGGCCCTCTGACCACCACCAGTAGGCAACAGGTGAAGTGTCTTTCCCAAGGACACAACGACCGAGACTGTCGGAGCTGGGGCTCGAACCGGCAACCTTCTGATTACAACTCTTCAGCCACGATCGCCCCTTAGCCCCTTAATGTAGAATTACACACTGCCCAACGCTGACTTTGCCTACAATGCAGAGAAAAAAGCAAACAGACCTATTGCATGCATTGATTCTCATATTTCACTGTTACTTTTCAAAGGCTCAAGGACCAAGTATTCCGGGGGTTCCAAGCCACACGCTTTACTCAGCTGCCCTGGACAACATGAAGGGCACCTCTGCCTCAATCACCCTGGACAACAAAAACATTAGCAACACTTCACCAAGAAGGGGTAAAGGCACCCAAATACAAAATGTTTTAGGTTAATATACTTGTGATCAAAGAACAAGTTTGTTTTCAGACATGACACTATTCAGAGCTTTTATCATAAATCATTTCATCTTATTTGATTCCCAGCAGAACACAGCACTTCAAATGGTTCATTCCAAGCATCCTTAAAGGAGCAATAAGCAATATCTTTTCACTGCTAGGTGTGCTGTTTTGCACTGCCTGTGAACCAAACCAAAGTCTATGGCTGGAGATCAACACAGAGAGAGGGATTGTGACTTCATGCTGTACTCCAGATGTAATTACACCTCTAGTTCTTCACATAGTCATTTTTAATTCCTTCAACCTAAGTATGATGAATTGTGCTTATTGCTCCTTTAAAGTGCTCCAGTAGAAAGCAAGGTTTAAGAACATTTTGTATTCACATTATAAACTAGAATATTTTCTATCTTTTCTTGCATTCACATTAAGACATTTTCTTTTGTTTCCATTTATGACAGCTGGGACGGTGAGAAGCAAGTGGACAAATGATGAAGTGAAGGTTGCTGAGCGGCACGTTTCACTTCATAAAAAGCTGCAAAGTACCAGGTAAAAAGGAATGTGACTGCTGCCTCCAAGCAGAGCCGGCAGCTCTGAAAGGCAGAGACTGGGTTGTCATAAGGTACTACAGCCACAACAGGATCATAGCATTAAAAGAAAGATGCAAGAAAAAAAGAAGCAAGCAAGAGAGATACTTTGTTACTTCCACAGTTATGTCAGTATTGCAGTTTTCTGTATTGCATTGTTCTTACTCATAAATCTGTGGTTTATGCTGGGTGCTTTTTGCAATTAAATGATAAAAAAGGCAGATAATGTTCCACGTTTTTATTCACATGAACATTCACTACAAAATGAATTAATGCATTACAATATCAAGACTTAAAAAGTAGACTGACCACATTTGACCCATGTCTTTTTTTTTTTTTTTTTAAAAGTCTTTACACAGCTCAGATTTACTGTTTTATTAACACAAATGTCTGATATTTCTGTCAGAAGTTACCCAACTGGTGAGCATTACTATTGTGCATCCATGTCTATTATATTGTAATCTCAAAAGGAGCCAAGCTAAAAATGCAGAACCTACCGTTACCTGGTCCTTATAAGTCATGTATACTTGAAAATTATGTGTTTCCATGGGCTTCACAATTCATCTAAACATGAAATATCTGTGTGTGACCTTATGGTACTCATAAGTCACATAAACCTGACAGTGTCCTCACAAGTAGCATTAAATTCAGGTTTGACCAAAATTTAGCCCTAGCCAAAATCTCAACAGATGGGTGTGTTCCTGGAAGCATGGGTCAAATTTTTTGAGATTCCCATGCCTCTAGGACCTTCGGAAAGGCACGTTCCCATTTGTCACATTTTTGTCATACGTACTGATATATCGTGTGTGTGTGTGTGTGTGTGTGTGTGTGTGTGTGTGTGTGTGTGTGTGTGTGTGTGTGTGTGTGTGTGTGTGTGTGTGTGTGTGTGTTTTTCGTTTTAGGAGGACAATTTTCAAGACAAATCAAAGAGCTATGAGGACCCTCTGTTACAGGAGGACATTTTGCTGTCCTCATAAAATTGACCTTTTAAAATGGTTTCTGGGCATGTTTTAATACCCAAAAAGTGTTTTTCTCAAAAGTCTTTGTAAACCAAAAACTTGACATATGTTGTATATTTGTGTGTCCGCCACTGCCCCCTGTCGGTTGGAGTTGTCCCTGCATGCCGCACACACAAGCGCGGGAAATTATACACGAGCGCGGGACATTATACACATGGCGCGAAATTGGAAGCTGCGCATGCACATTTTAACATTACCCATTTAGACCATTGATATTTACATCAATGATTTAGACTGACTGATTGGGCGCTTCTTATTCATCCATCAATTTTGGCAGAGTTTTGACACGCTTTGGAGAAAAGGTAAGAAGGTAATTATAAAACTTTTAAAAGACGGGCGTTCTGACAGACACAGTGCTTCAGAGTAGGCACAGCCGTGGTGAGGCGGCAGGTGAGGGAACGACGACGAGGTACGGTGGAAAGCATACGGCGGAGAGCGCACCGCGGGGACCGGACCACAACGAGGTGAGGACGGCGGAGCGGGCCGGAGCACGCGGAACGGTTCACGGAGGTCACAGCAACACGCAGGGCGGGGATTCCCGGACTGTCCCAGGGTTATTTTTACCCTGGCCTAATCTCATCACTTGTTTCAAGGTAAGAAATTACACAAGTGTGTGATGTTTCACTGGGTTTGAAAGAAGGCCTTTTTCACGGCAAGATCACTTGTTTAATGTAAAATGGCTGCTACTGCTATTAGATGATCTTTGCCCAAATACCAAGGAAACATTGGAAGGCAAATACAAATAAACTCTTGTAGATTTATGAAATTAAATTGAGACAGTATTGGTGTCACTCTGCACACATTTGTTTATAAAATATTGTAAAAAAAACATTTGTTTTGCTCTTATAGTTGTGTTGATGAAGCACATGATTCCTGAGAGATCTAAAGCTTAGTTTGACAGACAGGTTTATGAAGCACATGATTCCTGAGAGATCTAAAGCTTAGTTTGACAGACAGGTTTATGAAGCACATGATTCCTGAGAGATCTAAAGCTTAGTTTGACAGACAGGTTTAGGCTAAGTCAGAGTTAGGCTTTAGTTAAATTAGGACATTTAAGTATCTTTAATATCTGCAAGTGCATGCTTTCTGTTAAAACAACTCCGACATCAGCCTTGTCTGTGTCTGTTATGTGAATGTAATGAAAGCATAGAACTCAATTGAAACAGTTTCAGTATCCATGCTATTAGTGAAATAAGAAAAATTGGGTGGAGCATGTCAGAAACTTGACTTAATCAACACAGGTGGAACACAGTCAAGTTAATCTGCACAAATACAGCCTTGCCCCCATCCATTTATCTGTTAATCAGAATCCCTCCAGCACTCATCACCAAACTAAAATAACCTTAAACTAATAATACGCTAACATGGGGGGGGGGGGGGGTGCTTCTCATTCAGCTTTACTAATGCCCTTGTAAGCATAAAGGCTTGAAGTTTTGATGTTGTTTACATTTTTATCTTGATTTCCTTACCAAATCATGTCACGGAGAACCACTCCCCTTCAGGATGCCATTAATCACATCCTTGCAAGAAGAGACAAGAATTCAATGTTAGAAATCAAATTTATTAATTCAGTTAAAGGTGAGTGACTTTGACACACTGCAGGCTAGACTGAGGGGTTACACATCACCAGTGGTGACCTGTACAAACATCAATATAAATTAAAATCTAAGGTATTTTAATAATAATTTAGTTATTAGCAAGCCTGGCTATTTATGTTTTCTGCACTTGGACATGTTTTCTTTATTATATATGTAGAATTGCAAAAAGCACAACATTGCATACTTGCAATTTACAGATATACATATTTAATGAATTGATTATTTGCAGTGCTGCCACGCCTGTGTCTCTAATATGGTTGTGTCTTCAGGTCGTGGCATCTTCACTTTAGCCAATTTCAAACAAGGAGACTTCGTGGTCGAGTATAGAGGGGAGCTTATTGATGCAACTGAAGCTGAACACAGACGTAACCTGTACCCCAGCGCATGTTCAGTCTTCATGTTTGAATTCATATGGAAGCAGAAGACTTTGTGGTAAATTCAAAATGACTGAATGTTTACATTTCTATTGCAAGGTCAGGATTTCTGAAGCAAACATCTCATATTGCTCTTTAACGAGTCCTTACCTCTGGTACCCGGCCCCGTCAGTCCCCAGAATCTATAGAAGGGGGAGTGACGGACCCGTGGAATAGCAGGATCTCATTCTTACTGAGGCTCCGTCATTTCCCGGTGACCCTGTGGTCCCCGGGAACTCGCAGTACTGGGGACTGACGGGACTCCCACATATGCTGAGGGCCCATTAGTCCCCGTATTCAGCCTGTGTGTGCCTTCTCTAATACACACTCACGGGCGTAATGTACGGGGTTAGAGGGGTAATAATATAAGCCTACATTTTACAGCTAAGACAGTGTGCTCACGCTGCTGTGAAGATTTAAAATATAATATATAGATAGAGAAAATAATAAGAGAAAATTCAAATGGCCAGGGCTGAATGAGCGGCCCTGTGTCTGTGCGCATTTGGCACATGTGGACACGGAGACTCGTGCACTGTTATACTGTGTCCAAAACTACTGTATAATATGTACAATGCCAAAATAGTACATGTCAAGTGTTCTCTGTCTGTGAGGTAGGTAGATGGATGGCTTGATGGATAGGTGAAAAACCTTTCAACACAAAAAATAAAGAACATTTCATTAATCATTCAGATTAATTAAATGCATTATACAGAAGACAAATGAAATAACAAATATACACTTCAGTAAAGCCTCTTTTGTCTAAACTATCATTTATCCTAGTTTTAGTTTCACATTCATTAGTTTTTAAATCAGAGGTGAGTAATTTCAAACAACAAACTGTGGTCTACCTTTCACTTTTTACACTTTCTGTAACAATTACATTTTTAAAGTATACATTTTAGAGTTTACAAATATTTTAATAAAGACTTTAACCAAGGATTTTCTTTTACAAAGAATTATTTTCCTTAAATTAAACCAAACATATTTACACTAGTTTTAAGATTTAACCAAGGATTTGGGGTAATTGCTTTTAGTATTAATTAACATAAGTGTGGGAAACACTATCTACATAAATAGTTTATTCAAACTTAAACATTTATTTTAATATCAATATAATTTTTTAAACTTAAATGCAGTAACTATTTCCCAAAGCATAAATACATTTCCACAATTGAGCTTCCATAGTTCCCAAACATAAGCAGCAAATATGAGTCCAAGCTTACCGATAGCCCGTCTAACTCAAAGTGGATTGTGCTTGGTTTGCTGTCCTCTCAGCATGTCACGCTCGGGTCAAATGACTGCTGCATGCATTTTAAGGTCTACTAGGCATGCCCGCCCTTGATTGCTGTAATTCAACTCACCTGGCGGAGCAGTGCGCACCAGGCTGCGCTTAGCTGTAGATTGCACAAGGTCTAATCAGCGGCCACGCGCAAGCACAGAGCAGGTAGTGGAGAAGAGAAGAGAAGAGAAGAGAAGAGAAGAGAAGCACCTAGTGATGGGCAGATGAAGCACTGAAGCTTTTCATCCAATTGGTTCACCCCAACGCGAAGCTTCATGAAGCTTCATTTGCTCTAGCAGGACACCTACTGGACGTAAAAATAATAGCTGGCATGAATTTGAAGAGTGTGGCATTTTGCACACAGCCTGTAAATGTCAACAACAAAAGGAGTGTGTAAAACATGTATATTGTAGTGATGGCAGTATACTGTGTATATTTATAGTGGCAGTATGGGAAATGATTATTTGGAAATGCTTGAAATGGAAATGATCATTTACTGTGAGGTGAGGTGTGGTTGGGGTGTGGACAGTAGTTGTGCTTTTGTAACGTTGAGGTATGGACAGCTACACACTGAGGCCTCAGTCCTGCCTGTTCACATTTTATTCTGTAAAAACTAAATTTTCACTGCTTTTATGACCTTTTTAGTGGGGAGAACATAGCTAGGATTTAATGATTTAACAAATCTTTTGAATCCTTTGTCCTCCACAATGCTAAATGGCTGGGAGTCCTCAATCACCATGCTGACCAGGTCTTCATCTATTTGAGATTGTTCTCCTGAGGAAAGACAATAAAGATAAAGCACAAATATAAATATCACATACGTAACTTATAACAGTTGTATAATAGTGTTATATCATTTAGTAACATTACTGCATGCTATATTATCATTGCATTTGATGGCTCACCTGGTCTTGCTCCACGATCGGTGTCCCCCTTATTCTCATGCAAAGCTCTGTAGTGCCTAAGCATGGATGAGGTGTTGCTGTTATATCCCAGCTCCCTGGCACATAGCAAACACTTCACCTTGTACAAAAGTCAAGACAGCTCAACATAAATTGTATTGCACCATCAGTATCATGAAAATACATCTTCTGTAGAAATTTACATACCTTGTTGGGAGGAATAAGATCAAAATGTTCCCACACAGGGGAGGACATCCTCCTCTTCTTAGCTGGCTCCATTCTCTCCTGACTTTCTCTCCTCACTCTCATAAACCTCCAAACTGTCTCTAACTCTCACTAACCGCAACTCTCCATCAAACACCCACATTTTGAATGAAGTCTAAGGGTTTATATCGCTGTCATATCTCGCAGCAAAGTTCGAACCACTTCATGAACCAGTCACGTGGTACAGCCGGGCAGCGAGGCTTCGGACGTCATCATTTTCAGCTCCTCCCATAAATGAAGCAAGCCTCGATACGCGCTTCGCGGAAACGCCCCCTCCATTACTCGACACACGCTCCGAAGCCTCGATACAGAACGTCCCATCACTAACAGCACCTACTAGGTCAGCGCGACAGTACAACAAAACCACGTTTAAGCTCTAAGCACAAGTAGAAGCGCAAACACTTATCTCAGTCAGAAAGCAACGCGTCCTTGACTGATGGACCCTCTTTAACTTATCAACTATGCATTTAACAACTAAACTTGTATTGGATGTTGTGTTTGTGTTGGTGCTTAAAAATTATAGTATAGTTCATAGGCGTGTCACTATAAATGTTTGTTTAATGTATGTTTCCAAATTTGCAGTATTGATGGAGCACTTGAAGATGGGTCATTTGGGCGACTAGTAAACGATGAACACAGGACACCAAATTGCAGAATGAAGTTGATTGAAGCAGAAGGGAAGCCACATCTCTGCCTTTTTGCACTGAAGGAAATTGCGGCAGGAAGTGAAATTACTTATGACTATGGTGGGAAAGAATGGCCCTGGCGGAAAAAGGTGGGTCATTTAAAAAAAAATTTCCCCCTATGAATTGTTGTTTAAAACCTACATATCTAGATGTCACAATTAGGGCTGCAACTAACGATTATTTCAATAATCGATTAGTTGTCGATTAATCGATTAGTTGTTTCAGCCCTAGTCACAATATTTAAATGTCCTCTTGGTGGTATTCAATCTGGTTTAACTAAATCTTGAATTTGTATGACTTTCCCAAGTGATGATTGCAAGCTTATCTGTTTTGTGTCCCCTCCACAAGTGTGTTTTACTGAGTGGCCACACACTGGAGGTGAAACAGTGAAAGCATCAGTTTGAGCTCGGATGTCATTATGAGGCTGATGGCCAGTGTCCTTGTAAACCTTGGGTTTTTCTGTGTCAGACATATACATGCACCTTTTACTCACAGTCACTTTAGCTTCTTAGTATTGTCTTACTTTGGCTTCACTTAACTAGGTAAGGGTTAATCACTCTGTTTCCTTGCAGTTAGGGTGAGAGTTAGAACTGTATTTAACTGAAGGTGAAACAGAAAATGCTTAACTATGTGTGTGTGTCTGACACAGACAAACTCAAGGTATGTGAGAACACTGTCCTGACATCTGAGCTCAAACTGAGTCTTTCATTGTTTCATCTCCAGTGTTTGGCATACTCAGAAAAACACACGGGTTGAGGGGACACTGGTTAGAAAAGACCACTTGTAGTGGATTAAATACATTTCCACTGTAGCTGCCAGATGTTTACAATATTTGTTCTACTTTTCATACCCAGCTAAAGATCGCAAGCATCCCTTCTGGTCAACAGTGTGTTGCAGAGCCTATTGCCCATGACGTGGAGCACCATGTGATCTCTACAGACTCATTCACAGGTGAGTCCCTGCTTGAGTAAGCACTACCTGTTAAACCCTGGGGTCTTGCAAAGCACTATGCCTCCATGTCTTGTGTTCTCTTCTACAGACAGAGAATTAAGAGCAGAGTGTCAGTCATCTAGACCTACAGCAGACAACTCTGAACATGAGGTTAGCATGGATTCATCTGTTTACTAAAGATTGTATCAATGTGTAGTTTGGTAAATAGTGTGGTTTGTAAAGATCATGTTTATCAATTGATTACAATTATACTGCATGTGCAGTCTTTAAATCATTGTAAGTACAGGTAGTCATCATTTAACATTGCATTTCCCTCTCAACATCATTTGGGTGTTTTAAGGTTTGAGAGTGTCCCTCTTGATCAGATGGACACTGTACCATTGATGCTTGTTCATCTTTGCATCTCTTTAGGTGCATTCTGTTGGAGGTCAGCGTGGCACTTCTTCTCTGAAAGAGTTAATTGGTGAAGTTGGTGTCCAGTATCAGGAGTTGTCACCCCAAGCGTTCTCAGAAGAACTTACCAGTGGTCAGTTTTGAGTAAATGTTGTTAACTTCTGGCAATGCATGACATGCCTGAAGGTTTGCTGCATGAAAAATGTGCCAGTATTGGGACATTTCTGATGATTCTATAGTGTCTTGATGGATATTTTGAGTAGAATTGTAACAGTCAGGGATGTGAATTGATTGCGTTATGCGTAGATGTGTTTTTTTTGACTTAACGAAAGTCAAGCACTGAATCTCCTTATGTTCCCTTGTACAGAGAGCAAATCGAAAGAGGTGCCACAATCATCCAGAGCTGTGCCTAACGACTCTGCTTGTGAGGTGAGTTGAAATTGACCTTTGTTTTAAAATTGACCAATGGTTAGAAGTGTTATGGTGTTTACATGAAACTCCATTTTGAGTATTTTAGCAAACATCTGGCAGCGGTGGTGGAAATGTCCTCTATTTAGAACAGGAGGTCTTTTCTAACCACAGTGTCCCCTTAACAAGTGTGTTTTACTGAGTGGCCACACACTGGAGTTGAAACAGTGAAAGCATCAGTTTGAGCTCGGATGTCATTATGAGGCTGATGGCCAGTGTCCTTGTAAACCTTGGGTTTTTCTGTGTCAGACATATACATGCACCTTTTACTCACAGTCACTTTAGCTTCTTAGTATTTTACTTTTGCTTCATCTAAATAGATTCCCCTCTCTCTAACTCACAAATCTCAGGAATTGAATAGATATGCTTCACTATTTTATCTAAAAAGTAACTCCTATCTCCCTTTCAATCTCTCCTGAAGGATTGGTAGAAAATATGTAAAATGGTCAAACATTATTTTTAATTCGTCATAAAATATTTGGGTAACAATGTTTTATGTTTCATTTCATGTTTTTAATTTTTTCCAGTGTACAATTCATAGGCTGGTATTTGAATCGGTGAAACTTGACAAATGCGGGATATGCCATTCACCTTTGACAGCTATCAGATGGCACGGTCTAAGATGCAAGCGTAAGTGTATTATTTATCTTGTGTTAATTAATGCATTTTTTCACTATACCATAAGTTACCATGAGTCAGGTCTACATTTTCATATGTAAAGAATAAAAAAAATCACTTCAAAGTTTTATCAATTCAAACCATTGCAATGATACACAGTGTAATGGCAGATACTATCACATATCATGCATTTGAGTTTGTCTGCTTAGTGTGGCAGAGAACAGAGAACATACTGTAATAATGTATATTGCCCTCTTACTCTTTGTTGATTAGACTGTTGAACTTTACAACTTTAAATCTTTGTTTCACTCTTTCAACATCAAGCTCATATAAGCTAAATAAGCATCTCACCGCGCGCAAGGCATGCCGGTCCGGGTCAAGGGTCACGACTACCCAGCGTGCATCGTAAACAGTAAACACTGCCGCGTGTGATAGCGATATTGAATATTTTGAGCGTCCTAAAGTCAATGTTTTAAAAGAATTTGGTACGAAACGGGGATACAGTGCTGCTGGGAAGAGAAAGAAAGAATTCGTGGCCCTCGCTTGGGTGTTTTCACTACAAAAAGCCCCTATAGTTTTAACAAAACAGCAGGAGTGGGAGGCTATGCTACCTTGGATATAAGTCTCTGCTCGAGATCGAGACTGACAGTTGTCAGATGACAATTCCAGATCCCTTAGAGCTGAGGGAAGGTTGGTACAATGAATCAACAGCTGCAAATAAACTTTCACTTTCAAAGCCTCATATCCGGAGCCATCAGCCTCTGTGGTGCCCGGAGACGCTCGTGCGGGGTTTGGCCACTGACGTCTGGCAACCCTGGCACAGCACTTCCCCGTAGGCCTATATCCATGGATGTATTAAAAGAACCAAGCCTATATCTGACGGAGAAGTATAATTCAGCCTTTACATCGTGGGTAGTGGTGTACTCTGACCTGGCCGTGTCGTGCATGCGTACTGACAATGCTGATTTAGCTTATTTGTGATGTTACAATGCAAAAACCACAGTTCCTGATTTGATCTGTTATATAAAGATAAAGCAAAATGCACAAATGTTTAATTATATTTAAGAGAGTATCAACATGTATGAAGTAAACTGCCCTCAAGTCTGTTTGTCATTCTGTAATTACACATATACACACAAACTTGGAAGATGATGTTTGATGATAATAAACCCTTTGAGTAAACATTGCATCAAACTTGCAAACTTCTTACAATGTCAATATAAGAAGCCCAATAAGGTACTGGGTCTGATTAATCCAGACCTATTCCAATAGATCAATCAGGCAATTTGCAATACAAATGCTTGATGGTGTCTCTACACATTTTCAATGACTTTTTAGTAGAAGTCCTTTTCATCTCAATCCTTATTAATTAATGTAGGATAAACATTTTAGCTTTTCTGTTTCTCATTAGATCGTATGTATGTATGTCTGTCTGTCTGTCTGTCAATTAGTCTGTTTTTAAAATAACAATGTTTTATATCTCAAATCTGATGAAAAAATTTATTATTAGGATGATTCAGTATATCATATTCATAAGTTTAAAATGTGTCTTAAACTTAAAAAAAAAATCTGCTTTTTATTCTGAATTATGCGTTGGTTTTAAATTCACTTTATGCTTGTTTATATTTAGTGGTCTTCGTGAATATAATTTGTGATGTGTGGGATCGCTACTTTTTAAATTATAACTTAATGAATCATCGGTTGTTGTCTAATGCTGTGGTTTCTTTGTATTTGTAGAATGCCGTTGTGTGTGGCATAAGATCTGCCTCCAGACATCTTCAGAAGACTGGGATATGTCCGACGTAAGTGTACAGTGAAATTCAACCTGGAAAGACTCAGATACGGAGAAAGAATTAGACATGCTTTATTGAACATTAAATATTTGGCGGTCAGACCCCGGCGGGAAAACTGTTGATAAAAGCATTGCTGATTGAAGTAGGAGGTCTTCCCCTGGGGTCTGGACACTGGTGGTGGTATGGAGGCAGGGGGCAAGCATGGGGGTGCAGGGGTGGTGGAGGGATGCGAAAACGCTGAGAGGCCGAGCTATGGGTGAAAGAGCTTAAATGCCCGGATGCTGAATGGAGGCATAGGTGCGAGGGAGCTCCGGATTGGCTGCGCCGGAGTGAGCAGCTGAAGGGAGTTGAGATGATGATGATGATGATGGAGATGATGTGCAGGTGTTTCTCCCAGGTTGAATTTACACAGGCTTCATTATAATATAGTTAATATTGACGTAGATGCAGTTCGTGAAGATTGCCACATGTTGCTTGCTCTTCCTTTTTCTTTCATCACAAAATTATAAGGATAATCAGTTTTGTAAGTGTTGTCTCAGATAGAGAATTGAAAGCAGAGAGATTTTGGACTGGATAGAGTGTAGAAGTTATGTGAGAGAGGCCAGAAATAAATAAACACATTGTAAAAATATTACTTAGATTTTATTATAATCCTTTGTAAAAAAAAAACAAACAAAAAAAAACAGTTTCATACAATCTAGTCTCAAAGGTTTTACAAATTTTGATCTGTGGGGGTCATTGTGGGAGGGGCTCCGGGACCAGGTTAGGGCTGGTGTCTTAGTTTTTTTGTTTTGTGTTTGTTTTTTTTGTTAATGTCATTGTTCAAAAAATATAAATTGGATATTAGAAATGGGACAAATATCAAAAAAGTACTGAATCGATCACAGATTGCAAATTGATCAAGCAGAATCAAAATACTTGCACAAAATACATATCTGCTGCACATTTTCTTCTTTAAATCAGGAGGTATTTCTTAGTACTTTTAAGACATCTAGAGACTTTGGTTTACGTCCCGAGCTCTGTGACGTGAACAATTTAGCATTTATCCTTCCCATGTTTATTTCTGTTATTTAATCTATGCTGTATCTACGAACAGGGTGATGTCTCATCTGATGAAGAATACATCCCAAATTCTGCATCAGATTCAGAAAGCTCAGGAACAGAGTTGTCTATTGAGTTACCTGGACCATCAAAAAACTCCCATGCTGCTAGCATGCCTGATTTATGCGTTAATTTTGCTGAAAAAGAACAGACCATGGATGTTAAGAACAACTTTGAGCACATTTTGAATGATCTTGAAACTACTGATGATCTTCATCCCGACCAAGAACCAGACAGCTCAGAGTCATGCCAGCAGAAAACAAAAGATGCATGTAGCGAAAAGAGTACTGTGGATATTAGCCAAAATGAATCCCCAACCAAGTCAACAAAATTAATCAAAAGCACAGTCAATTTTTGTTTTGTGTGTGGAAAACCTCAAACAAAATTTGCACGTCATCTGGAGACGCATGTAAATGAAAATGCTGAAGTCGCCCAGGTGCTTCAGTTACCCAAATCATCAAAGGACAGAAAAGTTCATCTTGAAAGGTTACGAAACCTTGGTAACTTCAAGCACAACTCTGCTGTTAAAACCACAGGATCAGGTTGTCTTAAAGTGAAAAGGATCTCAAAAAAGAGCAGCAGCAGCGCTGAGACATACGAGTACTGCTTATACTGTAAGGGTATGATATCCAGAAAAGAAGTTTCTCGGCATATGAAAAGATGTGCTTTAAGACCAGAGAATAATGCTGAAGAGAAGCTGAAAGAGTCTTTGGTATAGCATCTACTCAATCCACAATGTCTCAGCCAATTTCAAGTGAACTCTACTCAGTACTGGGCAAGATGCACAAGGATGATGTGTCTAGTGCAATAAGGAATGATCATTATATTATGCAGTTGGCTCAGTCTCTTTTTAATAAGCATGGAAGTGACAGATCAAAGCATGAGTATATAAGACAGAAAGTAAGGGAACTTGGGAGATTACTTGTGACTTTGCGTCACACAACAAGAATCCATAATATGGAAGAGGCAATAAAACCAGCCAACTTCTTTATTCTTACTAATGCTGTCAAGAGAGTTTCAGGTTTTGATACTGAAACCAGCACATTCAAAGCCCCAAGTTTGGCCCTGAAGCTTGGACATTCTCTCAGAAAAATAAGTGATATTATCATGTGTCGTGCTCTCATGGAAGAGGATCAAGAGGCGATCGATTCAATCAGGAGGTTTCACACACTTCATGAAACAAAGTGGTCTGAATTAGTTTCCCATTCAGCCTTATCAAACCTGAGTGAGGCAAAATACAACAAGGTCGACAGCCTTCCACTGACCAGAGATGTTCAGAAGCTGCAGTTATATCTTGGTCAGCAAGTGGAATCAGCTAGGGAGAAACTAGGTGATAACCCAACAGCAGGAACTTATGCAGCACTAGCAAAGGTGATCCTTTGTCAAGTGATTTTGTTCAATAGGAGGAGGGAAGGTGAAGTAGCACGTATGACTGTCAAAAATTTTGAAGATCGTGACATGTCCAAACTAAACGATGACATCAGCTCTGGGCTTACAGAAGTTGAGAAAAGGCTTTGCCAACAGTTTGCCAGAGTGGAACTGAAGGGGAAAAAAGGACGAAAGGTGGCTGTGATCCTGACTTCTGATATGACCGATAACCTGTCACTCCTCGTTAGTAAGAGGAAAGAGTGCGGGGTATCTGAAAACAATATGTACCTTTTCGCCATTCCTTGTAGTGATGGTCACTACAGAGGGCAGTTTGGTCAGTTTGCAGATGCTTGCGGAGCTGAACATCCTCAGAACCTCAGATCAACTAACCTTCGCAAACAGATTGCCACGATAAGCCAAGTCATGAACTTGAAAGATAATGAACTAGACCAGCTGGCCGATTTCCTCGGCCATGACATTAGGGTCCATAGAGAATACTATCGACTGCCCCAATCAACAATTCAGCTGGCTAAGATCTCCAAGTTGCTCATGGCCATGGAGAAGGGAACTGTGAAGGATATTCAAGGAAAAACTCTGGATGAAATTGGTGGTATGCATGGTTTATATGTTGTTAAATCGGCTTGGTGTTTGTGAATATGGTTGGTCTAATAACATTTTTTCAATTTTATAGATGACATAGATGGGATGGCTACTGGATCACAGCAACTCCCTGATGCTTCCACATTGCGAGGTACTGAAATTATTGTATTCTGTGTTATAGACTTTGTAGTTGTATTGATAAAATATTTAAAATTTACATTTTTATATATTTAGATAATGTTATTGCAGTTCTGTTTGTACTTTGCTGTGTAGTTAATACCATTTACAGTGAGGAAAGTAAGTATTTGCTATTTTGCATGTTCTCCCACTGTAGCTTGCTATCGCCAGTGTGTGAATGTGTGTGTGAATGGGTGAATGACTGAATGTAGTGTAAAGCGCTTTGGGGTCCTATGGACTAGAAAAAGCGCTATACAAATGCAGGCCATTTATACAAATGCAGGCCATTTACTTAGAAATCATGGAGGGATCTGAAATTTTCAGCGTTGGTACATGTCCACTGTGAGAGACAGAATCTAAAAGAAAATTCCGGAAATCACAATGTATGATTTTATTAAAATATTTTTGTATATTACTGCTTAAAATAAGTATTTGAACACTTGCTTATCATGCAGATTTCTGACCCTCAAAGACCTGTTATTCTGCTTTTAAACAGTCCAACTACACTCTGCTCATGATTCTAATTTAGCAGCACCTGTTTGATGCCGTTAGCTTTCATAAAGACACATGTGCACCCCACAATCTGTCAAAAGTGTTGCAGCAACATGAGTAAAACCAAAGAGCTGTCCAACGACACAAGAGACAAAACTTTAGACCTTCACAAAGCTGGAAAGGGCTCCAGAGCCACTGCCAAGCAGCTCGGTGCGCGACAGTGCGCGTGCACGCATGTGCGTGTGCGCGATGGAGCGCGTGCAGGTGACTGTGTGTACCCTCTGCAAGACTCCTGCAGGCGCCCCTGAATGGAAGAGGCTAATGTCTTCCTCGGACTGGAGCCCCACGTAAGATCTCAGCTCGTGGGGTGTCAGTGATCCTAAGAAAGGTGAAGAATCAGCCCAGAACTACACGGGACGAGCTGGTCAATGACCTGAAGAGAGCTGGGACCACCGTTGGCAAGGCTACTATCAGTAATACACTGAGACGTCATGGTTTAAAATCATTCATCACACTGAAGGTTCCCCTTCTTAAGCCAACCCATGTCCAGGCCCGTCTGAAGTTTGCCAGGGACCATCTGGATGATCCAGAGTCATGGGAGAAAGTCCTGTGGTCCGATGAGACCAAAATAAAACTTTTTGGTCTAAACTCCATTGTTGGGGTTTGGAGGAAGAAGAAGGATGAGTCTCATCCCAATAATACCATCCTACAGTGAAGCATGAGGGTGGAAACATCATGCTCTGGGCTGTTTTTCTGCACGGGGGACAGGACCACTGCACTGTATTAAGGAGAAGATAAACGGGGACATGGATTGTGAGATTTTGGGCCAAAACGTCCTTCCCTCAGTCAGAGCATTGAAGATGGGTTCTGGCTGGGTCTTTCAACAAGACAAAGACCTGAAGCACTCAGCCAGGAAAACCAAGGAGTGGCTCCGTAAGAGGCATTTCAAGGTTCTGGAGTGGCCTCACTAGTCTCCAGACCTCAGTCCAATAGAAAATCTGTGGATGGAGTTAAAAGTCTGTGTTGGCCCAAAACATGACAGATCTACAGAAGATCTGTGTGGAGGAGTGGGTCAAAAGACCTTCTGCAATGTGTGCAAACCTGGTGAAGAACTACAGGAACTGTTTGGCTGCTGTAATTGTTAACAAAGGCAATATTAATATAGTTTGACTCAAGTGTTCAAATACTTATTTTACAAAGAAATATACAAAAAACTTGTTATAAAATCATACAATGTGATTTCCGGAATTTTCTTTTAGATTATGTCTCTCACAGTGGACATGTAGCTATGATGAAAAGTTCAGACCCTTCCATGATTTCTAAGTGGGAGAACTCGCAAAATAGCAGGGTGTTCAAATACTCACTTTCCTCATTCATATATATATATATATATATATATATATATATATATATATATATATATATATATATATATATATATACATACATACATACATACATACACACACACACACACACACACACACACACACACACACACACCGTATTTCCCGGACTACAAAGCGCACCTGAATATTAGCCGCACAAGCTAAAATCAGGGGAAAATCCTGTTTTGTACATACATTAGCCGCACCTGACTAAAAGCCGCAGGTGTTTCAATGTTGACTTATCATATGTAAGAGAATATGCACAAAGGGAATTGTCAGGAAAGAGATGGCTGTTTGGAGACACACCACTTTTATTAATATTTTGAAAAACAAGTTATGGGTACATATTTGCACAACTTTTTAGGTATATGTAAAAGTAGCGGTAATTACAAGTACGAAACATGTACTGTGCTTCATAAATGAGTAACAAATGTAGTACATAACAATAACCTACAGCACACCAGAAAAATAGATTCGGACTACCTTTTAGGCTCAGGTGCAGTGACACGGCTTTAACAAGAAGAAAAGTCAGTCATTCACCACCATCTTCCTGCGCACTAAAACCACCAAAGTCCTCTTCTCCATTGTCAGATACGAACAGGCTCAGGATGGCTTCATCATCCACTCTCAGCTCCTTTCCTTCGTTGTCACTTACAAAACCAAAGAAATCCTTGTTGTCAGTGTCAGAGTCGAACACCCTCAGAAGGGCCGTGGCGGTGTCCTCCTCTCCATCATGCAGCAGTCCAGCCCTTCAAATCTGTTGGTGATCGTGGATGTTTTCACATTTTTCCACGTTGTCAGATTCCACCGGTGGAGTTGAGCATAACTTGCTTTTCGCAAGTTTATCGCCGCTCGTCATCCACGACTCCCGCCGAACGTGTAGCGCTACTTTGAAGTTTGTTTTTCGCGCTACTTGTACGGCACTATGTTGCCTGGCGGATGGACATGTGACCAACATACCACTCTTGAACCCCGATACTGTGTGTCTGATCACATGCCCTTCCGCCAGGCAACGTAGTGCCGTACAACAGCGGAACAAACAAAACAAATCGTCTTACGATATCACAAAAATCATGGACAATCCATAGAAAAGCCGCACCTGACTAAAAGGCGCAGGGTTCAAAGCTTGTGCAAAAAGTAGCGGCTTATAGCCCGACAATTACTGTGTGTGTGTATGTGTGTATATATATATATATATATATATATATATATATATATATATATATGTATATATATATATATATATATATATATATATATATATATATATATATATATATATATATATATATATATATATGTATATGTGTGTGTGTATATGTGTGTGTGTATATATATGTGTGTGTATGTGTATGTATATGTGTATATATATATATATGTATGTGTGTGTGTGTGTGTGTGTGTATATGTGTGTGTGTATATGTGTGTGTGTGTATATATATATATGTATATATATATGTGTATATATATATGTGTATATGTGTGTATATATATATGTGTATATATGTATATATGTATATATATGTGTGTGTGTGTGTGTGTGTGTGTGTGTGTGTGTGTGTGTGTGTAAATAAAATAAATTATTTTATTATTTTTTTGCTAGAAAAATCTATCAATGACAATGAAGAAATATTAACTTCTGTGACTTCTGATTTGCCTCACTTCTCCGAGACTGCAGCTCAAGGTACATTTTCAATGCTGTACTCAAAGTTTGCCCAACATATCTTAGGTAATGAGCTGGGATCTGTGAGTTAGTCTTGTTCAGAGACAAATCCAGTGAAATGTGCAGTAACGTATTTTAACAGCGCACATCACGTATGATAAAGATGCTCTCTTGTTTCATTAATGCCACTTGCATCTCTGTTTTTCATTGCATTAAAAATGAAATCAGACTTTACTATTAACACTACTATGCTGATTACGATAACCTGGGATTGTGAATAGAACAATATTACTAACCATCAGTACATTTTTACATGGTCGATTGTTAGTTGTTCCATTCCTAATTGTGACACTAATGCTTTATGACTAGTATTTTGATGCTTCATCAGTTTTGGCCAAGCAAGATTTGGCCTGTGCAAAATCTACATCATTTCCCAGTAAACTTATTACCCAAGGTATTGTTGACTTCATCCAGTTCAGCAGCATTCCCATGTGTATAGTTAGTATAATAGAACTGGCTGTCACTGTCCCCTCTGTGCCCATGGTGTTTGATTGGTAGGCAGAAAGCCTCTTTAAGCCCATACATTTATACTGTGCAATTTTTTTTTTTTTTTAGATGACCAGGGGAATGATGCCTGTGTGACTTCTGGTTCACCTCCTGTCCCTGACTCAGTTACTAAAGGTATGATATAAATCAGATGCCATGTCCATCACTAGGCACTATGTGCAGTCAACACCAACATCATGTGGTTAGACATTATATAACATATAAAGAAGCTGAATGTATTTTGTGCTTACCAAGCAGTGTGATGAACTATCATGTTAATGAAAACAATCAAACTTTAAATTTTATCAGGTCTACAGTCTATTTATTATCACACACAATTTGTTTAGACAAGTACCAGCTTGTTTTCACAGTTTTGAACACCATCTCTACCTACAAGTGCATCTCACATGATCTTTTTAAACTTCAAATTTGTTTTGTTTTATTGAACAGGTTTATGTGTTTCATCAAGGCGGTGTGTGAAGAGACCATGGTCTGAGGAGGAGATAGGAGCGGTGATGAAACATATGAAGCCTTTTATTGAAAACGGTATCACTGTCACCAACCAGCAGTGTCTGAAGTGCAAAGAAAAGGAACAACCTATCTTGGAGACGAGATCTATTCAAAACATTCGAGATTTTGTGCGCAACAGAGGACTGGCCTTTAAAAAAAATAAATAAATGTTAAACACTAAATGCACTTTTTGACAGTCTGAGCCTTTACCTTTCTGGGCCTGATTTCAAGGTTAGTGTTCTCCATTCAAAAAGTATGTAGTTGACTTCACTGTGCTCACAGGCAGTGTTTTGTTTTGATGTGTGGTTAGCCTGAGTCTTTTAATGCCAGGATTCACTTTTATTTTCCTTCAATAATTGTTACAATGCTGTCCTTTTAAGGAATTGATTATTGAGTTGGTTATATTAAATATAGTTCAGTAATTCAACAAATGTGTTGTGTGTTGATATAAGTCTTATGTATAAGTCATGGTGTCAGCCCGACTCACCCCTGGTGTGCAAAGGTGCTGTTTTATTGGTCAGCCACTCAGTGCCAGTTTCTTCAGGACAATGAAAAACTCTATAATACATAGTTTGTTCTAGTTGATGCAAGCACTGTTGTGTTATGGTCACCGGTTCGATCCCTGGGCTCTCTGTCCTGGTCGTTGTGTCCTTGGGCAAGACACTTTGCCCTACTTGCCTACTGGTGTTGGCCAGAGGGGCCGATGGCGCGATATGGCAGCCTGGCCTCTGTCAGTCTGCCCCAGGGCAGCTGTGGCTACAACTGTAGCTGCCTCCACCAGTGTATGAATGTGAGAGTGAATGAATAGTGGAATTGTAAAGCGCTTTGGGTGCCTAGAAAAGCGCTATATAAATCCAATCCATTATTATTATTATTATTATTATTATTATTATTATTATGCTTCTAGTTGTTTTAATGACACTTTGACCACCTGTTAGTAGATCACAACAGATATGATCTGTGGTGTTTTATGTAAGCTTGTATGTCAGATTGTAATGCTCATCAGAGAAAACCAAAATATAGTCTTTTTATTATTTTTTAATTTATTCATCCATCCATCCATCTTCAACCGCTTATCCGAGGCCAGGTCGCAGGGGCAGCAGCCTAAGCAAATTTATTCAATTTTACTATAATGATGTATCAGTCACAGTCTTATAATACACGTTCTTTTCTAAGAAGGTTATACTTAGTGCATGTGTGAGTATATGTACAGTGAACTGGCTTTACACACCATGTGTCCTTTTAAACCAGATTTACTCTGTGTGTGTGTACAGTAGACTGGCTTTACACACCATGTGTCCCTTCAGAACAGACTATACTTTGTGTATATGTATGATGACATCACTGACCTTGTACACCAGACTGTCCTTATAGACCGAGCTACAGAAAAGTCTCTACAAACCACCAGAATGTCTGAAAAAATAGCCTTTTTTATATCTCAGTTGAGCAAAGAAAATGTTTAAATTTTAAGTTGTGTATAGGTTTGCTGATTTTTTTCATGATTTTTGATATGCATATTGTAGCTCTAGCACCTCTGGAACCCGGTGTCCCCATAGCCCTATGTCCAGTCTGATTTGCCAAAAATTTCAGAAATTGTCCCTCTAACCCAAGAAACGGGTGTGTGTGTGTGTGTGTGTGTGTGTGTGTGTGTGTGTGTGTGACCCCATAAATAACTTCCCTAAACCTGCTGGTCTGGAAGTCCAACAGTTCATCTAAGCAAAAGGCACTTAGCCTAAAACAAATACAGCCACGTTTATCCTGCCATAAAACAATAAGACAAGGTACGACCTCTTCCCATGCTCCCAGGATGTAGGCAGCCTGCTAAAGATCACACATCCTATCACTACACAATTGATTATACACCTCTAAGCATATATGGTTAAATATTTCTAAGCATAAATGACAATCAACAATACAAAACCTAACAATTTCTCTGACTTAGTCTCAAAGAGTAGAGGTAACCCCAAGGTACTTTTTGATACCATTAGTGATATTGTTGCTCCAGCTCCACCAGCTGTCCCAATTTCATCAAATGATGACTGAAAAATTTCTTTCTTTCTTTGTTGAAAAAGTTAGTAAGGTGAGGAACAATATCTCTCCTTCTGTGTACCTCTTGTCTTCTCCAAATTCTTCTAGGCCTGTGTTAGAATGATATTACTTGACGTGCTTTAATACGAAGCACTCCGGGTCATCTTAAAAAGGTAAGCACCACCTTTAATCAAAAGTGTGCACATTGGAGCTTATCTAAATTGTCTGTTCGCTAAGTTGTTGTCAATTTGCTGCAGTAGACAAAGAGGCGGTGTGTGATCCATCCCAATGCATTAGAGCAACTAAATTGTGAGTATAATAAGTAAATAAGCCGAGTAAACGAATTGGTTGTTGTGGATAACGACTGAAATTAAGAGAGTAGGAGTAATTATCCTTAGGCATGGTTGCTCCACTCACTTTGGACGCGAGGCGAGACCCGTGGGACGGGAACTAGGGTGGCAATCTGGGAAGTTGAGGACCCCTGAACGGCTAAATCGAGGTGTGGGATCCTCGTCACAGTTGAAAGCCTGCACGAGGGCGGGCCCATGTTTTTCGGCTGCCTAGATTCCATGTGGAGGGGAGCAAACTCGTTGTAGTGCCTCTAGATTGTGTGTGTATGTGAAAGGGCGAGAGGTCACATTTCGATTGAAATCAAGTAGTTAAATTCGCCGCAGTTGACAGCCTGTATGAGAGTGGGCCCAAGTTCTTTCGCCGGTTAGATTCCGAACTGATATTGGGAATCTTGCTACAATGTCTTTAGAGTGTGTGTGTGTGTGTGTGTGTGTGTGTGTGTGTGTATAAAAAACCCCAAAAAGTTAAAATTTGCTACAGCTGACAGTCTGCCAGACAGTGGGGCTAAGTTCTTTCGCCGGTTACATTCCGAGCTGAGATCTTTGGCCCGCTGCAGTGCCTCTAGACAGTGTGGGTCAATTTTGGGTTAGTATATTAGGCTTAAGATTGAAATTTGCGTCTAAAACCACATGTTTGGGTTTGTAGAGCGAGACACGTGCTCTGTATAGTATGTTGAGTGCGAGGGAGAAGGAAGTGTCTTCCAGAGCCGAGTGAAGCAGACAGACAGAAAGAGGAGGAGCAGGCAGCCCAACTCAGAGGAGTGGAGTTGAGCGCGAGGGCGTAACTGAGGAGGAGCGCCGAGGAAGACAGAAAAGAACAATGGTGACGTCTGGTGGATGGTGGTAAGTATTACAATTAAAAAGTGAAAATGGCAGATTTAAAACAAATCATTAGAGAAGAGCCCAGGGCTAAAATAGAAGATGGAAGCAAATGGAAAACCATTGAAAAACAGAGAGAAGAATTGGGAAAAGCTCTGAAGAGCACCATCACTGGAAACAATACAGGTAAGGATGGGAAAATATTGGAAATATGGAGAGAAATTAAAGAAATATGTGATGAGCAGGGGGTGACGGTTGATATGGACGGAAGTATGGAGAATGAGGATGGCACAGTGGTGAGGCTCTGTGCCAGGCAAGGCAAGGCAAGGCAAATTTATTTGTATAGCACAATTCAACAACAAGGTGATTCAAAGTGCTTTACAGAGACATTAGAAACCAAAACAAATAAAAAGCATGATTTAAAATTGATTAAAACAAGCAAACAAACAAACTAACTAAACACACACATTTCACACCTGTTCGCGCGATCTGAACCCTTATCGTAAGGGGAGCTACCAGTCCTTCTGTGGACGAGCTACTTTCTATTTTAAATTCCCTGAATTTAAAATACTCTCTAGACCCAGTCTAGACCCAGCTGGGGAGCTACCCAGAGCTCTAAACCCACTTAACAAACAAACAAACACACAAACACACAAACACACAAACAAACAAACAAACAAAACAGTATATAAAATCAAAACAGATAAAATCAGAAATAGATAAAATCAGTAGTTAATGTAAGTTTTGAAATTTAAGCTTAACTAATTAACAAACAAACAACAGTATATAAAATCAAAACAGATAAAATCAGAACAGTAGATAAAATCAGTAGTTAAATGTAAGTTTTGAAATTTAAGCTTAAAAGTGTGGATTTGGTGCTTTATTCAAATGCAGCTGAGAACAGGTGAGTCTTCAACCTGGATTTAAATAAACTGAGTGTTTCAGCTGATCTGAGGCTTTCTGGGAGTTTGTTCCAGATATAAGGAGCATAAAAGCTGAATGCAGCTTCTCCGTGTCTGGTTCTGACTCTGGGAACTGATAAAAGACCGGATCCAGATGACCTGAGGGATCTGGAAGGTTCATACTGGGTCAGGAGGTCACTGATGTATTTTGGTCCTAAACCATTCAGAGCTTTATAGACCAGCATCAGGACTTTAAAGTCTATCCTCTGACGGACAGGCAGCCAGTGTAAAGACCTCAGAGCTGGACTGATGTGGTCCACTTTTTTGGTCTTAGTGAGGACTCGAGCAGCAGAGTTCTGAATGAGCTGTAGTTGTCTGACTGAGTTTTTAGGTAGACCTGTAAAGATGCTGTTACAGTAATCAAGCTTACTAAAGATGAATGCATGGACTAGTTTTTCCAGGTCCTGTTGAGACATCAGATCTTTTATCCTTGAAATATTCTTGATAGTAAGCTGACTTTGTTATTGTCTTAATGTGTTTTTCTAAGTTTAGGTCTGCATCCATCACTACACCCAAATTTCTCGCCTGGTTTGTGGTTTTTAGATGCATAGATTGAAGTTCTCTGGTGACCTGTAATCGTTTTTCTTTGGCACCAAAGACTATTACTTCAGTTTTGTTTTTGTTTAGTTGGAGAAAATTGTGGCACAACCAGTCATTAATTTCCTCAATGCATTTACCAAGAGCCTGTACAGGGCCTCGGTCTCCTGGTGACATTGTGATATATATTTGTGTGTCATCTGCATAGCTGTGGTAGTTTATTTTGTTGTTCTTTATAATCTGTGTCAGTGGGAGCATGTAAATGTTAAACAGAAGGGGTCCCAAGATGGAACCTTGGGGAACTCCACATGTGATACTTGTCTGCTCAGATGTGAAGTTACCTATTGATACAAAGTATTTCCTGTTTTCTACGTATGTTTTGAACCAGTTTAGTACAGTTCCTGAAAGACCTGCCCAGTTCTCCAGTCGTTTGAGTAATATGTTGTGGTCAACTGTATCAAATGCTGCACTGAGATCCAGTAAAACTAGGACTGACATTTTTCCGCTGTCTGTATTCAGACATATGTCATTAAACACTTTGGTCAGAGCGGTTTCAGTGCTGTGGTTCTGTCTAAAACCTGACTGGAAGGCATCATAGCAGTTATTTTGTTTTAATAAGTAATTGAGCTGTTGAGAAACTGCTTTTTCAATGATCTTACTTAAAAACGGGAGATTTGAGATCGGCCTGTAGTTGTTCATTTGTGTCTTGTCAAGATTGTCCTTTTTCAGTATAGGTTTGATTACAGCAGTTTTTAGTGGTTCTGGAAACACACCTGACATTAAGGAAAAGCTGACGATCTGTAACAGGTCTGACTCTAAAGTCTTTGAGACCTTTTTGAAAAAACTTGTTGGCAGGACATCTAAACAGCAGGAGGAGTTGTTCAGTTGACCTAAGATGTCCTCCAGGTCTTTGCTGTTAATAGGGTGAAACTGTTTCATGGTGTTTAAACAGTTTTTCGGTGGACACAGTACATATCCTGGATCTGCTGTTGATGTACCAATTGCTTGTCTAATTTTTTGGATTTTGTCTGTGAAGAATTTGGCAAAGTCATTGCAGGCCATGGTTGAATGAAGTTCAGCTGCCACTGACACAGGAGGGTTTGTTAGCCTGTCAACTGTAGAAAATAAGACCCGAGCATTATGGCTGTTTTTAGTGATGATGTCAGAGAAGTAGGACCTTCTTGCACTCCTCAGTTGTAAATTATAATTGTGAAGTTTCTCTTTATAAATGTCATAATGAACCTGGAGGTTTGTTTTTCTCCATCTGCGCTCAGCTTTCCTACACTCTCTTTTTTCATTTTTCACCAGTGTGGAGTTTCTCCATGGAGACTTTTTCCTTCCAGAGATAACCTTCACCTTAATGGGAGCAATAGTGTCCATTACATTTAACATGTTAGCATTGAAGCTATTGACGAGCTCATTGACTGAACCTTTGGACAGGTCAGGTGTTAATGGGAAGACCTGGTTAAAAATTGCACTACTGTGTTCAGTTATACACCGTTTTGTGATCACTGCTGTTGATATATTTGTGTGGGCTGAGATTTTACTTTCAAAGAAAACACAGTAATGATCAGACAGGCCCACATCAGACACAGTAACCTTTGAAATGCTCAGGCCTTTGGAGATCAGTAGGTCAAGAGTGTGTCCTCTATTATGTGTGGCCTCTGTTACATGCTGAGTCAGCCCAAAGTTGCCCAGAGTGTTACTCAGGTCTTTAGTCCCTTTGTCCTGAGGGTTGTCCACATGGATGTTAAAATCCCCAACAATAATTACACAGTCAAAATCAACACAGATCACAGACAGCAGTTCACTGAGGTCATTAAAAAAGTCTGTGCAGTATTTGGGAGGCCTGTAAACATTAAGAAACACAACTTTGGATGGGGCCTTCAGCTGTAAAGCCACATATTCAAAAGACTGAAAACTTCCAGGAGATAGCTGCTTACATTGAAATGATTCATTAAATAAGACAGCAACCCCTCCTCCTCTCCTGCTCGCCCTGGCCTCACTGATAAAACTGTAGTTAGGAGGGGTCGTCTCGATGAGAACAGCTCCACTGTTACTTTGGTCCAACCAAGTTTCAGTTAGAAACATAAAATCAAGGCTGTGCTCAATGATTAAATCATTAATTAAAAATGTTTTCCCAGCTAAAGATCTAACGTTTAATAAAGCCAACTTAAGTGTTTTAGAGGTATTACTTGTCCCCTCATGTTTGGGAGCAGTCTGTGGCACACGAGGTATGTTTACTATGTTTAAAGATCTTTTAGAGTGCAGCTCTCTGTGTTTTGACCAGGCCACATGTCTCCTTCTGTCACCTAAAAGTACAGAGATTTTAAAACCTTCTAGTAAACAGGGTTCCAGCTTCTCCTGGGAAAAGTCATCACTGCCATAATCCACGCAGCCCGGACCCTCCACACATCACACATCAGACTGCGGAGACAGGGCATGAAGAGGGACTAAGGGGGGCGAGGCTGGGCAATGTGACTTCGATTGCTCTGTTGAGGGTGGGGCTCGGTGGCAAACCTTTGGGTGCTTTGGTGGGGGGTTTATGGGGGACAAAGAGGGATTGGGCCGGGGGACTGTTTGTTCCTCTTTATGAGATAACTCCTCGTTTATCTCAGCCTTGGCTCCAAGCACAGATGGATGACGTATGGAATAAAACAAGTTGGAGGTGAACAGTTTCACCCCTGACTTGTTAAAATTAAATCCATTTGCTTTAAACAGATGCCTGCGTTCCCAAAAAATATTAAAGTTGTTGATAAAATGCACTGAGTGGTCAGCACATGCTGATATAAGCCATTTATTCAGTGTAAACAGCCTGCTGAATCTCTCGTCTCCTCCTCTGACCGGCGGTACAGGTCCACTGATGAATACAGCTGCATTCAGAGAGTTTACAGTATTTAATAATCCAGTAAAGTCCCGTTTCAGAACCTCCGATTGTTGTTTGGACACATCGTTTGACCCTGTATGCAGAACAATGTTTGTCACAGTTGGATATTCATCTGCAATTTGAAGAATTCTCTCCTTCAGGTTGTTGACCATATCGTTAGGAAAGCAAATTCAAATTCAAAATTCAAATTCAAATTTTATTTGTCACGTACACAGTCATACACAGTACGATATGTAGTGAAATGCTTGGACAACTGCTCGTGACCTAAAGAGAACAAAAAAGGAAAAGGCTATGAATAAGATAGGAAATAAATATGAAAAATTAAAAAGGGTAAATTTAACTAGGAAGGAATAAAATATAAATTAAGGTTAAAAATGAAATAACTGTACAACACAAATTAGAATGAAGGGTAAATTTAACTGGGAAAGAATAAGATAAAGATAAATATATAAATTAAAGTTGAAAATAAAATAACTGTACAACAAAATACACAATACACAATATAGAACTATATAAGAATGTATGAAGAAATCTAAATCTAAATAAATATATACACAATAACAGCAGCTGTACAAGTATTAACCGGAAATGAAGAATATAGTGACCAGTGTTGTGCAAAACCAAAGTCCAGAAAGTCCAGTGTGTGTGTAAGAACCATATGTGTGGGTCAGTACTGTGTGGTGGTGTGATTGAGAGACCGTATCGCCTGCGGGAAGAAGCTCCTCCTCAGTCTCTCTGTGTTGGTCTTCAGGGAGCGGAATCGCTTTCCTGACCTCAACAGAGAGAACAGTCTGTTGTTGGGATGGCTGAGGTCCTTCACGATCTTCCTGGCCTTGGTCCAGCACCGCCTGCTGTAGATTGAGTGTAGGTCAGGGAGCTCGGAGCGGATGGTGCGCTCAGCTGACCGCACAACCCTCTGTAGAGCTGTGCGGCAGCCTGTTACAGCAGCTCTGCTCATTCTGAGTTTCTTTCTTTCTTATCTTTTTTCTCGTAATTTTTTTATAACTAACGTATTAGTAATTAGACTCTGCAACCATGTTCTACCGTTTTGTGCTAGTCCTGGTCGTTTTTCTCAGTTTATTTCTACTTTTTTCACCCGTGTCTGGGGACCCAGAGCAGAGATCCTTTGTTTACAGTAAGGATCAGCTGTTAGCGCTGAGTCCTGCAGCGGTACTGCCGGCGGACAGACCCGATATTCCCAGCGAGCTGAGGAGGAAAAGACGGGGGTGTCGTGCTGGGAAGGAGCGCTGTCGCCCGAGAAGGAGACGTTATCGACCATCTCTTCCTTCTGTAATTATTTGCCCAATAAGATGGATGAGCTCATGTCGCTAACCTGGTCACAGAGGGAGTACCGGCAATGTAGCATCATGATGCTAACGGAGTCGTGGCTAACATCGCTAACTCCGGACACAAGCGTGACACTACCGGGATTCCAGCTGCTGCGAGCAGACAGGACCAGAGACAGCGGTAAGAGGAAAGGAGGGGGACTGGCAGTTTTTGTGAACGACAGATGGTGTAACCCTGGGCACATCACTGTAAAAGAGCAACTCTGCAGCAGAGACATTGAGCTGTTAGCCGTTAGCATGCGTCCGTACTACCTGCCCCGGGAGTTCTCGCATGTTATCGCGATAACAGCGTATGTCCCCCCCCTCGGCCAACGCGGATGCAGCCTGTGACTCTCTCCACTCTGTGGTCAGCAGACTGCAAACACAATCACCGAGAGCCCTTCTCATAATATCAGGGGACTTCAATCATGCCTCACTGGACTCCACACTGCCCACCTTCACCCAGTATGTGACCTGCCCAACCAGAGTCAATAAAACACTGGACTTACTGTATGCCAATGCAGAAGAGGCATACAGTTCATCACCTCTCCCTCCCCTGGGCAGATCTGATCACAACCTGGTGCACCTTGTCCCTGTGTATGAGCCCTTAGTGCGCAGGGAGCCACCAGCCACCCGCACAGTACAGAGATGGTCAGAGGAGAGCGAGGAGGCTCTTAAGGATTGTTTTGAGTCGACTGTGTGGGAGGTGATTTGTGATGACCACGGTGAGGACATCGACAGCCTTACTACATGCATTACTGACTATATAAACTTCTGTGTGGATAACACTGTACCTACCAGGACTGTACGGTGTTTCTCCAACAACAAACCTTGGATTACCCCAGAAATTAAAACCGTCCTCAAGCAGAAGAGGAGGGCCTTCAAATCCAGAGACAAAGAGGAGTTGAAAAGGGTGCAGAGAGAGCTGAGGGGACTGATAAGGAATGGGAAGGAGAGCTACAGGCAGAAGATGGAGAACCAGCTTCAACAAAACAACGTTGGTGAAGTCTGGAGAGGCCTCAGAACCATCTCGGGCCACAAACAGCAGAACTCTCTGCCTGGGAGGGATGTGAGATGGGCAAATGAACTGAATCATTTCTTCAACAGATTTGACTCAGCCATGAGGCAGTCTACAACATCGGCTGCAGACTCACCCACCCCCACTGCTGCTGTTCCACCTCAGACACTTCACACCTCCTCTATTCACCCTGCTCACTCCCCCCCACCCCCAACAACAGCATCCAATACACACTCAACACAAGGCTCCAGCCTGTCTCTCTCAACCACCCAGGTTAGGAGGGAACTGAGGAGGATTAATGGCAAGAAGGCAGCGGGTCCAGATGGCATCAGCTCGAGGGTTGTCAGGTCCTGCGTGGACCAACTGTGTGGGGTGATGGAGCACCTCTTCAACCTGAGCCTGAGGTTGGGAAGAGTCCCACAGCTCTGGAAAACATCCTGTGTTGTACCAGTGCCAAAGACTTCACGCCCCAAGGACCTCAACAGCTACAGGCCGGTGGCTCTGACATCCCACCTGATGAAGACCCTGGAGCGGTTGGTCCTGGCTCAGCTTCGGCGCCTAATAAGCTCATCACTGGACCCACTTCAGTTTGCCTACCAGCCTGGCATTGGAGCGGATGATGCCGTCATTCACCTCCTACATCGTTCCCTCGCTCACCTGGAGACCGCTGGAAGCACTGTGAGAATCATGTTCTTTGATTTCTCCAGTGCCTTCAACACCATTCTTCCCTCGGTTCTAAAGGACAAGCTGGTGAACTCTGGAGTGGACCATCACCTCACTACCTGGATCCTGGACTACCTCACCGACCGACCACAGTATGTGAGGACTCAGGGCTGTGTGTCGGACAGGGTCGTCTGCAGTACGGGGGCCCCACAGGGAACGGTTCTGGCTCCGTTCCTCTTCACCATCTACACTGCAGACTTCTCCCACAATTCCACCCAGTGCTTCCTGCAGAAGTTCTCTGATGACTCTGCAATAGTCGGCCTCATCACTGATGGGGACGACAAGGAGTACAGAGGTCTGACCCAAGACTTTGTGGACTGGTGCCAGCTGAACTACCTCCAGATCAACGCCAGTAAAACCAAGGAACTGGTGGTAGACTTCCGCAGGCACAAGCATTCTCCACTGCAACCACTGAACATCCAAGGTATGGACATTGAGGCTGTGGACAGCTACAGGTACCTTGGTGTTCATCTGAACAATAGACTGGACTGGACTCATAACTCAGACGCCCTCTACAGGAAAGGGCAGAGCAGGCTGTACCTGCTGCGGAGACTCAGGTCGTTTGGAGTGGAGGGCCCACTCCTGAAGAAATTCTATGACTCTGTTGTGGCTTCTGCTATCTTTTATGGCGTGGTCTGCTGGGGCGGCAGCATCTCTGCTGGGGACAGGAAGAGACTGAACAGGGTGATCCGAAGGGCCAGCTCTGTTCTAGGATGCCCTCTGGACCCAGTGGAGGTGGTGAGTGACAGGAGAACGGCGGCTAAGCTGTCATCCCTGATGGACAACATCTCCCACCCCATGCAGCAGACTGTGACAGCACTGAGCAGCTCCTTCAGTGGGAGACTGCGGCACCCACGGTGTGGGACGGAGAGATTTCGCAGGTCTTTCCTCCCCACTGCTGTCAGACTCCATAATAAAGACTTTAACTGATCAAGCACACACATCCATACATATGCAATAATACTAAGTGCAATAATCCTTTCTGTCATCGTTGTATTTTTACTCAGTTGTATATAGTATTTGTATTTGTATTCTATTTTTATCTTATTGTATATTTATTTTATTTTATTCTACTGTATATAGTATTTTATTTTATTCTATTCTGTACAGTTGTGTACTGTATTTATTCTTATTGTATTCTAATTTTTGCCTCATAACTTTTGCACTGTCCACTTCCTGCTGTGACAAAACAAATTTCCCACGTGTGGGACTAATAAAGGTTATCTTATCTTATCTTTACGGCAGAGTCACCCACAATCAGCGTTTCAGGCCTAGCCTTTAGCTTTCCCCGTGGATTTTCAGGCCTTACTTCGCTACTTTTAGATGGATGGTTGTCCGATATAGATCCAGGGTCCTTTGATAGTGGAGCAAATCTGTTCTGCAGTTTCACATTCAGTTGTTTTGAAGGTTTGTTGTTAACCTTCCTATTCACGGTTGTCCAGTCCTGTTTCCTCTCGTATACAGGGGTAGAAGAGCTTCTCTGTCTCGTAGGAAGTGAAGGCCAGTCGGTTTCAGAGATTTCAGCTCGCTGTGCCCTGCCTGTGGTACGTCCTCCCCCTTCCAGGAGACATGATTTATGTCTTGGTTTTGCACCAAGACAGTCCAAGGGGGGATTATCGCTTGAGGATTTATAATAGTGCACAAAGTCTACTTTCTTGGTCATGTTATCTGTGCTCCTTAGCTGTGTACTAGCTTGCTCATCGCCATTGTTTTGAGTCAAAGGCAAGGTTGTTTCATTTCCACACAGTCCATTTACCTCCACGTTTACTTCTAAGCGATGAATTTTTGTCTCCAGTGCTGCAATCTTCTGCAGGAGGCTGTGGTAGTCATCTGTGGAGGGGGAAGGCATCTTGTTGCTAGTTAGCCTAGCGGTTAGCACCTTTCTAGGCTATTGAGGCTGCTCGGTGCCCAGACGCTGTAATCAGGCTTCAGCTGTGTCTAGGCCACAGACACACGGAGCGCTGAGGATAAGGTAACTATAAAAATGTTGCTGTTTCTGTTAAGAACACTTTAGTCCTAATGATCTATAAGTGTCCAGAAGCTATCGCAGGTAAGCTCATACGGAAAAAAGGGAAAAAATCAGCATAAAAATCGGTAAAAATCAATAAAAGAAGCAAAGCATTTAGAGAGCAAAGAGATGAAGTGTCCACACTTACAAAGGGGGAGGAGATTAATGAGCCGACTAAGCGACCTAGGCCCCTGAATAAAATCTCTCCAACGACTTCTAACTCAGGCCCAAACAATGCCACATTGGGAAGTGGCCACAGGAGAGGGCTTTAAGGGGGCCTCGCTGAAGGAGGCAAGTGGAGAGGGAGAAAAGCTGGTTCAGTTCAGAACTACCCACTCCAGCTCAGACACAAAAGGAGGAAAGAGGGTGCAGTCCAACCCAGGAGGAAGAAGAGAGTCTGAATGCATTTAAGAGTTGGATACAGAACTCGAGAGGAAAAGTGGATACTCCTGCTGTGACTCCGGCCCCTAAGGAACTGGTAAAGGAATTAGAGGGAGGTCTGGAGTGAGGGAGTCGGGAAAAATATCAGAAAGGGTTTACTCTGCTGATGGAGCAAAAAATGAAGACAAATGATAAAGAATGGGATGACGATTTGTGGGGCGGTTGGGTGACAGCTGCAGTGGAGGAGAATGAGGATCCTATGAAATGGCGACTGAACTTCACCGAGACTGAAGAACTTGAAGAGTATGAAGTATTCTATAGGTGGGGACAGAGAGGGCGACGTGAGGAGGAATAGAGAGTACTAGAGAAAGGGGGTTGTCGTATGCGCCTACGTACCGGTTTGGTACAGATGCTGCCTCCAATTACTGAGACAATTGGATAGTGACTTCAGGCACCCTACTTGCTCTGGAGGACTTCAGGGCCATAGCTGGAAGATGCATTACTATAACAGCATTAGAAGCAGTACAGATTATAGCAAGAGTTGTGGATCTTCCTGACACCACACCTTACTGCCGTGTGCAGGAGAGAGTGGGGAATGCTATCAGACAGAAGTACCCGAACCCAAATGCTTCGGTGATTACTAAGTTTGTGTCACGGACCCGGTGCCGGGGACTCGGGGTTCGTGAACAGTGTGGACCTTTATTGTTATTAGTGTATTGGATGTATGTTTGCTGCACTGTGCTCTTGTGTTCCATGCTGGTGTGTGTGTGTGTGTGTGTGTGTGTGTGTGTGTGTGTGTGTGTGTGTGTGTGTGTGAGTGAGGCTGGAGGATGAAGGATGAAGGACAGCCACCTGCAGGCCTGATGGGTGTGGCCCTGCCAGCTGCTGGTCACGCCTAGCTTACCACACACCTGCTTCTGATCAGGATCGTCGGGGGAGCTACTTAACAGAGCGATGGAGCTTCCTCCGGCGCAGGATCGTTGAGTTAGACTCCATGTCAGTGTTTCTAGTGTTGTTAAAGTGTATGCCTGCCGGAGTTGGTGCCATAATGGCTGTGTCTGTGTTTTTCCCCAGGAGGACAGCGGAACACAGGACTGCAAGACACACGGGGTGTGTGAAGGCACAGGGGCAGAGAGCACGGGATACCAGCACTTGGGAGAAGACACGTCACGGGAGTCGAGGGAGCACTTTTGGAGATTTAATGTGTGGTGTACAATTACCTCACTGTAAATAAACCCACTGTTCATTCCATTAAGTCTGCGTTTTGGGTCCTTTCTCCTACATCCCCCACGGTCTGCCCTCCAGACCGTGACAGAACGATCCTGCCAGATGGACCCAGCGGACTTTTCGGAGAGGTTCAGGAGGGAGGTGACAGACAAAGTAAATCGTCTATGTGAACTGTGGCTGGAAGCGCACGCGGAGGGTTTACGTTGTGCTGTGGAGAAGTGGTTGCAGGAAACACTGACTTGTTTTCCCTGGGTGTTGGACAATCTTTTTCCGATTGTGGCGGATTTCCTGCTCAACACCCTTCACCTCCACTCTCCGATCCAGGCTGCCCCCCCACTCGGCCAGCCTGAGGTTCTTCAGCCTGATACGCCGGCCCCGACGTCTACCCGGAAACGGCGTTCGCGCCGCCGGCGTTCCTCACCGCAGCCGCTCTCCCGGACATCTCAAGAACCGGCTGTGGTGAGTAATAAGGACACTTTTTCCATTTCTCACCCCATCTGCTTTTTTGTTTTCAGTGGATGGTGACACCGCTGACGCTGCTGCAAGCCGGCCAACAGTACAACTAGCGTGGCCTCATTCAGCAGTCTCCACGCCACTGGCGGCTTCACCATCTGCGGTTGTAGCGCCGTCATCATCCCATCCGCATGCAGTCACCCCTCGGCCATCTTCTTCACCGGCTCTACCTTCACCTTCCCCACCTGCGGACACCGCGTCACCATCTTCGCCTCCGGATCATCCATCTGTGGCTGAAGCGCAGCCAGAGGTGCCCGCACGGCCAGCTGTTGAGCCCTGCGAGCCGGAGCAGGAGCCCGGAGAGCGGGAGGAGCTGCTCAGCGGAGCAGGAGCTCAGGGAGCGGGAGGTGCCCGCACGGCCAGCCGTGCAGTCCTGCGAGCCGGAGCCCGGAGAGCGGGAGCAGCGGCTCGGCGAGCGGGAGGAGCTCAGCATGCCCGAGCAGGGGCTCAGCGAGCGGGAGGAGCTCAGCATGCTCGAGCAGGAGGAGCACAGCGAGCCGGAGGAGCTCAGCGAGCTTATGCTGGAGGAGCTCAGCGAGCGAGGGGAGCCCGCGTCGCCAGCTGTGGAACTCAGCGAGCCGGAGGAGCTCAGCGAGCCGGAGGAGCTCGGCGAGCCGGAGGAGCTCGGCGAGCCGGGGGAGCCCAGCGAGCTAATGCCGGAGGAGCACTGTGAGCTGGAGCAGCTCAGCGAGCCACCCACTGAGAAGCCCGCACCGCTGCTGGCGGACCTCAACGAGCCGGAGGGACCGGCGTTGCCAGCAGAGGAGCTCAGCGAGCCTGGTGAGCCCGCGCTGCCACCGGAGGAGCTCGGAGGTCCGGAGGGATCCGCTGAGCCAGAGCTGGAGGTCGGCGTGCCGGAGGGGCCGCCACGTCCTGCAGCCCGGCCGCCACGTCCTGCAGCCCGGCCGCCACGTCCTGCAGCCCGGCCGGTACATCGAGAATCATGGGTTGTGCTGAGGCGGGAGCTACAACGCCGCCGCCACCGGACCCGTGGCAGGCCGCCAGAGGAGCAACGCCGCCGCCACCGGACCCGTGGCAGGCCACCAGAACCGTTCCACCGCGGCTGCCGGACCCATGGCCGCCCGCCGGAGCTCCTGCGTTTCCATCAAGGGGTTAGAGGTAGGCCACCTGAACTTTTTTGCCGCCACTGCCTAACCCGCAGCGGGTCCCGCTTGTTTTGCCGTCCTACAGGTCGGCCGCCAGAACTGTGTTTGCTGCCACTGGACCGGGGGATTGAACTGTTGAACTGTGTTTTTCTTTTGTTGCTTTGTGGTGGCTGTTTAGCGGAGTGGTTTTGGGGACCCCGAGATACTCCTCCACTTGGGGCAGGAACTCGTCCCCGACCCGGAGTGGGCAAAAGTTATGAACAGAATTGGTGACAAAGGGCAGCCCTGGCGGAGCCCATCACCCACCTGGAACGAGTCCGACTTATTGCCAGCTATGCGAACCAAGCTCTTGCAACAGTTGTATAGAGATCGAATGGCCCGTAGCAATGGGCCAGACACCCCATACTCCCACAGCACCTCCCACAGGACACCCCGAGGGACATGGTCGAATGGCTTCTACAAGTCCACAAAACACATGTAGACTGGTAGAGCTGGTGCAGTGTTCCACAACCAGGACGAAAACCACATTGTTCCTCCTGTATCTGAGGTTCGACTAATGGACGAACTCTCCTTTCCAGCACCCTGGCATAGACTTTCCCAGGGAGGCTGAGAAGTGTGATCCCCCTGTAGTTGGAACACACCCTCTGGTCCCCCTTCTTAAAAATGGGGACCACCACCCTAGTAGACGAAGTCAGTGTAGTCGGCTTCTCTGGGGTTCCAATGACGCTGCCTGTCACAACACCTTTAAAGACTGAACTTGGTAACCAAGTAGTGACGCATCCGTATGTGATTTCAGAACAACTCCCGGTGTATTTAATGGACTGAGGCTTGCTGATTAACACTAGGTTTACTAAATTATTATTATTATTATTACTAAATTAATATTATTTCAGAATAATATTGAGTGTAAGCTGATCTTCATTGCCTCGATGTGAGCTTTGGATTCAAACTGTTTCACTTCTGTTTCTCTCCAAAAATAATTTCACATATGCCAGTTTGTATATGTGTCTTTTCTATACATTCATGTAATTGTTAGTTCATTTATTTCTCTATCTCTCTCTCTTTTTTTTAACCTTTCTGTTGTGATGCTCTGGACATTTCTAAACCTCCATGAGTTCAGGCTCAATCTTCAATCCAATTTCCCACATGCTTTCACTTTATCACGTCTAGGTTCACCTCTCACTGGTCCTCGTCCCTGTTCTCACAGTTTCCTGTGTGGCCTCCCAGATCAAACACAGGCCCAAATCAGCTGTTTCTTCTCTCCATTCCTTCTCTCTTTATCTTTTCAGTCTTTTCTTGGAGGTTAACTCCCATCCATCCATCCATCCATCTTCATCCGCTTATCCGAGGTCGGGTCGCGGGGGTAGCAGCCTAAGCAAAGAGGTCCAGACCTCCCTCTCCCCAGCCACCTCCTCCAGCTTGTCCGGGGGAATACCAAGGCGTTCCCAGGCCAGCCGAGAGATATAATCTCTCCAGCGTGTCCTGGGTCTGCCCCGGGGCCTCCTCCCGGTGGGACATGCCTGGAACACCTCGCCCAGGAGGCGCCCAGGGGGCATCCTTGCCAGATGCCCGAACCACCTCAGCTGGCTCCTTTCGATGTGGAGCAGCAGCTGCTCTACTCTAAGCCCCTCCCGGATGGCCGAACTTCTCACCCTATCTCTAAGGGAGAGGCCAGCCACCCTTCGGAGGAAGCTCATTTCCGCCGCTTGTATCCGCGATCTCGTTCTTTCGGTCACTACCCACAGCTCGTGGCCATAGGTGAGGGTAGGGACGTAGATCGACCGGTAAATTGAGAGCTTCGCTTTTACACTCAGCTCCCTCTTCACCACGACTGACCGGTGCAGCGTCCGCATTACTGCAGCCGCAGCCCCAATCCGTCTGTCGATCTCCAGCTCCCTTCTCCCATCACTCGCGAACAAGACCCCGAGATACTTGAACTCCTCCACTTCGGGCAGGAACTCATCCCCGACCCGGAGTGGGCACTCCACCCTTTTCCGGCTGAGAACCATGGCCTCAGATTTGGAGGTGCTGATCCTCATTCCCGCTGCGTTACACTCGGCTGCGAACCGCTCCAGTGCGAGCTGGAGGCCCTCACCCGATGAAGCCAACAGAACCACATCATCCGCAAAAATCAGAGATGAGATTCTGAGGCCACCAAAGCGAAAGCCCTCCGCCACTTGGCTGCGCCTAGAAATCCTGTCCATAAAAATTATGAACAGAACCGGAGACAAAGGGCAGCCTTGGCGGAGCCCATCACCCACCGGGAACGAGTCCGACTTATTGCCGGCAATGCGAACCAAGCTCTTGCAACGGTTGTATAGGGATTGAATGGCCCGTAACAATGGGCCAGACACCCCATACTCGCGCAACACCTCCCACAGGACGCCCCGAGGGACACGGTCGAATGCCTTCTCCAGGTCCACAAAACACATGTAGACTGGTTGGGCAAACTCCCATGCACCCTCAAGTATCCTCGAGAGGACAAAGAGCTGGTCCAGTGTTCCGCGACCAGGACGAAAACCGCATTGTTCCTCCTGTATCCGAGGTTCGACTAGCGGACGAACCCTCCTCTCCAGCACCCTGGCATAGACTTTCCCGGGGAGGCTGAGGAGTGTGATCCCCCTGTAGTTGGAACACACCCTCCGGTCCCCCTTCTTGAAGATGGGGACCACCACCCCGGTCTGCCAGTCCACAGGTACTGCCCCTGATCTCCACGCAACATTGCAGAGACGTGTCAACCAAGACAGCCCTACAACGTCCAGAGCCTTCAGGAACTCGGGGCGGACCTCATCGACACCAGGGGCTCTGCCACCAAGGAGTTGTTTAACTGCCTCAGTGACCTCGCCCCCGGAAATCGGTGGGTCACACCCCTCATCCCCAGACTCTGCTTCCTCCCCGGAAGACGTGTCAGTGGGATTAAGGAGGTCCTCGAAGTATTCCTTCCACCGCCCGACAATTTTCTCAGTCGACGTCAACAGCGCTCCGCCAGCACTATACACAGTGCAGGTAGAGCACCGCTTTCCCCTCCTGAGACGCCTGACGGTTTGCCAGAATCTCTTCGAGGCAGTCCGAAAGTCTTTTTCCATGGCCTCTCCGAACTCCTCCCACACCCGAGTTTTTGCTTCAGCCACTGCCCGAGCCGCATTCCGCTTGGCCTGTCGATACCTGTCGGCTGCCTCCGGAGTCCCACAGGCTAACCAAGCCCGATAGGCCTCCTTCTTCAGCCTGGTGGCTCCCTTCACCTCTGGTGTCCACCATTTGGTTCGGGGATTACCACCACGGCAGGCACCAACCACCTTGCGGCCGCAGCTCAATGCAGCAGCTTCGGCAATGGAGACGCTGAACATGGTCCATTCGGACTCAATGTCCCCAGTCTCCCTCGGAATGCTGTTGAAGCTCTGCCGGAGGTGTGCGTTGAAGATCTCGCGGACTGGGGCCTCTGCTAGACGTTCCCAGCACACCCTCACTACGCGTTTAGGTGCACCAGGTCTGTCCAGCGTCCTCCCCCGCCACCTGATCCAACTCACCACCAGGTGGTGATCAGTTGACAGCTCAGCCCCTCTCTTTACCCGAGTGTCCAGAACATATGGTCGCAGGTCTGGTGATACGATTACAAAATCGATCATCGACCTACGGCCTAGAGCATCCTGGTGCCACGTGCACTTATGGACACTCTTATGTTCGAACAGGGTGTTCGTTATGGCCAAACTGTGATTAGCACAGAAGTCCAATAACAAAGCACCGCTCGGGTTCAGATCAGGGAGGCCGTTCCTCCCAATCACGCCCCTCCAGGTCTCGCTGTCGTTACCCACGTGAGCATTGAAGTCTCCCAGCAGGACAACAGAGTCTCCAGGTGGAGCACCTTCCAGCACCCCCCCCAGGGACTCTAAGAAGGCTGGGTACTCCGAACTGCCACTCGGCGCATAAGCGCAGATGACAGTCAGGACCCGTTCCCCGACCCTAAGGCGCAGGGAACAAACCCTCTCGTCCACCGGGAAAAACCCCAACGTACCGGCAGCAAGCCGAGGGGATATAAGAATACCCACCCCAGCCCGCCGCCTCTCACCAGGGGCAACTCCAGACTGAGACAGAGTCCAGCCCCTCTCCAGGAGACTGGTTCCAGAGCCCAGACAATGCGTAGAGGTGAGCCCAACTATATCTAGCCGGTACCTCTCAACCTCACGCACCAACTCAGGCTCCTTCCCCACCAGAGAGGTGACATTCCATGTCCCTATTGCCAGTCTTGGCAGCCGGGGGTCGGTCCGCCAGGGCCTCCGCTCCTGGCCGCCACCCGGCTCACAATGCACCCGACCCCTATGGCGCCTCCTGCGGGTGGTGGGCCTGCGGGAGGATGGGCCCATGTCTCCTCTTCGGGCTGTGCCCGGCCGGGCCCCATGGACTAAGGCCCGGCCACCAGACGCTCGCCCTCGGGCACCCTCCCCGGGCCTGGCTCCAGGGCGGGGCCCCGGTAACCCTATCCCGGGCAGGGTAAACTGTTCCCTCGATATTCTTTTCATGGGGGTCTTCTGAATCGCTCTTTGTCTGGTCCCTCACCCAGGACCAGTTTGCATGGCAAATATGAAAATCAGTGTCCAGTGCTGTCCAGTGCTTTCACACAGTCATCTCACTGTTCAACTTCCCAGCTTGTAATCCAGAGTGCATGTTCCATCCACAATTGTATTCATAGTATTTTAGGTCAGTTGTGCTGTCTTTTGCCTGCTGTTAATTCTTCAAGTACATGGTGTTGCTCTGTCTGTCTTCTGTCTTCATCAGGAGATTGACTGTCCTTTAAGCTTCTTCTCAGGATAAGGACAGAATGAGAGGTGAAGCTGTCAAATTTTTAAGCCAAAGCCTGGCCTGTTTTCATCCCAATTCTGTTAATCTATCATTTCACAAAAGTTAACCTGTTGTCCTGCAATCTGGAGAGTTATTTGTCAGCAGTGGATAAACTCAGCATTTGATAACAAGTGTATTGGCGATTAAGTATCGGGATATCAGGAGCGGGACGACACCTCCAAACACGCTCCTTCCGGCTCACATCTATATAGGTTCCCCCAGTTCCAAACAGGGTCCTTTCTCTGCAAATGCCTTTAACACAGCTTATCTCTCAGGAATAACATAATTTTACTCACCCTTCCATTTTCTTACAATTTCGTTCTCGTCCATCGGGGCATCAGGCGAACAACTACTCAAGCTCTGCATTCATCGCTTTTCCTCGGGCAATCCAAGAAACACACTGAACGTCATGCTGACGCCCATTCCGGGAAACCCTCTAGCAGTTTTCTCTCCACCCGTCATATTATCTGCTACGTCGATCCATCCAGTCGTCTTATCTCCGCTAACTCCAGTTATGAAGTAACTCTGGCCGCTCACCACTTCAATGAAAACCAGCAGGTGCCCACCAGCAGAACTCACAGCTCCTCTCGTGTTGCTCTGAAACAGGCCCTCAGGCCAGGCGAGTTAGCCAGAAAGCTGACAGATGTCAGTGCCGAACCCATGCTTCCGTAAGATCCCAAGTATATCCTTTTGTTAAGGACTGTAGAGGACTGTAGCCTGGTTTCAAACGCTCCTCGTCCTCGCAGATCCAAATGTCAATACAAAGTCTTCTTCCATGCAGAAGCAAATTACAGTTCCAACAGGAAAAGCTACAGCGTATGCCAGGTTCTCAGCCACTCAGCCATCCTTTGCTAAACTCTGCAGCAGCAAACGTCAGCACTGGGTTGCCAGGTTTCCTTTATCCTTCATTCGCAAAAGCAGCAGGAAGCTTTCCACCATCAGGTTGCAGTTTCTCAGCATAAAAAAAAGGCACCGAGTTGCCAGTTCTCCATCCCTCCTTTGCAAAATTCTGCAGCAAACGCCAGCACTGGGTTGCTAGGTTCTCAGGCACTCATCCCTCTTTTGCAAATTATGCAGCAAACCTCAGCACCGACTTGCCAGGCTTTCAGCCACTAATTCCTCCTTTGCTAAACTCTACAGCAAACGTCGGCACCGGGTTGCCAGGTTTCCTTTATCCCTCATTCGCAAAAGCAGCAGTTGTCAATCCCCCAGTTCTCAATGCAAAATGCAGCATGCTTTGGCACAGAGTTGCCAGCTTCCCTATATCTGCTAAAGACTTTCTTTCTAAAAAGACACTGGGTTGCCAGGTTTTCCTTCATCTCCCATTTGCAACGCAGCATTAAGCTTCTCTACTACCAAACTGCCAGTTTCTCCGCATCTATCATCGCAAAGCAGCGGCAAACCCTTCTAGGACTTTGGTGTCAGATTCTTGCTATATCTATAATTTCCAAACTTCAGTGACAAGCTTCTTACACCTGAGTTGCCAGGCCCTGTCCATCTATCATGGCAAAAGCAGCAGCGAAATCTTCTAGCAGGTTCCTTCTATATCCATCATTCGTAATGGCAGCAGCAATCTTCTTCCACCACTTTGCCAGTTTCTCTGCATCCGTTATTGCAAAGCAGTAGTAAACCCCTCTGGCACTGAGATGCCAGGTTCTCTCTTTATCCCTCATTCGCAAATGCAGCAGCATGCTTTTGACACCGCGATGCCAGGTTCTCTTCCTCTGTCCCTCCTTTACGAATGCAATATCAAGCTTGACGCCGAGATATGAGGTTCTCTCTTTATCCCTCATTCGCAAACACAGCAGCATGCTTTCTAATATAGAGTTGCCAGTTTCTCTGCTCTGCACCGAGATGCCAGAGTCACTGCCATCTTTCCTGCCTTCGCAAAGCACCGGCGAACCTTCGTGGCACCGGAATGCCAGGTTCTGTCCTCTATTGCTCCTTTTAAGACATCCAAACTTAATCCGTGCACATAATCCTTCGTGGCGTCCCTTCACTTCTCATGTGCATTCACCAGCATCATCAGGCATCCACCCTCGACACAATCGACCCTCTAATCAGTCTCTCAATTCATCAACTCTTCCCAAGCTGCTGCTGTCACTTCTGTTCATTCAGAAATCAGCTCAGTTGTTATCCCTACCTTATCGGAAGTAATTAACCAGCTGAGCACCCCCTCAAGTCAGATCATTTTTAAAACTAACAGTGTGAGATCTCCCAGACAGGTAGGATCTCAGCCATGATAAAACATTTCCCGTAACTCCAATAAATTGTTCTAGACTATCCAATAAAATACAGTAAGCCACAGTGACAAATGCAACACTGAGATCCAGCAATAATAAAACTGAAGAGCGATCATTGTCTGCATTTACCAGTAGATCTTTTACCACTTTGACTAAAGTGATTTGGTCTAAAAGCAGACTGAAATGGTTCAAACAGATTGTCTGTTGACAAATGCTCAGTGATAAGAAAGATTGATAAGAAAGACAAATGTGAGATGGGTCTATAGTTTGCAACTATGTCAACATCCAGTCCAGGCCTTTTCAAGATTGGTACTACCACAGCTGATTTAAAACATTCAGGGAAGACTCCAGTTGTTAACGAAGTATTTAAAAGAAACAGAATGTAGGGTCCTAATACAGACAGTTCGTCAGAGAAATCCGTGTACTGTGAATACACGTAGAAGATGGCGCTAGCAGTATGCACGGCGACACGTCCGTCAACTCTGCTAGCTTTGCTTTGGCTTATCCTTTTCTATTTTATCCCAAAATGCCCTCGCTCTGCATGTTACTCTCACCAGTTACTCTTAGAAATCAAAGCATCGTATGACCTGGCTCTTAAACAAACGGAGACAGGAGATGATTATGGGCCTCCTCCACCACTTTTTGAGCCCTGTATTCCGGTTTATCTGTGCCAACACTCCTACTCCACTTCCTGGAAGAAGCGCCCGAGGAAACGAGGAAAGCGGGCTGATACACTCATCAAAGTCCGAGCTCTTCTCCGTGCTTCTCGTGGAACTACTGGACCAGCAGAGTGCGTCTTTAGATGGATCCTGCCTGTTGTCGCAAACTCCAAATGGCTTTAGTAAATGTAATATCATTAGCAAACAAGACGTTTGTATTAAACAACTTCCTAAAGTCACAACAGTTGGATTTTCTGTTTCTGACAGAAACATGGCTTCAACCCGGTGAGTCTGTAGCTTTTTCGGCACTGGTTCCTCCTAATTTCTCATTCTTCAGTCTCCTTCGGTCCTCTGGTAGGGGGGGAGGCTTAGCCACCGTGTTCAACGCTCGATTTCATTGCCATCAAACATTACAGCACGACTCATTTTCTAGTTTTGAACTCCAGCTGTTTGAGTTACACCTGAACTCGGCTGCGCCTTTGCTGTGTGCCCTCATATACCGCCCTCCCAAGTTTAACAAGGATTTTATCAAAGAGTTTTGAGGTTTTATGGCTGGAATCATTCTTAAATTTGACAGTTTTTTAATCCTTGGTGATTTTAACATCCATGTTTGCTGTGACTCTAAACTTTTGGTCAAGGACTTTTTAAATATTATTGACTCTTTTAACTTGACCCAGTGGGTTACCGGTCCCACACATGAAAAAGGTCACACACTGGACTTGGTGCTCTCCCACGGGCTGGATGTGTGCATCACGGAAATATCTGAGTTGCGCATCTCCGATCATCTTCCTGTGTTGTTCACTCTAACGCTGTGCTGCTCGGTAGATAAGCCGTACGTCCCAGCGCACAAAAAGCGAGCGCTTAATACTCAGAATCAGAATCAGAATACTTTATTCATCCCGAGGGAAATTAGGGGTTACAGCAGGCAGCACGCTAATGGCGCATGCGCACTCACAAAGGAACCTTCTGACCAACTTTACACAAACATCACATTGGGGAGACATGTCAGAAAGGTAGGCTGATAGGAAAAAAACAACGAAAATACACTACATGAGGTAAGAGGAGGAGAAAAAAAACTCCACTCAGACTGAGCTCCTAGTGGGAGAACAGTTTGATAACAGAAAAAACACCTCAGCACAAAAGCACATGACTATCAATACACCATAGAAACACGAGACAAGCAACAGGGGCGGGTAAAGGGTAAGAGAGAGCCGGCGTAGACAGCGCATCCGGTCCTGCAGCATCTGTGCTGGTCCAGTTGACTGCTATCTTCCCCGGTAGGGCACAAGCATCGAAGGCGTTGGAAAGGGAGGGGGATGAGTGAGTGCTTGTCAGTGTAAGTGTGTGTGTGTGTGTGTGTCCAGAGTTCAGCGGAGACAGTGTCCTTCGCACTATCAGGCTAAGTAAACAGTCTGCCAGCCAACCCAGGTGGCCTTCATGGGACGGGAAGAATAGTCATCACACAGTCGTTATCAGGGAGTTGTTTTGGTGGGCTCCAGCCTTGGGCCTGCAGCTGGCGCCGTGGTGTCCGAATGTTGAATATTGTTGATTTCTGTTTTGTGAGCAGCTCGAATTTTAGCACTCTGAGACTGGTCCCTCAACTTCGCGTTGGAGAGCCGTGAGCCTCCCCATGATGGTATCAAACTTCAGTTCCAAGGTGTTGTCAGTCTTTTGATTCTGAGACTTCACAACTGCAGTGATCCGTTCCGCGATGTTTTCCAGCTGTCGCTCAAGGGTGTCATTTTGAGCAGGCCTCTCTCTGATGTTTCCCCTCATACGCTCAATGGTGTTGTTTTGAGCCTTCACAGCAGCTGTAAGCGTCTCCAAGGTGTTGACCATATTACGTTCGTTGTGAGAGGTCGCACCTCGTCCCGGCGCTTCGAATCCAGCGGGCAGCCATGTGGGGGTTTGAACAGCCGGTTCCGCTCTCTTATTTCTCTGATAAAGCAGAGAAATACTCTAACAGTGCCCACTTTTTCTGCTGCCTTTATGGATTCTGGAATAATGAACTCCAACTGTAAAAGTGTTGAGGACCTTTCGGACATTCTTCCTTCTACCTGCACTGATATCTTGGACTCTATTGCTCCGCTCAGGACTGTGCCTAAGAATTTATCAGAGCCGTGGTTGAATGAACATACGCGCTCCCTCAGATGTGACTACAGACGTGCTGAAAGGAGATGGAAAAAGGACAGATTACAAGTTTGTGGCATTCACACCCACATTCTGGGAGCATGGGAGAGGTCGTACCTTCTCTTATTGTTTTATGGTAGGATAAACGTGTCTATATGTTTTAGGCTAAGAGCCTTTTGTTTAGATGAACTGTTGGACTTCCAAACCAGCAGGGTTAGGGAAGTTGTTTATGGGTCACACTCTGACCCCCCCCCTCCCCCCCCCCCCCCCCCCGCCCCCCACACACACACACACACACACACACACTTACACGGTGTAGTGATGGATGCAGACCTAAACTTAGAAAAACACATTAAGACAATAACAAAGTCAGCTTACTATCACCTCAAGAATATATCAAGGATAAAAGATCTGATGTCTCAACAGGACCTGGAAAAACTAGTCCATGCATTCATCTTTAGTAGGCTTGATTACTGTAACAGCATCTTTACAGGTCTACCTAAAAAATCAGTCAGACAACTACAGCTCATTCAGAACTCTGCTGCTCGAGTCCTCACTAAGACCAAAAAAGTGGACCACATCAGTCCAGCTCTGAGGTCCTTACACTGGCTGCCTGTCCGTCAGAGGATAGACTTTAAAGTTCTGATGCTGGCCTATAAAGCTCTGAATGGTTTAGGACCAAAATACATCAGTGACCTCCTGACCCAGTATGAACCATCCAGATCCCTCAGGTCATCTGGATCCGGTCTTTTATCAGTTCCCAGAGTCAGAACCAGACACGGAGAAGCTGCATTCAGCTTTTATGCTCCTTATATCTGGAACAAACTCCCAGAAAGCCTCAGATCAGCTGAAACACTCAGTTTATTTAAATCCAGGTTGAAGACTCACCTGTTCTCAGCTGCATTTGAATAAAGCACCAAATCCACACTTTAAGCTTAAATTTCAAAACTTACATTTAACTACTGATTTTATCTACTGTTCTGATTTTATCTGTTTTGAGTTTATATACTGTTGTTTGTTGTTTGTTTGTTAATTAGTTAGTTAGTTTATTTGCTTGTTTTAATCAATTTTAAATCATGCTTTTTATTTGTTCTTGTTTCTAATGTCTCTGTAAAGCACTTTGAATCACCTTGTTGTTGAATTGTGCTATACAAATAAACTTGCCTTGCCTTGCCTTGCCTTACACAACGCACAGGCAAGGTACTCTTTGTGTGTATGTATACGTCGTATGTTAATGCACCTATGCATATTCATGTAACCACAATAAAAGAGCAGTGTTATGGGGGAGCAGATGAGAGCAACTGGGGTCAAGCGAAGGAACGGGGTTTGTCCAGTTCTCTCCCGTGCACGAGAAACATAAAGAACTTTGCCTACTCGTGTCTTGCTTTGCTGTGTAATTAAATTGTCCTTAACGTTCCAGCGAATAGGTTTATGCTACAAACCTATCAGCGACTGTACAAAAAAAGAGAAAAGTTGATGGTGAGGGCCGCCGCTTTCAGGAGCGGTGGGAATTGCAGTATTTTTTTACTGAAATTTGAGGCAATTGTGTTTGCCTGATTTGTAAAGAGACTGTTGCCTTGTTTAAGGATTTTAACATTAGGAGACACTACGAGACTAAGCTGTTAGCTTGTTATTTTATTTATTTATTTATTTTTTAAAAAGAGGGGCAATACATATTAATGAACATTTTAACAAATGTAAATATGCTAGATTACAGCCTTGGGCTAATTTCCATCTGCAGACCCTCTGGCAGGTTGGTGTTGAACACAAATTAGTAAAAACATACAGAGACACTATTTACAGGTCATGTGACAAGGACAAAAACAGTGATCACATTATACTAGAACAAACAATGACAAGGAGAGTGGACACAGAGGACAGTATAGATGTTGCAGCATATAACAAGCTAACAGGGAGTGAGCGCGCTGAAAAAGTGAAGCAACTCCAAGCTGCTCTGGCTTCGCAACAGCGATTTTTCATGCGGGCCTGTGAGATACATGAAAATATCACGAAAGCCAGCTACGAAGTGGCTATGTTAATAGCGAAACATGGCAAACCTTTCACTGAAGGTACGTTTGTCAAAGACTGTGTCATGAAAATAGTGGAGAACATTTGCCCCGAGAAGAAGCGAGAATTTCTGAGTGTTTGCTTGGCACGCAACACTGTGGCACGAAGAGGTGAGGATATATTGTCAGACATTCACAGACAGCTGCGGGACAGAGGAGTGGATTTTGATTATTTCTCATTAGCCTGCGATGAAAGCACCAATGCATCTGACACCGCGCAACTGCTGATTTATTTACGAGGAGTCGACGACAAGATGAACGTGACAGAGGAGCTGCTGGATCTCAAAAGCCTTAAGGGTCAAACCAGAGGATTGGCTTCTGTTTGTGAAGCTGTTGATGATGTGACGCCACCATGGAGTAAAGTTTCTGGGATCATTACTGATGGTGCACCTGCCGTGGCTGGTGAGCGAAGCGGATTGTCCACACTGATCTGCAATAAAGTCAGTGAAGAAGCAGGTAACGCTGTTAAACTTGACTGTATCATTCATCAGCAGGCTCTCTGTGCCAAACATCTCAAATCTGATGATGTTATGAAACCAGTAGCAAAGACAGTCAACTGTATTCGCTCTAAAGCTCTGTACCACCGACAGTTTCAGCAGTTTCTTCACGACATCCAGGCTGAATATGGTGACGTCATTTATTACAATGATGTGAGGTGGCTAAGTCAGGGGTCTGCACTACAGCGATTTTTCTCTCTCAGAGAGGAAATTAGACAGTTTTTGGATGAGACGGGACAACCAATGGAAGAACTGTCTGATCCTGTATGGCTGGCAAATCTGGCTTTTTTGGTTGACATTACGAAACACGTGAATGCGCTGAATGTTAATCTTCAAGGAAAAGACGCAGTGGTGAGCCAGCTATACGCTCACATCAAGGCCTTTGGAACCAAACTGCAACTTTTCCAAAGACACTTGTCCCTAACAGAGCCCTGTACTGCACACTTCCCAGCTTTGAAAGATGTTATTGACAGTTTCCCAGTGGACATTAATGTTGTTACAGTTCGGCGTTGGCAGTGTATTGTTTTAGGCGTTTTGTTTTGGCGTGACTGTTATGTGCTTCCCGTTTTACTTTGAAAGTCTGTGTTATCTTAGTGTGTTCAATTTACGTGTCCCTGTCTCGTCAGTGTAAGCGTTGCCCCAGCTGTGTTTCCCTCTTGTTGTCCATTTCCTGATTGCTCCCTCTAGGTATTTAAACCCTGTGTTTCAGTATGTCATGGTCGCGATCTCCCCCCCCCCGTTGTAAATAGTTTGGCGCCTTGTGTTGTGATGTAAATAAATATCGTATTTTGCTTTAAAGAAAATAGTTGTCGATACTTTCGTTTTGGGATTATTTTTGTGGAAGCCCGTATTAGTCTTTTTTATGAGTTCGCCCTCCTTAAGAGCAGTGAGCTTGGGGGCCCTTTTTCCCTTATTTCTATTTTTCCTGAGTTGCACGCCGGTTGCCTAGGCCGGGGTGTAACAATGTCCAGATGAAGGGGTACGCAACAGCTACCGCGTCTCTTTCTGGAGAATTTAACAAACACTTTCAGGACTTTGCAGCTATTGAAAAAGACATGCTGCTTTTCTCATCGCCCTTCTCCGTGGACCCTAATGATGCTCCTCCACAGCTTCAGCTGGAGCTCATTGAGCTGCAGTGTGACGATGAGTGGAAAACACCGGCAGTGTTCTCTTGTTGACTTTTATCAGCAGCTAGACAAAGACAGGTTTCCTGAAGTGCGATCTCTTGCTAAGAAAATGCTGAGCTTATTTGGTTCCACATATTTGTGTGAGCAAACATTCTCTGTCATGAACTTAAACAAGAACCGATTGAGATCAAGGATGAGTGACTCCCACTTGCGTGATATTTTACACATCTCAACCACTGCCCTCAAACCAGACCTAATTGCTTTACTAAAATCTAGATCCCAGTATCACCCCTCTCATTAGTCCAGGGATGTCCAAATTCTGTACTGGAGAGCTGCTATGCATGTTTTAGTTCTTTCTGGTTTAGCACAGTTGAATCAAATGAAGAGCAGGCCTCCAGGAGTGACATCCCTGCATTACTCATGTGTTCCTGAACAGTAAAAAGCATAGAGCATGCTAATGTAATCCACAAAAGGAAACGTATTTTCTAAAACTCTTAAGATTTGGTTTTAACTGTTGATGTTATGCTCTTAATTCATAGTTGAGTGTGTTGTGTACATATTGTGTAAATTTACAAATGTGTTTATTTCTTGCGGCAAGTGAACTTCCAGTTGTGCAGTAGATGTGAAAAACTTTGGCTTCCTGAAAGGTCTTGTAAAAGTCAAGGGCAAAATTCACTTTAAAAAAAACTTTATTGATAACAGAACACTTTTCATTACTTATAACACCTGTTTAAATGTTCATTAGGCAAAGATATTGCAAACTCATGGAAATTTAGGGTATTCTATACAGTTTGTTCACTGTTGTCTGACTCTCCAGATATAAATGAAAGGCGGAATTGTGTCTTTAGAGTTGTAAATGCTTGCCTGAGTGTCTTTTATTTAGGTACATTTCTATTTTAAAAACAAAGGTAATTGTGACTATTAAAATTGTTCTTCATTATATTTTCATGTAACTTTGTTATGGAAAAAAAGTCAAAAGGAACCATTGGCCCCCAGGCATCTTCACTTTATAAAATTTGGCCCTCTTTGCAAAAAGTTTGGACACCCTTGATCTAAAGTCTTGGAGAAAGTGGTCTATCTACCTACAGTTGCAGGCCCACCTTGATTTTAATATGATCTCTGAAAAATTTCAATCTGGTTTTAAATAACTACATAGCACTGAGACGGCACTTTTAAGGGTTTTTAACCATATTCTTTTAACTCTGGACTCTGGCAGCCCTGCTGCCCTCTTATTGTTGGACTTGTCAGCAGCTGTCAAGCTGTCGACACAGTCGACCTTGACATCCTGTTATCACGGCTAGAATTTTATGCTGTCCTAAAAGGATCTGCCCTACAGTGGTTTCTGTATGCCTATTTGTCAGAAAGGTCTTTTCATGTCAATATGGGTCCCCACAACTCCAAAATAGCCCCTCTTAAATACGGTGTACCTCAAGGCTCTATTTTGGGTCCTGCCCTGTGTTAAGTCTAATTGTTGAATGTTGCCATTGTGTTTCTTAAATTTGTACAGTCTTAGTTCAAGCAGTAGGATCAAAGCCATTCCTTTGATCCTGACCACCTCTCCAACCACTCTGTGCTGGGGGAGGTTTTATTGTAGATACATCCTATCTGAAAGATCTGTTTCTTTTGATGTAAGCTTCCTGGGTTTATGACCCTTTGGTGAGCAGGAGGTCTGACACACACACACACACACACACACACACACACACACACACACACACACAAACACACATACGCACACACACACACACGCACACACACACACACACACACACACACACACACACACACACACACACACACACACACGGTATTCTTTGTTCACATGTATACCTATGTAAGATGTTATATGTTAATGACCCTATGCATATTCATGTAACCACAATAAAAGGAGTGCTATGGGGAACCTGGCTGAGAGTCTGACGGAGGTCAAGTGGTGGAACGACACTTGGCTCCAGCCAGGTCTCCCTCATGCATGAGTAACACGAAGAACTTTGGTGCCTTGTGTCTTGCTTTTTGCTGTGTAGCAAGTTGTCCTTAACGTTCCAGCGAATAGGTTTATGCTACAAACCTATCAGAATAGGCAGCCCTTGCATTTCGAATTGAAGGATTAAAAGAAGCTAAAAGGTTGACATGCACGTTTTAAGCAGCGAATGTTGTCGTTTATCCAGGAGGATGATTTTAAGACAGGAGCTAATCTGGATTTAAAAGGACAAATACTATCTAAAATAGAAAGACTAATTATTAAAAAGATTCTTAATAAATCAACATTAGAGACAGACAACACCAAATTAAAAACATCAGAAAATTAGCAGTAGTAGAGAAATATAAAGTTAAATATAATAGAATAATGGTCAAAAGTCAATGGTTAAGCCTAAAGAAAAAACGAGGTCCAGTGTGTGTCCTTTGATATGTGTGGGTCCAGACACATGCTGTGTAAAATGAAAAGAGTCCATGATGCTAAGAAAACCTCAAAGACGTCATAGTCATCATCAATGTGTATGTTAAAATCCCTAATTATAACCAGTCTGGACAGCTTCAGGGTGGAAGGTAAAAAGTCACTGAACTCCTTTAAGAACTGACCATTTGGGACAGGTGGATGATACACTACAGAACAGTAACACAGATCTTTATTTCCAGTTTTAACCAGATGTAGTTCAAACGAAAATTTTTTATTATTATTATTTTTACTATTAATGAGCAACAATACATCCAACTTCGATACACCACAGCAAGACCTCCTCCTCGACTGGACATCCGAGGCTGGCTAGTGAAGGAGTATCCACCCGTGCAAAGTTTGATGAGGGATGAATAGTCACCGCCGCACTGCCAAGTTTCAGTTCTAGGATGCCCTCTGGACCCAGTGGAGGTGGTGAGTGACAGGAGAACGGCGGCTAAGCTGTCATCCCTGATGGACAACATCTCCCACCCCATGCAGCAGACTGTGACAGCACTGAGCAGCTCCTTCAGTGGGAGACTGCGGCACCCACGGTGTGGGACGGAGAGATTTCGCAGGTCTTTCCTCCCCACTGCTGTCAGACTCCATAATAAAGACTTTAACTGATCAAGCACACACATCCATACATATGCAATAATACCAAGTGCAATAATCCTTTCTGTCATCATTGTATTTTTACTCAGTTGTATATAGTATTTGTATTTGTATTCTATTTTTATCTTATTGTATATTTATTTTATTTTATTCTACTGTATATAGTATTTTATTTTATTCTATTCTGTACAGTTGTGTACTGTATTTATTCTTATTGTATTCTAATTTTTGCCTCATAACTTTTGCACTGTCCACTTCCTGCTGTGACAAAACAAATTTCCCACGTGTGGGACTAATAAAGGTTATCTTATCTTATCTTATCTTAAAATAAAAAAATGTAATGTTTTGGAAAGAATAAAATAATTCAACAAGAATGTTTTATTGGTTATTGATCAGCCATTGAGATGCGCCATGCTCAGTGAGGTAGAGGTCATGTCACTAACAGAACTGAGGGACGTAAATTCCATTCATTGCAGGGACAGAGGGCCAGACAACTGGAGAGTCTCGATAAACATTTGTAAGGTAACACGGTCCCATAGGTCCAGGCCCTACATGATCAAGTAGGGACATGGAAGAAAAATTCCCCTCCATACGAGCTGTCTGAGCACAGGTGACCAGAGATGCTAGGCGTCGCTTACCAGCGGATCCTGCTCTTTTACCTCTTCTGCTCCGCAATTTACATGAGCCCAGAAGGGTACCTGTTGGTAACGTCTGTTGAAAATCCAGACTCCGGCAATGGAGGGTGGAACATACTGTTGTAGGAAGAGGAGGTATCCAGGCCCACCATAGTGGAGCGAATTGCCAGCAGCATCAGACGATCGTAGACTAAAGTGGTCAAATTCAATTATTATAAAATACATCAGAGACAAAAAAGGAGAGCAGTAAGGTCGAAAAAAACAGCACTAGAGTAGAGTGAGAAAAACTGCAACCGGCAGCGGCAGAGCCAAACACAGGCGCCATCATCGTGGAAGCATTGAATTCCAGAACACACAGGATGTGTGTGTTCTGGAATTCTTGGTTGTATGCTAACCAAGAGCAGTCACAGTTTAATATCTATTGTTCTAATTTGATGGAATAGAATAAATATTGTAAAATGAATGATTTTCTACTTCCTAGTTTGTCTTGACAATGTGACAATAACTCAGACTGGAAGTGATCTTAATGACAAATAAATTTTCAGCCTTTCAGAGGTCATGTACAGTAACCACACTGACACCAAGAGGAGAAAAACAGAGAGATAAATAATAATGAAGGTGACAGTTTGAATCTGTCATATTCAGTGTTGGGACTAACGCGTTATTTTATAACGCGTTACAGTAACTACGTTATTATTGTGGTAACGAGCACGGTAACTAGTTATTATGCCAAAACCAGGAACGTGTTACTCGTTACTGGGATTTAGATAGGCTCGTTATTCGTTACTTCATGTGGTGGCTATTGCAGAGCTTCCACAGATTCAATAACATTAGCAAGTGGTGGAGGCCAGCAGGTGGATGAAGGAAAAAGGAGGCAAGACTGACTTTTTCGTACTGCGTGCTAGCTAGCATGACGGATTTTCTATACAGCTGGGTGGTGCTATGAAGTTACTGATGTTGAACTTTATTTTGTTCATACGGTTAATTATTAGAGTTGCCAACCGTCCCGTAAAAAACAGAATCGTCTCGTATTCAGAGAAATTATTACGCGTTTCGTGTTGAGGTGAAAAGGAACATTTTGTCCCGGACTTCAGCTACAATGAAAAAGACACAATGTCAGGGTCCTGGGTCTGAGCGACCCAGGATCCCTGAGCAGTTATGAATTATATTATTATTATTATTATTGTATGTATATTTGGTGTTGCTGTCCTTCTCCCTGTTTGCGTGTGTATGTATATGTGTTTCGGTGGGCGCCTTCAGGCCTGGTGGGTGTGGCCCTGCTGAAGGTCTGGCCACACCCGAAGCGACACACCTGCTGCTGATCAGGCCTCGTCGGGGGAGCTACTTAGGAGAGTCTTGGAGCTCCCACCGACGCGGGATCATTCCATGAGACTCCACGTTAGTCATCCTGTTGAACTGAGTTAGTGTGTATGCCCGCGGTTATATGTGTCCTGACGGCTGCGTCTATTGTGTCCTCAGGAGAAGTGTGGAGCGCCTGACAGCAGCCAGCACGAGGGGTGCTGAGACACGGGAGCGGAGAGCACTGAGACACGGACTATTCACGGAGAGACACGACACGGGAGTCAGGGAGAGCACGGGGATTTACTGTTATTGTTTCCATCACTGTAAATAAACACACTGTTTATACACAGAGCACCGCGCCTGGGTCCTCCTTCCCCACACCTCCCACGGTTTGCCATGCCGAACCGTGACACACAAAGCTGGAGTTATTCTGTGTCTTTGCTACACAGCTGTTCTTCTTCTCTCATTCTCCCCCCTCCCTCTCCCGTTTCTACTTCAATCATGAAACTGATCAATGATCAGCTGATCGGCTTTTCTCTCTTGTTTATTTATCGCCCACTTTGTGCCAGAAAGAGGAAACCAGCGGATGTCGTGCTAAACAACAGCAGCACGTGTAAGCTTGATCAGCTGTTGTTAGACTTTATTTAATATTACTTTCCAGTATCAGCTGATGTTTGCTGGAGCCACAGCTGTAAAGCTGCTGGTCATGATGTCGGTTTGGATATGTGGTGAGAGGGAAACATGAAGATGAAACCAGGAGATGTCCTTACTGAATCATCAGAACTGAACAGGTGATGGAGAAACAGGTTTAGCTGCCTCCACCAGTGTGTGAATGTGAGAGTGACTGAATAGTGGCATTGTCATGCGCTTTGGGTGCCTTGAAAAGCGCTATATCAATCCACTCCATTATTATTGTTATTATTAAATTACTTACGGGTTTAATTTGTCAGCAACTTTCTGCCAGCCCTCTCTCCTTGCTTTTGCAGCCTTTGCAGTGTTCCCTTGCGTTCTGATTAAACTCTGAAACTCCTGAAATCCCTCACTCAAGAGTTCTTGCTCTGCTGCCGAAAAATACCGAGCACGCTCCTTCGACATTTGCGCCGACCAATCAGAGGGTTGCCGATCAATGTTTCTACTATCGATGCGTAGCCCCTTTTACGATACCCAGTGATCTCACATTACTTCATCCAGCTGTACTAATCGTCAACAGCAGGTGTGTTCGGAGAACCGGATTAGCGAGCTCACAGTTAGCGTGATGATTTGATCTTGGATGTAGTAAGCCATGTACGATGAACGGGCCCCTGGTCTTCATCTATTGGAGATTGTTCTCCTGAGGAAAGACAATAAATACAAAGCACAAATATAAATATCACACACGTAACTTATTACAGCTGTATAATATTGTTATATCATTTAGTAACATTACTGCATGCTATATTATCATGACATTTGATGGCTCACCTGGTCTTGCTCCACAATCGGTGTTCCCTTTATTCTCATGCAAGGCTCTGTAGTGCCTAAGCATGGATGAGGTGTTGTTGTTATATCCAGTGTTGGGGAGTAACGGAATACATGTACCGCCGTTACGTATTTAAAATACAAAATATGAGTAACTGTATTCCGTTACAGTTACCGTTTAAAAAGGTGGTATTCAGAATACAGTTACTTTGTTGAAATAAATGGATTACACTGCGGTACTTTCCTGTTTCATTTTGTCGCGGGTCAGGACTGTTTGGGTTTTGTTTGACAGCTACGTTCTGTTGTTCCAGGCGGCAGCGTTACGGTTGCCATGGTTACAGGGCGACGCTCTCTCTCTCTGCGACTGTGTGTTTCCTGGGTGAGAGAGCGCCTTTTCGTTGTTGTTGTTGTTGTGCTAAGCTAACAGGCAGAATGCTACAAGCATAGCTCTAAAGAATGTAGCATCATGGGCAGTGTAGTCCGTGCTGCAGGGAGAATGGACTGCCATACACGTTATGGGTCTGTGAGCGCGAGGAGGGAGAAAAAGGGGAGTGGAAAGGTACGAGTTGTCATCGAGGAAAAACGGGAGCTGGAAGCATGTAAATATAATAATAACCACTTCAGCCAAGAAGAGTGCCTGACGAGCCCAGTTGTAAGTAAGCTATTAAGACTCGACTGTACACCGTGTTCGTGTTTTCCTCCGAAAACAATAAGTTCCGTTGGAGCCTTTCAACGCCTCTCTCTGTCTCTCGCAAGAAAAGTTGACCCACACAACAAAGTAAAGCTATTTTTCGGCTACGAGCCGACAGGGACCCCGCCGTATTAGTCAGAGGTCCCTTTACTACAGTTCGGAGTCGCGGACCTTCAGTAACAGTAATAAATCACACAGCAATAGTACATTCATGTTGTTGTAAAAAGCATGGTAATATATTAAGTAATCCAAAGTATTCAGAATACGTTACTGTCATTGAGTAACGTAACGAATACGTTACAGAATACATTTTGGGGCATGTATTCTGTATTATGTAATGGAATACATTTTAAAAGTAACTGTCATGGTCCCCGTGCCTGCTCGGCTGGCCCTGTGTGGCTACATGTTATGTTTTGTCTTTTCTCTCTCTCCTCTCTCTCTGCTCGCTGCCTGGGCGGAGCTCATTGTGAGCTCCCGGCCTCCACCACCTGTAGGCAATCACCTGTGGCTCCTCACCTTGTTTGCTCCCGCTACTTAAGGCAGTGACTGAGAGCACCTCGCCGCTGGACTATTGAGTAGCGCTCGTCAGTGCTACTTTAGCCTCAGCCAGTTTTGAGCTCTGTCCGTGAAAGTTCCGTGCTAACTCTTGTTCTCTGTATGCAGATTTCTCGTGCTTGGTTTGGAGACTCTGGACGCTTTTCCCGACCCCTCTCTGCACCCCTGGGAACCCTGGCCCCCTTCTCCTTCACCTGTATATAGTGCACCTGGAGTGTGTAAATAAACCTGTTTTTCTGAGATTTCAGTCTGCGCCGAGTCCTCCCTGCTCCTCCGTGACAGTAACCTTCCCAACACTGGTTATATCCCAGCTCCCTGGCACATAGCAAACACTTTACCTTTTACAAAAGTAAAGCCGCTTAACATAAATTGTATTGCACCATCAGTATTATGAAAATACATCTTCTGTAGAAATTTACATACCTTTTTGGGAGGAATAAAATCAAAATGTTCCCACACAGGGGAGGACATCCTCCTCTTCTTAGCTGGCTCCATTCTCTCCTGACTTTTTCTCCTCACTCTCATAAATCTCCAAACTCTCACTAACTGCAACTCTCCATCAAACACCCACATTTTGAATGAAGTCTGAGGGGTTTATATCACTGTCATAGCTCACGGCAAAGTTCGAACCACTTCATGAACCAGTCACGTGGTACAGCCGGGCAGCGAGGCTTCGGACGTCATCATTTTCAGCTCCTCCCATAAATGAAGCAAGCCTCGATACGTGCATCACGGAAACGCCCCTCCATTACTCGACACAAGCTTCGAAGCCTCGATACAGAACGTCACATCACTAGTGAACATCCGTGTGTACACCTGTGTGCACACCTGTGTGGATCAGCATGCTTGTATTTCAAAGGTTACTCCATGTAACGATCTGCTAGGGAGTGTGCGGAGCCATAGTCCCGTCCCCCAGGGCATGAAGCGGGTATGGAGGAGATCCAGGCCGCAGACATCCAGAGGCCCCAGAGTACGAGGACCCGAGGAGGACCACCACAGGGGGGGAACCGTGCCACCCTCCTGGGAAGAGCTGAGTAGAGCCCCAAATGAGAGGTCACCCAGCAGCTACAGAGCAGAGGCCAGAGGGTGTTGCAGTGGCGTGCCCGCGGGCTCTGCCGGCAGCCAGCTGTGCCAGAGAGGACCGAGCTTCAGGCCCAGAGGCCTGAGAGCACCCCAACCCCCGGAAGGGGCCCAGCCGGGCCACAGGCGTCAGGCCCCGCCAATCGGCCACCAGGAGTGAGCCGGTACATACATGAGCGTCCAGCCCCAGTCGACAAGAACCACCAACACACCAACGTCTGAGGGCATCAGCCACCGGCAGGGAGTATGGTGAGGGGAGATAGGCCTCCATACTTTGGAGGGCCTGAGATGTTCCCAGAGAGGTGGAGTCTAAGACCCAAGCTGACATATAGACACAGACGAACAGGCACACGCGGACACAAACGTGCATTCCCACCCCATATGCACAACCAAATACTCGGCACTCACCCAACGTGTAGACAGACACAAATAGACACTGCACAGACAGTCGCACTCCCCAAACATACTCTATATCCCAGGTCCAGGTACCCCCACCCCCAGAGGGGCAAGCCGCACCTAGACCCAGGAGATGTAACCCTTCTCTCTGGGGTGGAGGCAAGCGGACCACCTCCTTATCTGCAGTAGCAGGGAGGCCCCGCATCCCAGACCCCAATCTGACGGCCAGCACCTCCTCCGGGCCCCCCAGCCCTGACGGCTAACAGAACCGGGGTGAGTGAAGTCCCCAAACCTCCCTCCGCCCGCTCATATGTAGTGTTGCTGTGTGCTGTTCTAAAGTGCATTTAAAACTCAGGAGAGCATGGTTCCTGCTTCCTATCAGAGAGCAGCACGGCTCCTCCCGAAAACCCTCAGTCTCTATATGCATTTAAAATTGAGGGTAGGGCACCAGCGCCAGAGGTGGGTTGGAATACACCGACCATCCTCTGGATGCTGTAAAACGTGCCCACCCCCAAGGCCCTATATGTATGTGTTATGTGAGAGTGAGTAATGTGGATGTCTAGGTTGCAGAATAAAATTGAGGCACAGGCGGCCAGAAGGGGACAGAGGGGGCGTGCCTCCCCTGCACCCTGGTGACATACCTGCACCGCAAGCCCTGCGTGTGTGGGTGGGTGTGGTAGAGCGGGAATAGGGAGGCAGCTGAGGATGGGGAGGGAAGAAAGGAGGGGCAAGCGGCCCCTCCCTGGGGCCAGCTCCCCCGCTGACCCCAGTAGGCACCCCCACACTCTGGAACCTAACAGGGCAAGGGGGCCCAGGCCCATCCGGACCAGGGCCCGCAGCAGCAGCACCGCCTGGCCCCACACAGTCTGGGGCAGCCCACCCGACTCCACCCCAGAGAAAACTGCACCCACCCCATCATCCAATCATCTCCCAAACTACACAAGACAATAGACACCCAGGTTGAGTTCATTCTCTACCTCTCCTATATCTCTCCCCCCACCTGCAGAGTGAGCTCCTGTAGAGAGGAGACCTCCTGCAAAGATACAACAACCTCCCCACCACTTAGAGAGCCCCCTAGTTGGGCCGATGCACCAGAGGTCCCCTGCACTGGGGCTGAGCCCCCCTGCACCCACCCTCCCACAGCTCCGGCGACACAACAGCCAGGACCCAAGGCCCAGCCAGCACCCCAGACCGGGGGGCGGAGCACCCCCAGACCCCCAAGCCTCCATGCCCGTCCCGGACCCACCCAGGGGCAGCCAGGCTACCAGGCCAGTAACCAACGTCCGCCAGCACAGACCCTCCCCCATCTCCGCTGTACGCAGCCACAAGGAAAACACCATCTAAGAGCCACCGGAGCTCCTAACCAGGTCATGGCCACATCCCCCGGGTTAGGCCCTCCAGGGAAAACATCCCTAGGGACTCCCCAGACGCCCTAAGGCCGTCCCTACCCCCATATCAACCACAATAGCGAAGGCAGGACCAAACCATGACCCCCAACCCCCACTAGGTGATGAAGCCGATCAAAGGAGCCCAAAGGGATTGATCAAATGTGATGGGAGAGGCTGTATCAAGATCAATGTGATCTATTAGATGGTTTTTATATTGGTTAGAATTAAGATTATTTTTATTTTTCCAGTTAATGAGGACCATTTTCTTGGCAATGCATAGGGCCGTAAAAACAACGTGAGCTGTGTTTATCTCTGCAGTGACCTCATCCAAGTTGCCCAGCAAGCACACTAAAGGGGAGGCTGGAATGTTGCATTTCAGACACTTTGATAAGTCTTCACATATCTCACGCCAGAATTCCTGAACTGGTGGACAGAACCAAAGAGCGTGGATATAATTGTCCGGTGTATTTGCTGTGCAGTGTGAGCAGTTGTCGGAAGGCGTATAGCCCATCTTGAACATCCTATGACCAGTATAGTGCCACCTGTCCATCGTGTATCCAGCAGGGAACATCCCTCCAGGACACTCGGGCTCTCCCGAACCCAGGCTTCTCATCGAGAAGTGTCAATTGCATTAAAAGACCAGTTGATCAAATCCATAGTTATTCTTCTTAAGGTTTTAGAGATCAAGAGTGAGAATGAGAGGCTCTCTCAGGGTTAGAGTCAGACGAGACCAGACAAGGACATAGAAGCAGCAAGCAGGGAAGGTAAGGGAAGGAGAGGGTGAGAGATGTGTCTGCCTCCTCCGAGAGCTCAGTAAATAGATGTAGCAATCGCTAAGAGAGAAAACAGCTGCTTTTGTTATGATGAGCACACATGTTTTCAGCTGTTTTGAGGTTTTGATTTCTGCCAGCCTTGGAAAAAACACTCAGAGTTTTATGTGTTTGGATTACTTGAAGTTTTCTGTGAGTTGGTGTCATCAGATTTCTTCCAAACACTGTCAAAAAAACACTAGAGGTTGCTGTGACAGTCCGCAGCTACAATAATAATGATGGGGTATTGTTTTCTTGTATACATACATGTGTCACTTTGGAATAAATAGAAGCGCTAGTATGGTGTGTGTGTGTGTGTGTGTGTCGGGCTGTGAGCTGAAAAACTACAGCCGGCTGCGTGGGTACAGCAACCATGTGTGAAAAGCGGTCAATAAAGAAATGCTAAAAAGCGTGTTCATGCAAAAATCGCTGCTTAGTAGGCAACGGGTGAAGTGTCTTGCCCAAGGACACAACGACCGAGACTGTCCGAGCCAGGGCTTGAACCAGCAACCTTACGATTACAAGGCGAACTCCCAACTCTTGAGCCACGATCACCCCGCTTGTCTATAAGAATGTCTGGGATGATGGTATTGAAGGCCGAGCTGAAATCAATGAAGAGCATCCTTACTGATGTCCCAGTATTATCCAGGTGATGCAGAGCGGAGTGGAGGGCGGTGGAAATCACATCCTCTGTGGACCTATTTGCCTTATAGGCAAACTGGTGGGTGGCTTCTCAAAGCACTTTGCAACCACTGGAGTCAGTGCGATGGGTCTGTAGTCACGGAGGCTACTGATGGCGATGGACTTGGGGACTGGGACTATTGTTGATGATTTCAGGCAGTGAGGGACAGAGGCATGTGTCAGGGAGAGGTTGAATAGTCTGGTGAACACAGGAGCCAGCTGGTCGGCACAGGCTTTGAGCACTCTACCAGGTATTCCGTCAGGGCCTGCAGCTTTCCTCTGATTTACTGCTCTGAACACATTGCAGACCTGATGTTGTTGGAGGCTAAATGTGTGGGGGCTGTCTTCAGAGGACGCTGTGGGCAGGGTGGTGTGCATGGTGGGGGCAACTGTAGTTTTCTCAAAGCGGGCAAAAAAAGTGGTTAAGTTCCTCTGCTAACAAGATGTCCATATTATCTATATTTATCCCCTTGCCTTTGTAATTGGTGATGTGTTTCAGGCCCTCAAATACCTTCCTGGAGTTGTTATCAGAGAGGTGATCTGATAGCTTGTTTGAATAGTCCAGTTTTGCTGCTCTGATGCCTTTTTTTTTAAGGTCTGCTCTTGCTCTGCTGTTCATGTCCTGGTCCCTAGATTTGTATGCAGAGTTCCGTGCCTTTAACAGTGCCTGAACCTTGCTTGTCATCTGTTATGTCCCTGGCCATAATCTGTTTTGGTGGTTATTTTCTTTGTCTGTGCCTTTAAGTCTTTGCAGGTCCCTGAGTGGATGAGCTGACGGCTGGCGATTGGTCCGCCGATCATGTGGTCGCATTCAAAATCCCTCCACCAGCAGTTGTCCCGGGGCAGCCACTGACAGCAGCAGCAGACCTGACCCTGGCCTCCAAAACTAGAACCGGTACCGAAAAAAAGATTTATTCATAACACACGTGAAAAGACCCAGGAAAACCGAGTTAATGATAAAAACAATAACAAAATAACACTGAAAACCGATTTAAAAACCCTGAAAACCACAAATTTCACACCTGAGCCTCTACTCTCGCAGCCTGGTACCAAACGACTCATGGTACCGGTCTGAGGCTTGGGGGTTGGGGACCGCTGTTTTAGACCCCATTCCTACAAAACTGCTCAGCGTTCGACAGTATCGAACGCTGCATTGAGGTCTAGCAGGACAAGCACAGAGATGAGTCCACTGTCAGAGGCCATAAGAAGATCATTTGTAACCTTCACTAAAGCTGTTTCTGTGCTGTGATGAGCTCTGAAACCTGACTGAAACTCTTCAAATAAACCATTCCTCTGCAGATGATCTGTTAGCTGTTTGACAACTACTCTTTCAAGGATGTTCGATATGAAAGGAAGGTTGAAGATTGGCCTATAATTAGCTAAGACTGCTGGGTCTAGAGATGCTTTTTGAGTAAAGGTTTAACTACAGCCAGCTTGAAGGCCTGTGGTACATAGCCGATTATTAGAGATAGGTTGATCATATTTAAGATTGAAGCATTAATTAATGGCAGGACTTCTTTGAGCAGTTTTGTAGGAATGGGGTCTAAAAGACACGTTGATGGTTTGGAGGAAGTAATTATTGAAGTTAACTCAGAAAGATCAATTAGAGAAAAAGAGTCTAACTTAACATCAATGGTACTAAGAGTAGCTGTAGATAATATTACATCTGTGGGATGATTATTGGTAATTTTTTCTCTAATGATAAAAATTTTATTTGTGAAGAAGTTCATGAAGTCTTTACTAGTTAACGTTAAAGGGATGGTTGGCTCAAAAGAGCTCTGACTTTTTGTCAGCCTGGCTACAGAGCTGAAGAGAAACCTGGGGTTGTTCTTATTTTCTTCAATCAGTGATGAATAGTAAGATGTTCTGGCTTTGCGGAGGGCTTTCTTATAAAGCAGCAAACTATTTCTCCAGGCTAAATGATGATCCTCTAAACTTGTGAGACGCCATTTCCTCTCCAGATTACGAGTCATCTGCTTTAGGCTACGTGTTTGAGAATTATACCATGGAGTCAGGTACTTCTGATTAGAGACCTTAGTTTTCACAGGAGCTACAGTATCCAGAGTCGTACGTAGTGAGGAAGTGAAATTATTAACAAGATAATCGACCTCTGTTGGAGTAGTGTTCAGATAGCTGCTCTGCTCTGTGTTGGTACAGGGCATTGAAGATGATAACAGTGGGTGGATTATATTCTTAAACTTAGTTACAGCGCTTTCAGAAAGACATCTACTGTGATAAAGTCTACTCTCCACTGCTGTGTAATCAATTATTGTAAATGTAAATGTTATCAGGAAATGATCAGACAGGAGAGGGTTTTCAGGAAACACTGTTAAATGTTCAGTTTCTATGCCATATGTTAAAACAAGATCTAGAGTGTGATTAAAGTGGTGGGTGGGTTCTTTTACATTTTGAGAGAAACCAATTGAGTCTAATAACAGATTAAATGCCATGTTGAGGCTGTCATTTTTAGCATCTACATGGATGTTAAAATCACCCACAATAATTATTTTATCTGAGCTCAGAACTAAATTAGATATAAAGTCTGAGAAATGAGACAGAAACTCTGTGTAAGGCCCAGGTGGACGATAGATGATAACAAGTAAGACTGATTTCTGAGTTTCACAGCTGGGGTGGACGAGGCTAAGCATCAGGCTTTCAAATGAATTAAAAGTCTGTCTTGGTCTTTCATTAATTAATAGGCTGGTGTGAAAAATTGCTGCCACACCGCCTCCTCGGCCTGTGCTTCGAGATTTCTGGTAGTTAGAATGACTCGGGGGTGTTGATTCATTTAAACTAACATAATCATCCTGCTGCAACCAGGTTTCTGTAAGGCAGAGTAAATCAATTTGTTGATCAATTATTAAGTCATGTACTAACAGAGACTTGGAGGAGAGAGACCTAATACTTAATAATCCACATTTCACTGTTTTACTCTTTGGTACAGATGTGGATACTGTATTGTTCTTTCTTTGTGATTGTTTATGTTTAAGTTGTTTGTTGCTGGTTTTTAGTTTGTTTTTTGTCTGTTTGGGAGCTGACACAGTCTCTATGGAGATGGGTTTTTGGGGGGTAGCAGGAGGAGAGAAGCTGCAGAGAGGCGTGTAAGACTGCAACTCTGCTTCCTGGTCCCAACGCTGGATAGTCATATTTTGGGGGGTTTAATAAATTCGTCCATATTTCTAGAAATGAAAGCTGCTCCATCCAAAGTGGGATGGATGCCGTCTCTAACAAGACCAGGTTTCCTCCAGAAGGTTTGCCAGTTATCTATGAAGCCCACATCGTTTCTGGGACATGTAGAATGTTTAGCTTATTTTAGAGTTTAGAAATGTGTTAACATAGAATTTAGAATTATTGTAGAGACACTGACACTGCCCTCAATATAATAAAGGCCTCACTGTGTCATGAACTTAGGAGTAGATTGTAGGAGACCCCTCCCCCACTTGAACTGTGAAAGTAAAACAGAGAAGAGTTAATGCTGAGTGGAAATTCCCCAGAGGATGTTTGGGGTGGGGGTCTCAACATTTCTAACTGGATAACTGTGGTCTGGAAGGGAGATGGGTTTTATGACCTCTACGAAGTCACCTAAACCCACAGTGTTTTAACTGTCATGCACACACATCCACACTCACTTATGTGCACTCACACATACACACAGGTATGCGTACACAGTCACACACGAGCACTCATATAGGCACGCGGGAACGCGCACATGTAGGCATTCACAGGTTCGCACACACACAAGTGAAAGTATGTAAACATAGCACTTAGTTTTATGGCACCTTGTAGAGGGTTTAGATGGGGGGTCACTGATACAAAACTGCATGTAACAGACAAAGGAGTTGAGATCTGCAGAGAAAGTCCGGGGTCCTGTACATCTCCCTTCTAGGTGTAATCAATAAGTGTGTATTAATAAAAGTGTTGTTAATTGACTACTGAGTCCCGGTGTTCTTTCTGGAGTCCTGACGAATATACGAACCAGGGTGAAACTGCTTTTGCAACAGACACCACTCAGACAGCCAGTAATTTAAGGAGAACATGCGTGTAAACATGCCACTCCTGGTTTCTGTAAAACTCAGAAACCAGTCTTACTTGTTATATCTATCGTCAGAGAGGCGTGTAAGACTGCAACTCTGCTTCCTGGTCCCAACTCTGGATAGTCATATTTTGGGGGGTTGACAGGGGGTTTCTTTAAATCACCCTTCAGTTCTTCAGCTAAGACACCTGAGTTAGAAAACAGAAAAACTGCAGTTGTCTTTACTTTAACCTGCTCCTCCATCTACATGTAGGTAGAAGGGCTTATCATAGTCAGGCAATGCTAAAACTGTATTTGTCTGTAATGTCTATTTTTAAGTTACTGAATGCTTCTTCTTCTTTTTTTTCTATAGATGCAACACTACATTTTCACTTAAGGTATTTTAGATAATTTCTATTTTTTTTTCAAAGAATTCACACATCTCACACATCTTATATATTTCAAACTTTTAAGTTAGGAAAAAAACTTCGCATTGCTCACAGCACATACCTCACAGCTCTAAAACTAGGCATTTGTAAATCATATGCCTAATCACTATGTGTCACTATGATCCACAAGTATGGTCACAAATTCGTTTCCAAACCAACAAAATAACCAAACAAAAAACATACATGAGTCAGGACACAAAAAGAAAAAGAAACAAAGCAGAAGTGTGAGGAAAAAAAAACTGAGCTCATAGACTGCTGCATGTGTGAGCTTTTAATAGCATGCAGCTTCTGCTCTAAAAAACAAATAAATAAAAAATAAAAGAAAATGTGTAAGATGCTCATCAGCTTAGCAGTGTCCACATATTTAATTCAGCTTCTCAATCCTGTAGCTTTAGCTGTTGTCTACAGGGTTTGGCTTATTAGTTGTTACTATAGGTTTGCTCTATATCTCAGCAATGTCTCATCTAGGATGACAGGTTTTCAAGCAGGTCAAGTGCCTCTATGCACTTAATTTGTCATGGTCCTGGGTCGGTGACCCAGCGCTTTAAGTTTATTATTAGCATTTTCCAATTTATTATCATGATCCCCTCCTGTCTCTCATCCCTTGATTACTGCCATCTGTGTATTTAAGCCCTGTGTTTCTCTGTGTCAGTGTCGCGTCGTACCCTCAATTTGCTGTGTGTTTGTAATGTCCTGTCCTCCAGCACCTCGGTTTAGAGTTTTGTTTTTGTAAGTTTTATTTCGTGAAGCATTCCTCCAGCAATAAAGCTGCGTTTTTAGTTTATTCCCATCTCCAAGAGTCCTGCAATTTTGGGTCCACCACTTCTGCTTGCCTGCCACACAGCCAACCATGACATAATTAGTTTAGATATTTTCTTCGTTATCTTCATGTAACCCATATCAACTACTCCCTGTCACATGACCCACGTCAGCTGATTTGAGGTCCCTCTTCTGATTGGCTCCTTCCATGTCGCGGCAACTCTGAAAACCGGCTGTGGAGGGATACTTCCGGGTTCGACTCCTGCTGTGGCTGTGAGCTTATGGCATTTAGAGCGGTATTGGAAAACAAAGCGTTTTCTCCCCTCAATTCATCTTTAAACTTTAAATTCAGCGGTCAGGTTTTTTTTCCCTCTTTGAATTGATCTTCTTCATATTGAAGTGGCGAGCCGGTAGGACCATTCTTTCTTTTCCCCCACTTAGCCGTCTTTGGATTACGGACATATTTCCCCCTTGTATGAAGCTGGACCCTAAGGAGGAATACCTTAAAAGTGAACTTTAAAAAGAAAAGGACCAAAAAAAGGACTCTTAGCAAAAGGACTCTTGCACAGAAAAATCACAGCACTGATTTATTATTTAATTGTGGACATTTACGTTGTGTGTTGTGTTAATTATTTTGTTCCATTTCCCCTTTCCCCTATTTATTCAATATATTTTTGGTACAAGACATTGCAGTTTTTGGTCTCATCATTCACACCATCTGGGCTCCATAAAGAACTATTTCTTCTGCGCGTCAGTCAGTAAATTCATCCATTGACATAAACTAGTCCTTAAATAACTTAGCGTTACACTTGGCGAGCTAGCCAGGAGCCTGATGGGTGAATGAGTGGGGTTTTTTTGTGTTATTTGATGTAATTTGATATTCAGTATTTTCTGTGGTTTTGATAAGGTCTGCGACAAGAAAAAATGAAGTTTATTCAGGAAAGTGGGGTCAATGTTGCACATTCTGTCATTGTTTCTGGTGCCACGAACACTGAGAAAGATGAGGAAATTCTTGATTATTTGAAACAATACGGTCGTATAAAAACGGTTATTTTCGTGGATGACGCAAATAGTGTTTTTTACAAAAACCTGATCGTTGAATATTGTGATAGTTCTGCGTTAACTGCTCTTAATACGGTTTTCCCATATACTCATCAGTCAAAGAATCACTCGGCTTTGACTTTTTGTGTAAGATCGCTTGCCGCAGAATGCACAGCCACAGGAGGAGTCAGGACCCCTGCAGATTACCTCGGCGAGCTCAAGCAATTTGCACGCCGCAGCGGCAGGGATTTTCCAGATATTCTGCGGGAAATGATGGGACAAATTAGTGAGCATCTGGAAGGAATCGAACAAGACAGTGACTTAGAGGGAGCCTCAGTCCAAATTGTGGAGCCTGCATCATCTCTGCCTGGCCAGCAGGGGTCGTTGTCTGGACACTCCGCAATCCCTGAGACAGCTACCAGCAATCCCTCACCTGACCAACAAGGGTCACTGCCACATCCACAAAGATTTTCACTGTCACAGACTGAAATGAACCCCCCAGAAATACAAAAAGTAGTGGTGGAGCATGTTGTAAAAACAGACACCGTACCTGCATTCAGACTTCGTCCTTTCTCTGGGAAGATCCCCAAACCAGCCAACGAAACAGATTATGAGACCTGGAGATCTCACATTGAACTGCTGTTAGCAGATCCAAATTTGGCACCTCTACAGATCACTCGTCGCATCCTTGAAAGTTTGCTACCTCCAGCAGCAGATGTTGTGAAAGGGCTGGGCTCAAACACAATTCCATCCATCTATTTAAAAGTGTTGGATTCTGCTTTTGCTTTAGTACAAGATGGTGAAGAGTTGTTTGCTCAATTCCTGAATACGTTACAGGACCCGGGTGAGAAACCCTCTGCTTTTTTGCAACGTTTACAACTCACATTGAACACTGTGATAAAAAGAGGTGGTATCTTGTCTTCAGACTTCAACAAACATTTACTCAAGCAGTTTTGTCGAGGATGCTGGGATAGCGATATCCTAAACAAACTACAGTTGGAGAACTTGAGGAGCGATCCCCCATATTTTGCAGAGCTCCTCCTACTGCTTCGAACTGAGGAGGGTAGACAGCTGGCCAAGGAGAATCTCATGAAGAAGCACCTAACTGCATCCAAGCCTCGTGCCGCTGTTCATTCGCAGAGCACATGTGCTTGTAGCCATTCAGACACCAAGGCTATTAATGAGCTGAAGCAACAGATGCAGAAACTGCAGAGTCAAATGGCTGCTCTTCTCTCACAGAAATCTCAATTCTCCAAGCCAGCACCACCTCAACTCAGATCAGCACAACCAAGACCCTGCAGCAGTGCAACCAGTTCCCGGCCTAGAGCAGGCTACTGCTTTAAATGTGGAGAGGATGGGCACATGTCAGCAGGATGCGCCAACCCTCCGAACCCGACACTGGTTCTGAAAAAGAAGAAACAACTTGAAAAAAGACAGCAGGCTTGGGACAGCAATCACAAATCGTCAAACTAGAGGCAGTCTCTGTGGAGGGACAGACGGAGGCTGCAGTCGACCCATGTCCCAGTTACAAGCAGGATGGACATTCCATCACATTGCCTAAAGGACTCATTGGAACCAGAAGCACAGCACAGGTCACGATTGGAGGAACTGTATTCAACTGCCTGTTAGACACTGGGTCTCAGGTAACCACCATCTCTCACTCCTTCCACCATGATTATCTTTCTGACCATGAAATACAACCTCTGAAAAATCTCCTGGAGATAGAAGGAGCAAATGGCCAAGCTGTTCCATACCTTGGTTATGTGGAGCTGAACGTCACTTTCCCTCCCGACTTCTTGGGTTCCACCACAGCTGTTGACACACTTGCCCTGGTAGTTCCTGATGTCCAATCAGCTCAACAGCCGTCAATACTGATTGGTACGAATACTCTGGACTTGGCATATGAGAAAGCATTCTCAGACCAACAACCCTCCATTCCAGCGCCACATGGATACAGAGCGGTGCTGAAAATCCTTGAGCAACGATACAGACTGGCCAACAGTAACCATCACGGAATCATCAAGCTGCACACTGACGGACCACAGACCATCCCAGCTGGAAAAACTGTTGCCTTGGAGGGGTTAATTTGCGGACGCTGCCTCCAGGCCGAGAAGGCTGTGTTGGTGGAACATCCGACTTCGTCACCTCTGCCAGGTGGCTTAATGGTCCCGTCTTGTGTCATGGATTTCCCTTCTCACCAGCCATACCACTTACCTGTGGTGATCTGCAACCAGTCTGATCATGATGTAACCCTCCCAGCCAAAGCCATCATTGCGGAGATCAGTGCCATTCAGTCTATTCAGTGTCAGGAAAGGAGTCATGACAGTATGCCTCCTAACCCTGTGACCTCTGGGTTCAACTTCAACTTTGGTAACTCCCCCTTAACACCGGAATGGAAGAGTCGTATTACTGAGATGTTAAACGCCCTCCATGATGTCTTTGCAAAACACGACCTTGACTTTGGGAAAACCAACAAAGTGAAACATCAGATCAAGCTCTCTGACCCTACTCCCTTCAAACAGCGCCCAAGACCAATCCATCCTCAAGATCTGGATGCGGTGCGCCAACACCTGAAGGAGCTGGTTGACTCTGGGGTCATCAGCGAGTCAGAGTCACCTTTTGCATCACCCATTGTCGTGGTGCGAAAGAAGAATGGGAGTGTGCGGCTCTGCATTGATTACCGGAAACTAAATCTGCAGACCATCAAAGATGCATATGCATTGCCAAAGTTGGAGGATACTTTTACAGCTCTCTCTGGATCAGAATGGTTTTCAGTCCTTGACCTTAAATCTGGTTATTATCAGATTGAAATGGAGGAGGAAGACAAGAGCAAAACAGCATTTGTATGTCCACTTGGATTCTATGAGTTCAACAGAATGCCCCAGGGAGTCACAAACGCACCCAGTACCTTCCAACGACTAATGGAAAAGTGCATGGGAGAAATGAACTTGAAAGAAGTCTTGGTCTTCATTGACGACTTGATTATTTTTGCACCAACGCTTGAAGAGCATGAGAGGAGACTACTGAAAGTCCTTCACCGTCTGAAGGAATTTGGACTCAAGCTCTCAGTTGAAAAGTGCATGTTTTTCCAGAAATCCGTTAAATACCTGGGGCATGTTGTGTCAAAGGATGGTGTACAGACAGATCCAGATAAAATCGAGACACTTAAGTCCTGGCCGATTCCAAAGAATCTTAAAGAACTTCGCTCTTTCCTGGGTTTCGCAGGATATTACCGTAGGTTCATCCAAGGCTACTCTAACATCGTTAAACCTTTGCATGACCTTACTGCTGGATATCCTCCATCACAGCGGAAACTCAGAGCCACCTTCAAGCGAGAGCAATATTTGGATCCTAAGGAACCACTTGCCAGTCGCTGGACTCCTGCATGTCAACAAGCCTTTGACACAATTATCAAAAAACTCACGACAGCACCAGTACTTGCTTTCGCCGATCCCCAGAAGCCTTACCTTCTCCATACAGATGCTAGTTCTACTGGGCTAGGAGCTATTCTGTACCAGGAGCAACAAGGACAAAACCAGGTGATTGCTTATGCGAGTCGGGGTCTGTCGAGGTGTGAGTCCAAATATCCAGCTCACAAACTGGAATTTCTGGCTCTCAAGTGGGCTGTTACGGAGAAGTTTCATGACTATCTCTACGGCACCAACTTCACTGTCATTACTGACAGCAACCCACTCACCTATCTACTTACCTCTGCTAAATTAGATGCCACCAGTTACCGTTGGCTCTCTGCTCTTTCTACATTTTCATTCAAAATCATGTACAGATCTGGTAGGCAAAATCCAGATGCTGATGCTCTCTCTCGCAGGCCACATGGAGAACTCTCCAATGACCAGATGTCCCAAAAGGAGAGGGAGAGAATTCTCCGATTTGCCCAACATCATCTGGATCAGTCTTCCTCAATTTCCATCGATCAACACACAGTCAAGGCCCTTTGTGACCGGCAGCTCGTTTATAGTATGGCTGAAAAGATGTCCACCACCGCACTCATCCAGTCACTAACTGCCCATGCCGACAGTTTGCCTGACAGCTTCGTCAACGACACTCAGTTTGCACCTCCTGTTGTTCCTCAGCTGACGAATGCTGAAATCGCTGAGAGACAGAGGGAAGACCAGACCCTGAGGCATGTCATATTGCTGCTAGAGACTGGGGAAAGCCCACCTCCCGTCTTGCGGGATGAACTCCCAGAACTGCCCCTTCTACTCCGAGACCAACATCGCCTGGAGCTCCAAAACGCCATTCTCGTGAGGAGGAGGCAAGTTGGGGACCAGCTCTATCACCAGTTAGTGTTACCTCAGAAATTTCGGGCTGAAGTACTGTCAGAACTGCATGACCAGATGGGTCATTTGGGCATCGAACGTACTCTTGACCTCATACGTCGAAGATTCTACTGGCCAAAAATGGCCAATGATGTGTGGAATAAAGTGAAGACATGTGAGAGATGCACCAAACGAAAAGCCTTACCTGAAAGAGCGGCACCCCTGGTGAACATTCGAAGTTATCGACCTCTGGAACTGGTTTGCATGGACTTTTTATCACTGGAACCCGACAGGAGCAGAACCAAAGACATCCTGGTAATAACAGATCACTTTACCAAGTACGCTGTCGCTGTCCCCACTCCAAACCAAAAAGCAAAGACTGTCGCCAAATGTCTCTGGGACAGTTTTCTGGTTCATTATGGTATCCCAGAAAAGCTCCATAGTGATCAAGGACCAGACTTTGAGTCACGCACAATAAAAGAACTCTGCAAAATGGCTGGAATTCACAAAATAAGAACTACACCATACCATCCACGAGGAAATCCAGTCGAGCGCTTTAACAGAACACTCCTGAATATGCTCGGAACACTCACCACAGAAGAGAAAACTCACTGGAAAGATTTTGTTAAGCCCTTGGTCCACGCATACAACTGCACCCGGAGTGATGTTACTGGCTACTCACCCTATGAGCTCATGTTTGGTCGACAACCTCGCCTCCCGATTGACCTGGTCTTTGGACTGCCTGTGGACGGCAATCAACTGACTCATTCGCAATATGTCCAGAACCTGAAGTCAAATCTAGAAAAGAGCTACAAAATTGCCATTGGCAATGCGGAGAAGCTCATGGAAAGAAACAAGAGCCGTTTCGACCAACATATCACCCCCTCTGAACTGGACGTTGGTGACAGGGTGCTGGTACGTAATGTGAAACTCCGAGGCAAACACAAAATCGCAGACAAATGGGAACCAGACATCTATGTGGTGGTAAAAAGAGCAGAAAATCTTCCAGTGTACACTGTCCGACCGGAGAACAAACCCAAACCGATTCGTACTCTACACAGAGATCTCCTATTACCATGTGGATTTTTGCCGCATTCCACTCGAACCAACCGAACAACTGTAAAACCAACCAGGAAGCAGTCATTCAACCCTTCTGATGAGGACTGTGCACAACCTCAGTCAGACGATGAGGATGAAATGATACCGCATCAATGGTATGATCCTGTATCAGAGCCTCTGCAATTCACCACTGTCCACAATCTGCCAGAACCGTCATCCGCCGTTCCAGCCACTGAACCTTTACCATCTGATACACCAGTCTGTGAACCTGCTACGCTCCCTTTGCCTCCTCTTGAGCCAGCAGAGAGCGAAACCCCTGACTCAGAAACCCCTGTCAAGGAGGAAGCTCCTGATACTGTGGAATCAGAGGACAGTCTGTCCTCTGCTGAACCTACCAATGTTGAATTGCGGACTGAGTCCAGTATGTCCTCTGCTGCTGATCTACCATCTAACTCTGACACCTCCAGCTCTGAACTAGAACCTCTGAGAACATCAACTCGGACCAGGAAACCTCCGGACCGGTTACAATACTCTACGCTTGGTCAGCCCATCTTGAAGAGTATTCAGGCACTAGTCCATGGCTTAACCACTGCCTTTACTCATGCACTGGAGGATGAAGAGGACCATCTGCTTACTGCCACTGAACAACCTGTCATCCGGACCCAACCACAATGTACAGGGACGTACATGAGATTGAGGGGGGAACCTGTAACCCATATCAACTACTCCCTGTCACATGACCCACGTCAGCTGATTTGAGGTCCCTCTTCTGATTGGCTCCTTCCATGTCGCGGCAACTCTGAAAACCGGCTGTGGAGGGATACTTCCGGGTTCGACTCCTGCTGTGGCTGTGAGCTTATGGCATTTAGAGCGGTATTGGAAAACAAAGCGTTTTCTCCCCTCAATTCATCTTTAAACTTTAAATTCAGCGGTCAGGTTTTTTTTCCCTCTTTGAATTGATCTTCTTCATATTGAAGTGGCGAGCCGGTAGGACCATTCTTTCTTTTCCCCCACTTAGCCGTCTTTGGATTACGGACATATTTCCCCCTTGTATGAAGCTGGACCCTAAGGAGGAATACCTTAAAAGTGAACTTTAAAAAGAAAAGGACCAAAAAAAGGACTCTTAGCAAAAGGACTCTTGCACAGAAAAATCACAGCACTGATTTATTATTTAATTGTGGACATTTACGTTGTGTGTTGTGTTAATTATTTTGTTCCATTTCCCCTTTCCCCTATTTATTCAATATATTTTTGGTACAAGACATTGCAGTTTTTGGTCTCATCATTCACACCATCTGGGCTCCATAAAGAACTATTTCTTCTGCGCGTCAGTCAGTAAATTCATCCATTGACATAAACTAGTCCTTAAATAACTTAGCGTTACACTCATCTCATGTCGTTCTACTGAGTTTGAGCAAACCTTAAGCTTGATGCAGACTACTTCTTAACAATTATCCACCTCACATCATAACTGACTAAGGTGCCTCTTATTATTAATATTATGTCATTACTAATGTTATCATCTTTTTTATATATATATATATATATATATATATATATATATATATATATATATATATATATATATATATATATATATATAACAGCAATAGTATATTACAATATTTATTAGTGTATACCACTATACTACTACTGAGCCAATTTGATAGTTAGGATCATCTTACTCAGCAAACAGATAATTTAGAATTCATCCAATCTGCACAGATTTGCTTTTTCTCTGAACAGGTTTGTGCCTACTTTTTTAGACTGGTCTTCTGTTTGCCTCATCTCAGATCCAACCTTCGGTCACATTCGCTTTCTCTGTTGCATGGTGAACCAAGCAGTTTATTATAATATATTATTTATATTTTATTTTGTATCCATCAAGGGCTTCGGGTGATCTGCAGTTTCACCATTTCCCAAGCTGGAGACATTTACCTTTTCACACACTTTCCTTGGCTGAACAATGACACAGCCTTAATGTACCTTATGCATCTCTCTATTTTATTTAATAGGTTTTCGTGTGAATTATTTGCTTTCATTCATTCTATACATTCTGTACATGGTCATCATTCCAACTATGTTTCATTGTTAATACCAGTATATAGGTTGTTATCCTTGCTATTATTAGTTTCAATACATTAAAGATAAGTTCTAATGTAATTTTGCCATTCGTTTATTTTATTTTGTTCTTCTTGTATTTTCTTTTTGTTGTCGTCACGCCTAACTGCTTCTTTTAAAGAGCCTCCTTGAGTTGTGTTAATGCTGAGGGGCTGCATTCCTTCCTAAACGGGACATTTTGTTTTCTTAGATTTCTCCATCTACAAGCACTGATTTGTCCGGCGCCTGGACATTTCTTTATTAGCCACTGCTCGGCAGCAGTGAGTTTTGTGGGCTGATTCCCCATTATCACAGAACTGCAGAGCCTTCTCCGGTACTAGACTCGGGGGTGGTGGCTGACACGCCCTTCTACTCTTCGCTATTCACGGAGCGGTGTCAGTTTTATGAGACGGAGCTCAACCTTTCCCCTTTGTCACCAGTACGTGGGCTTTTGCAGGAACACAAAGAAAACAATAAAAACAATGGAAGTAGTTCAGCAGCGTATTGTGCTGTAAAATCAACTTACTTCCAAAACACATATACATACACACAGATAGACATTTGCGTGCGAATTTGTCACGAAGTATTTCACGGCCACTTCTAAAACCACTCTAAACACAGTTCCTTGTGGCGAACTTAAACCTTATTTGTTACGAAGTATTTGATGGCTACCTCTAGAACCACTCTAAACACAGTTCCTTGTGGCAAACTTAAACCTTATTTCACGCATTTATTTCAAATCCTTGCAGCGGATTCGACCCAAATAGTGTTTCCTCACCCTCAGTCGTCTTTTGCTGGTTGTTCAAGTTGTCTTGGCTGGATCCCAACGCCGTGGACCAGACAAGTTCACCGGCCTGGACCTGAATTAACGTCCCAGGTCTTTCACCTCTACCTAAAGAGGGCTGTCGACAGACTTCGGTGCTGGCTTCCCACGACGTCAGGATACAGCAGTCAGACCTTGGATTGGAGTCACAGAAACGTGTCTGTTGTTTCCATCGCTAAGCTCGAAGGACCAATTTAAATGACAGGGGATTTCTTTAAATCACCCCGTAGTTCTTCAGCTAAGACACCTGAGTTAGAAAACACAAACACTGCAGTTGTCTTTACTCGAGGGCAGTCATGAACGCACAATCTGCGACCTGCGTCTCATCACTGTCTGCGTTCTTTATTTATACTTGTGTGTGTGTGTGTGTGTAAATAGCTTCTTATTCTAAGAACTGAGCTGAGGTTCCCCTTTTTCTAATTCTGTATGTTCTTACAGAAAGAGGAAGCTATTAGTTGTTTATCACACAAAAGTACATGTCAAAAGTCACGTAGACATTTGCTTAGTGATCAATAAAAGAATACATTTCATGAAGCTGATCCCATTATATAAAAACAATATTCCTTTGACAGGGGTTTAATAAATTCGTCCATATTTCTAGAAATGAGAGCTGCTCCATCCAAAGTGGGATGGATGCCGTCTCTCCTAACAAGACCAGGTTTCCTCCAGAAGGTTTGCCAATTATCTATGAAGCCCACATCGTTTCTGGGACACCACTCAGACAGCCAGCAATTTAAGGAGAACATGCGGCTAAACATGTCACTCCTGGTCTGATTGGGGAGGGGACCAGAGAAAACTACAGAGTCCCACATTGTTTTGGCAAAGTTACACACCGATTCAATATTGATTTTAGTGACCTCCGATTGGCGTAACCGGGTGTCATTACTGCCGACGTGAATTATGATCTTACTGAATTTACGTTTACCCTTAGCCAGCAGTTTTAAATTTCCTTCAATGTCGCCTGCTCTGGCCCCTGGAAGACAATTGACTATGGTTGCCGGTGTCTCTAGCTTCATATGTCTGAGAACAGAATCACCAATTACCAGAGTTTGACCCTCGGCGGGTGTGTCGCTGAGTGGGGAAAAACGGTTAGACACATGACCGTTTTTCTAAACAGAAGCCCCAGGTGGTGTACCTGGGGCTTCTGTTTAGGACTATGCTTCCTCCTCACCGTCACCCAGCTGCCCTCTTTCCCCAGCTGCTTGGGGTCTGCCGGGGAACAGCTAGCGGGGCCTATGCTATCTTTGGCTGCACCAGCTACAGGGGCCTGGCTAGCTACGGGTGAATGAAGGGTGCGAAGCCGAGTCTCCAATTCAGTAATCCTGGCCTCCAGAGCTGCAAATATGCTACATTTGTTACAGATATCATTACTGCTAAAGGAGGCCGAGGAGTAACTAAACATCTGACACAATAAGCAAGAAAGTGTAGGAGGGACAGGTGAAGAGGCCATGCTGCTAGCGAGCTGGCTACAAGCTAAGCTAAGCTAGTGTAGCAAGTACATAAGCTAAAATAATTTAAGTTGGTTATGAGTAGTTGGGCTAATTCAGAAGATATCAGATTCGGCTCTAGGAGGTGAGTGAAGTACAATAAACATACAACCACAGATATTGTGATTACAGTTATTATTTATAGTGAAAATAAAGTGCAATTACCAAATACCAATATTTACAAATTCTGCAGACAGGAAAAAGATAAAACATAATTCAAGCTTGTAAAATATCCGCTGCACAGTGGTGCAGCAACCTCGTCCAACCTCTGGCAAACAATGTCCATAAAGTTTATTTCATGATTGATATAAGTCCAACGCGTATGACAGTCTAGACAGGTTGAAATTGGAAGTATGATGATCAGCCCTAAGATTCCAAGACTGAAATCTCGGAAGTGAGATTTAGGGGACTGAAAACCAAGAGGGGAGAGTGTAGGCCGCAGCAGCCTCCTACCAGACCGCAGGAAGTTGTAGCTGGGGTTTTGGCTCGTTGGGCCTAGCTCGCCATCCAAAGTAGTGGTGTCGCTGTGGTCTCTCCAGGGCACCACTAGCCTGCACATTCACTACGTGCGATGTCACATACGAGCCCCACGCATCTACCCGCGGCGGTATCAAAATACTGTTGCTTCCATCCGTTAACACCTCTCCCCCGCGTCGTTTCGAGGCGACAACCCGGAAGGCATATAATAGTGCCTCGCGAATAGGATTGGTCACAACAGGCACGTGCAGCCTCGCGGCGTGGCGTGCGTCATGACGCGTCACGATGCCTTCATGGACACGCTCCGGTTGGAATTTAAGATTCCGATTTAGTTATAGATGCAGTTATTTTTATTTTTATGTGGGTTACATCAGCAAAACAGTACAGATACAGTGAGTGAATACTTTGGCTATAAATTAGGTCGTGAGTACACAGAGATTGTGCTTCTGATCAAGCACGTGAATATTATACTATGAAAAAAGGATGGTGCCTTAACCATGCACGTCCCGTCGCATGTTAACCGCTAGACAACGTGAACAGACGAAGGACGGCTAGCATCATGGCCCAATGCATTGGAAAGACTATGCAACATCGTTTGGACAACGGAAATCAGAGGATTACCACGAGTGAAATAGTGAAGTCGATCAGGTGGTGCTCTTCGTCGTTGTGAACGTCTTAGCCCGTCACCTATGTCAGTGTCCTGCTCAATAACACTAGACTCTTCAGGAGAATCTTCAACAGCAACGACAGGAATGTTGACAAGTATGTCTCCATTTCCAGGTAAGCTTTCAGGTAAACTATCTCTGTTTTCAGGGTGACTTTCAACAAGTTCAAGTAGGATGTCTCCCACATCAGAGTCAGATTGCTCACCACCAGACTCCACTGCTGGAGGAAGAACACTAGACACAGAGGCTGGTTCTCCTTGCACTTCCACTTCAACTGAAGGATCCAAAATCAGTGGTCCTAGGCTCCCACTGTCAGATGAATCTGGAAATTGATTCTGTTTTTCCACAGTGAAGTGCAACGTTGGAGGATTAACATACAATGAAACCAAGCTTCCTGTGTCTTCATCCTCAACCAGAGGTTCTGTGAGGGAATTTAAATCCGGGTTCTGCTGCCGAGTTCTTGGTCTATGAGGAAGTGATTGCTCTAGTAATTCCAAGTTAACCTCACTGCCCGTGAGGAAGCCGCATGGAAGGAGGAGGTCGCGGTGAAGGGTCCGCATAGGTCCATCGCTGTTCTCAGGTTTTACCTTATAGACCGGGAGGTCCCAGCCCGATGGACAACCACATAAACTTCTTCCTCCCATTTATCTGAAAGTTTATGCTTCCCTCGAAGGCGGACATTCCTCACAAGCACACGATCACCTGGTTCCAATGCTGATGGTATCACACGGTTGTCAAAGCGTTTCTTATTTCGGTCAGCAGCCTTTGTAGCGTTACTGGAGGCAATACTGAAACTTTCCTCCAATCTCGATTTGAGTGACTTAATGTACTGTGAGTGACTCTTTTGCTTGGATTCCCGCAGTGGCAGATTGAACGCCAGGTCCACAGGTAGACGAGGTGTTCTACCGAACATGAGTTCATAAGGAGTAAACCCTGTAACCTCGTTTGTGGTACAATTATAGGCGTGAACCAGCGGTTTCACATGCTCTTTCCACCTTGTTTTTTGTTTTGTCTCCAAGGTCCCCAACATTGCCAGCAACGTCCTGTTGAATCGCTCCACTGGATTTCCCCTCGGATGGTAAGGGGTTGTACGGCTCTTCTGAATGCCTGCAAACTCACACAATTCTTTTATTAGTCTTGACTCAAAATCTTGCCCTTGGTCAGTATGGATTCGCTCAGGAATGCCATAATAAATGATATAATTCTCCCATAGACACTTCGCCACAGTTCTTGCCTTTTGATTGGGTGTTGGAATGGCAACAGCGAATTTAGTGAAATGGTCAGTCAGGACTAAGATATCACGAGTGCCACTAGTATCAGGCTCAAGAGCAAGAAAATCCATACACAAAAGCTCAAGGGGTCGAGATGTTTTTATGCTGACAAGTGGAGCAGCTTTTTCCGGCAGGGCTTTTCGGCGCACACAGCGGCCACAAGTCTTAATCTTCTGCTCAACATCCTTTGCCATTTTGGGCCAGTAGAATCTCGTATGGACAAGGTCAAGTGTACGTTCAATCCCCATATGGCCCATATCCTCATGGAGGCTTTTCAGGACTGATGGTCGCAACTCCTCTGGAAGGACAAGCTGGTATGAAAGGTCTCCATTGTCCCGTCTCCTCCTGTACAGGACTCCATCCACCAGCTCCAACCTGGACCATTCTCTGAGCAGGAACGGAAGTTCAGGGAGCTCAGCTCTAGCTGTTGGTGGAACCCTCTCCCCCGTCTCAAGCTGGTGAATAAGCTCTCGAATGCAGGGATCTGAGTGTTGTTTCTCTTTGATGTTAAGAGTAGAAACGACAGGCAGCTGATGACAGTCCTCGGAACAATAACTGTCAGGGATGGTATCCATTTGAACTGACAAAGACTCGACAAGTGTGAAGCCAACCTCACCGCAGTCACCCGGCCGTGTGGCTCTGACCAAATGACTTTGGCAGATTGCTCTCACAGTCTCTTCTGGGAGGACATCAGAATCAGCTGTGTGTTGAGAAATGAACTGACAAATGAGTTCATGGTCATTAGAAACTTCATCATTGGAGCAGGAGTAAGGTCGTCGTGAGAGCGCATCAGCGTCACAATTCTGTTTGCCAGCTCTGTACAGAAGTTTAAAGGAGTACGTTGACAATGCAGCCAACCAACGGTGTCCAGTAGCGTCCAGTTTAGCTGTTGTCAAAACGTAGGTCAGTGGATTACTGTCCGTCACCACTGTAAAATCTGCCCCGTACAGGTAATCTTGGAATTTCTCTGTCACACTCCACTTAAGGGCGAGGAATTCCAACTTGTGGGCTGCATAACGGCTCTCACTCTGCGACAATCCGCGGCTAGCATAAGCTATGACCAGGAGTTTCTCCTCTTGCTCTTGATACAACACAGCTCCAAGTCCGGTCACACTCGCATCGGTGTGCAGAATGTATGAACGAGACGGGTCTGCAAACCCAAGGACCGGGGCAGTTGTAAGCTTCTCAATCAGGGTTTCAAATGCAACCTGACAGTTGGTATTCCACCTCTCACCAAAGGGTTGATCTGGCCTGTAGGTGGATGTCTTGCGAGCTTTCAGAGTCTTTGATCTTTGAACCGGAGAATATCCACGAGTCAGGTCATTGAGTGGTTTGGCAATGACGGAATAGTCTTTTATAAACCGGCGGTAATAGCCAGCAAAGCCCAGAAAAGACCTCAATTGTTTCAAAGTCTGTGGGACTGGCCATGTCTTGATGGTCTCTATCTTCTCGGGGTCTGTTTGAACTCCTTCCTCAGAGACAATATGACCCAAGTACTTTACAGACTTTTGGAAGAATCGACATTTCTCCGGTGCCAGTTTCAGCCCATATTCCTTCAACCGGTTCAGGACTCTCAGCAGCCTTCGTTCGTGTTCCTCAAGAGTGTCCGAATAGATGATTAAGTCATCCAGGAAAACGAGCACTTCCTTTAGGTGAAGGTCCCCCATGCATCGCTCCATCAAGCGCTGAAAGGTGCTTGGGGCGTTGGTAACACCTTGAGGCATTTGGTTAAACTCCCACAACCCAAGAGGAGTCACAAAAGCAGTCTTTGCCTTGTCTTCCTCCTCCATCTGGATCTGGTAGTAACCGGACTTCAGGTCGAGTATTGAAAACCACTTAGAACCAGTGAGTGCTGAAAAGGATTCCTCCAAATTAGGTAAGGGGTATGCATCCTTGATGGTTTGAAGGTTTAGTTTCCGGTAGTCTATGCACAGCCGGACCTCACCGTTCTTCTTCCTGACCACCACGATAGGCGAAGCAAAAGGAGACGATGATTCCCTTATAATGCCGGCTTCCAGAAGCTTCGAAATCTTGTGGATGGATTGGCCGGGCACGTTGCTTGAACGGTGTATTGTCATGGAGTGGAATATGATGTTTGACAGCTGATGTACATCCAAAATCCAAGTCATGATGCAAAAAGACCTCCGAGATGTCATTCAGCTTGCCTATGTCTCGCGTCCTCCATTCAGGTGACAGTGGGGAATCACCAAAATCAAAATTCAGGCTGGTGATAGTGTTCCTGACTGGAAGATGGGTCACGCGATGTTCAGACAAGATGCAGTGGTAGGTTTCCAAATCCGCAATGACACTGTGAGGTGGAATGAAGGTATCTTGCTCCGACTCATTCGTAATAACCACAGGAACCTTGTATGGAGAAAGAACTGAGAAGTTGATGAGACAACTGCTGACGCACAAACCCCCAGGTAAGGTGGAAGCAGGATGCTGTAGGAGAACACTCTGGCTAAACAATGGGGTGGAAACTTTGGCAGAGCCCTGGATGACAATAGTGCGGCCGGCCGGAACACGCACTGGAGCTTTGCTTAGTAGCCTCACATTCCCAATGCTGCCATTCTCCTTCTGCTTGTGTGACAGCTGTAGTGTTTTCAACACCGCTCTGTACCCATGAGTGCTAGGTTGATAGCTCGGATGCTGGTTAAGATGCTGTTCATACAGGGGTTCCAGGGTGTTCATCCCAATTAGCACAGTAGCGGGGACGTCAGGGTGTACGTCCGGAACAACTAGAGCCAATGTTGTTACTTCATATTCTTCACCAACAAAATCTCTGGGGAACTTGACGGAAATCTCAATGTATCCAAGATATGGAATGGTTTGACCCGCAGCACCTTCCACCTGGAGAAGGTCATGGAGTGGTTGAATTTGTTGTTCATGAAGATGATTGTTGTAAAAGGATACAGGTATTGTAGTAACCTGTGATCCTGTATCAAGCAGGCATTTCTGTGGATGGCCTGCTAGGGTCACCTCTGTTGTGCATCTTGACCCAACCAACCCATGAGGTAGCATTGTGGTTGCCTTCGGACAAGTGTGTAGGTCTACACAGTGAACAATTTCCTCCTTGTTCCTTTCCTCCTTTGCGGGACAATGTGGGTCCTGCACAGTTCCTGTACGTCCCATTACGGGAACTGTATCTAGTTTAAATGTCCAGTTGATGAATTCCGCTTCTGCCATTTTGGTTTCCTTTCACTGAACTGTTTGCGTTTTGCATTGACCAATGCGGGATTGGGTCTGTTCTCACACTGTGGTCTAATGTGTCCATCTTCCCCACACCTGAAACAGAAACCAGGCTTGGGGTTAGGTGATATAGTTCCCTGTGTATCCGCTCTTTGCTTCTGGTGCTGCTTTGGAACAGGAGTACAGGACTGATGAGACTGGGAAGCAGTTAAGGCGGCAAGTTGCTTTTGTATCTCCGCCATCTGCTGGGTGAGAGTGGACAACGCAGCACAGACCCCCCTTTCTTCTTCTACTGCGAACTGAGCTTGAGCTGCAACTCTGTGTCTTGGTGTTCCCAGATGTTGCTTCATCCTCAGAGTTTTGCTAGCTTCTCTGTCTTCTTCAGTTCTTAATAGGAGTAACAGTTCTGCAAAAGAAGGTGGGTTGGATTTTCTCTGCTTCAGCTGGAGCTCAGAGATAAGGTTACTATCCCAACATCCCCTACAGAATTGGCTGAGCAGGTGCCTGTTCACTTCACCCTGCTTGACCCCTCCCCGCTTAACAGCTAAACTCAGGGCCACCTGAAGTCGCTGTAGGTAGCCGGATGGTTTCTCACCCGAGTTCTGCAGCGTGTCCATGAACTTCGCATAAAGTTCTTCCCCGTCCTGTACAATTCCATAAGCAGAATCAAGATGTTGAATATAAGTCTCTGCTGGTAGGTCAGGGTTAAGGTGCTTGATTATGTCCGCTGCAGGTGGTAAAAGACTATCAAGGATGTGTCTGGATCTTCGCAGTTCTGAAATGGCTGGATCCTTTAAGATGAGATCCACTCCAGAGCGCCATGTATCATAGTCCACCTCATGCTGTGGGTGTGGCAGTCTCCCAGAAAACACGCGCAGCCTATGGGATGAACGTGTGTTTACATCTTCGCTCTTTACTATATGCTCCACAACATACCTCTGTACTTCAGGTGGATTCAACTCAGCTGCAGACATACTGATAGAATGTCCTTCTGTTGTTGTAGGATGTAGGGCAGCTGAAGAAGTGACAGGAATAGCCATGTTGTGGGTTTGTTGATCCAGAGTGGCAGCCGTTTTGTGTTCAGATGCGGCAGTGCATTCCTGCTTGAGCCCTTCTGGTTTTCCTGGGCGCAGTTCTGAAACAGCTCCATTTATTTGGGTCATTAGTTCTTGGAGAACTTCAGCAAAATCCTGACCAGACAGTTTTGCTACTTGTTTTAAGTCAGCTAAATAAGTCTTAGTCTTTGTGCACCCGACAGTAGCCGCATAGATTTTAGACAAGCTTCTTATATGATATTCATTATTTAAGGGCTTAAATGTATACGGCAGAATCGGACCCAATAAATCAAAAGCAGACCCCGTTTTAAACTCAACGACGAGCATATGATTAAACTCGGAACCGGGTGAGTTTATTGGCACGGAGCATTCAATAGCACCATACTGGAGAAGAAAATCTTCAACCTCCTCAACCTCATATGCGGGGACGCCACTGACCAATACCGCGTTTGGTATTTTAACACCTAATGACTCCAACAAGTCCATGTTCATAGTAATATGGTGAGATAGTGAAACTGAATGTACACAACAATATTATACTTGACACAACCTCCTGGCTGGCTCGCAAGTACATAAGCTAAAATAATTTAAGTTGGTTATGAGTAGTTGGGCTAATTCAGAAGATATCAGATTCGGCTCTAGGAGGTGAGTGAAGTACAATAAACATACAACCACAGATATTGTGATTACAGTTATTATTTATAGTGAAAATAAAGTGCAATTACCAAATACCAATATTTACAAATTCTGCAGACAGGAAAAAGATAAAACATAATTCAAGCTTGTGGTGCAGCAACCTCGTCCAACCTCTGGCAAACAATGTCCATAAAGTTTATTTCATGATTGATATAAGTCCAACGCGTATGACAGTCTAGACAGGTTGAAATTGGAAGTATGATGATCAGCACTAAGATTCCAAGACTGAAATCTCGGAAGTGAGATTTAGGGGACTGAAAACCAAGAGGGGAGAGTGTAGGCCGCAGCAGCCTCCTACCAGACCGCAGGAAGTTGTAGCTGGGGTTTTGGCTCGTTGGGCCTAGCTCGCCATCCAAAGTAGTGGTGTCGCTGTGGTCTCTCCAGGGCACCACTAGCCTGCACATTCACTACGTGCGATGTCACATACGAGCCCCACGCATCTACCCGCGGCGGTATCAAAATACTGTTGCTTCCATCCGTTAACACCTCTCCCCCGCGTCGTTTCGAGGCGACAACCCGGAAGGCATATAATAGTGCCTCGCGAATAGGATTGGTCACAACAGGCACGTGCAGCCTCGCGGCGTGGCGTGCGTCATGACGCGTCACGATGCCTTCATGGACACGCTCCGGTTGGAATTTAAGATTCCGATTTAGTTATAGATGCAGTTCTTTTTGTTTTTATGTGGGTTACATCAGCAAAACAGTACAGATACAGTGAGTGAATACTTTGGCTATAAATTAGGTCGTGAGTACACAGAGATTGTGCTTCTGATCAAGCACGTGAATATTATACTATGAAAAAAGTATGGATTTTAAAGTTTTAATTAAATTGCTAAGCAGATAAGCTACTCAGAAATACCACTGTGTTTGAGCAGGAACAGGAAATGATACTCTACCACAGAGCGAGCGAACACCAAGTGGCGTCCCACAATACTATGATGTGACAGTGCGCTCACACAGAGGTGTTGCTGCTTCAGTTGCGTGGTTTGCCACTATTGGCGTAAATAAGACTTTTCTTGCTGCAACAGAAAGATGGAGGCATAATTTCATGACACAAATCAGTGACACAGATTTAAAACACAATTCATGAAATATGTCAAAAGTTCAAACTGTTGCCATAACGTGTCTACATTGCTGTGACTTATAAAGTGTCTGCTTATTTTTTTTTCTTCCAATAGCGTCAAAAACATTAGCTAATGTAGCTTAAATCACTATTAGTTTGTTAATTTGTATTTCTAATCTGATCGAATTGGACTTTTGCATATGGTTTTGATTTTCAAATCTTTAGCATTTATTTTTCTCCGTCTCTGAGTTTAAGAGTGATCTTTGGAACTCCACTTTCTAAGAAAAAGAATGGTAAATGGTAAATGGCCTGCATTTGTATAGCGCTTTTCTAGTCCCTAAGGACCCCAAAGCGCTTCACACTACATTCAGTCATTCACACATTCACACACTGGTGTTGGCAGCTACATTGTAGCCACAGCTGCCCTGGGGCGCACTGACAGAGGCGAGAATAAGAAAGAAAGGAAAGGTTTTTGACACTTGTAAAGTGTACCAGCTCTACATATTGGGATATCACAAGCTCGTGATTTGCTGCACAGTGTTGAATTGGGTATCACTCTGGCCTCATAGCACATCGCATAGCACGTCCCTATCTCAACGCCAGTGTGACTGTGGTGCTGCCAAAAGCTTCCAGTAAACACTCCTATTTAGATCACACTTCACAAACTGAAACTTTCTGTTCATGAACCAGACTAGCAGGTACGGTAACACGTGCCTTTGCTTCTATTCCCAGGGACTATCAGGAATTCAAAAATAGACCTCCTTACTGAAATATGCTGTCCATTGTTATTTGTATTCTCTGGTGAGCCAGCTTAGAGCTGTTTTTTTTTCTTCTTCTTACACGTGAGCCTACTTTTGTTGTTGACAGCTTTACTTCCTCATTTTCTGAATCATCCACCTGCAACTGTTTTCTATGTATAAGTAAAAATAAGAATTCCAAGAAAAAAGTGGATCAATTGTAATGAACAGATAACTAAATAAATAGTTTTTTAAGAAATAAAATGAACATTTAAACTCTGTTTCTCCATTTACTGATTTATATCTTATCTTTTATGTAAACATTTTAAGCACAGCTTGTGGTTTGATCAGGTTGCACGCAAGGGTGCTTTATTTAGAAAAACTAATCTTAAAAACCTGTTTCCTGGTTTCCATCCCAGCCCTTTGTCTCACATAGCACTGAGTCTTTTGTCACTTGAAATTTCTCATCTATTCATATAATCTTCTTTCATGTGTGTCTTGCTTACTGAGATTTGATAGAGACAGTTCTCCTTACTCAGGAGCCAAAGGATTAAAAATAGCCAAAAAGCTATTTTTCATACCTCGATCAACACAAAATATTAAACTCTAAATATTATATAAGACATCGCAGCAACCCACAACAAATCACGCATAGTTTGCCATTTGTCTAATGTTACAGGATTTTAAAATGATTATTAATTAATTTATAGCACATTTATCCCAGAAGGTCTGATGAATTGTTTGGTTTGGTTTTCCTTCTCTAGCGCCTTACTTCATATCTTTGTTCATTCAGATCACATATTCAGTGTTTGCATTTTATGTGATACTTGACTGAATTTCAGAAGGAAGAACTTTATTTTCTAAGCTAACAATGATATGTTTTACAAACTGAGGCAAAGGTGCAAATTGAGTACATGTGAGGAAATAAAATGTTGTTTTTATTGACTATTTTGCCCAAAGGTAATTATGTTGTTAAAAGAATTTCATTCCAGTCTGATTGAAATTTTATTTCCATCAGAATTTCTTTGTACTTTGCAACTTTTAATTGCAATTATTTAATGCTCTGAATGTTTCAGTCAGCCTCAAAAAATGTTTGAGGCTGACTGAAACAGTTTCCTTCCTGGAAATTTGTTGCTGCTTTAGTGTTTTGGCATCAGCAATAAGAAACTAATGGATTGATAACTAAAAAGACCGCCCCTAAACCTCAGCCACACCCTGTGTGAGCTATCTATAAAGATGGAGCAGCCGAACACCTGCTGCATCCAGCAAACACCTGGTACAACAGGTAAGCCTCCTCATATCATCTCCTTGCATGCTGAATCCTCTACGTAGGGAAATCCCAGATATCTGATTCCCTTTATGTGGATGTTGTCTGCTCAGCATTTTCATTGGGAGAAAAGTTAACATCCAGATGAACAGAATCAGCTGTTGGGCTGCCCGTATCCCACTTATTTGCATTTCTATTCCAGCAGTTACATTCATTGAAGTTCTTTTTTAAACAGTGCTGTTCAGATTGTGAGTGTAGGTTAACTGCAGAGGACCAACATCATGACTCCAGCCTTTTTCTTCTCCGTCTGCCTGTCAATGACAGCGGTTTGTCTGGTAAGCTTGACTCTTCCAGCAAAGGCATTAAATGTTGTTCAACACTGCCGGCTGTTCTGTGAAAGTCATGTAATTCTAACCGTGTCTGCTTAACAGACATGGCTGCTTGTTATGAGCGTTTAAGCGTGACGCAGTTGAAGTATTTTCACATAATAGTTTTTGTTTGCCAACAATAACATTTGTCAGTGTGATTTCAAATGTGATTAAGAGTAAGTTGGAAATGTCTTGTTTTTTATTGCAGAGGGCTGCTGTCATTAGAAATATAACTGGTGCGTTCAGTGATGAAATACTTCCAGCATATTGAGGTGTTTTTAATATAAGAGCTCAAAGTTAATCTGCTGGTTTCCTCTTGTATCCACAGATGAGTCTCTGGGTGCCCCAGCGATCATTGAAAAAGTCAATGCTAACTCAAGTAAGTGAAGATTTACAAAATAAAACTCTTTTTTGTTAACTCATTCACTGCCATTGACGTCTATAGCCGTCAATTGCAGTGAATGAGTCAATGGGTTTAACTCATTCACTGCCAATGGCTGGCAGTGAATGAGTTAACATATAAATTCTGGATGAAAATGAAAGATCCCTGAGAACTGACATGTTAACATACAATAGACTCCCAACAGACACAATGATCAATCAACCTTTTGGTCATTTACTGGCTTGTCTTAGTCAGCTGTTTTATTTGTGTTATTATCAAACATTGTAATTGTGCGATAAATAAAGTAAATGCTGTAAGCATTTACCTCTTTGTTTTGATATAACTGAGCAAATGGCAGCCTAAGTATCGAGCATTTAACCACTCTCTGTTTGTTGTTCTGCAGCAAAAGTGTTGGTTCATGGTGACATTGTGCCCACTGCTACCAGGAATGCTGTTCCATGCACAGCCATTGGCTGCAAGTGGCCTAAAACTGGACCCTTTGTCTATGTACCTGTCTCCATTGGCACTGAATACAGTAAGCAGTACAAACTTTAACCATTAAACACAGACTTTGTGAAAAGGAGAGATGAATAAAAATAGTTAAATAAAACCCATTATTATATAAATATATATAATATATATTTCAAGTGGTTTCCAAAAATACTGCTTTGTTAACTATGCTGTTTTATTGTCGGATTAACTAAAAAGCATTTAAACTGAAAAGTCATATTTGTATAAGTATGCTGAATTGATATCATACACAGATGCACACAATTTTCAAATTATGTTTTCATTTAATGTCACTTTCTCAATTTTTCTATTTCAAGACACACAGACAGACAGACAGACAGACAGACAGACAGATAGATAGATACAGTTGTGGTCAAAGGTTTACATACACTTGTAAAGAATAGAATATAATGGCTCTACCGAGTGTCCTGTTATTTCTAAAACTCTGATTTTTCTCTGATAGAGTGATTGGAACAGATACTTCTTTGTCACAAAAAACATTCATGAAGTTTGGTTCTTTTATGACTTTATTATGGGTTAACAGAAAAAAGTGATCACATCTGCTGGGTCAAAAATATACATACAGCAGTGCTAATATTTGGTTACATGTCCTTTAGCCATTTTCACTTCAATTAGGCGCTTTTGGTAGCCATCTACAAGCTTCTGGCAAGCTTCTGGTTGAATCTTTGACCACTCCTCTTGACAGAATTGGTGCAGTTCAGTTAAATTTGATAGCTTTCTGACATGGACTTGTTTCTTCAGCATTGTCCACATGTTTTCAATGGGGTTTAAGTCAGGACTTTTGGAAGGCCATTCTAAAACCTTTATTCTAGCCTGACTTAGCCATTCCTTTACCACTTTTGATGTCTGTTTGGGGTCATTGTCCTGTTGGAACACCCAACTGTGCCCAAGACCCAACCTTCGTGCTGATGATTTTAGTTTATGTTGAAGAATGTGAAGGTAATCCTCCTTCTTCATTGTCCCATTTACTCTCTGTAAAGCACCAGTTCCATTGGCAGCAAAACAGCCCCACAGCATAATACTCCCACCACCATGCTTGATTGTAGGCATGGTGTTCTTGGGGTTGAAGGCCTCACCTTTTCTCCTCCAAACATATTGCTGGGCATTGTGGCCAAAAAGCTCGATTTTTGTTTCGTCTGACCACAGAATTTTCCTCCAGAAGGTCTTATCTTTGTCCATGTGATCAGCAGCAAACTTCAGTCGAGCCTTAAGGTGCCGCTTTTGGAGCAAGGGCTTCCTTCTTGCACGGCAGCCTCTCAGTCCATTGAGATGCAAAACACGTTTGACTGTAGACAATGACACCTGTGTTTCAGCAGCTTCAAATTCTTGGCAGATCTGCTTTTTGGTGATTCTTGGTTGACTCTTCACCCTCCTGACCAATTTTTTCTCAGCAGCAGGTGATAGCTTGCGTTTTCTTCCTGATCTTGGCAGTGACGAAACAGTGTCATGCACTTTATACTTACAAACAATTGTTTACACTGTTGCTCTTGGGACATGCAGCTGCTTTGAAATGGCCCCAAGTGACTTTCCTGACTTGTTCAAGTTAATAATTCGCTTTTTCAGATCCATGCTGAGCTCCTTTGACTTTCCCATTGTAGCGTTTGTGGGCGTTTCTATCCAATGAGCCCTATTTAACTGGCCTAAGAGAAGTCACCAGCTGTAGTCACTCATAATCACTCACAAGAAGTTAAGAGGCCATGCTATGAAGCTCAGTTCACTGACAACTTTCTAAGTCACCAAAATTGCTAATTCATGTTGCTGTATGTATAATTTTGACCCAGCAAATGTGATCACTTTTTTCTGTTAACTCATAGTAAAGTCATTAAAGAACCAAACTTCATGAACGTTTTTTGTGACAAAGAAGTATCTGTTCCAATCACTCTATCAGAGAAAAAAAATCAGAGTTTTAGAAATAACGGGACACTCGGTAGAGCCATTATATTCTATTCTTTACAAGTGTATGTAAACTTTTGACCACAACTGTAGATAGATAGATAGATAGATAGATAGATAGACAGACAGACAGACAGACAGACAGACAGACAGACAGATAGATAGATAGATAGATAGATAGATAGATAGATAGATAGATAGATAGATAGATAGATAGACAGACAGACAGACAGACAGACAGACAGACAGACAGACACATAGACGCTCCTCATCAGACTCATATTTGAATCTGCAGGCAACCAAGAGCGCAACATCATCATCAGTGCCCTAGTCACCTTCCATGCTCCCACCTGCATCCGGTTTGTCTGGCATACAAGCCAGACAGATTTCATTCACTTCTTCTCTGGACAAGGGTGAGAATGCACTTGCTGTACTTAGACTGTACTTGTATTTATATGGCAGGACAGGACGGATACACCCACACCCTCAAAACCCTTCAAAAATGCAATTCTGAAAATGATTGCATTACAAATATTCTGTATGTGTCATCAAAACAGGTTCTTGAAGGACCATTCTGCATTGACCTTGTACTGTAAAATGTCCAGTTTTATTTTTGTTTGCTACTAGATGAAATTTATACTGTTGCATAGGAGTGTAAAGAGCATTTTATTCATCCATCCATCTTCATCCGCTTTATCCGAGGCCGGGTCACCGGGGCAGCAGCCTAAGCAAAGAGGCCCAGACATCCCTCTCCCCAGCCACCTCCTCCAGCTTATCCGGGGGAACACCAAGGCGTTCCCAGGCCAGCCGAGAGATATAATCTCTCCAGCGTGTCCTGGGTCTGCCCCGGGGCCTCCTCCCGGTGGGACATGCCTGGAACACCTCACCCAGGAGGCGCCCAGGGGGCATCCTTGTCAGATGCCCGAACCACCTCAGCTGGCTCCTTTCGATGTGGAGCAGCAGCTGCTCTACTCTGAGCCCCTCCCGGATGGCCGAACTTCTCACCCTATCTCTAAGGGAGAGGCCAGCCACCCTTCGGAGGAAGCTCATTTCTGCCGCTTGTATCCGCGATCTCGTTCTTTCGGTCACTACCCACAGCTCGTGGCCATAGGTGAGGGTAGGGACGTAGATCGACCGGTAAATTGAGAGCTTCGCTTTTACACTCAGCTCCCTCTTCACCACGACGGACCGGTGCAGCGTCTGCATTACTGCAGCTGCAGCCCCAATCCGTCTGTCGATCTCCGGCTCCCTTCTTCCATCACTCGCGAACAAGACCCCGAGATACTTGAACTCCTCCACTTGGGGCAGGAACTCATCCCCGACCCGGAGTGGGCACTCCACCCTTTTCCGGCTGAGAACCATGGCCTCAGATTTGGAGGTGCTGATCCTCATTCCCGCTGCTTCACACTCGGCTGCGAAGCGTTCCTGTGCGAGCTGGAGGCCCTCACCCGATGAAGCCAACAGAACCACATCATCTGCAAAAATCAGAGATGAGATTCTGAGGCCACCAAAGCAAAAGCCCTCCGCCACTTGGCTGCGCCTAGAAATCCTGTCCATAAAAATTATGAACAGAACCGGAGACAAAGGGCAGCCCTGGCGGAGCCCATCACCCAATTCAATTCAATTCAATTCAATTCAATTTTATTTATATAGCGCCAAATCACAACATAAGTCGCCTCAAGGCGCTTCATAGATACAGAGAAAAAAACCCAACAATCATATGACCCCTATGAGCAAGCACTTTGGCAACAGTGGGAAGGAAAAACTCCCTTTTAACAGGAAGAAACCTCCGGCAGAACCAGGCTCAGGGAGGGGCGGACATCTGCTGCGACCGGTTGGGGTGAGAGAAGGAAGACAGGATAAAATACATGCTGTGGAAGAGAGACAGAGGTTAATAACAGATATGATTCAATGCAGAGAGGTCTGTTAATACATAGTGAGTGAGAAAGGTGACTGGAAAGGAAAAACTCAATGCATCATGGGAATCCCCGGCAGTCTACGTCTATTGCAGCATAACTGAGGGAGGATTCATGGTCATCTGGTCCAGCCCTAACTATATGCTTTAGCAAAAAGAAAAGTTTGAAGCCTAATCTTAAAAGTAGAGATAGTGTCTGTCTCCTGAATCCAAACTGGAAGCTGGTTCCACAGAAGAGGGGCCTGAAAACTGAAGGCTCTGCCTCCCATTCTACTTTTAAATACTCTAGGAACAACAAGTAGGCCTGCAGAGTGAGAGCGAAGTGCTCTAATAGGGTGATATGGTACTACAAGGTCATTAAGATAAGATGGGGCCTGATTATTTAAGACCTTGTATGTGAGGAGCAGGATTTTGAATTCAATTCTGGATTTAACAGGAAGCCAATGAAGGGAAGCCAAAACAGGAGAAATATGCTCTCTCTTTCTAGTCCCTGTCAGGACTCTTGCTGCAGCATTTTGGATTAGCTGAAGGCTTTTCAGTGAGTTTTTTGGACATCCTGATAATAATGAATTACAGTCGTCCAGCCTGGAAGTAATAAATGCATGAACTAGTTTTTCAGCGTCACTCTGAGACAGGATGTTTCTAACTTTAGAGATGTTGCGCAAATGGAAGAACGCAGTCTTACATATTTGTTTAATATGTGCATTGAAGGACATGTCCCACCGGGAACGAGTCTGACTTATTGCCAGCAATGCGAACCAAGCTCTTGCAACGGTTGTATGGGGATCGAATGGCCCGTAGCAATGGGCCAGACACCCCATACTCCAACAACACCTCCCACAGGACACCCCGAGGGACACGGTCGAATGCCTTCTTCAAGTCCACAAAACACATGTAGACTGGTTGGGCAAACTCCCATGCACCCTCAAGTATCCTCGAGAGGATAAAGAGCTGGTCCAGTGTTCTGCGACCAGGACGAAAACCGCATTGTTCCTCCTGTATCCGAGGTTCGACTAGCGGATGAACTCTCCTTTCCAGCACCCTGGCATAGACTTTCCCAGGGAGGCTGAGGAGTGTGATCCCCCTGTAGTTAGAACACACCCTCCGGTCCCCCTTCTTAAAGATGGGGACCACCACCCCGGTCTGCCAGTCCAGGGGTACTGCCCCTGATCTCCACGCAACATTGCAGAGGCGTGTCAACCAGGACAGCCCTACATCGTCCAGAGCCTTCAGGAACTCGGGGCGGACCTCATCAACACCAGGGGCTCTGCCACCAAGGAGTTGTTTAACTGCCTCAGTGACCTCGCCCCCGGAAATTGGCGGGTCATTCCCCTCATCCCCAGACTCTGCTTCCTCCTCTGAAGATGTGTCAGTGGGATTAAGGAGGTCCTCGAAGTATTCCTTCCACCGCCTGACAATTTTCTCAGTCGACGTCAGCAGCGCTCCGCCAGCACTATACACAGTGCAGGTAGAGCACCGCTTTCCCCTCCTGAGACCATCTGCTCTTAATTATTTCACATACTATTTGGTCCACTAGTTCCAAAAGTAGAGACTGGCACCTTGTAAGGCGAGAAGATGAATCTGGTGGGTTATTAGATGATTAATAAGGGATGACAGATGTTTAAAAATCTTCTGAGGTTGATTTGACCAGTATCTGTTTATTTACTTTAGTTGATAATGGATATGTGTGTTTTTTATTTTAAAATATTATTTAAGATATTAAAGTACAAAAGCTAAAGTGTGGTTCAAGCAGTGTCTATAGAGCCACAGTGTCAAAGTCGGTCACATGATTACTGTCATTGCTTTTTTTTGGTACTTTAGCCTTAGCATGACTAGCTGAAGGAGGAGGATGCACAGTGCTAGGCTATAGAATAGTCCATCTATTTTTTAAGTGATGTCATTGTGTATATCAGGTGTTATTCATACCTGGGCCGTCAGAGTGGAGGACAGCCAATCTCCCTACAGAGAAATGGTTGCTTGTTTCAGTCGACGGTTCAACATGAGGTTCTTCATGCTCTGGGCTTCCACCACGAGCATGTCCGCTCTGACAGAGATCTGCATGTGAGGATCCTTACCGGGAACATCATCCCAGGTCAGCTGAACTACCCAAAACGTTGGTTACAGTTAACTTAGTACACAATGGGACATCCTCCTGTTTCACAGCAGTGTACATATTACAAGTAATCTGTGCTTTTCCAAACTCAGCACATAAAGATAAGATAAGATAAGATAACCTTTATTAGTCCCACACGTGGGAAATTTGTTTTGTCACAGCAGGAAGTGGACAGTGCAAAAGTTATGAGGCAAAAATTAGAATACAATAAGAATAAATACAGTACACAACTGTACAGAATAGAATAAAATAAAATACTATATACAGTAGAATAAAATAAAATAAATATACAATAAGATAAAAATAGAATACAAATACAAATACTATATACAACTGAGTAAAAATACAACGATGACAGAAAGGATTATTGCACTTAGTATTATTGCATATGTATGGATGTGTGTGCTTGATCAGTTAAAGTCTTTATTATGGAGTCTGACAGCAGTGCACTGCAGTTCAAGCGAGAACTGCATAGAAGATTTTGTTTGTATTTCTTTAGTCCCAAGACTATCAAACAAATGACCACAGAAGAGATTAGCTAGCATTTCGATCTATACATCTTCAAAGAGCTGAGACTGAAGACGGATTTTGAAGTGGAAGCATATAAAAACATGTAATATTTTCTGGAAATTTCTGTTTAGGAAAAGAGCACAACTTTGTGAAAGTGCAGACCAACAATTTGCAGACTCCCTATGACTTCAACTCTGTCATGCACTATGGCAGGTGAGTTGCTGTGTGAGATATGGACTTTGTAAGGTTTTATATTCCCTTACATGTTTTGCATTTTCTGCAAGAAAATGTAATCCAGACTAACAAAAACATGCACACACTCAGTGGGGAATGGATTTTTAATGTTAAATACTTTATGGGCCCATTATCTCCTCTGTTTTCTTAATATAACAGCGTATGTGTGTTCGTGTGCTGTTGTTTGTTCTTTTAGATTCCACTTCTCCAAGAATAGGAAGCCAACGATTGTTGCCAAGTCCAATCCTAATCTTAATTTTGGAAATGCTTTCCAAATGAGTGCCAATGACATTGCTCGTGTAAACAGGCTTTATGAATGCTGTGAGTAATTAAGACACACCCACAAAAAAGAAATTTGCTATCTTTTTGTACAAAGCCAGTACTGATCGGAGTTGATTTTTTTTTTCTAACCAGAAATTCAGCAAGAACCTTCAACTTTGCATCCAGATTCTTCAGATGCTCAAACACCAGCATTACACCAAGGGATTGGATCCACTATACTTAAAAATGATAAAAGAAACAAAATGTGCTGCAAATATCACATTTAGGGAGTTGAAGTTCTGGGTCTTTGTTTTATGAGCTAAACGGCAGGCTTATATACCAGAGGGTGATGGTGTTATCTTGCTTTCTGTTGAGGTTTTCTCCCCTTTTGTTAGACTATAAACTATAATTAATGGATTTCTCAATCTGTGCAGTTTGATAATTAACTTTGTAACTGTAAATGATGCAGACATAGAACCAAACCTTGTGACTGCGACATCTCTCAAAGATTTTTGTTTGGCAAAACAGTAAAGTGAAAAAATATGTGAACAAAACAAAAAGTCAAATCTTTCATGGAATGATCATGACTGTTGTCTTATACATGACCAACATGCATCAACAAGATATAGTGTGTAGATATAGCATAGCATAGCATAGCATAGCATCTTTATTTATAACGCACTTTACATCCAACTATGTTGACCAAAGTGCTACAAATATAAAACAGAGAGGAAACAGTTTAAATTACATATAAAATATCTTAAAATTAAAAGTAATATAATTAATAAGAAACGTATTAAGAGACATCAACAAGTCCTGCTGTGCTAAAAGCCAAGGTAAATAAATATGTTTTAAGACGTGATTTAAAAACAGATAAGGAAGGTGCCTGTCTAACATGTAAAGGCAACTCATTCCACAATTTTGGTGCTGCCACAGCAAACGCCCGATCCCCTCTGAGCTTACGATTAGTCCTGGGCACACTCAGGAGGAGCTGGTCTGCCGACCTGAGGCACCGGGAAGGTATGTATGGATGAAGAAGCTCAGAGAGGTACACAGGGGCAGCATTGGACAAACATTTAAAAACAAATAAAAGCATCTTAAAATGGATCCTAAAATGCACGGGCAGCCAATGAAGTGAATATAAAACTGGGGTGATATGCTCGTATCTATGAGTGCCAGTTAAAAGGCGTGCAGCAGCATTCTGGACTAACTGCAGTCGAAAAACAGAAGATCGACTCACCCCAAAATAAAGAGAATTACAGTAATCCAGCCGAACGGTTACAAAAGCGTGGATTACTGTTTCAAATTGCTGTCTCGTAAGAAAGTGCTTAATTTTGGCCAGTTGCCTCAGATGAAAGAAACTAGACCTTACAACCAACCCAATCTGGCTTTCAAGCTTAAGCTCAGGATCCATTTTAAAACCCAGATTAACAATCTCTGGTTTACAGAATGATTTCAGGGATTGCAAATCAACACACGGAACAGCAGTGGAGGCAGGTCTGAACACCATTACTTCAGTTTTAGAACCATTAAAACAAAGAAAGTTTAGCGCCAACCACGACTTGACGTCCTCCAGACATGTTTGTAAACAATTTACAGACGACCCATCTTTCTTTTTAAGAAGAACATAAATCTGGCAGTCATCTGCATAACAGTGAAACGAGAGTCTGTGTTTTCTAAAAATTGAGCCCAATGGAAGTAAATAAAGTGACAACAGGATAGGGCCCAGAATGGAACCCTGTGGTACTCCATGAGACAACGGAGCTCGGGAGGACTCAGTTTCCTAAGCGAACTGAAAAGGTTCAGTTTGTTAAGTAAGACCTGAACCATTTCAGAGCCACACCTGTTATACCGACACACTGCTCCAAACGTGAGATTAAAATTTCATGGTCTACAGTGTCAAATGCAGCAGTTAAATCGAGTAAAATAAGAATGACACTTTCACCAGAATCACATGATAAAAATATATCATTAAAAATTCTTAAAAGTGCTGATTCAGTGCTATGCATTGCTTTAAAACCAGATTGAAAAATCTCCTGAACATTTTGTGCATTCAAGTATGAGATCAATTGGTCATATAGAATTTTTTTTCCAAGACTTTAGATAAAAAGGGCAGCTTAGATATTGGTCTAAAATTCTCAACAGCGTTTGTATCTAGCCCAGGTTTCTTAAGAAGTGGTTGCACAATTGCATCTTTGAAATTCTTTGGAACCACACCTGAAGTAAGGCTGCTATTTAAAATGGTTAAAATAGTTGGACCTATGGTAGAAAAAACTTCTTTCAGAAAAAGGGGAGGGATAGGATCATAAGGTGAGCCTACAGGCTTTAAATGAACTACCACCTCCTGTAGCTGAGCAAGAGTAACCGACTCAAACTGTTGAAAGACAGCTGAGCAAACTGGAAGATCAGAGGGGTCAGATGTGGGCAAAATAATCTGCGCCCTAGCCGAGGCTACCTTGTTTATAAAGAAGTGCAGAAACCTTTCACACATTTCAAGTGAAGGCTCAAAACTAAGAGCAGAGGGAGGGCTTAAAATAGTCTCAATTGACTTAAACAATATGTGTGGTTTCTGATAATTCACCATAATAATATTTGCAAAGTGTTTCCGCTTTGCTTCTTTTATTGTAAGCTGATATAAGGCCCAGCACTCTCTTAAACTTTGTAAAGAGACCTGTAAGTTATCTTTTTTCCATCTCCGCTCAGCCCTACGACATTCACGCCTCGCAGCACGGGTTTCATCGTTCAACCAGGGTTTAAGCTTTGTCTTAGGATGCTTAATTTTTAGAGGAGCAACAATATCCAAGACAGTCTGACAAGTGGTATGAAACCAAAAACTGAGTTCCTCTACGTATTGGAGTGCCTCAGGAATGGAGAACTGATTATAGTAGGTGGAGAACCGTGCTGCCGTGGAAGAATTTAACAAACGAGATGTCTTTGCAGGGACAAGCCCCCTGAATTCATTTCTAGATAAAGAGATGTCAAACAGAACCGGCATATGATCAGAGAAAACAGGATCGGAGACTTTCAGATTAAAAACAGGCAATGAGTAGGCTAAAACCAGATCGAGAGTGTGGCCACACTGTTGCGTGGGTGCAGACACACATCGAACTAAATTAAAAGAATCAGTAAGATTCAAAAAGTCTTTAACCATGGGCTTATCTGGACAGCACACATGAATATTAAAATCCCCAACAATAAGAAAGGAGTCATATTTTATCATGACTTCAGTTAGAAATGCAGCAAATTCCTCTATAAAGTCTTTACTGTATTTTGGGGCCCTGTATATTATTGTGCACAATACAGGGGTAGAACAGGCTATTTCAAACAGTAACAGTTCAAAACTGGAAAAATAAAATTCCAATGAAACCTGCTTGCACTTGTAGCGATCTCTGAAGATAGTAGCTACTCCTCCACCTCGACCAGATCTGCGTGGGACATTAAAATAGCAGCAGTCCGAAGGCAAAAGTTCTGCAAAGGCGCTGGAATCACCAGTAGTTATCCACGTCTCAGTTAAGCAGAGAAAGTCCAAGTAGTGTGACAAAAAATATTCCTTAAGGATAAAAGTCTTATTTGATACCGATCTGGCGTTTACCAGGCCAAATTTGGCCGGAGTTGAATAATCACTAGACTTTGAAGCTCGTGCAACGTAATGCAGGTTTTGCATACTCACTCCGCGCCGCCGTGGACAGGGAGGCAGGGAGCGGCCGGGCGGGAACAGCCCAGAGCCAGCGAGCGGCACCAGACACGCATAGGATGGCCTACGAAGATGCCAGGGAAAGGGGCACGATAGGCAACGCCAGGGACAGCACAACCAAACGCCAGACAGGCCTTCAGTTTCACCAATCTCCCACTCCTTTTGCTGTGACGGCGGCCCCGCTTCTGCGGAGACGGCACAGGTACACGGAGCAGGTGAGTAGGAACCAACGACAGGAGTGGAGGCGGTATTTTGTGTGCATTTCCCAGTCTACACACCGGCGTATTGGGAGATAGTCGGAGATCAAGTAAAACTTGGCGATCATAGACCAGCAGGGAGTCGACATCATAACAAAATAAAAACATTAAAACAGAAACGTGGAGGAACAGACGGCAAGCCATACACATCGGCGCCATCTTGAATCACTATAGTATATAGTCCAGTGTCACAAGTGTAAGAAGAATCTTCTGATATTTTAAAAATCGATTTTTCTGACAATGTCTTCTAATTTTTGTTGCTTTTGTTTTTCGAGGGGTTTTATCTTTGGTTTGTTGTCTCTTTCTGTAAGAAGTGCTATCAAATAAAATTCCATATTTCAAGCAGCAGGGGGCAGTATTGTTTCATTATTATATTTTAAGTTATTTTAGAAATATGTGTTTTGCTTAAAGTTGGACAGAATGTTACAGGTGCCTTTTTTAATATGCAACAAATTTAACAAATGCACAAATACTACTACATAAATACATGTTCTGCATTTAAAATCCTACCAAACCATTAGAAAACTGAAACCAGAGAGTGGATCATGTCTCTCAAGATTAGAGTGGAGTCAGTTCAGTGCAAGTGTTTAGATTGAGAAGATTAAAACACCCACAGACTTGAATATTCCCACCACCATCATGATGCATCACATAGTAATCTGATTTAAATCCATTTAGTTTCTGATGATGTGTTTCTTAATAACTATTGTTAAAAACTGTTATGAAACCTCAGTCATGCACACGCCTGAACAATGATCCGGCATTTGTTGCTGTAATTGTTTGTACTAGTTCATGCTGCCTGTCTGACTAAATGGACATGTCCAAATTCATGGGCTGCATCCTCCTGAGGCCGCATTTGTAGACCGATTACGTCACAGCGACGCGCCGAAGGCTGTCCAAATTCGTAGACTCCTCCGAATGTAGCCGACAAATCAGTCCTCCTTTTCCCCGAATTTGAAGGATGGGTCGGGTGTGTCCTTCGTGGCCTACCATATCCCAGAATTCATAGCGCGGCCCAGCCAAACTCCAGTTTCCAACAATGGCGGCCGCTACTAAGTTTTAAAATTACTCTTATTATTCTTTCTGGGTCACAAAATAAACTTTTAACATATTTTCAGGCGAGAAAGTAGCCGTGTAAACATCAAATATCTGCTCGTTTTATCAGGATATCGCATATTTGCAAAAGTTCTTCGACGTTTTCGGAGGCGTCTGCTACCCACCAGCTCGATAGCTAGCCGGGAGCTCGAGGGTTACTGATGCGGCTGAGAACGGCACAACTCCCGGCACATAATTTTCAGATCACCGCGGACTTTCGCTGCTTGGGTTAAACGTAATATATATGTATAAAAGGCTCTGGGATTTTATGTCTATGTTCTGCAATATTGTGTGGGGTGGAGTCTTAGGAAATGACGTAGGCAGAAGTTGGGGGTAACGCGAGGCTACTCGAGAAGGGGAGATTGTTTTCCGTGTTAGTTCTGTTTACCTCGTAAGCTGTGTTCCTGGTTGCCATCCTTCACAGTGATGCTCCGAGTGTTAAGTTCATGACTGGAAGTAAGTTTCCTTGAATATGTTTATTTTCTGATTCTGATGTTGGCCGCGGCTTTAGTTACATTCTACCACATTGTAGCACCGCATTTTTTCATCTCGTGACTCGAAGCATGTGCCGCTGGTCGCCGCCATTATGTAGTAATTTTATTCGGCCACACGATGGCGCCAAAGTCATTGTGCATTCCGGAATTCCGAACATTCCGGAACCTTGGTGCATTCCGGAACTCTGAATTCCGGAACCTTGGTGCATTCCGGAACTCTTAAAATTCCGGAACCTTGGTGCATTCCGGAGCTCTGAACATTCCGGAACCTTGGTACATTCCGGAACTCTGAACATTCCGGAATTCCGAACATTCCGGAACCTTGGTGCATTCCGGAACCTTGGTGCATTCCGGAATTCTGAACATTCCGGAATTCCGAACATTCCGGAACCTTGGTGCATTCCGGAACTCTGAACATTCCAGAACCTTTGTGCATTCCGAAACTCTGAACATTCCGGAACCTTGGTGCATTCCGGAACTCTGAACATTCCGGAATTCCGAACATTCCGGAACCTTTGTGCATTCCGGAACCTTGGTGCATTCCGGAACTCTGAAAATTCCGGAAGTCTGAACATTCCGGAATTCCGAAAATTCCGGAACCTTGGTGCATTCCGGAACTCTGAATTCCGGAACCTTGGTGCATTCCGGAACTCTTAAAATTCCGGAACCTTGGTGCATTCCGGAGCTCTGAACATTCCGGAACCTTGGTACATTCCGGAACTCTGAACATTCCGGAATTCCGAACATTCCGGAACCTTGGTGCATTCCGGAACCTTGGTGCATTCCGGAATTCTGAACATTCCGGAATTCCGAACATTCCGGAACCTTGGTGCATTCCGGAACTCTGAACATTCCGGAACTCTGAACATTCCGGAATTCCGAACATTCCGGAACCTTGGTGCATTCCGGAACTCTTAACATTCCGGAACCTTGGTGCATTCCGGAACTCTGAACATTCCGGAATTCCGAACATTCCGGAACCTTTGTGCATTCCGGAATTCCGAACATTCGGGAACCTTGGTGCATTCCGGAACCTTGGTGCATTCCGGAACTCTGAATGTCGGAACCTTGGTGCATTCCGGAACTCTTAACATTCCGGAACCTTGGTGCATTCCGGAACTCTGAACATTCCGGAACCTTGGTACATTCCGGAACTCTGAACATTCCGGAATTCCGAACATTCCGGAACCTTGGTGCATTCCGGAACCTTGGTGCATTCCGGAATTCTGAACATTCCGGAATTCCGAACATTCCGGAACCTTGGTGCATTCCGGAACTCTGAACATTCCAGAACCTTTGTGCATTCCGAAACTCTGAACATTCCGGAACCTTGGTGCATTCCGGAACTCTGAACATTCCGGAATTCCGAACATTCCGGAACCTTTGTGCATTCCGGAACCTTGGTGCATTCCGGAACTCTGAAAATTCCGGAAGTCTGAACATTCCGGAATTCCGAACATTCCGGAACCTTGGTGCATTCCGGAACTCTGAACATTCCGGAATTCCGAACATTCCGGAACCTTGGTGCATTCCGGAACTCTGAATTCCGGAACCTTGGTGCATTCCGGAACTCTTAACATTCCGGAACCTTGGTGCATTCCGGAACTCTGAACATTCCGGAATTCCGAACATTCCGGAACCTTTGTGCATTCCGGAATTCCGAACATTCGGGAACCTTGGTGCATTCCGGAACTCTGAATTCCGGAACCTTGGTGCATTCCGGAACTCTTAACATTCCGGAACCTTGGTGCATTCCGGAACTCTGAACATTCCGGAATTCCGAACATTCCGGAACCTTTGTGCATTCCGGAACTCTGAACATTCCGGAACCTTGGTACATTCCGGAACTCTGAACATTCCGGAATTCCGAACATTCTGGAACCTTGGTGCATTCCGGAACTCTGAACATTCCGGAACCTTGGTGCATTCCGGAACTCTTAACATTCCGGAACCTTGGTGCATTCCGGAACTCTGAACATTCCGGAATTCCGAACATTCCGGAATTCCGAAAATTCCGGAACCTTGGTGCATTCCAGAACTCTGAATTCCGGAACCTTGGTTCATTCCGGAACTCTTAACATTCCGGAACCTTGGTGCATTCCGGAACTCTTAACATTCCGGAACCTTGGTGCATTCCGGAATTCTGAACATTCCGGAACCTTGGTGCATTCCGGAACTCTGAACATTCCGGAACCTTGGTGCATTCCGGAACTCTGAACATTCCGGAACCTTGGTGCATTCCGAAACTCTGAATTCCGGAACCTTGGTGCATTCCGGAACTCTGAACATTCCGGAACCTTGGTGCATTCCGGAACACTGAACATTCCGGAATTCCGAACATTCCGGAACCTTGGTGCATTCCGGAACTCTGAACATTCCAGAACCTTGGTACATTCCGGAATTCCGAACATTCCGGAACCTTGGTGCATTCCGGAACTCGGAATTCCGGAACCTTGGTGCATTCCGGAACTCTTAACATTCCGGAACCTTGGTGCATTCCGGAACTCTGAACATTCCGGAATTCCGAACATTCCGGAACCTTGGTGCATTCCGGAACTCTGAACATTCCGGAACTCTGAACATTCCGGAACCTTGGTGCATTCCGGAACCTTGGTGCATTCCGGAACTCTGAACATTCCGGAATTCCGAACATTCCGGAACCTTTGTGCATTCCGGAACTCTGAACATTCCGGAACCTTGGTGCATTCCGGAACTCTGAACATTCCGGAACTCCGAACATTCCGGAACCTTGGTACATTCCGGAATTCCGAACATTCCGGAACCTTGGTGCATTCCGGAACTCTGAACATTCCGGAACTCTGAACATTCCGGAACCTTGGTACATTCCGGAATTCCGAACATTCCGGAACCTTGGTGCATTCCGGAACTCTTAACATTCCGGAAACTTGGTGCATTCCGGAACTCTTAACATTCTGGAACCTTGGTGCATTCCGGAACTCTGAACATTCCGGAATTCCGAACATTCCGGAACCTTTGTGCATTCCGGAACTCTGAACATTCCGGAACCTTTGTGCATTCCGGAACTCTGAACATTCCGGAATTCCGAACATTCCGGAACCTTGGTGCATTTCGGAACTCTGAACATTCCGGAACCTTGGTGCATTCCGGAACCTTGGTGCATTCCGGAACCTTGGTGCATTCCGGAACTCTGAACACTCCGGAATTCCGAACATTCCGGAACCTTGGTGCATTCCGGAATTCTGAACATTCCGGAATTCCGAACATTCCGGAACCTTGGTGCATTCCGGAACTCTGAACATTCCGGAATTCTGAACATTCCGGAACCTTGGTGCATTCCGGAACCTTGGTGCATTCCGGAACTCTGAACATTCCGGAACTCCGAACATTCCGGAACCTTGGTACATTCCAGAATTCCGAACATTCCGGAACCTTGGTGCATTCCGGAACCTTGGTGCATTCCGGAATTCTGAACATTCCAGAATTCCGAACATTCCGGAACCTTGGTGCATTCCGGAACTCTGAACATTCCGGAACCTTGGTACATTCCGGAATTCCCAACATTCCGGAACCTTGGTGCATTCCGGAACTCTGAACATTCCGGAACTCCGAACATTCCGGAACCTTGGTACATTCCAGAATTCCGAACATTCCGGAACCTTGGTGCATTCCGGAACTCTGAACATTCCGGAACCTTGGTACATTCCGGAATTCCAAACATTCCGGAACCTTGGTGCATTCCGGAACCTTGGTGCATTCCGGAACTCTGAACATTCCAGAATTCCGAACATTCCGGAACCTTGGTGCATTCCGGAACTCTGAACATTCCGGAACCTTGGTGCATTCCGGAACTCTGAACATTCCGGAATTCCGAACATTCCGGAACCTTGGTGCATTCCGGAACTCTGAACATTCCGGAACCTTGGTGCATTCCGGAACTCTTAACATTCCGGAACCTTGGTGCATTCCGGAACTCTTAACATTCCGGAACCTTGGTGCATTCCGGAACTCTGAACATTCCGGAATTCCGAACATTCCGGAACCTTTGTGCATTCCGGAACTCTGAACATTCCGGAACCTTGGTGCATTCCGGAACTCTGAACATTCCGGAACCTTGGTACATTCCGGAACTCTGAACATTCCGGAATTCCGAACATTCCGGAACCTTGGTGCATTCCGGAACTCTGAACATTCCGGAACTCTGAACATTCCGGAACCTTGGTACATTCCGGAATTCCGAACATTCCGGAACCTTGGTGCATTCCGGAACTCTTAACATTCCGGAACCTTGGTGCATTCCGGAACTCTTAACATTCTGGAACCTTGGTGCATTCCGGAACTCTGAACATTCCGGAATTCCGAACATTCCGGAACCTTTGTGCATTCCGGAACTCTGAACATTCCGGAACCTTTGTGCATTCCGGAACTCTGAACATTCTGGAATTCCGAACATTCCGGAACCTTGGTGCATTTCGGAACTCTTAACATTCCGGAACCTTGGTGCATTCCGGAACCTTGGTGCATTCCGGAACCTTGGTGCATTCCGGAACTCTGAACACTCCGGAATTCCGAACATTCCGGAACCTTGGTGCATTCCGGAATTCTGAACATTCCGGAATTCCGAACATTCCGGAACCTTGGTGCATTCCGGAACTCTGAACATTCCGGAACCTTGGTACATTCCGGAATTCCGAACATTCCGGAACCTTGGTGCATTCCGGAACTCTGAACATTCCGGAACTCCGAACATTCCGGAACCTTGGTACATTCCAGAATTCCGAACATTCCGGAACCTTGGTGCATTCCGGAACCTTGGTGCATTCCGGAATTCTGAACATTCCAGAATTCTGAACATTCCGGAACCTTGGTGCATTCCGGAACTCTGAACATTCCGGAACCTTGGTACATTCCGGAATTCCGAACATTCCGGAACCTTGGTGCATTCCGGAACTCTGAACATTCCGGAACTCCGAACATTCCGGAACCTTGGTACATTCCAGAATTCCGAACATTCCGGAACCTTGGTGCATTCCGGAACTCTGAACATTCCGGAACCTTGGTACATTCCGGAATTCCGAACATTCCGGAACCTTTGTGCATTCCGGAATCTTGGTGCATTCCGGAACTCTGAACATTCCGGAATTCCGAACATTCCGGAACCTTGGTGCATTCCGGAACTCTGAACATTCCGGAACCTTGGTACATTCCGGAATTCCGAACATTCCGGAACCTTGGTGCATTCCGGAACTCTGAACATTCCGGAACTCTGAACAATCCGGAACCTTGGTACATTCCGGAATTCCGAACATTCCGGAACCTTTGTGCATTCCGGAACTCTGAACATTCCGGAACCTTGGTACATTCCGGAATTCCGAACATTCCGGAACCTTGGTGCATTCCGGAACTCTGAACATTCCGGAATTCTGAACATTCCGGAACCTTGGTACATTCCGGAATTCCGAACATTCCGGAACCTTGGTGCATTCCGGAACTCTGAACATTCCGGAATTCCGAACATTCCGGAACCTTGGTACATTCCGGAACTCTGAACATTCCGGAATTCCGAACATTCCGGAACCTTGGTGCATTCCGGAACCTTGGTGCATTCCGGAACTGTGAACATTCCGGAATTCCGAACATTCCGGAACCTTGGTGCATTCCGGAACTCTTAACATTCCGGAACCTTGGTGCATTCCGGAACTCTTAACATTCCGGAACCTTGGTGCATTCCGGAACCTTGGTGCATTCCGGAACTCTGAACATTCCGGAATTCCGAACATTCCGGAACCTTTGTGCATTCCGGAACTCTGAACATTCCGGAACCTTGGTGCATTCCGGAACCTTGGTGCATTCCGGAACTCTGAACATTCCGGAACCTTGGTACATTCCGGAACTCTGAACATTCCAGAATTCCGAACATTCCGGAACCTTGGTGCATTCCGGAACTCTGAACATTCCGCAATTCCGAACATTCCGGAACCTTGGTGCATTCCGGAACTCTGAACATTCCGGAACTCTGAACATTCCGGAACCTTGGTGCATTCCGGAACTCTGAACATTCCGGAACTCTGAACATTCCGGAACCTTGGTACATTCCGGAATTCCGAACATTCCGGAACCTTGGTGCATTCCGGAACTCTGAACATTCCGGAACTCTGAACATTCCGGAACCTTGGTACATTCCGGAATTCCGAACATTCCGGAACCTTGGTGCATTCCGGAACTCTGAACATTCCGGAACTCTGAACATTCCGGAACCTTGGTACATTCCGGAACTCTTAACATTCCGGAACCTTGGTGCATTCCGAAACTCTGAACATTCCGGAACCTTGGTGCATTCCAGAACTCTGAACATTCCGGAATTCCGAACATTCCGGAACCTTTTTTGCATTCCGGAACTCTGAACATTCCGGAATTCCGAACATTCCGGAACCTTTGTGCATTCCGAAACTCTGAACATTCCGGAACCTTGGTGCATTCCGGAACTCTGAACATTCCGGAATTCCGAACATTCCGGAACCTTTGTGCATTCCGGAACTCTGAACATTCCGGAATTCCGAACATTCCGGAACCTTTGTGCATTCCGGAACTCTGAACATTCCGGAACCTTTGTGCATTCCGGAACTCTGAACATTCCGGAATTCCGAACATTCCGGAACCTTGGTGCATTCCGGAACTCTGAACATTCCGGAACTCTGAACATTCCGGAACCTTGGTACATTCCGGAATTCCGAACATTCCGGAACCTTGGTGCATTCCGGAACTCTTAACATTCCGGAACCTTGGTGCATTCCGGAACTCTTAACATTCCGGAACCTTGGTGCATTCCGAAACTCTGAACATTCCGGAACCTTTTTTGCATTCCGGAACTCTGAACATTCCGGAATTCCGAACATTCCGGAACCTTTGTGCATTCCGGAACTCTGAACATTCCGGAATTCCGAACATTCCGGAACCTTTGTGCATTCCGGAACTCTGAACATTCCGGAACCTTTGTGCATTCCGGAACTCTGAACATTCCGGAATTCCGAACATTCCGGAACCTTGGTGCATTCCGGAACTCTTAACATTCCGGAACCTTGGTGCATTCCGGAACCTTGGTGCATTCCGGAACTCTGAACATTCCGGAATTCCGAACATTCCGGAACCTTTGTGCATTCCGGAACTCTGAACATTCCGGAACCTTGGTGCATTCCGGAACCTTGGTGCATTCCGGAACTCTGAACATTCCGGAACCTTGGTACATTCCGGAATTCTGAACATTCCAGAACTCTGAACATTCCGGAACCTTGGTACATTCCGGAATTCCGAACATTCCGGAACCTTGGTGCATTCCGGAATTCCGAACATTCCGGAACCTTGGTGCATTCCGGAACTCTGAACATTCCGGAACTCTGAACATTCCGGAACCTTGGTACATTCCGGAATTCCGAACATTCCGGAACCTTGGTGCATTCCGGAACTCTGAACATTCCGGAACCTTGGTACATTCCGGAACTCTTAACATTCCGGAACCTTGGTGCATTCCGAAACTCTGAACATTCCGGAACCTTGGTGCATTCCGGAACTCTGAACATTCCGGAATTCCGAACATTCCGGAACCTTTTTTGCATTCCGGAACTCTGAACATTCCGGAATTCCGAACATTCCGGAACCTTTGTGCATTCCGGAACTCTGAACATTCCGGAACCTTTGTGCATTCCGGAACACTGAACATTCCGGAACCTTGGTACATTCCGGAATTCCGAACATTCCGGAACCTTGGTGCATTCCGGAACTCTGAACATTCCGGAACTCTGAACATTCCGGAACCTTGGTACATTCCGGAATTCCGAACATTCCGGAACCTTTGTGCATTCCGGAACTCTGAACATTCCGGAACCTTGGTACATTCCGGAACTCTGAACATTCCGGAATTCCGAACATTCCGGAACCTTGGTGCATTCCGGAACTCTGAACATTCCGGAACTCTGAACATTCCGGAACCTTGGTACATTCCGGAATTCCGAACATTCCGGAACCTTGGTGCATTCCGGAACTCTGAACATTCCGGAACTCTGAACATTCCGGAACCTTGGTACATTCCGGAACTCTTAACATTCCGGAACCTTGGTGCATTCCGAAACTCTGAACATTCCGGAACCTTGGTGCATTCCGGAACTCTGAACATTCCGGAATTCCGAACATTCCGGAACCTTTTTTGCATTCCGGAACTCTGAACATTCCGGAATTCCGAACATTCCGGAACCTTTGTGCATTCCGGAACTCTGAACATTCCGGAACCTTTGTGCATTCCGGAACACTGAACATTCCGGAACCTTGGTACATTCCGGAATTCCGAACATTCCGGAACCTTGGTGCATTCCGGAACTCTGAACATTCCGGAACTCTGAACATTCCGGAACCTTGGTACATTCCGGAATTCCGAACATTCCGGAACCTTTGTGCATTCCGGAACTCTGAACATTCCGGAACCTTGGTACATTCCGGAACTCTGAACATTCCGGAATTCCGAACATTCCGGAACCTTGGTGCATTCCGGAACCTTGGTGCATTCCGGAATTCTGAACATTCCGGAATTCCGAACATTCCGGAACCTTGGTGCATTCCGGAACTCTTAACATTCCGGAACCTTGGTGCATTCCGGAACCTTGGTGCATTCCGGAACTCTGAACATTCCGGAACCTTGGTGCATTCCGGAACTCTTAACATTCCGGAACCTTGGTGCATTCCGGAATTCCGAACATTCCGGAACCTTTGTGCATTCCGGAACCTTGGTGCATTCCGGAACTCTGAACATTCCGGAACCTTGGTACATTCCGGAACTCTGAACATTCCAGAATTCCGAACATTCCGGAACCTTGGTGCACTCCGGAACTCTGAACATTCCGGAATTCCGAACATTCCGGAACCTTGGTGCATTCCGGAACTCTGAACATTCCGGAACCTTGGTACATTCCGGAATTCCGAACATTCCGGAACCTTTGTGCATTCCGGAACTCTGAACATTCCGGAACCTTGGTACATTCCGGAACTCTGAACATTCCGGAATTCCGAACATTCCGGAACCTTGGTGCATTCCGGAACTCTGAACATTCCGGAACCTTGGTACATTCCGGAATTCCGAACATTCCGGAACCTTGGTGCATTCCGGAACTCTGAACATTCCGGAACTCTGAACATTCCGGAACCTTGGTACATTCCGGAATTCCGAACATTCCGGAACCTTGGTGCATTCCGGAACTCTGAACATTCCGGAACTCTGAACATTCCGGAACCTTGGTACATTCCGGAATTCCGAACATTCCGGAACCTTGGTGCATTCCGGAACTCTTAACATTCCGGAACCTTGGTGCATTCCGGAACTCTTAACATTCCGGAACCCTGGTGCATTCCGAAACTCTGAACATTCCGGAACCTTGGTGCATTCCGGAACTCTGAACATTCCGGAATTCCGAACATTCCGGAACCTTTTTTGCATTCCGGAACTCTGAACATTCCGGAATTCCGAACATTCCGGAACCTTTGTGCATTCCGGAACTCTGAACATTCCGGAATTCCGAACATTCCGGAACCTTTGTGCATTCCGGAACTCTGAACATTCCGGAACCTTTGTGCATTCCGGAACTCTGAACATTCCGGAATTTCGAACATTCCGGAACCTTGGTGCATTCCGGAACTCTTAACATCCCGGAACCTTGGTGCATTCCGGAACCTTGGTGCATTCCGGAACTCTGAACATTCCGGAATTCCGAACATTCCGGAACCTTTGTGCATTCCGGAACTCTGAACATTCCGGAACCTTGGTACATTCCGGAATTCCGAACATTCCGGAACCTTGGTGCATTCCGGAACTCTGAACATTCCGGAATTCTGAACATTCCGGAACCTTGGTACATTCCGGAATTCCGAACATTCCGGAACCTTTTTTGCATTCCGGAACTCTGAACATTCCGGAATTCCGAACATTCCGGAACCTTTGTGCATTCCGGAACTCTGAACATTCCGGAACCTTTGTGCATTCCGGAACACTGAACATTCCGGAACCTTGGTACATTCCGGAATTCCGAACATTCCGGAACCTTGGTGCATTCCGGAACTCTGAACATTCCGGAACTCTGAACATTCCGGAACCTTGGTACATTCCGGAATTCCGAACATTCCGGAACCTTTGTGCATTCCGGAACTCTGAACATTCCGGAACCTTGGTACATTCCGGAACTCTGAACATTCCGGAATTCCGAACATTCCGGAACCTTGGTGCATTCCGGAACCTTGGTGCATTCCGGAATTCTGAACATTCCGGAATTCCGAACATTCCGGAACCTTGGTGCATTCCGGAACTCTTAACATTCCGGAACCTTGGTGCATTCCGGAACCTTGGTGCATTCCGGAACTCTGAACATTCCGGAACCTTGGTGCATTCCGGAACTCTTAACATTCCGGAACCTTGGTGCATTCCGGAATTCCGAACATTCCGGAACCTTTGTGCATTCCGGAACCTTGGTGCATTCCGGAACTCTGAACATTCCGGAACCTTGGTACATTCCGGAACTCTGAACATTCCAGAATTCCGAACATTCCGGAACCTTGGTGCACTCCGGAACTCTGAACATTCCGGAATTCCGAACATTCCGGAACCTTGGTGCATTCCGGAACTCTGAACATTCCGGAACCTTGGTACATTCCGGAATTCCGAACATTCCGGAACCTTTGTGCATTCCGGAACTCTGAACATTCCGGAACCTTGGTACATTCCGGAACTCTGAACATTCCGGAATTCCGAACATTCCGGAACCTTGGTGCATTCCGGAACTCTGAACATTCCGGAACCTTGGTACATTCCGGAATTCCGAACATTCCGGAACCTTGGTGCATTCCGGAACTCTGAACATTCCGGAACTCTGAACATTCCGGAACCTTGGTACATTCCGGAATTCCGAACATTCCGGAACCTTGGTGCATTCCGGAACTCTGAACATTCCGGAACTCTGAACATTCCGGAACCTTGGTACATTCCGGAATTCCGAACATTCCGGAACCTTGGTGCATTCCGGAACTCTTAACATTCCGGAACCTTGGTGCATTCCGGAACTCTTAACATTCCGGAACCCTGGTGCATTCCGAAACTCTGAACATTCCGGAACCTTGGTGCATTCCGGAACTCTGAACATTCCGGAATTCCGAACATTCCGGAACCTTTTTTGCATTCCGGAACTCTGAACATTCCGGAATTCCGAACATTCCGGAACCTTTGTGCATTCCGGAACTCTGAACATTCCGGAATTCCGAACATTCCGGAACCTTTGTGCATTCCGGAACTCTGAACATTCCGGAACCTTTGTGCATTCCGGAACTCTGAACATTCCGGAATTTCGAACATTCCGGAACCTTGGTGCATTCCGGAACTCTTAACATCCCGGAACCTTGGTGCATTCCGGAACCTTGGTGCATTCCGGAACTCTGAACATTCCGGAATTCCGAACATTCCGGAACCTTTGTGCATTCCGGAACTCTGAACATTCCGGAACCTTGGTACATTCCGGAATTCCGAACATTCCGGAACCTTGGTGCATTCCGGAACTCTGAACATTCCGGAATTCTGAACATTCCGGAACCTTGGTACATTCCGGAATTCCGAACATTCCGGAACCTTGGTGCATTCCGGAACTCTGAACATTCCGGAATTCCGAACATTCCGGAACCTTGGTACATTCCGGAACTCTGAACATTCCGGAATTCCGAACATTCCGGAACCTTGGTGCATTCCGGAACCTTGGTGCATTCCGGAACTGTGAACATTCCGGAATTCCGAACATTCCGGAACCTTGGTGCATTCCGGAACTCTTAACATTCCGGAACCTTGGTGCATTCCGGAACCTTGGTGCATTCCGGAACTCTGAACATTCCGGAATTCCAAACATTCCGGAACCTTTGTGCATTCCGGAACTCTGAACATTCCGGAACCTTGGTGCATTCCGGAACCTTGGTGCATTCCGGAACTCTGAACATTCCGGAACCTTGGTACATTCCGGAACTCTGAACATTCCAGAATTCCGAACATTCCGGAACCTTGGTGCATTCCGGAACTCTGAACATTCCGGAATTCCGAACATTCCGGAACCTTGGTGCATTCCGGAACTCTGAACATTCCGGAATTCCGAACATTCCGGAACCTTGGTGCATTCCGGAACTCTGAACATTCCGGAACTCTGAACATTCCGGAACCTTGGTACATTCCGGAATTCCGAACATTCCGGAACCTTGGTGCATTCCGGAACTCTAAACATTCCGGAACTCTGAACATTCCGGAACCTTGGTACATTCCGGAATTCCGAACATTCCGGAACCTTGGTGCATTCCGGAACTCTGAACATTCCGGAACTCTGAACATTCCGGAACCTTGGTACATTCCGGAACTCTGAACATTCCGGAATTCCGAACATTCCGGAACCTTGGTGCATTCCGGAACTCTGAACATTCCGGAACTCTGAACATTCCGGAACCTTGGTACATTCCGGAATTCCGAACATTCCGGAACCTTGGTGCATTCCGGAACTCTAAACATTCCGGAACTCTGAACATTCCGGAACCTTGGTACATTCCGGAATTCCGAACATTCCGGAACCTTGGTGCATTCCGGAACTCTGAACATTCCGGAACCTTGGTACATTCCGGAACTCTTAACATTCCGGAACCTTGGTGCATTCCGAAACTCTGAACATTCCGGAACCTTGGTGCATTCCGGAACTCTGAACATTCCGGAATTCCGAACATTCCGGAACCTTTTTTGCATTCCGGAACTCTGAACATTCCGGAATTCCGAACATTCCGGAACCTTTGTGCATTCCGAAACTCTGAACATTCCGGAACCTTGGTGCATTCCGGAACTCTGAACATTCCGGAATTCCGAACATTCCGGAACCTTTGTGCATTCCGGAACTCTGAACATTCCGGAATTCCGAACATTCCGGAACCTTTGTGCATTCCGGAACTCTGAACATTCCGGAACCTTTGTGCATTCCGGAACTCTGAACATTCCAGAATTCCGAACATTCCGGAACCTTGGTGCATTCCGGAACTCTGAACATTCCGGAATTCCGAACATTCCGGAACCTTGGTGCATTCCGGAACTCTGAACATTCCGGAATTCCGAACATTCCGGAACCTTGGTGCATTCCGGAACTCTGAACATTCCGGAACTCTGAACATTCCGGAACCTTGGTACATTCCGGAATTCCGAACATTCCGGAACCTTGGTGCATTCCGGAACTCTAAACATTCCGGAACTCTGAACATTCCGGAACCTTGGTACATTCCGGAATTCCGAACATTCCGGAACCTTGGTGCATTCCGGAACTCTGAACATTCCGGAACTCTGAACATTCCGGAACCTTGGTACATTCCGGAACTCTTAACATTCCGGAACCTTGGTGCATTCCGAAACTCTGAACATTCCGGAACCTTGGTGCATTCCGGAACTCTGAACATTCCAGAATTCCGAACATTCCGGAACCTTTTTTGCATTCCGGAACTCTGAACATTCCGGAATTCCGAACATTCCGGAACCTTTGTGCATTCCGAAACTCTGAACATTCCGGAACCTTGGTGCATTCCGGAACTCTGAACATTCCGGAATTCCGAACATTCCGGAACCTTTGTGCATTCCGGAACTCTGAACATTCCGGAATTCCGAACATTCCGGAACCTTTGTGCATTCCGGAACTCTGAACATTCCGGAACCTTTGTGCATTCCGGAACTCTGAACATTCCGGAATTCCGAACATTCCGGAACCTTGGTGCATTCCGGAACTCTGAACATTCCGGAACTCTGAACATTCCGGAACCTTGGTACATTCCGGAATTCCGAACATTCCGGAACCTTGGTGCATTCCGGAACTCTTAACATTCCGGAACCTTGGTGCATTCCGGAACCTTGGTGCATTCCGGAACTCTGAACATTCCGGAATTCCGAACATTCCGGAACCTTGATGCATTCCGGAACTCTTAACATTCCGGAACCTTGGTGCATTCCGAAACTCTGAACATTCCGGAACCTTTTTTGCATTCCGGAACTCTGAACATTCCGGAATTCCGAACATTCCGGAACCTTGGTACATTCCGGAATTCCGAACATTCCGGAACCTTGGTGCATTCCGGAACTCTGAACATTCCGGAACTCTGAACATTCCGGAAACTTGGTACATTCCGGAATTCCGAACATTCCGGAACCTTGGTGCATTCCGGAACTCTGAACATTCCGGAACTCTGAACATTCCGGAACCTTGGTACATTCCGGAACTCTTAACATTCCGGAACCTTGGTGCATTCCGAAACTCTGAACATTCCGGAACCTTGGTGCATTCCGGAACTCTGAACATTCCGGAATTCCGAACATTCCGGAACCTTTTTTGCATTCCGGAACTCTGAACATTCCGGAATTCCGAACATTCCGGAACCTTTGTGCATTCCGGAACTCTGAACATTCCGGAACCTTTGTGCATTCCGGAACACTGAACATTCCGGAACCTTGGTACATTCCGGAATTCCGAACATTCCGGAACCTTGGTGCATTCCGGAACTCTGAACATTCCGGAACTCTGAACATTCCGGAACCTTGGTACATTCCGGAATTCCGAATATTCCGGAACCTTTGTGCATTCCGGAACTCTGAACATTCCGGAACCTTGGTACATTCCGGAACTCTGAACATTCCGGAATTCCGAACATTCCGGAACCTTGGTGCATTCCGGAACCTTGGTGCATTCCGGAATTCTGAACATTCCGGAATTCCGAACATTCCGGAACCTTGGTGCATTCCGGAACTCTTAACATTCCGGAACCTTGGTGCATTCCGGAACCTTGGTGCATTCCAGAACTCTGAACATTCCGGAACCTTGGTGCATTCCGGAACTCTTAACATTCCGGAACCTTGGTGCATTCCGGAATTCCGAACATTCCGGAACCTTTGTGCATTCCGGAACCTTGGTGCATTCCGGAACTCTGAACATTCCGGAACCTTGGTACATTCCGGAACTCTGAACATTCCAGAATTCCGAACATTCCGGAATCTTGGTGCACTCCGGAACTCTGAACATTCCGGAATTCCGAACATTCCGGAACCTTGGTGCATTCCGGAACTCTGAACATTCCGGAACCTTGGTACATTCCGGAATTCCGAACATTCCGGAACCTTTGTGCATTCCGGAACTCTGAACATTCCGGAACCTTGGTACATTCCGGAACTCTGAACATTCCGGAATTCCGAACATTCCGGAACCTTGGTGCATTCCGGAACTCTGAACATTCCGGAACCTTGGTACATTCCGGAATTCCGAACATTCCGGAACCTTGGTGCATTCCGGAACTCTGAACATTCCGGAACTCTGAACATTCCGGAACCTTGGTACATTCCGGAATTCCGAACATTCCGGAACCTTGGTGCATTCCGGAACTCTTAACATTCCGGAACTCTGAACATTCCGGAACCTTGGTACATTCCGGAATTCCGAACATTCCGGAACCTTGGTGCATTCCGGAACTCTTAACATTCCGGAACCTTGGTGCATTCCGGAACTCTTAACATTCCGGAACCCTGGTGCATTCCGAAACTCTGAACATTCCGGAACCTTGGTGCATTCCGGAACTCTGAACATTCCGGAATTCCGAACATTCCGGAACCTTTGTGCATTCCGGAACTCTGAACATTCCGGAACCTTTGTGCATTCCGGAACTCTGAACATTCCGGAATTCCGAACATTCCGGAACCTTTGTGCATTCCGGAACCTTGGTGCATTCCGGAACTCTGAACATTCCGGAATTCCGAACATTCCGGAACCTTGATGCATTCCGGAACTCTGAACATTCCGGAATTCCGAACATTCCGGAACCTTGGTGCATTCCGGAACTCTGAACATTCCGGAATACCGAACATTCCGGAACCTTGGTGCATTCCGGAACTCTGAACATTCCGGAACCTTGGTACATTCCGGAATTCCGAACATTCCGGAACCTTGGTGCATTCCGGAACTCTGAACATTCCGGAACTCTGAACATTCCGGAACCTTGGTACATTCCGGAATTCCGAACATTCCGGAACCTTGGTGCATTCCGGATCTCTGAACATTCCGGAACTCTGAACATTCCGGAACCTTGGTACATTCCGGAATTCCGAACATTCCGGAACCTTGGTGCATTCCGGAACTCTTAACATTCCGGAACCTTGGTGCATTCCGGAACTCTGAACATTCCGGAATTCCGAACATTCCGGAACCTTTTTTGCATTCCGGAACTCTGAACATTCCGGAATTCCGAACATTCCGGAACCTTTGTGCATTCCGGAACTCTGAACATTCCGGAATTCCGAACATTCCGGAACCTTTGTGCATTCCGGAACTCTGAACATTCCGGAACCTTTGTGCATTCCGGAACTCTGAACATTCCGGAACCTTGGTGCATTCCGGAACTCTGAACATTCCGGAACTCTGAACATTCCGGAATTCCGAACCTTCCGGAACCTTGGTGCATTCCGGAATTCTGAACATTCCGGAATTCCGAACATTCCGGAACCTTGGTGCATTCCGGAATTCTGAACATTCCGGAATTCCGAACATTCCGGAGCCTTGGTGCATTCCGGAACTCTGAACATTCCGGAACTCCGAACATTCCGGAACCTTGGTGCATTCCGGAACTCTGAACATTCCGGAACTCTGAACATTCCGGAATTCCGAACATTCCAGAACCTTGGTGCATTCCGGAATTCTGAACATTCCGGAACCTTGGTGCATTCCGGAACTCTGAACATTCCGGAACTCTGAACATTCCGGAACCTTGGTGCATTCCGGAACTCTTAACATTCCGGAACCTTGGTGCATTCCGGAACTCTGAACATTCCGAAATTCCGAACATTCCGGAACCTTTGTGCATTCCGGAACCTTGGTGCATTCCGGAACTCTGAACATTCCGGAATTCCGAACATTCCGGAACCTTGATGCATTCCGGAACTCTGAACATTCCGGAATTCCGAACATTCCAGAACCTTGGTGCATTCCGGAACTCTGAACATTCCGGAACCTTGGTACATTTCGGAACTCTGAACATTCCGGAACTCTGAACATTCCGGAATTCCGAACATTCCAGAACCTTGGTGCATTCCGGAATTCTGAACATTCCGGAACCTTGGTGCATTCCGGAATTCTGAACATTCCGGAACCTTGGTACATTCCGGAATTCCGAACATTCCGGAACCTTGGTGCATTCCGGAATTCTGAACATTCCGGAATTCCGAACATTCCAGAACCTTGGTGCATTCCGGAATTCTGAACATTCCGGAACCTTGGTGCATTCCGGAACTCTGAACATTCCGGAACTCTGAACATTCCGGAACCTTGGTGGATTCCGGAACTCTTAACATTCCGGAACCTTGGTGCATTCCGGAACCTTGGTGCATTCCGGAACTCTGAACATTCCGGAATTCCGAACATTCCGGAACCTTGATGCATTCCGGAACTCTGAACATTCCGGAATTCCGAACATTCCGGAACCTTGGTGCATTCCGGAACTCTGAACATTCCGGAACCTTGGTACATTCCGGAACTCTGAACATTCCGGAACTCTGAACATTCCGGAATTCCGAACATTCCAGAACCTTGGTGCATTCCGGAATTCTGAACATTCCGGAACCTTGGTGCATTCCGGAATTCTGAACATTCCGGAACCTTGGTGCATTCCGGAACTCTGAACATTCCGGAACTCTGAACATTCCGGAACCTTGATGCATTCCGGAACTCTGAACATTCCGGAATTCCGAACATTCCGGAACCTTGGTGCATTCCGGAACTCTGAACATTCCGGAATTCCGAACATTCCGGAACCTTGGTGCATTCCGGAACTCTGAACATTCCGGAATTCTGAACATTCCGGAACCTTGGTGCATTCCGGAACTCTGAACATTCCGGAATTCCGAACATTCCGGAACCTTTGTGCATTCCGGAACCTTGGTGCATTCCGGAACTCTGAACATTCCGGAATTCCGAACATTCCGGAACCTTGATGCATTCCGGAACTCTTAACATTCCGTAACCTTGGTGCATTCCGGAACTCTGAACATTCCGGAATTCCGAACATTCCGGAACTTTTGTGCATTCCGGAACTTTGGTGCATTCCGGAACTCTGAACATTCCGGAATTCCGAACATTCCGGAACCTTGATGCATTCCGGAACTCTGAACATTCCGGAATTCCGAACATTCCGGAACCTTGGTGCATTCCGGAACTCTGAACATTCCGGAACCTTGGTACATTCCGGAACTCTGAACATTCCGGAACTCTGAACATTCCGGAATTCCGAACATTCCAGAACCTTGGTGGATTCCGGAATTCTGAACATTCCGGAACCTTGGTGCATTCCGGAATTCTGAACATTCCGGAACCTTGGTGCATTCCGGAACTCTGAACATTCCGGAACTCTGAACATTCCGGAACCTTGGTGCGTTCCGGAACTCTTAACATTACGGAACCTTGGTGCATTCCGGAACTCTGAACATTCTGGAATTCCGAACATTCCGGAACCTTTGTGCATTCCGGAACCTTGGTGCATTCCGGAACTCTGAACATTCCGGAATTCCGAACATTCCGGAACCTTGGTGCATTCCGGAACTCTGAACATTCCGGAATTCCGAACATTCCGGAACCTTGGTGCATTCCGGAACTCTGAACATTCCGGAATTCTGAACATTCCGGAACCTTGGTGCATTCCGGAACCTTGGTGCATTCCGGAACTCTGAACATTCTGGAATTCCGAACATTCCGGAACCTTGGTGCATTCCGGAACTCTGAACATTCCGGAATTCCGAACATTCCGGAACCTTGGTGCATTCCGGAACTCTGAACATTCCGGAACTCCGAACATTCCGGAACCTTGGTGCATTCCGGAATTCTGAACATTCCGGAACCTTGGTGCATTCCGGAATTCTGAACATTCCGGAACCTTGGTGCATTCCGGAACTCTGAACATTCCGGAACTCTGAACATTCCGGAACCTTGGTGCATTCCGGAACTCTTAACATTACGGAACCTTGGTGCATTCCGGAACTCTGAACATTCTGGAATTCCGAACATTCCGGAACCTTTGTGCATTCCGGAACCTTGGTGCATTCCGGAACTCTGAACATTCCGGAATTCCGAACATTCCGGAACCTTGATGCATTCCGGAACTCTGAACATTCCGGAATTCCGAACATTCCGGAACCTTGGTGCATTCCGGAAGTCTGAACATTCCGGAATTCCGAACATTCTGGAACCTTGGTGCATTCCGGAACTCTGAACATTCCGGAATTCCGAACATTCCGGAACCTTGCTGCATTCCGGAACCTTGGTGCATTCCGGAACTCTGAACATTCTGAAATTCCGAACATTCCGGAACCTTGATGCATTCCGGAACTCTGAACATTCCGGAATTCCGAACATTCCGGAACCTTGGTGCATTCCGGAACTCTGAACATTCCGGAACCTTGGTACATTCCGGAACTCTGAACATTCCGGAACTCTGAACATTCCGGAATTCCGAACATTCCAGAACCTTGGTGCATTCCGGAATTCTGAACATTCCGGAACCTTGGTGCATTCCGGAACTCTGAACATTCCGGAACTCTGAACATTCCGGAACCTTGGTGCATTCCGGAATTCTGAACATTCCGGAACCTTGGTGCATTCCGGAACTCTGAACATTCCGGAACTCTGAACATTCCGGAACCTTGGTGCATTCCGGAACTCTTAACATTCCGGAACCTTGGTGCATTCCGGAACTCTGAACATTCCGGAATTCCGAACATTCCGGAACCTTTGTGCATTCCGGAACTCTGAACATTCCGGAATACCGAACATTCCGGAACCTTGGTGCATTCCGGAACTCTGAACATTCCGGAACCTTGGTACATTCCGGAATTCCGAACATTCCGGAACCTTGGTGCATTCCGGAATTCTGAACATTCAGGAATTCCGAACATTCCGGAACCTTGGTGCATTCCGGAACTCCGAACATTCCGGAACCTTGGTGCATTCCGGAACTCTGAACATTCCGGAACTCTGAACATTCCGGAATTCCGAACATTCCAGAACCTTGGTGCATTCCGGAATTCTGAACATTCCGGAACCTTGGTGCATTCCGGAACTCTGAACATTCCGGAACCTTGGTGCATTCCGGAACTCTTAACATTCCGGAACCTTGGTGCATTCCAGAACTCTGAACATTCCGGAATTCCGAACATTCCGGAACCTTTGTGCATTCCGGAACCTTGGTGCATTCCGGAACTCTGAACATTCTGGAATTCCGAACATTCCGGAACCTTTGTGCATTCCGGAACCTTGGTGCATTCCGGAACTCTGAACATTCCGGAATTCCGAACATTCCGGAACCTTGATGCATTCCGGAACTCTGAACATTCCGGAACCTTGGTACATTCCGGAACTCTGAACATTCCGGAACTCTGAACATTCCGGAATTCCGAACATTCCAGAACCTTGGTGCATTCCGGAATTCTGAACATTCCGGAACCTTGGTGCATTCCGGAATTCTGAACATTCCGGAACCTTGGTACATTCCGGAATTCCGAACATTCCGGAACCTTGGTGCATTCCGGAATTCTGAACATTCCGGAATTCCGAACATTCCAGAACCTTGGTGCATTCCGGAATTCTGAACATTCCGGAACCTTGGTGCATTCCGGAACTCTGAACATTCCGGAACTCTGAACATTCCGGAACCTTGGTGCATTCCGGAACTCTTAACATTCCGGAACCTTGGTGCATTCCGGAACCTTGGTGCATTCCGGAACTCTGAACATTCCGGAATTCCGAACATTCCGGAACCTTGATGCATTCCGGAACTCTGAACATTCCGGAATTCCGAACATTCCGGAACCTTGATGCATTCCGGAACTCTGAACATTCCGGAATTCCGAACATTCCGGAACCTTGGTGCATTCCGGAACTCTGAACATTCCGGAACCTTGGTACATTCCGGAACTCTGAACATTCCGGAACTCTGAACATTCCGGAATTCCGAACATTCCAGAACCTTGGTGCATTCCGGAATTCTGAACATTCCGGAACCTTGGTGCATTCCGGAATTCTGAACATTCCGGAACCTTGGTGCATTCCGGAACTCTGAACATTCCGGAACTCTGAACATTCCGGAACCTTGATGCATTCCGGAACTCTGAACATTCCGGAATTCCGAACATTCCGGAACCTTGGTGCATTCCGGAACTCTGAACATTCCGGAATTCCGAACATTCCGGAACCTTGGTGCATTCCGGAACTCTGAACATTCCGGAATTCTGAACATTCCGGAACCTTGGTGCATTCCGGAACTCTGAACATTCCGGAATTCCGAACATTCCGGAACCTTTGTGCATTCCGGAACCTTGGTGCATTCCGGAACTCTGAACATTCCGGAATTCCGAACATTCCGGAACCTTGATGCATTCCGGAACTCTTAACATTCCGTAACCTTGGTGCATTCCGGAACTCTGAACATTCCGGAATTCCGAACATTCCGGAACTTTTGTGCATTCCGGAACCTTGGTGCATTCCGGAACTCTGAACATTCCGGAATTCCGAACATTCCGGAACCTTGATGCATTCCGGAACTCTGAACATTCCGGAATTCCGAACATTCCGGAACCTTGGTGCATTCCGGAACTCTGAACATTCCGGAACCTTGGTACATTCCGGAACTCTGAACATTCCGGAACTCTGAACATTCCGGAATTCCGAACATTCCAGAACCTTGGTGGATTCCGGAATTCTGAACATTCCGGAACCTTGGTGCATTCCGGAATTCTGAACATTCCGGAACCTTGGTGCATTCCGGAACTCTGAACATTCCGGAACTCTGAACATTCCGGAACCTTGGTGCATTCCGGAACTCTTAACATTACGGAACCTTGGTGCATTCCGGAACTCTGAACATTCTGGAATTCCGAACATTCCGGAACCTTTGTGCATTCCGGAACCTTGGTGCATTCCGGAACTCTGAACATTCCGGAATTCCGAACATTCCGGAACCTTGATGCATTCCGGAACTCTGAACATTCCGGAATTCCGAACATTCCGGAACCTTGGTGCATTCCGGAACTCTGAACATTCCGGAATACCGAACATTCCGGAACCTTGGTGCATTCCGGAACTCTGAACATTCCGGAACCTTGGTACATTCCGGAATTCCGAACATTCCGGAACCTTTGTGCATTCCGGAACCTTGGTGCATTCCGGAACTCTGAACATTCCGGAATTCCGAACATTCCGGAACCTTGATGCATTCCGGAACTCTGAACATTCCGGAATTCCGAACATTCCGGAACCTTGGTGCATTCCGGAACTCTGAACATTCCGGAATACCGAACATTCCGGAACCTTGGTGCATTCCGGAACTCTGAACATTCCGGAACCTTGGTACATTCCGGAATTCCGAACATTCCGGAACCTTGGTGCATTCCGGAACTCTGAACATTCCGGAACTCTGAACATTCCGGAATTCCGAACCTTCCGGAACCTTGGTGCATTCCGGAATTCTGAACATTCCGGAATTCCGAACATTCCGGAACCTTGGTGCATTCCGGAATTCTGAACATTCCGGAATTCCGAACATTCCGGAGCCTTGGTGCATTCCGGAACTCTGAACATTCCTGAACTCCGAACATTCCGGAACCTTGGTGCATTCCGGAACTCTGAACATTCCGGAACTCTGAACATTCCGGAATTCCGAACATTCCAGAACCTTGGTGCATTCCGGAATTCTGAACATTCCGGAACCTTGGTGCATTCCGGAACTCTGAACATTCCGGAACTCTGAACATTCCGGAACCTTGGTGCATTCCGGAACTCTTAACATTCCGGAACCTTGGTGCATTCCGGAACTCTGAACATTCCGAAATTCCGAACATTCCGGAACCTTTGTGCATTCCGGAACCTTGGTGCATTCCGGAACTCTGAACATTCCGGAATTCCGAACATTCCGGAACCTTGGTGCATTCCGGAATTCTGAACATTCCGGAACCTTGGTACATTCCGGAATTCCGAACATTCCGGAACCTTGGTGCATTCCGGAATTCTGAACATTCCGGAATTCCGAACATTCCAGAACCTTGGTGCATTCCGGAATTCTGAACATTCCGGAACCTTGGTGCATTCCGGAACTCTGAACATTCCGGAACTCTGAACATTCCGGAACCTTGGTGCATTCCGGAACTCTTAACATTCCGGAACCTTGGTGCATTCCGGAACCTTGGTGCATTCCGGAACTCTGAACATTCCGGAATTCCGAACATTCCGGAACCTTGATGCATTCCGGAACTCTGAACATTCCGGAATTCCGAACATTCCGGAACCTTGGTGCATTCCGGAACTCTGAACATTCCGGAACCTTGGTACATTCCGGAACTCTGAACATTCCGGAACTCTGAACATTCCGGAATTCCGAACATTCCAGAACCTTGGTGCATTCCGGAATTCTGAACATTCCGGAACCTTGGTGCATTCCGGAATTCTGAACATTCCGGAACCTTGGTGCATTCCGGAACTCTGAACATTCCGGAACTCTGAACATTCCGGAACCTTGATGCATTCCGGAACTCTGAACATTCCGGAATTCCGAACATTCCGGAACCTTGGTGCATTCCGGAACTCTGAACATTCCGGAATTCTGAACATTCCGGAACCTTGGTGCATTCCGGAACTCTGAACATTCCGGAATTCCGAACATTCCGGAACCTTTGTGCATTCCGGAACCTTGGTGCATTCCGGAACTCTGAACATTCCGGAATTCCGAACATTCCGGAACCTTGATGCATTCCGGAACTCTTAACATTCCGTAACCTTGGTGCATTCCGGAACTCTGAACATTCCGGAATTCCGAACATTCCGGAACTTTTGTGCATTCCGGAACCTTGGTGCATTCCGGAACTCTGAACATTCCGGAATTCCGAACATTCCGGAACCTTGATGCATTCCGGAATTCTGAACATTCAGGAATTCCGAACATTCCGGAACCTTGGTGCATTCCGGAACTCCGAACATTCCGGAACCTTGGTGCATTCCGGAACTCTGAACATTCCGGAACTCTGAACATTCCGGAATTCCGAACATTCCAGAACCTTGGTGCATTCCGGAATTCTGAACATTCCGGAACCTTGGTGCATTCCGGAACTCTGAACATTCCGGAACCTTGGTGCATTCCGGAACTCTTAACATTCCGGAACCTTGGTGCATTCCAGAACTCTGAACATTCCGGAATTCCGAACATTCCGGAACCTTTGTGCATTCCGGAACCTTGGTGCATTCCGGAACTCTGAACATTCTGGAATTCCGAACATTCCGGAACCTTTGTGCATTCCGGAACCTTGGTGCATTCCGGAACTCTGAACATTCCGGAATTCCGAACATTCCGGAACCTTGATGCATTCCGGAACTCTGAACATTCCGGAACCTTGGTACATTCCGGAACTCTGAACATTCCTGAACTCTGAACATTCCGGAATTCCGAACATTCCAGAACCTTGGTGCATTCCGGAATTCTGAACATTCCGGAACCTTGGTGCATTCCGGAATTCTGAACATTCCGGAACCTTGGTACATTCCGGAATTCCGAACATTCCGGAACCTTGGTGCATTCCGGAATTCTGAACATTCCGGAATTCCGAACATTCCAGAACCTTGGTGCATTCCGGAATTCTGAACATTCCGGAACCTTGGTGCATTCCGGAACTCTGAACATTCCGGAACTCTGAACATTCCGGAACCTTGGTGCATTCCGGAACTCTTAACATTCCGGAACCTTGGTGCATTCCGGAACCTTGGTGCATTCCGGAACTCTGAACATTCCGGAATTCCGAACATTCCGGAACCTTGATGCATTCCGGAACTCTGAACATTCCGGAATTCCGAACATTCCGGAACCTTGGTGCATTCCGGAACTCTGAACATTCCGGAACCTTGGTACATTCCGGAACTCTGAACATTCCGGAACTCTGAACATTCCGGAATTCCGAACATTCCAGAACCTTGGTGCATTCCGGAATTCTGAACATTCCGGAACCTTGGTGCATTCCGGAATTCTGAACATTCCGGAACCTTGGTGCATTCCGGAACTCTGAACATTCCGGAACTCTGAACATTCCGGAACCTTGATGCATTCCGGAACTCTGAACATTCCGGAATTCCGAACATTCCGGAACCTTGGTGCATTCCGGAACTCTGAACATTCCGGAATTCCGAACATTCCGGAACCTTGGTGCATTCCGGAACTCTGAACATTCCGGAATTCTGAACATTCCGGAACCTTGGTGCATTCCGGAACTCTGAACATTCCGGAATTCCGAACATTCCGGAACCTTTGTGCATTCCGGAACCTTGGTGCATTCCGGAACTCTGAACATTCCGGAATTCCAAACATTCCGGAACCTTGATGCATTCCGGAACTCTTAACATTCCGTAACCTTGGTGCATTCCGGAACTCTGAACATTCCGGAATTCCGAACATTCCGGAACTTTTGTGCATTCCGGAACCTTGGTGCATTCCGGAACTCTGAACATTCCGGAATTCCGAACATTCCGGAACCTTGATGCATTCCGGAACTCTGAACATTCCGGAATTCCGAACATTCCGGAACCTTGGTGCATTCCGGAACTCTGAACATTCCGGAACCTTGGTACATTCCGGAACTCTGAACATTCCGGAACTCTGAACATTCCGGAATTCCGAACATTCCAGAACCTTGGTGGATTCCGGAATTCTGAACATTCCGGAACCTTGGTGCATTCCGGAATTCTGAACATTCCGGAACCTTGGTGCATTCCGGAACTCTGAACATTCCGGAACTCTGAACATTCCGGAACCTTGGTGCATTCCGGAACTCTTAACATTACGGAACCTTGGTGCATTCCGGAACTCTGAACATTCTGGAATTCCGAACATTCCGGAACCTTTGTGCATTCCGGAACCTTGGTGCATTCCGGAACTCTGAACATTCCGGAATTCCGAACATTCCGGAACCTTGATGCATTCCGGAACTCTGAACATTCCGGAATTCCGAACATTCCGGAACCTTGGTGCATTCCGGAACTCTGAACATTCCGGAATACCGAACATTCCGGAACCTTGGTGCATTCCGGAACTCTGAACATTCCGGAACCTTGGTACATTCCGGAATTCCGAACATTCCGGAACCTTTGTGCATTCCGGAACCTTGGTGCATTCCGGAACTCTGAACATTCCGGAATTCCGAACATTCCGGAACCTTGATGCATTCCGGAACTCTGAACATTCCGGAATTCCGAACATTCCGGAACCTTGGTGCATTCCGGAACTCTGAACATTCCGGAATACCGAACATTCCGGAACCTTGGTGCATTCCGGAACTCTGAACATTCCGGAACCTTGGTACATTCCGGAATTCCGAACATTCCGGAACCTTGGTGCATTCCGGAACTCTGAACATTCCGGAACTCTGAACATTCCGGAATTCCGAACCTTCCGGAACCTTGGTGCATTCCGGAATTCTGAACATTCCGGAATTCCGAACATTCCGGAACCTTGGTGCATTCCGGAATTCTGAACATTCCGGAATTCCGAACATTCCGGAGCCTTGGTGCATTCCGGAACTCTGAACATTCCGGAACTCCGAACATTCCGGAACCTTGGTGCATTCCGGAACTCTGAACATTCCGGAACTCTGAACATTCCGGAATTCCGAACATTCCAGAACCTTGGTGCATTCCGGAATTCTGAACATTCCGGAACCTTGGTGCATTCCGGAACTCTGAACATTCCGGAACTCTGAACATTCCGGAACCTTGGTGCATTCCGGAACTCTTAACATTCCGGAACCTTGGTGCATTCCGGAACTCTGAACATTCCGAAATTCCGAACATTCCGGAACCTTTGTGCATTCCGGAACCTTGGTGCATTCCGGAACTCTGAACATTCCGGAATTCCGAACATTCCGGAACCTTGGTGCATTCCGGAATTCTGAACATTCCGGAACCTTGGTACATTCCGGAATTCCGAACATTCCGGAACCTTGGTGCATTCCGGAATTCTGAACATTCCGGAATTCCGAACATTCCAGAACCTTGGTGCATTCCGGAATTCTGAACATTCCGGAACCTTGGTGCATTCCGGAACTCTGAACATTCCGGAACTCTGAACATTCCGGAACCTTGGTGCATTCCGGAACTCTTAACATTCCGGAACCTTGGTGCATTCCGGAACCTTGGTGCATTCCGGAACTCTGAACATTCCGGAATTCCGAACATTCCGGAACCTTGATGCATTCCGGAACTCTGAACATTCCGGAATTCCGAACATTCCGGAACCTTGGTGCATTCCGGAACTCTGAACATTCCGGAACCTTGGTGCATTCCGGAACTCTGAACATTCCGGAACTCTGAACATTCCGGAATTCCGAACATTCCAGAACCTTGGTGCATTCCGGAATTCTGAACATTCCGGAACCTTGGTGCATTCCGGAACTCTGAACATTCCGGAACTCTGAACATTCCGGAACCTTGGTGCATTCCGGAACTCTTAACATTCCGGAACCTTGGTGCATTCCGGAACTCTGAACATTCCGAAATTCCGAACATTCCGGAACCTTTGTGCATTCCGGAACCTTGGTGCATTCCGGAACTCTGAACATTCCGGAATTCCGAACATTCCGGAACCTTGGTGCATTCCGGAATTCTGAACATTCCGGAACCTTGGTACATTCCGGAATTCCGAACATTCCGGAACCTTGGTGCATTCCGGAATTCTGAACATTCCGGAATTCCGAACATTCCAGAACCTTGGTGCATTCCGGAATTCTGAACATTCCGGAACCTTGGTGCATTCCGGAACTCTGAACATTCCGGAACTCTGAACATTCCGGAACCTTGGTGCATTCCGGAACTCTTAACATTCCGGAACCTTGGTGCATTCCGGAACCTTGGTGCATTCCGGAACTCTGAACATTCCGGAATTCCGAACATTCCGGAACCTTGATGCATTCCGGAACTCTGAACATTCCGGAATTCCGAACATTCCGGAACCTTGGTGCATTCCGGAACTCTGAACATTCCGGAACCTTGGTACATTCCGGAACTCTGAACATTCCGGAACTCTGAACATTCCGGAATTCCGAACATTCCAGAACCTTGGTGCATTCCGGAATTCTGAACATTCCGGAACCTTGGTGCATTCCGGAATTCTGAACATTCCGGAACCTTGGTGCATTCCGGAACTCTGAACATTCCGGAACTCTGAACATTCCGGAACCTTGATGCATTCCGGAACTCTGAACATTCCGGAATTCCGAACATTCCGGAACCTTGGTGCATTCCGGAACTCTGAACATTCCGGAATTCTGAACATTCCGGAACCTTGGTGCATTCCGGAACTCTGAACATTCCGGAATTCCGAACATTCCGGAACCTTTGTGCATTCCGGAACCTTGGTGCATTCCGGAACTCTGAACATTCCGGAATTCCGAACATTCCGGAACCTTGATGCATTCCGGAACTCTTAACATTCCGTAACCTTGGTGCATTCCGGAACTCTGAACATTCCGGAATTCCGAACATTCCGGAACTTTTGTGCATTCCGGAACCTTGGTGCATTCCGGAACTCTGAACATTCCGGAATTCCGAACATTCCGGAACCTTGATGCATTCCGGAATTCTGAACATTCAGGAATTCCGAACATTCCGGAACCTTGGTGCATTCCGGAACTCCGAACATTCCGGAACCTTGGTGCATTCCGGAACTCTGAACATTCCGGAACTCTGAACATTCCGGAATTCCGAACATTCCAGAACCTTGGTGCATTCCGGAATTCTGAACATTCCGGAACCTTGGTGCATTCCGGAACTCTGAACATTCCGGAACCTTGGTGCATTCCGGAACTCTTAACATTCCGGAACCTTGGTGCATTCCAGAACTCTGAACATTCCGGAATTCCGAACATTCCGGAACCTTTGTGCATTCCGGAACCTTGGTGCATTCCGGAACTCTGAACATTCTGGAATTCCGAACATTCCGGAACCTTTGTGCATTCCGGAACCTTGGTGCATTCCGGAACTCTGAACATTCCGGAATTCCGAACATTCCGGAACCTTGATGCATTCCGGAACTCTGAACATTCCGGAACCTTGGTACATTCCGGAACTCTGAACATTCCGGAACTCTGAACATTCCGGAATTCCGAACATTCCAGAACCTTGGTGCATTCCGGAATTCTGAACATTCCGGAACCTTGGTGCATTCCGGAATTCTGAACATTCCGGAACCTTGGTACATTCCGGAATTCCGAACATTCCGGAACCTTGGTGCATTCCGGAATTCTGAACATTCCGGAATTCCGAACATTCCAGAACCTTGGTGCATTCCGGAATTCTGAACATTCCGGAACCTTGGTGCATTCCGGAACTCTGAACATTCCGGAACTCTGAACATTCCGGAACCTTGGTGCATTCCGGAACTCTTAACATTCCGGAACCTTGGTGCATTCCGGAACCTTGGTGCATTCCGGAACTCTGAACATTCCGGAATTCCGAACATTCCGGAACCTTGATGCATTCCGGAACTCTGAACATTCCGGAATTCCGAACATTCCGGAACCTTGGTGCATTCCGGAACTCTGAACATTCCGGAACCTTGGTACATTCCGGAACTCTGAACATTCCGGAACTCTGAACATTCCGGAATTCCGAACATTCCAGAACCTTGGTGCATTCCGGAATTCTGAACATTCCGGAACCTTGGTGCATTCCGGAATTCTGAACATTCCGGAACCTTGGTGCATTCCGGAACTCTGAACATTCCGGAACTCTGAACATTCCGGAACCTTGATGCATTCCGGAACTCTGAACATTCCGGAATTCCGAACATTCCGGAACCTTGGTGCATTCCGGAACTCTGAACATTCCGGAATTCCGAACATTCCGGAACCTTGGTGCATTCCGGAACTCTGAACATTCCGGAATTCTGAACATTCCGGAACCTTGGTGCATTCCGGAACTCTGAACATTCCGGAATTCCGAACATTCCGGAACCTTTGTGCATTCCGGAACCTTGGTGCATTCCGGAACTCTGAACATTCCGGAATTCCAAACATTCCGGAACCTTGATGCATTCCGGAACTCTTAACATTCCGTAACCTTGGTGCATTCCGGAACTCTGAACATTCCGGAATTCCGAACATTCCGGAACTTTTGTGCATTCCGGAACCTTGGTGCATTCCGGAACTCTGAACATTCCGGAATTCCGAACATTCCGGAACCTTGATGCATTCCGGAACTCTGAACATTCCGGAATTCCGAACATTCCGGAACCTTGGTGCATTCCGGAACTCTGAACATTCCGGAACCTTGGTACATTCCGGAACTCTGAACATTCCGGAACTCTGAACATTCCGGAATTCCGAACATTCCAGAACCTTGGTGGATTCCGGAATTCTGAACATTCCGGAACCTTGGTGCATTCCGGAATTCTGAACATTCCGGAACCTTGGTGCATTCCGGAACTCTGAACATTCCGGAACTCTGAACATTCCGGAACCTTGGTGCATTCCGGAACTCTTAACATTACGGAACCTTGGTGCATTCCGGAACTCTGAACATTCTGGAATTCCGAACATTCCGGAACCTTTGTGCATTCCGGAACCTTGGTGCATTCCGGAACTCTGAACATTCCGGAATTCCGAACATTCCGGAACCTTGATGCATTCCGGAACTCTGAACATTCCGGAATTCCGAACATTCCGGAACCTTGGTGCATTCCGGAACTCTGAACATTCCGGAATACCGAACATTCCGGAACCTTGGTGCATTCCGGAACTCTGAACATTCCGGAACCTTGGTACATTCCGGAATTCCGAACATTCCGGAACCTTTGTGCATTCCGGAACCTTGGTGCATTCCGGAACTCTGAACATTCCGGAATTCCGAACATTCCGGAACCTTGATGCATTCCGGAACTCTGAACATTCCGGAATTCCGAACATTCCGGAACCTTGGTGCATTCCGGAACTCTGAACATTCCGGAATACCGAACATTCCGGAACCTTGGTGCATTCCGGAACTCTGAACATTCCGGAACCTTGGTACATTCCGGAATTCCGAACATTCCGGAACCTTGGTGCATTCCGGAACTCTGAACATTCCGGAACTCTGAACATTCCGGAATTCCGAACCTTCCGGAACCTTGGTGCATTCCGGAATTCTGAACATTCCGGAATTCCGAACATTCCGGAACCTTGGTGCATTCCGGAATTCTGAACATTCCGGAATTCCGAACATTCCGGAGCCTTGGTGCATTCCGGAACTCTGAACATTCCGGAACTCCGAACATTCCGGAACCTTGGTGCATTCCGGAACTCTGAACATTCCGGAACTCTGAACATTCCGGAATTCCGAACATTCCAGAACCTTGGTGCATTCCGGAATTCTGAACATTCCGGAACCTTGGTGCATTCCGGAACTCTGAACATTCCGGAACTCTGAACATTCCGGAACCTTGGTGCATTCCGGAACTCTTAACATTCCGGAACCTTGGTGCATTCCGGAACTCTGAACATTCCGAAATTCCGAACATTCCGGAACCTTTGTGCATTCCGGAACCTTGGTGCATTCCGGAACTCTGAACATTCCGGAATTCCGAACATTCCGGAACCTTGGTGCATTCCGGAATTCTGAACATTCCGGAACCTTGGTACATTCCGGAATTCCGAACATTCCGGAACCTTGGTGCATTCCGGAATTCTGAACATTCCGGAATTCCGAACATTCCAGAACCTTGGTGCATTCCGGAATTCTGAACATTCCGGAACCTTGGTGCATTCCGGAACTCTGAACATTCCGGAACTCTGAACATTCCGGAACCTTGGTGCATTCCGGAACTCTTAACATTCCGGAACCTTGGTGCATTCCGGAACCTTGGTGCATTCCGGAACTCTGAACATTCCGGAATTCCGAACATTCCGGAACCTTGATGCATTCCGGAACTCTGAACATTCCGGAATTCCGAACATTCCGGAACCTTGGTGCATTCCGGAACTCTGAACATTCCGGAACCTTGGTGCATTCCGGAACTCTGAACATTCCGGAACTCTGAACATTCCGGAATTCCGAACATTCCAGAACCTTGGTGCATTCCGGAATTCTGAACATTCCGGAACCTTGGTGCATTCCGGAACTCTGAACATTCCGGAACTCTGAACATTCCGGAACCTTGGTGCATTCCGGAACTCTTAACATTCCGGAACCTTGGTGCATTCCGGAACTCTGAACATTCCGAAATTCCGAACATTCCGGAACCTTTGTGCATTCCGGAACCTTGGTGCATTCCGGAACTCTGAACATTCCGGAATTCCGAACATTCCGGAACCTTGGTGCATTCCGGAATTCTGAACATTCCGGAACCTTGGTACATTCCGGAATTCCGAACATTCCGGAACCTTGGTGCATTCCGGAATTCTGAACATTCCGGAATTCCGAACATTCCAGAACCTTGGTGCATTCCGGAATTCTGAACATTCCGGAACCTTGGTGCATTCCGGAACTCTGAACATTCCGGAACTCTGAACATTCCGGAACCTTGGTGCATTCCGGAACTCTTAACATTCCGGAACCTTGGTGCATTCCGGAACCTTGGTGCATTCCGGAACTCTGAACATTCCGGAATTCCGAACATTCCGGAACCTTGATGCATTCCGGAACTCTGAACATTCCGGAATTCCGAACATTCCGGAACCTTGGTGCATTCCGGAACTCTGAACATTCCGGAACCTTGGTACATTCCGGAACTCTGAACATTCCGGAACTCTGAACATTCCGGAATTCCGAACATTCCAGAACCTTGGTGCATTCCGGAATTCTGAACATTCCGGAACCTTGGTGCATTCCGGAATTCTGAACATTCCGGAACCTTGGTGCATTCCGGAACTCTGAACATTCCGGAACTCTGAACATTCCGGAACCTTGATGCATTCCGGAACTCTGAACATTCCGGAATTCCGAACATTCCGGAACCTTGGTGCATTCCGGAACTCTGAACATTCCGGAATTCTGAACATTCCGGAACCTTGGTGCATTCCGGAACTCTGAACATTCCGGAATTCCGAACATTCCGGAACCTTTGTGCATTCCGGAACCTTGGTGCATTCCGGAACTCTGAACATTCCGGAATTCCGAACATTCCGGAACCTTGATGCATTCCGGAACTCTTAACATTCCGTAACCTTGGTGCATTCCGGAACTCTGAACATTCCGGAATTCCGAACATTCCGGAACTTTTGTGCATTCCGGAACCTTGGTGCATTCCGGAACTCTGAACATTCCGGAATTCCGAACATTCCGGAACCTTGATGCATTCCGGAATTCTGAACATTCAGGAATTCCGAACATTCCGGAACCTTGGTGCATTCCGGAACTCCGAACATTCCGGAACCTTGGTGCATTCCGGAACTCTGAACATTCCGGAACTCTGAACATTCCGGAATTCCGAACATTCCAGAACCTTGGTGCATTCCGGAATTCTGAACATTCCGGAACCTTGGTGCATTCCGGAACTCTGAACATTCCGGAACCTTGGTGCATTCCGGAACTCTTAACATTCCGGAACCTTGGTGCATTCCAGAACTCTGAACATTCCGGAATTCCGAACATTCCGGAACCTTTGTGCATTCCGGAACCTTGGTGCATTCCGGAACTCTGAACATTCTGGAATTCCGAACATTCCGGAACCTTTGTGCATTCCGGAACCTTGGTGCATTCCGGAACTCTGAACATTCCGGAATTCCGAACATTCCGGAACCTTGATGCATTCCGGAACTCTGAACATTCCGGAACCTTGGTACATTCCGGAACTCTGAACATTCCGGAACTCTGAACATTCCGGAATTCCGAACATTCCAGAACCTTGGTGCATTCCGGAATTCTGAACATTCCGGAACCTTGGTGCATTCCGGAATTCTGAACATTCCGGAACCTTGGTACATTCCGGAATTCCGAACATTCCGGAACCTTGGTGCATTCCGGAATTCTGAACATTCCGGAATTCCGAACATTCCAGAACCTTGGTGCATTCCGGAATTCTGAACATTCCGGAACCTTGGTGCATTCCGGAACTCTGAACATTCCGGAACTCTGAACATTCCGGAACCTTGGTGCATTCCGGAACTCTTAACATTCCGGAACCTTGGTGCATTCCGGAACCTTGGTGCATTCCGGAACTCTGAACATTCCGGAATTCCGAACATTCCGGAACCTTGATGCATTCCGGAACTCTGAACATTCCGGAATTCCGAACATTCCGGAACCTTGGTGCATTCCGGAACTCTGAACATTCCGGAACCTTGGTACATTCCGGAACTCTGAACATTCCGGAACTCTGAACATTCCGGAATTCCGAACATTCCAGAACCTTGGTGCATTCCGGAATTCTGAACATTCCGGAACCTTGGTGCATTCCGGAATTCTGAACATTCCGGAACCTTGGTGCATTCCGGAACTCTGAACATTCCGGAACTCTGAACATTCCGGAACCTTGATGCATTCCGGAACTCTGAACATTCCGGAATTCCGAACATTCCGGAACCTTGGTGCATTCCGGAACTCTGAACATTCCGGAATTCCGAACATTCCGGAACCTTGGTGCATTCCGGAACTCTGAACATTCCGGAATTCTGAACATTCCGGAACCTTGGTGCATTCCGGAACTCTGAACATTCCGGAATTCCGAACATTCCGGAACCTTTGTGCATTCCGGAACCTTGGTGCATTCCGGAACTCTGAACATTCCGGAATTCCAAACATTCCGGAACCTTGATGCATTCCGGAACTCTTAACATTCCGTAACCTTGGTGCATTCCGGAACTCTGAACATTCCGGAATTCCGAACATTCCGGAACTTTTGTGCATTCCGGAACCTTGGTGCATTCCGGAACTCTGAACATTCCGGAATTCCGAACATTCCGGAACCTTGATGCATTCCGGAACTCTGAACATTCCGGAATTCCGAACATTCCGGAACCTTGGTGCATTCCGGAACTCTGAACATTCCGGAACCTTGGTACATTCCGGAACTCTGAACATTCCGGAACTCTGAACATTCCGGAATTCCGAACATTCCAGAACCTTGGTGGATTCCGGAATTCTGAACATTCCGGAACCTTGGTGCATTCCGGAATTCTGAACATTCCGGAACCTTGGTGCATTCCGGAACTCTGAACATTCCGGAACTCTGAACATTCCGGAACCTTGGTGCATTCCGGAACTCTTAACATTACGGAACCTTGGTGCATTCCGGAACTCTGAACATTCTGGAATTCCGAACATTCCGGAACCTTTGTGCATTCCGGAACCTTGGTGCATTCCGGAACTCTGAACATTCCGGAATTCCGAACATTCCGGAACCTTGATGCATTCCGGAACTCTGAACATTCCGGAATTCCGAACATTCCGGAACCTTGGTGCATTCCGGAACTCTGAACATTCCGGAATACCGAACATTCCGGAACCTTGGTGCATTCCGGAACTCTGAACATTCCGGAACCTTGGTACATTCCGGAATTCCGAACATTCCGGAACCTTTGTGCATTCCGGAACCTTGGTGCATTCCGGAACTCTGAACATTCCGGAATTCCGAACATTCCGGAACCTTGATGCATTCCGGAACTCTGAACATTCCGGAATTCCGAACATTCCGGAACCTTGGTGCATTCCGGAACTCTGAACATTCCGGAATACCGAACATTCCGGAACCTTGGTGCATTCCGGAACTCTGAACATTCCGGAACCTTGGTACATTCCGGAATTCCGAACATTCCGGAACCTTGGTGCATTCCGGAACTCTGAACATTCCGGAACTCTGAACATTCCGGAATTCCGAACCTTCCGGAACCTTGGTGCATTCCGGAATTCTGAACATTCCGGAATTCCGAACATTCCGGAACCTTGGTGCATTCCGGAATTCTGAACATTCCGGAATTCCGAACATTCCGGAGCCTTGGTGCATTCCGGAACTCTGAACATTCCGGAACTCCGAACATTCCGGAACCTTGGTGCATTCCGGAACTCTGAACATTCCGGAACTCTGAACATTCCGGAATTCCGAACATTCCAGAACCTTGGTGCATTCCGGAATTCTGAACATTCCGGAACCTTGGTGCATTCCGGAACTCTGAACATTCCGGAACTCTGAACATTCCGGAACCTTGGTGCATTCCGGAACTCTTAACATTCCGGAACCTTGGTGCATTCCGGAACTCTGAACATTCCGAAATTCCGAACATTCCGGAACCTTTGTGCATTCCGGAACCTTGGTGCATTCCGGAACTCTGAACATTCCGGAATTCCGAACATTCCGGAACCTTGGTGCATTCCGGAATTCTGAACATTCCGGAACCTTGGTACATTCCGGAATTCCGAACATTCCGGAACCTTGGTGCATTCCGGAATTCTGAACATTCCGGAATTCCGAACATTCCAGAACCTTGGTGCATTCCGGAATTCTGAACATTCCGGAACCTTGGTGCATTCCGGAACTCTGAACATTCCGGAACTCTGAACATTCCGGAACCTTGGTGCATTCCGGAACTCTTAACATTCCGGAACCTTGGTGCATTCCGGAACCTTGGTGCATTCCGGAACTCTGAACATTCCGGAATTCCGAACATTCCGGAACCTTGATGCATTCCGGAACTCTGAACATTCCGGAATTCCGAACATTCCGGAACCTTGGTGCATTCCGGAACTCTGAACATTCCGGAACCTTGGTACATTCCGGAACTCTGAACATTCCGGAACTCTGAACATTCCGGAATTCCGAACATTCCAGAACCTTGGTGCATTCCGGAATTCTGAACATTCCGGAACCTTGGTGCATTCCGGAATTCTGAACATTCCGGAACCTTGGTGCATTCCGGAACTCTGAACATTCCGGAACTCTGAACATTCCGGAACCTTGATGCATTCCGGAACTCTGAACATTCCGGAATTCCGAACATTCCGGAACCTTGGTGCATTCCGGAACTCTGAACATTCCGGAATTCCGAACATTCCGGAACCTTGGTGCATTCCGGAACTCTGAACATTCCGGAATTCTGAACATTCCGGAACCTTGGTGCATTCCGGAACTCTGAACATTCCGGAATTCCGAACATTCCGGAACCTTTGTGCATTCCGGAACCTTGGTGCATTCCGGAACTCTGAACATTCCGGAATTCCGAACATTCCGGAACCTTGATGCATTCCGGAACTCTTAACATTCCGTAACCTTGGTGCATTCCGGAACTCTGAACATTCCGGAATTCCGAACATTCCGGAACTTTTGTGCATTCCGGAACCTTGGTGCATTCCGGAACTCTGAACATTCCGGAATTCCGAACATTCCGGAACCTTGATGCATTCCGGAACTCTGAACATTCCGGAATTCCGAACATTCCGGAACCTTGGTGCATTCCGGAACTCTGAACATTCCGGAACCTTGGTACATTCCGGAACTCTGAACATTCCGGAACTCTGAACATTCCGGAATTCCGAACATTCCAGAACCTTGGTGGATTCCGGAATTCTGAACATTCCGGAACCTTGGTGCATTCCGGAATTCTGAACATTCCGGAACCTTGGTGCATTCCGGAACTCTGAACATTCCGGAACTCTGAACATTCCGGAACCTTGGTGCATTCCGGAACTCTTAACATTACGGAACCTTGGTGCATTCCGGAACTCTGAACATTCTGGAATTCCGAACATTCCGGAACCTTTGTGCATTCCGGAACCTTGGTGCATTCCGGAACTCTGAACATTCCGGAATTCCGAACATTCCGGAACCTTGATGCATTCCGGAACTCTGAACATTCCGGAATTCCGAACATTCCGGAACCTTGGTGCATTCCGGAACTCTGAACATTCCGGAATTCCGAACATTCCGGAACCTTGGTGCATTCCGGAACTCTGAACATTCCGGAATTCTGAACATTCCGGAACCTTGGTGCATTCCGGAACCTTGGTGCATTCCGGAACTCTGAACATTCTGGAATTCCGAACATTCCGGAACCTTGGTGCATTCCGGAACTCTGAACATTCCGGAATTCTGAACATTCCGGAACCTTGGTGCATTCCGGAACTCTGAACATTCCGGAATTCCGAACATTCCGGAACCTTGGTGCATTCCGGAACTCTGAACATTCCGGAATTCTGAACATTCCGGAACCTTGGTGCATTCCGGAACTCTGAACATTCCGGAATTCCGAACATTCCGGAACCTTGGTGCATTCCGGAACTCTGAACATTCCGGAATTCTGAACATTCCGGAACCTTGGTGCATTCCGGAACCTTGGTGCATTCCGGAACTCTGAACATTCTGGAATTCCGAACATTCCGGAACCTTGGTGCATTCCGGAACTCTGAACATTCCGGAATTCTGAACATTCCGGAACCTTGGTGCATTCCGGAACTCTTAACATTCCGGAACCTTGGTGCATTCCGGAACCTTGGTGCATTCCGGAACTCTGAACATTCCGGAATTCCGAACATTCCGGAACCTTGATGCATTCCGGAACTCTGAACATTCCGGAATTCCGAACATTCCGGAACCTTGGTGCATTCCGGAACTCTGAACATTCCGGAACCTTGGTACATTCCGGAACTCTGAACATTCCGGAACTCTGAACATTCCGGAATTCCGAACATTCCAGAACCTTGGTGCATTCCGGAATTCTGAACATTCCGGAACCTTGGTGCATTCCGGAATTCTGAACATTCCGGAACCTTGGTGCATTCCGGAACTCTGAACATTCCGGAACTCTGAACATTCCGGAACCTTGATGCATTCCGGAACTCTGAACATTCCGGAATTCCGAACATTCCGGAACCTTGGTGCATTCCGGAACTCTGAACATTCCGGAATTCCGAACATTCCGGAACCTTGGTGCATTCCGGAACTCTGAACATTCCGGAACCTTGGTACATTCCGGAATTCCGAACATTCCGGAACCTTGGTGCATTCCGGAACGCTGAACATTCCGGAACTCTGAACATTCCGGAACTCCGAACATTCCGGAACCTTGGTGCATTCCGGAACTCTGAACATTCCGGAATTCCGAACATTCCGGAACCTTGGTGCATTCCGGAACTCTGAACATTCCGGAATTCCGAACATTCCGGAACCTTTGTGCATTCCGGAACCTTGGTGCATTCCGGAACCTTGGTGCATTCCGGAACTCTGAACATTCCGGAATTCCGAACATTCCAAAACCTTTGTGCATTCCGGAACCTTGGTGCATTCCGGAACTCTGAACATTCCGGAACTCTGAACATTCCGGAATTCCGAACCTTCCGGAACCTTGATGCATTCCGGAATTCTGAACATTCCGGAATTCCGAACATTCCGGAACCTTAGTGCATTCCGGAATTCTGAACATTCAGGAATTCCGAACATTCCGGAACCTTGGTGCATTCTGGAACTCTGAACATTCCGGAACTCCGAACATTCCGGAACCTTGGTGCATTCCGGAAATCTGAACATTCCGGAACTCTGAACATTCCGGAATTCCGAACATTCCAGAACCTTGGTGCATTCCGGAATTCTGAACATTCCGGAACCTTGGTGCATTCCGGAACTCTGAACATTCCGGAACCTTGGTGCATTCCGGAACTCTTAACATTCCGGAACCTTGGTGCATTCCAGAACTCTGAACATTCCGGAATTCCGAACATTCCGGAACCTTTGTGCATTCCGGAACCTTGGTGCATTCCGGAACTCTGAACATTCCGGAATTCCGAACATTCCGGAACCTTGATGCATTCCGGAACTCTGAACATTCCGGAATTCCGAACATTCCGGAACCTTGGTGCATTCCGGAACTCTGAACATTCCAGAACCTTGGTACATTCCGGAATTCCGAACCTTCCGGAACCTTGGTGCATTCCGGAATTCTGAACATTCCGGAATTCCGAACATTCCGGAACCTTGGTGCATTCCGGAACTCTGAACATTCCGGAACTCCGAACATTCCGGAACCTTGGTGCATTCCGGAACTCTGAACATTCCGGAACTCTGAACATTCCGGAATTCCGAACCTTCCGGAACCTTGGTGCATTCCAGAATTCTGAACATTCCGGAATTCCGAACATTCCGGAACCTTGGTGCATTCCGGAACTCTGAACATTCCGGAACTCTGAACATTCCGGATTTCCGAACATTCCAGAACCTTGGTGCATTCCGGAATTCTGAACATTCCGGAACCTTGGTGCATTCCGGAACTCTGAACATTCCGGAACTCTGAACATTCCGGAACCTTGGTGCATTCCGGAACTCTTAACATTCCGGAACCTTGGTGCATTCCGGAACTCTGAACATTCCGGAATTCCGAACATTCCGGAACCTTTGTGCATTCCGGAACCTTGGTGCATTCCGGAACTCTGAACATTCCGGAATTCTGAACATTCCGGAACCTTGATGCATTCCGGAACTCTGAACATTCCGGAATTCCGAACATTCCAGAACCTTGGTGCATTCCGGAACTCTGAACATTCCGGAACCTTGGTACATTCCGGAACTCTGAACATTCCGGAACTCTGAACATTCCGGAATTCCGAACATTCCAGAACCTTGGTGCATTCCGGAATTCTGAACATTCCGGAACCTTGGTGCATTCCGGAATTCTGAACATTCCGGAACCTTGGTGCATTCCGGAACTCTGAACATTCCGGAACTCTGAACATTCCGGAACCTTGGTGCATTCCGGAACTCTTAACATTCCGGAACCTTGGTGCATTCCGGAACTCTGAACATTCCGGAATTCCGAACATTCCGGAACCTTTGTGCATTCCGGAACCTTGGTGCATTCCGGAACTCTGAACATTCCGGAATTCCGAACATTCCGGAACCTTGATGCATTCCGGAACTCTGAACATTCCGGAATTCCGAACATTCCGGAACCTTGGTGCATTCCGGAACTCTGAACATTCCGGAACCTTGGTGCATTCCGGAACTCTGAACATTCCGGAACCTTGGTACATTCCAGAACTCTGAACATTCCGGAACTCTGAACATTCCGGAATTCCGAACATTCCAGAACCTTGGTGCATTCCGGAATTCTGAACATTCCGGAACCTTGGTGCATTCCGGAATTCCGAACATTCCGGAACCTTGGTGCATTCCGGAACTCTGAACATTCCGGAACCTTGGTACATTCCGGAACTCTGAACATTCCAGAATTCCGAACATTCCGGAATCTTGGTGCACTCCGGAACTCTGAACATTCCGGAATTCCGAACATTCCGGAACCTTGGTGCATTCCGGAACTCTGAACATTCCGGAACCTTGGTACATTCCGGAATTCCGAACATTCCGGAACCTTTGTGCATTCCGGAACTCTGAACATTCCGGAACCTTGGTACATTCCGGAACTCTGAACATTCCGGAATTCCGAACATTCCGGAACCTTGGTGCATTCCGGAACTCTGAACATTCCGGAACCTTGGTACATTCCGGAATTCCGAACATTCCGGAACCTTGGTGCATTCCGGAACTCTGAACATTCCGGAACTCTGAACATTCCGGAACCTTGGTACATTCCGGAATTCCGAACATTCCGGAACCTTGGTGCATTCCGGAACTCTTAACATTCCGGAACTCTGAACATTCCGGAACCTTGGTACATTCCGGAATTCCGAACATTCCGGAACCTTGGTGCATTCCGGAACTCTTAACATTCCGGAACCTTGGTGCATTCCGGAACTCTTAACATTCCGGAACCCTGGTGCATTCCGAAACTCTGAACATTCCGGAACCTTGGTGCATTCCGGAACTCTGAACATTCCGGAATTCCGAACATTCCGGAACCTTTGTGCATTCCGGAACTCTGAACATTCCGGAACCTTTGTGCATTCCGGAACTCTGAACATTCCGGAATTCCGAACATTCCGGAACCTTTGTGCATTCCGGAACCTTGGTGCATTCCGGAACTCTGAACATTCCGGAATTCCGAACATTCCGGAACCTTGATGCATTCCGGAACTCTGAACATTCCGGAATTCCGAACATTCCGGAACCTTGGTGCATTCCGGAACTCTGAACATTCCGGAATACCGAACATTCCGGAACCTTGGTGCATTCCGGAACTCTGAACATTCCGGAACCTTGGTACATTCCGGAATTCCGAACATTCCGGAACCTTGGTGCATTCCGGAACTCTGAACATTCCGGAACTCTGAACATTCCGGAACCTTGGTACATTCCGGAATTCCGAACATTCCGGAACCTTGGTGCATTCCGGATCTCTGAACATTCCGGAACTCTGAACATTCCGGAACCTTGGTACATTCCGGAATTCCGAACATTCCGGAACCTTGGTGCATTCCGGAACTCTTAACATTCCGGAACCTTGGTGCATTCCGGAACTCTGAACATTCCGGAATTCCGAACATTCCGGAACCTTTTTTGCATTCCGGAACTCTGAACATTCCGGAATTCCGAACATTCCGGAACCTTTGTGCATTCCGGAACTCTGAACATTCCGGAATTCCGAACATTCCGGAACCTTTGTGCATTCCGGAACTCTGAACATTCCGGAACCTTTGTGCATTCCGGAACTCTGAACATTCCGGAACCTTGGTGCATTCCGGAACTCTGAACATTCCGGAACTCTGAACATTCCGGAATTCCGAACCTTCCGGAACCTTGGTGCATTCCGGAATTCTGAACATTCCGGAATTCCGAACATTCCGGAACCTTGGTGCATTCCGGAATTCTGAACATTCCGGAATTCCGAACATTCCGGAGCCTTGGTGCATTCCGGAACTCTGAACATTCCGGAACTCCGAACATTCCGGAACCTTGGTGCATTCCGGAACTCTGAACATTCCGGAACTCTGAACATTCCGGAATTCCGAACATTCCAGAACCTTGGTGCATTCCGGAATTCTGAACATTCCGGAACCTTGGTGCATTCCGGAACTCTGAACATTCCGGAACTCTGAACATTCCGGAACCTTGGTGCATTCCGGAACTCTTAACATTCCGGAACCTTGGTGCATTCCGGAACTCTGAACATTCCGAAATTCCGAACATTCCGGAACCTTTGTGCATTCCGGAACCTTGGTGCATTCCGGAACTCTGAACATTCCGGAATTCCGAACATTCCGGAACCTTGATGCATTCCGGAACTCTGAACATTCCGGAATTCCGAACATTCCAGAACCTTGGTGCATTCCGGAACTCTGAACATTCCGGAACCTTGGTACATTTCGGAACTCTGAACATTCCGGAACTCTGAACATTCCGGAATTCTGAACATTCCGGAACCTTGGTGCATTCCGGAATTCTGAACATTCCGGAACCTTGGTACATTCCGGAATTCCGAACATTCCGGAACCTTGGTGCATTCCGGAATTCTGAACATTCCGGAATTCCGAACATTCCAGAACCTTGGTGCATTCCGGAATTCTGAACATTCCGGAACCTTGGTGCATTCCGGAACTCTGAACATTCCGGAACTCTGAACATTCCGGAACCTTGGTGGATTCCGGAACTCTTAACATTCCGGAACCTTGGTGCATTCCGGAACCTTGGTGCATTCCGGAACTCTGAACATTCCGGAATTCCGAACATTCCGGAACCTTGATGCATTCGGGAACTCTGAACATTCCGGAATTCCGAACATTCCGGAACCTTGGTGCATTCCGGAACTCTGAACATTCCGGAACCTTGGTACATTCCGGAACTCTGAACATTCCGGAACTCTGAACATTCCGGAATTCCGAACATTCCAGAACCTTGGTGCATTCCGGAATTCTGAACATTCCGGAACCTTGGTGCATTCCGGAATTCTGAACATTCCGGAACCTTGGTGCATTCCGGAACTCTGAACATTCCGGAACTCTGAACATTCCGGAACCTTGATGCATTCCGGAACTCTGAACATTCCGGAATTCCGAACATTCCGGAACCTTGGTGCATTCCGGAACTCTGAACATTCCGGAATTCCGAACATTCCGGAACCTTGGTGCATTCCGGAACTCTGAACATTCCGGAATTCTGAACATTCCGGAACCTTGGTGCATTCCGGAACTCTGAACATTCCGGAATTCCGAACATTCCGGAACCTTTGTGCATTCCGGAACCTTGGTGCATTCCGGAACTCTTAACATTACGGAACCTTGGTGCATTCCGGAACTCTGAACATTCTGGAATTCCGAACATTCCGGAACCTTGGTGCATTCCGGAACTCTGAACATTCCGGAATTCCGAACATTCCGGAACCTTGGTGCATTCCGGAACTCTGAACATTCCGGAATTCCGAACATTCCGGAACCTTGGTGCATTCCGGAACTCTGAACATTCCGGAATTCTGAACATTCCGGAACCTTGGTGCATTCCGGAACCTTGGTGCATTCCGGAACTCTGAACATTCTGGAATTCCGAACATTCCGGAACCTTGGTGCATTCCGGAACTCTGAACATTCCGGAATTCCGAACATTCCGGAACCTTGGTGCATTCCGGAACTCTGAACATTCCGGAACTCCGAACATTCCGGAACCTTGGTGCATTCCGGAATTCTGAACATTCCGGAACCTTGGTGCATTCCGGAATTCTGAACATTCCGGAACCTTGGTGCATTCCGGAACTCTGAACATTCCGGAACTCTGAACATTCCGGAACCTTGGTGCATTCCGGAACTCTTAACATTACGGAACCTTGGTGCATTCCGGAACTCTGAACATTCTGGAATTCCGAACATTCCGGAACCTTTGTGCATTCCGGAACCTTGGTGCATTCCGGAACTCTGAACATTCCGGAATTCCGAACATTCCGGAACCTTGATGCATTCCGGAACTCTGAACATTCCGGAATTCCGAACATTCCGGAACCTTGGTGCATTCCGGAAGTCTGAACATTCCGGAATTCCGAACATTCTGGAACCTTGGTGCATTCCGGAACTCTGAACATTCCGGAATTCCGAACATTCCGGAACCTTGCTGCATTCCGGAACCTTGGTGCATTCCGGAACTCTGAACATTCTGAAATTCCGAACATTCCGGAACCTTGATGCATTCCGGAACTCTGAACATTCCGGAATTCCGAACATTCCGGAACCTTGGTGCATTCCGGAACTCTGAACATTCCGGAACCTTGGTACATTCCGGAACTCTGAACATTCCGGAACTCTGAACATTCCGGAATTCCGAACATTCCAGAACCTTGGTGCATTCCGGAATTCTGAACATTCCGGAACCTTGGTGCATTCCGGAACTCTGAACATTCCGGAACTCTGAACATTCCGGAACCTTGGTGCATTCCGGAATTCTGAACATTCCGGAACCTTGGTGCATTCCGGAACTCTGAACATTCCGGAACTCTGAACATTCCGGAACCTTGGTGCATTCCGGAACTCTTAACATTCCGGAACCTTGGTGCATTCCGGAACTCTGAACATTCCGGAATTCCGAACATTCCGGAACCTTTGTGCATTCCGGAACTCTGAACATTCCGGAATACCGAACATTCCGGAACCTTGGTGCATTCCGGAACTCTGAACATTCCGGAACCTTGGTACATTCCGGAATTCCGAACATTCCGGAACCTTGGTGCATTCCGGAATTCTGAACATTCAGGAATTCCGAACATTCCGGAACCTTGGTGCATTCCGGAACTCCGAACATTCCGGAACCTTGGTGCATTCCGGAACTCTGAACATTCCGGAACTCTGAACATTCCGGAATTCCGAACATTCCAGAACCTTGGTGCATTCCGGAATTCTGAACATTCCGGAACCTTGGTGCATTCCGGAACTCTGAACATTCCGGAACCTTGGTGCATTCCGGAACTCTTAACATTCCGGAACCTTGGTGCATTCCAGAACTCTGAACATTCCGGAATTCCGAACATTCCGGAACCTTTGTGCATTCCGGAACCTTGGTGCATTCCGGAACTCTGAACATTCTGGAATTCCGAACATTCCGGAACCTTTGTGCATTCCGGAACCTTGGTGCATTCCGGAACTCTGAACATTCCGGAATTCCGAACATTCCGGAACCTTGATGCATTCCGGAACTCTGAACATTCCGGAACCTTGGTACATTCCGGAACTCTGAACATTCCGGAACTCTGAACATTCCGGAATTCCGAACATTCCAGAACCTTGGTGCATTCCGGAATTCTGAACATTCCGGAACCTTGGTGCATTCCGGAATTCTGAACATTCCGGAACCTTGGTACATTCCGGAATTCCGAACATTCCGGAACCTTGGTGCATTCCGGAACTCTGAACATTCCGGAACCTTGGTACATTCCGGAACTCTGAACATTCCGGAACTCTGAACATTCCGGAATTCCGAACATTCCAGAACCTTGGTGCATTCCGGAATTCTGAACATTCCGGAACCTTGGTGCATTCCGGAATTCTGAACATTCCGGAACCTTGGTGCATTCCGGAACTCTGAACATTCCGGAACTCTGAACATTCCGGAACCTTGATGCATTCCGGAACTCTGAACATTCCGGAATTCCGAACATTCCGGAACCTTGGTGCATTCCGGAACTCTGAACATTCCGGAATTCCGAACATTCCGGAACCTTGGTGCATTCCGGAACTCTGAACATTCCGGAATTCTGAACATTCCGGAACCTTGGTGCATTCCGGAACTCTGAACATTCCGGAATTCCGAACATTCCGGAACCTTTGTGCATTCCGGAACCTTGGTGCATTCCGGAACTCTTAACATTACGGAACCTTGGTGCATTCCGGAACTCTGAACATTCTGGAATTCCGAACATTCCGGAACCTTGGTGCATTCCGGAACTCTGAACATTCCGGAATTCCGAACATTCCGGAACCTTGGTGCATTCCGGAACTCTGAACATTCCGGAATTCCGAACATTCCGGAACCTTGGTGCATTCCGGAACTCTGAACATTCCGGAATTCTGAACATTCCGGAACCTTGGTGCATTCCGGAACCTTGGTGCATTCCGGAACTCTGAACATTCTGGAATTCCGAACATTCCGGAACCTTGGTGCATTCCGGAACTCTGAACATTCCGGAATTCCGAACATTCCGGAACCTTGGTGCATTCCGGAACTCTGAACATTCCGGAACTCCGAACATTCCGGAACCTTGGTGCATTCCGGAATTCTGAACATTCCGGAACCTTGGTGCATTCCGGAATTCTGAACATTCCGGAACCTTGGTGCATTCCGGAACTCTGAACATTCCGGAACTCTGAACATTCCGGAACCTTGGTGCATTCCGGAACTCTTAACATTACGGAACCTTGGTGCATTCCGGAACTCTGAACATTCTGGAATTCCGAACATTCCGGAACCTTTGTGCATTCCGGAACCTTGGTGCATTCCGGAACTCTGAACATTCCGGAATTCCGAACATTCCGGAACCTTGATGCATTCCGGAACTCTGAACATTCCGGAATTCCGAACATTCCGGAACCTTGGTGCATTCCGGAAGTCTGAACATTCCGGAATTCCGAACATTCTGGAACCTTGGTGCATTCCGGAACTCTGAACATTCCGGAATTCCGAACATTCCGGAACCTTGCTGCATTCCGGAACCTTGGTGCATTCCGGAACTCTGAACATTCTGAAATTCCGAACATTCCGGAACCTTGATGCATTCCGGAACTCTGAACATTCCGGAATTCCGAACATTCCGGAACCTTGGTGCATTCCGGAACTCTGAACATTCCGGAACCTTGGTACATTCCGGAACTCTGAACATTCCGGAACTCTGAACATTCCGGAATTCCGAACATTCCAGAACCTTGGTGCATTCCGGAATTCTGAACATTCCGGAACCTTGGTGCATTCCGGAACTCTGAACATTCCGGAACTCTGAACATTCCGGAACCTTGGTGCATTCCGGAATTCTGAACATTCCGGAACCTTGGTGCATTCCGGAACTCTGAACATTCCGGAACTCTGAACATTCCGGAACCTTGGTGCATTCCGGAACTCTTAACATTCCGGAACCTTGGTGCATTCCGGAACTCTGAACATTCCGGAATTCCGAACATTCCGGAACCTTTGTGCATTCCGGAACTCTGAACATTCCGGAATACCGAACATTCCGGAACCTTGGTGCATTCCGGAACTCTGAACATTCCGGAACCTTGGTACATTCCGGAATTCCGAACATTCCGGAACCTTGGTGCATTCCGGAATTCTGAACATTCAGGAATTCCGAACATTCCGGAACCTTGGTGCATTCCGGAACTCCGAACATTCCGGAACCTTGGTGCATTCCGGAACTCTGAACATTCCGGAACTCTGAACATTCCGGAATTCCGAACATTCCAGAACCTTGGTGCATTCCGGAATTCTGAACATTCCGGAACCTTGGTGCATTCCGGAACTCTGAACATTCCGGAACCTTGGTGCATTCCGGAACTCTTAACATTCCGGAACCTTGGTGCATTCCAGAACTCTGAACATTCCGGAATTCCGAACATTCCGGAACCTTTGTGCATTCCGGAACCTTGGTGCATTCCGGAACTCTGAACATTCTGGAATTCCGAACATTCCGGAACCTTTGTGCATTCCGGAACCTTGGTGCATTCCGGAACTCTGAACATTCCGGAATTCCGAACATTCCGGAACCTTGATGCATTCCGGAACTCTGAACATTCCGGAACCTTGGTACATTCCGGAACTCTGAACATTCCGGAACTCTGAACATTCCGGAATTCCGAACATTCCAGAACCTTGGTGCATTCCGGAATTCTGAACATTCCGGAACCTTGGTGCATTCCGGAATTCTGAACATTCCGGAACCTTGGTACATTCCGGAATTCCGAACATTCCGGAACCTTGGTGCATTCCGGAATTCTGAACATTCCGGAATTCCGAACATTCCAGAACCTTGGTGCATTCCGGAATTCTGAACATTCCGGAACCTTGGTGCATTCCGGAACTCTGAACATTCCGGAACTCTGAACATTCCGGAACCTTGGTGCATTCCGGAACTCTTAACATTCCGGAACCTTGGTGCATTCCGGAACCTTGGTGCATTCCGGAACTCTGAACATTCCGGAATTCCGAACATTCCGGAACCTTGATGCATTCCGGAACTCTGAACATTCCGGAATTCCGAACATTCCGGAACCTTGGTGCATTCCGGAACTCTGAACATTCCGGAACCTTGGTACATTCCGGAACTCTGAACATTCCGGAACTCTGAACATTCCGGAATTCCGAACATTCCAGAACCTTGGTGCATTCCGGAATTCTGAACATTCCGGAACCTTGGTGCATTCCGGAATTCTGAACATTCCGGAACCTTGGTGCATTCCGGAACTCTGAACATTCCGGAACTCTGAACATTCCGGAACCTTGATGCATTCCGGAACTCTGAACATTCCGGAATTCCGAACATTCCGGAACCTTGGTGCATTCCGGAACTCTGAACATTCCGGAACTCTGAACATTCCGGAATTCCGAACATTCCAGAACCTTGGTGCATTCCGGAATTCTGAACATTCCGGAACCTTGGTGCATTCCGGAACTCTGAACATTCCGGAATACCGAACATTCCGGAACCTTGGTGCATTCCGGAACTCTGAACATTCCGGAACCTTGGTGCATTCCGGAATTCTGAACATTCCGGAACCTTGGTGCATTCCGGAACTCTGAACATTCCGGAACTCTGAACATTCCGGAACCTTGGTGCATTCCGGAATTCTGAACATTCCGGAACCTTGGTGCATTCCGGAACTCTGAACATTCCGGAACTCTGAACATTCCGGAACCTTGATGCATTCCGGAACTCTGAACATTCCGGAATTCCGAACATTCCGGAACCTTTGTGCATTCCGGAACCTTGGTGCATTCCGGAACTCTGAACATTCCGGAATTCCGAACATTCCGGAACCTTGATGCATTCCGGAACTCTTAACATTCCGTAACCTTGGTGCATTCCGGAACTCTGAACATTCCGGAATTCCGAACATTCCGGAACTTTTGTGCATTCCGGAACCTTGGTGCATTCCGGAACTCTGAACATTCCGGAATTCCGAACATTCCGGAACCTTGATGCATTCCGGAACTCTGAACATTCCGGAATTCCGAACATTCCGGAACCTTGGTGCATTCCGGAACTCTGAACATTCCGGAACCTTGGTACATTCCGGAACTCTGAACATTCCGGAACTCTGAACATTCCGGAATTCCGAACATTCCAGAACCTTGGTGGATTCCGGAATTCTGAACATTCCGGAACCTTGGTGCATTCCGGAATTCTGAACATTCCGGAACCTTGGTGCATTCCGGAACTCTGAACATTCCGGAACTCTGAACATTCCGGAACCTTGATGCATTCCGGAACTCTTAACATTACGGAACCTTGGTGCATTCCGGAACTCTGAACATTCTGGAATTCCGAACATTCCGGAACCTTTGTGCATTCCGGAACCTTGGTGCATTCCGGAACTCTGAACATTCCGGAATTCCGAACATTCCGGAACCTTGATGCATTCCGGAACTCTGAACATTCCGGAATTCCGAACATTCCGGAACCTTGGTGCATTCCGGAACTCTGAACATTCCGGAATACCGAACATTCCGGAACCTTGGTGCATTCCGGAACTCTGAACATTCCGGAACCTTGGTACATTCCGGAATTCCGAACATTCCGGAACCTTTGTGCATTCCGGAACCTTGGTGCATTCCGGAACTCTGAACATTCCGGAATTCCGAACATTCCGGAACCTTGATGCATTCCGGAACTCTGAACATTCCGGAATTCCGAACATTCCGGAACCTTGGTGCATTCCGGAACTCTGAACATTCCGGAATACCGAACATTCCGGAACCTTGGTGCATTCCGGAACTCTGAACATTCCGGAACCTTGGTACATTCCGGAATTCCGAACATTCCGGAACCTTGGTGCATTCCGGAACTCTGAACATTCCGGAACTCTGAACATTCCGGAATTCCGAACCTTCCGGAACCTTGGTGCATTCCGGAATTCTGAACATTCCGGAATTCCGAACATTCCGGAGCCTTGGTGCATTCCGGAACTCTGAACATTCCGGAACTCCGAACATTCCGGAACCTTGGTGCATTCCGGAACTCTGAACATTCCGGAACTCTGAACATTCCGGAATTCCGAACATTCCAGAACCTTGGTGCATTCCGGAATTCTGAACATTCCGGAACCTTGGTGCATTCCGGAACTCTGAACATTCCGGAACTCTGAACATTCCGGAACCTTGGTGCATTCCGGAACTCTTAACATTCCGGAACCTTGGTGCATTCCGGAACTCTGAACATTCCGAAATTCCGAACATTCCGGAACCTTTGTGCATTCCGGAACCTTGGTGCATTCCGGAACTCTGAACATTCCGGAATTCCGAACATTCCGGAACCTTGGTGCATTCCGGAATTCTGAACATTCCGGAACCTTGGTACATTCCGGAATTCCGAACATTCCGGAACCTTGGTGCATTCCGGAATTCTGAACATTCCGGAATTCCGAACATTCCAGAACCTTGGTGCATTCCGGAATTCTGAACATTCCGGAACCTTGGTGCATTCCGGAACTCTGAACATTCCGGAACTCTGAACATTCCGGAACCTTGGTGCATTCCGGAACTCTTAACATTCCGGAACCTTGGTGCATTCCGGAACCTTGGTGCATTCCGGAACTCTGAACATTCCGGAATTCCGAACATTCCGGAACCTTGATGCATTCCGGAACTCTGAACATTCCGGAATTCCGAACATTCCGGAACCTTGGTGCATTCCGGAACTCTGAACATTCCGGAACCTTGGTACATTCCGGAACTCTGAACATTCCGGAACTCTGAACATTCCGGAATTCCGAACATTCCAGAACCTTGGTGCATTCCGGAATTCTGAACATTCCGGAACCTTGGTGCATTCCGGAATTCTGAACATTCCGGAACCTTGGTGCATTCCGGAACTCTGAACATTCCGGAACTCTGAACATTCCGGAACCTTGATGCATTCCGGAACTCTGAACATTCCGGAATTCCGAACATTCCGGAACCTTGGTGCATTCCGGAACTCTGAACATTCCGGAATTCCGAACATTCCGGAACCTTGGTGCATTCCGGAACTCTGAACATTCCGGAATTCTGAACATTCCGGAACCTTGGTGCATTCCGGAACTCTGAACATTCCGGAATTCCGAACATTCCGGAACCTTTGTGCATTCCGGAACCTTGGTGCATTCCGGAACTCTGAACATTCCGGAATTCCGAACATTCCGGAACCTTGATGCATTCCGGAACTCTTAACATTCCGTAACCTTGGTGCATTCCGGAACTCTGAACATTCCGGAATTCCGAACATTCCGGAACTTTTGTGCATTCCGGAACCTTGGTGCATTCCGGAACTCTGAACATTCCGGAATTCCGAACATTCCGGAACCTTGATGCATTCCGGAATTCTGAACATTCAGGAATTCCGAACATTCCGGAACCTTGGTGCATTCCGGAACTCCGAACATTCCGGAACCTTGGTGCATTCCGGAACTCTGAACATTCCGGAACTCTGAACATTCCGGAATTCCGAACATTCCAGAACCTTGGTGCATTCCGGAATTCTGAACATTCCGGAACCTTGGTGCATTCCGGAACTCTGAACATTCCGGAACCTTGGTGCATTCCGGAACTCTTAACATTCCGGAACCTTGGTGCATTCCAGAACTCTGAACATTCCGGAATTCCGAACATTCCGGAACCTTTGTGCATTCCGGAACCTTGGTGCATTCCGGAACTCTGAACATTCTGGAATTCCGAACATTCCGGAACCTTTGTGCATTCCGGAACCTTGGTGCATTCCGGAACTCTGAACATTCCGGAATTCCGAACATTCCGGAACCTTGATGCATTCCGGAACTCTGAACATTCCGGAACCTTGGTACATTCCGGAACTCTGAACATTCCGGAACTCTGAACATTCCGGAATTCCGAACATTCCAGAACCTTGGTGCATTCCGGAATTCTGAACATTCCGGAACCTTGGTGCATTCCGGAATTCTGAACATTCCGGAACCTTGGTACATTCCGGAATTCCGAACATTCCGGAACCTTGGTGCATTCCGGAATTCTGAACATTCCGGAATTCCGAACATTCCAGAAACTTGGTGCATTCCGGAATTCTGAACATTCCGGAACCTTGGTGCATTCCGGAACTCTGAACATTCCGGAACTCTGAACATTCCGGAACCTTGGTGCATTCCGGAACTCTTAACATTCCGGAACCTTGGTGCATTCCGGAACCTTGGTGCATTCCGGAACTCTGAACATTCCGGAATTCCGAACATTCCGGAACCTTGATGCATTCCGGAACTCTGAACATTCCGGAATTCCGAACATTCCGGAACCTTGGTGCATTCCGGAACTCTGAACATTCCGGAACCTTGGTACATTCCGGAACTCTGAACATTCCGGAACTCTGAACATTCCGGAACCTTGGTGCATTCCGGAACTCTTAACATTCCGGAACCTTGGTGCATTCCGGAACCTTGGTGCATTCCGGAACTCTGAACATTCCGGAATTCCGAACATTCCGGAACCTTGATGCATTCCGGAACTCTGAACATTCCGGAATTCCGAACATTCCGGAACCTTGGTGCATTCCGGAACTCTGAACATTCCGGAACCTTGGTACATTCCGGAACTCTGAACATTCCGGAACTCTGAACATTCCGGAATTCCGAACATTCCAGAACCTTGGTGCATTCCGGAATTCTGAACATTCCGGAACCTTGGTGCATTCCGGAATTCTGAACATTCCGGAACCTTGGTGCATTCCGGAACTCTGAACATTCCGGAACTCTGAACATTCCGGAACCTTGATGCATTCCGGAACTCTGAACATTCCGGAATTCCGAACATTCCGGAACCTTGGTGCATTCCGGAACTCTGAACATTCCGGAATTCCGAACATTCCGGAACCTTGGTGCATTCCGGAACTCTGAACATTCCGGAATTCTGAACATTCCGGAACCTTGGTGCATTCCGGAACTCTGAACATTCCGGAATTCCGAACATTCCGGAACCTTTGTGCATTCCGGAACCTTGGTGCATTCCGGAACTCTGAACATTCCGGAATTCCGAACATTCCGGAACCTTGATGCATTCCGGAACTCTTAACATTCCGTAACCTTGGTGCATTCCGGAACTCTGAACATTCCGGAATTCCGAACATTCCGGAACTTTTGTGCATTCCGGAACCTTGGTGCATTCCGGAACTCTGAACATTCCGGAATTCCGAACATTCCGGAACCTTGATGCATTCCGGAATTCTGAACATTCAGGAATTCCGAACATTCCGGAACCTTGGTGCATTCCGGAACTCCGAACATTCCGGAACCTTGGTGCATTCCGGAACTCTGAACATTCCGGAACTCTGAACATTCCGGAATTCCGAACATTCCAGAACCTTGGTGCATTCCGGAATTCTGAACATTCCGGAACCTTGGTGCATTCCGGAACTCTGAACATTCCGGAACCTTGGTGCATTCCGGAACTCTTAACATTCCGGAACCTTGGTGCATTCCAGAACTCTGAACATTCCGGAATTCCGAACATTCCGGAACCTTTGTGCATTCCGGAACCTTGGTGCATTCCGGAACTCTGAACATTCTGGAATTCCGAACATTCCGGAACCTTTGTGCATTCCGGAACCTTGGTGCATTCCGGAACTCTGAACATTCCGGAATTCCGAACATTCCGGAACCTTGATGCATTCCGGAACTCTGAACATTCCGGAACCTTGGTACATTCCGGAACTCTGAACATTCCGGAACTCTGAACATTCCGGAATTCCGAACATTCCAGAACCTTGGTGCATTCCGGAATTCTGAACATTCCGGAACCTTGGTGCATTCCGGAATTCTGAACATTCCGGAACCTTGGTACATTCCGGAATTCCGAACATTCCGGAACCTTGGTGCATTCCGGAATTCTGAACATTCCGGAATTCCGAACATTCCAGAACCTTGGTGCATTCCGGAATTCTGAACATTCCGGAACCTTGGTGCATTCCGGAACTCTGAACATTCCGGAACTCTGAACATTCCGGAACCTTGGTGCATTCCGGAACTCTTAACATTCCGGAACCTTGGTGCATTCCGGAACCTTGGTGCATTCCGGAACTCTGAACATTCCGGAATTCCGAACATTCCGGAACCTTGATGCATTCCGGAACTCTGAACATTCCGGAATTCCGAACATTCCGGAACCTTGGTGCATTCCGGAACTCTGAACATTCCGGAACCTTGGTACATTCCGGAACTCTGAACATTCCGGAACTCTGAACATTCCGGAATTCCGAACATTCCAGAACCTTGGTGCATTCCGGAATTCTGAACATTCCGGAACCTTGGTGCATTCCGGAATTCTGAACATTCCGGAACCTTGGTGCATTCCGGAACTCTGAACATTCCGGAACTCTGAACATTCCGGAACCTTGATGCATTCCGGAACTCTGAACATTCCGGAATTCCGAACATTCCGGAACCTTGGTGCATTCCGGAACTCTGAACATTCCGGAATTCCGAACATTCCGGAACCTTGGTGCATTCCGGAACTCTGAACATTCCGGAATTCTGAACATTCCGGAACCTTGGTGCATTCCGGAACTCTGAACATTCCGGAATTCCGAACATTCCGGAACCTTTGTGCATTCCGGAACCTTGGTGCATTCCGGAACTCTGAACATTCCGGAATTCCAAACATTCCGGAACCTTGATGCATTCCGGAACTCTTAACATTCCGTAACCTTGGTGCATTCCGGAACTCTGAACATTCCGGAATTCCGAACATTCCGGAACTTTTGTGCATTCCGGAACCTTGGTGCATTCCGGAACTCTGAACATTCCGGAATTCCGAACATTCCGGAACCTTGATGCATTCCGGAACTCTGAACATTCCGGAATTCCGAACATTCCGGAACCTTGGTGCATTCCGGAACTCTGAACATTCCGGAACCTTGGTACATTCCGGAACTCTGAACATTCCGGAACTCTGAACATTCCGGAATTCCGAACATTCCAGAACCTTGGTGGATTCCGGAATTCTGAACATTCCGGAACCTTGGTGCATTCCGGAATTCTGAACATTCCGGAACCTTGGTGCATTCCGGAACTCTGAACATTCCGGAACTCTGAACATTCCGGAACCTTGGTGCATTCCGGAACTCTTAACATTACGGAACCTTGGTGCATTCCGGAACTCTGAACATTCTGGAATTCCGAACATTCCGGAACCTTTGTGCATTCCGGAACCTTGGTGCATTCCGGAACTCTGAACATTCCGGAATTCCGAACATTCCGGAACCTTGATGCATTCCGGAACTCTGAACATTCCGGAATTCCGAACATTCCGGAACCTTGGTGCATTCCGGAACTCTGAACATTCCGGAATACCGAACATTCCGGAACCTTGGTGCATTCCGGAACTCTGAACATTCCGGAACCTTGGTACATTCCGGAATTCCGAACATTCCGGAACCTTTGTGCATTCCGGAACCTTGGTGCATTCCGGAACTCTGAACATTCCGGAATTCCGAACATTCCGGAACCTTGATGCATTCCGGAACTCTGAACATTCCGGAATTCCGAACATTCCGGAACCTTGGTGCATTCCGGAACTCTGAACATTCCGGAATACCGAACATTCCGGAACCTTGGTGCATTCCGGAACTCTGAACATTCCGGAACCTTGGTACATTCCGGAATTCCGAACATTCCGGAACCTTGGTGCATTCCGGAACTCTGAACATTCCGGAACTCTGAACATTCCGGAATTCCGAACCTTCCGGAACCTTGGTGCATTCCGGAATTCTGAACATTCCGGAATTCCGAACATTCCGGAACCTTGGTGCATTCCGGAATTCTGAACATTCCGGAATTCCGAACATTCCGGAGCCTTGGTGCATTCCGGAACTCTGAACATTCCGGAACTCCGAACATTCCGGAACCTTGGTGCATTCCGGAACTCTGAACATTCCGGAACTCTGAACATTCCGGAATTCCGAACATTCCAGAACCTTGGTGCATTCCGGAATTCTGAACATTCCGGAACCTTGGTGCATTCCGGAACTCTGAACATTCCGGAACTCTGAACATTCCGGAACCTTGGTGCATTCCGGAACTCTTAACATTCCGGAACCTTGGTGCATTCCGGAACTCTGAACATTCCGAAATTCCGAACATTCCGGAACCTTTGTGCATTCCGGAACCTTGGTGCATTCCGGAACTCTGAACATTCCGGAATTCCGAACATTCCGGAACCTTGGTGCATTCCGGAATTCTGAACATTCCGGAACCTTGGTACATTCCGGAATTCCGAACATTCCGGAACCTTGGTGCATTCCGGAATTCTGAACATTCCGGAATTCCGAACATTCCAGAACCTTGGTGCATTCCGGAATTCTGAACATTCCGGAACCTTGGTGCATTCCGGAACTCTGAACATTCCGGAACTCTGAACATTCCGGAACCTTGGTGCATTCCGGAACTCTTAACATTCCGGAACCTTGGTGCATTCCGGAACCTTGGTGCATTCCGGAACTCTGAACATTCCGGAATTCCGAACATTCCGGAACCTTGATGCATTCCGGAACTCTGAACATTCCGGAATTCCGAACATTCCGGAACCTTGGTGCATTCCGGAACTCTGAACATTCCGGAACCTTGGTACATTCCGGAACTCTGAACATTCCGGAACTCTGAACATTCCGGAATTCCGAACATTCCAGAACCTTGGTGCATTCCGGAATTCTGAACATTCCGGAACCTTGGTGCATTCCGGAATTCTGAACATTCCGGAACCTTGGTGCATTCCGGAACTCTGAACATTCCGGAACTCTGAACATTCCGGAACCTTGATGCATTCCGGAACTCTGAACATTCCGGAATTCCGAACATTCCGGAACCTTGGTGCATTCCGGAACTCTGAACATTCCGGAATTCCGAACATTCCGGAACCTTGGTGCATTCCGGAACTCTGAACATTCCGGAATTCTGAACATTCCGGAACCTTGGTGCATTCCGGAACTCTGAACATTCCGGAATTCCGAACATTCCGGAACCTTTGTGCATTCCGGAACCTTGGTGCATTCCGGAACTCTGAACATTCCGGAATTCCGAACATTCCGGAACCTTGATGCATTCCGGAACTCTTAACATTCCGTAACCTTGGTGCATTCCGGAACTCTGAACATTCCGGAATTCCGAACATTCCGGAACTTTTGTGCATTCCGGAACCTTGGTGCATTCCGGAACTCTGAACATTCCGGAATTCCGAACATTCCGGAACCTTGATGCATTCCGGAACTCTGAACATTCCGGAATTCCGAACATTCCGGAACCTTGGTGCATTCCGGAACTCTGAACATTCCGGAACCTTGGTACATTCCGGAACTCTGAACATTCCGGAACTCTGAACATTCCGGAATTCCGAACATTCCAGAACCTTGGTGGATTCCGGAATTCTGAACATTCCGGAACCTTGGTGCATTCCGGAATTCTGAACATTCCGGAACCTTGGTGCATTCCGGAACTCTGAACATTCCGGAACTCTGAACATTCCGGAACCTTGGTGCATTCCGGAACTCTTAACATTACGGAACCTTGGTGCATTCCGGAACTCTGAACATTCTGGAATTCCGAACATTCCGGAACCTTTGTGCATTCCGGAACCTTGGTGCATTCCGGAACTCTGAACATTCCGGAATTCCGAACATTCCGGAACCTTGATGCATTCCGGAACTCTGAACATTCCGGAATTCCGAACATTCCGGAACCTTGGTGCATTCCGGAACTCTGAACATTCCGGAATTCCGAACATTCCGGAACCTTGGTGCATTCCGGAACTCTGAACATTCCGGAATTCTGAACATTCCGGAACCTTGGTGCATTCCGGAACCTTGGTGCATTCCGGAACTCTGAACATTCTGGAATTCCGAACATTCCGGAACCTTGGTGCATTCCGGAACTCTGAACATTCCGGAATTCTGAACATTCCGGAACCTTGGTGCATTCCGGAACTCTGAACATTCCGGAATTCCGAACATTCCGGAACCTTGGTGCATTCCGGAACTCTGAACATTCCGGAATTCTGAACATTCCGGAACCTTGGTGCATTCCGGAACTCTGAACATTCCGGAATTCCGAACATTCCGGAACCTTGGTGCATTCCGGAACTCTGAACATTCCGGAATTCTGAACATTCCGGAACCTTGGTGCATTCCGGAACCTTGGTGCATTCCGGAACTCTGAACATTCTGGAATTCCGAACATTCCGGAACCTTGGTGCATTCCGGAACTCTGAACATTCCGGAATTCTGAACATTCCGGAACCTTGGTGCATTCCGGAACTCTTAACATTCCGGAACCTTGGTGCATTCCGGAACCTTGGTGCATTCCGGAACTCTGAACATTCCGGAATTCCGAACATTCCGGAACCTTGATGCATTCCGGAACTCTGAACATTCCGGAATTCCGAACATTCCGGAACCTTGGTGCATTCCGGAACTCTGAACATTCCGGAACCTTGGTACATTCCGGAACTCTGAACATTCCGGAACTCTGAACATTCCGGAATTCCGAACATTCCAGAACCTTGGTGCATTCCGGAATTCTGAACATTCCGGAACCTTGGTGCATTCCGGAATTCTGAACATTCCGGAACCTTGGTGCATTCCGGAACTCTGAACATTCCGGAACTCTGAACATTCCGGAACCTTGATGCATTCCGGAACTCTGAACATTCCGGAATTCCGAACATTCCGGAACCTTGGTGCATTCCGGAACTCTGAACATTCCGGAATTCCGAACATTCCGGAACCTTGGTGCATTCCGGAACTCTGAACATTCCGGAACCTTGGTACATTCCGGAATTCCGAACATTCCGGAACCTTGGTGCATTCCGGAACGCTGAACATTCCGGAACTCTGAACATTCCGGAACTCCGAACATTCCGGAACCTTGGTGCATTCCGGAACTCTGAACATTCCGGAATTCCGAACATTCCGGAACCTTGGTGCATTCCGGAACTCTGAACATTCCGGAATTCCGAACATTCCGGAACCTTTGTGCATTCCGGAACCTTGGTGCATTCCGGAACCTTGGTGCATTCCGGAACTCTGAACATTCCGGAATTCCGAACATTCCAAAACCTTTGTGCATTCCGGAACCTTGGTGCATTCCGGAACTCTGAACATTCCGGAACTCTGAACATTCCGGAATTCCGAACCTTCCGGAACCTTGATGCATTCCGGAATTCTGAACATTCCGGAATTCCGAACATTCCGGAACCTTAGTGCATTCCGGAATTCTGAACATTCAGGAATTCCGAACATTCCGGAACCTTGGTGCATTCTGGAACTCTGAACATTCCGGAACTCCGAACATTCCGGAACCTTGGTGCATTCCGGAAATCTGAACATTCCGGAACTCTGAACATTCCGGAATTCCGAACATTCCAGAACCTTGGTGCATTCCGGAATTCTGAACATTCCGGAACCTTGGTGCATTCCGGAACTCTGAACATTCCGGAACCTTGGTGCATTCCGGAACTCTTAACATTCCGGAACCTTGGTGCATTCCAGAACTCTGAACATTCCGGAATTCCGAACATTCCGGAACCTTTGTGCATTCCGGAACCTTGGTGCATTCCGGAACTCTGAACATTCCGGAATTCCGAACATTCCGGAACCTTGATGCATTCCGGAACTCTGAACATTCCGGAATTCCGAACATTCCGGAACCTTGGTGCATTCCGGAACTCTGAACATTCCAGAACCTTGGTACATTCCGGAATTCCGAACCTTCCGGAACCTTGGTGCATTCCGGAATTCTGAACATTCCGGAATTCCGAACATTCCGGAACCTTGGTGCATTCCGGAACTCTGAACATTCCGGAACTCCGAACATTCCGGAACCTTGGTGCATTCCGGAACTCTGAACATTCCGGAACTCTGAACATTCCGGAATTCCGAACCTTCCGGAACCTTGGTGCATTCCAGAATTCTGAACATTCCGGAATTCCGAACATTCCGGAACCTTGGTGCATTCCGGAACTCTGAACATTCCGGAACTCTGAACATTCCGGATTTCCGAACATTCCAGAACCTTGGTGCATTCCGGAATTCTGAACATTCCGGAACCTTGGTGCATTCCGGAACTCTGAACATTCCGGAACTCTGAACATTCCGGAACCTTGGTGCATTCCGGAACTCTTAACATTCCGGAACCTTGGTGCATTCCGGAACTCTGAACATTCCGGAATTCCGAACATTCCGGAACCTTTGTGCATTCCGGAACCTTGGTGCATTCCGGAACTCTGAACATTCCGGAATTCTGAACATTCCGGAACCTTGATGCATTCCGGAACTCTGAACATTCCGGAATTCCGAACATTCCAGAACCTTGGTGCATTCCGGAACTCTGAACATTCCGGAACCTTGGTACATTCCGGAACTCTGAACATTCCGGAACTCTGAACATTCCGGAATTCCGAACATTCCAGAACCTTGGTGCATTCCGGAATTCTGAACATTCCGGAACCTTGGTGCATTCCGGAATTCTGAACATTCCGGAACCTTGGTGCATTCCGGAACTCTGAACATTCCGGAACTCTGAACATTCCGGAACCTTGGTGCATTCCGGAACTCTTAACATTCCGGAACCTTGGTGCATTCCGGAACTCTGAACATTCCGGAATTCCGAACATTCCGGAACCTTTGTGCATTCCGGAACCTTGGTGCATTCCGGAACTCTGAACATTCCGGAATTCCGAACATTCCGGAACCTTGATGCATTCCGGAACTCTGAACATTCCGGAATTCCGAACATTCCGGAACCTTGGTGCATTCCGGAACTCTGAACATTCCGGAACCTTGGTGCATTCCGGAACTCTGAACATTCCGGAACCTTGGTACATTCCAGAACTCTGAACATTCCGGAACTCTGAACATTCCGGAATTCCGAACATTCCAGAACCTTGGTGCATTCCGGAATTCTGAACATTCCGGAACCTTGGTGCATTCCGGAATTCCGAACATTCCGGAACCTTGGTGCATTCCGGAACTCTGAACATTCCGGAACCTTGGTACATTCCGGAACTCTGAACATTCCAGAATTCCGAACATTCCGGAATCTTGGTGCACTCCGGAACTCTGAACATTCCGGAATTCCGAACATTCCGGAACCTTGGTGCATTCCGGAACTCTGAACATTCCGGAACCTTGGTACATTCCGGAATTCCGAACATTCCGGAACCTTTGTGCATTCCGGAACTCTGAACATTCCGGAACCTTGGTACATTCCGGAACTCTGAACATTCCGGAATTCCGAACATTCCGGAACCTTGGTGCATTCCGGAACTCTGAACATTCCGGAACCTTGGTACATTCCGGAATTCCGAACATTCCGGAACCTTGGTGCATTCCGGAACTCTGAACATTCCGGAACTCTGAACATTCCGGAACCTTGGTACATTCCGGAATTCCGAACATTCCGGAACCTTGGTGCATTCCGGAACTCTTAACATTCCGGAACTCTGAACATTCCGGAACCTTGGTACATTCCGGAATTCCGAACATTCCGGAACCTTGGTGCATTCCGGAACTCTTAACATTCCGGAACCTTGGTGCATTCCGGAACTCTTAACATTCCGGAACCCTGGTGCATTCCGAAACTCTGAACATTCCGGAACCTTGGTGCATTCCGGAACTCTGAACATTCCGGAATTCCGAACATTCCGGAACCTTTGTGCATTCCGGAACTCTGAACATTCCGGAACCTTTGTGCATTCCGGAACTCTGAACATTCCGGAATTCCGAACATTCCGGAACCTTTGTGCATTCCGGAACCTTGGTGCATTCCGGAACTCTGAACATTCCGGAATTCCGAACATTCCGGAACCTTGATGCATTCCGGAACTCTGAACATTCCGGAATTCCGAACATTCCGGAACCTTGGTGCATTCCGGAACTCTGAACATTCCGGAATACCGAACATTCCGGAACCTTGGTGCATTCCGGAACTCTGAACATTCCGGAACCTTGGTACATTCCGGAATTCCGAACATTCCGGAACCTTGGTGCATTCCGGAACTCTGAACATTCCGGAACTCTGAACATTCCGGAACCTTGGTACATTCCGGAATTCCGAACATTCCGGAACCTTGGTGCATTCCGGATCTCTGAACATTCCGGAACTCTGAACATTCCGGAACCTTGGTACATTCCGGAATTCCGAACATTCCGGAACCTTGGTGCATTCCGGAACTCTTAACATTCCGGAACCTTGGTGCATTCCGGAACTCTGAACATTCCGGAATTCCGAACATTCCGGAACCTTTTTTGCATTCCGGAACTCTGAACATTCCGGAATTCCGAACATTCCGGAACCTTTGTGCATTCCGGAACTCTGAACATTCCGGAATTCCGAACATTCCGGAACCTTTGTGCATTCCGGAACTCTGAACATTCCGGAACCTTTGTGCATTCCGGAACTCTGAACATTCCGGAACCTTTGTGCATTCCGGAACTCTGAACATTCCGGAATTCCGAACATTCCGGAACCTTGGTGCATTCCGGAATTCTGAACATTCCGGAATTCCGAACATTCCGGAGCCTTGGTGCATTCCGGAACTCTGAACATTCCGGAACTCCGAACATTCCGGAACCTTGGTGCATTCCGGAACTCTGAACATTCCGGAACTCTGAACATTCCGGAATTCCGAACATTCCAGAACCTTGGTGCATTCCGGAATTCTGAACATTCCGGAACCTTGGTGCATTCCGGAACTCTGAACATTCCGGAACTCTGAACATTCCGGAACCTTGGTGCATTCCGGAACTCTTAACATTCCGGAACCTTGGTGCATTCCGGAACTCTGAACATTCCGAAATTCCGAACATTCCGGAACCTTTGTGCATTCCGGAACCTTGGTGCATTCCGGAACTCTGAACATTCCGGAATTCCGAACATTCCGGAACCTTGATGCATTCCGGAACTCTGAACATTCCGGAATTCCGAACATTCCAGAACCTTGGTGCATTCCGGAACTCTGAACATTCCGGAACCTTGGTACATTTCGGAACTCTGAACATTCCGGAACTCTGAACATTCCGGAATTCCGAACATTCCAGAACCTTGGTGCATTCCGGAATTCTGAACATTCCGGAACCTTGGTGCATTCCGGAATTCTGAACATTCCGGAACCTTGGTACATTCCGGAATTCCGAACATTCCGGAACCTTGGTGCATTCCGGAATTCTGAACATTCCGGAATTCCGAACATTCCAGAACCTTGGTGCATTCCGGAATTCTGAACATTCCGGAACCTTGGTGCATTCCGGAACTCTGAACATTCCGGAACTCTGAACATTCCGGAACCTTGGTGGATTCCGGAACTCTTAACATTCCGGAACCTTGGTGCATTCCGGAACCTTGGTGCATTCCGGAACTCTGAACATTCCGGAATTCCGAACATTCCGGAACCTTGATGCATTCCGGAACTCTGAACATTCCGGAATTCCGAACATTCCGGAACCTTGGTGCATTCCGGAACTCTGAACATTCCGGAACCTTGGTACATTCCGGAACTCTGAACATTCCGGAACTCTGAACATTCCGGAATTCCGAACATTCCAGAACCTTGGTGCATTCCGGAATTCTGAACATTCCGGAACCTTGGTGCATTCCGGAACTCTGAACATTCCGGAACTCTGAACATTCCGGAACCTTGATGCATTCCGGAACTCTGAACATTCCGGAATTCCGAACATTCCGGAACCTTGGTGCATTCCGGAACTCTGAACATTCCGGAATTCCGAACATTCCGGAACCTTGGTGCATTCCGGAACTCTGAACATTCCGGAATTCCGAACATTCCGGAACCTTGATGCATTCCGGAACTCTTAACATTCCGTAACCTTGGTGCATTCCGGAACTCTGAACATTCCGGAATTCCGAACATTCCGGAACTTTTGTGCATTCCGGAACTTTGGTGCATTCCGGAACTCTGAACATTCCGGAATTCCGAACATTCCGGAACCTTGATGCATTCCGGAACTCTGAACATTCCGGAATTCCGAACATTCCGGAACCTTGGTGCATTCCGGAACTCTGAACATTCCGGAACCTTGGTACATTCCGGAACTCTGAACATTCCGGAACTCTGAACATTCCGGAATTCCGAACATTCCAGAACCTTGGTGGATTCCGGAATTCTGAACATTCCGGAACCTTGGTGCATTCCGGAATTCTGAACATTCCGGAACCTTGGTGCATTCCGGAACTCTGAACATTCCGGAACTCTGAACATTCCGGAACCTTGGTGCGTTCCGGAACTCTTAACATTACGGAACCTTGGTGCATTCCGGAACTCTGAACATTCTGGAATTCCGAACATTCCGGAACCTTTGTGCATTCCGGAACCTTGGTGCATTCCGGAACTCTGAACATTCCGGAATTCCGAACATTCCGGAACCTTGGTGCATTCCGGAACTCTGAACATTCCGGAATTCCGAACATTCCGGAACCTTGGTGCATTCCGGAACTCTGAACATTCCGGAATTCTGAACATTCCGGAACCTTGGTGCATTCCGGAACCTTGGTGCATTCCGGAACTCTGAACATTCTGGAATTCCGAACATTCCGGAACCTTGGTGCATTCCGGAACTCTGAACATTCCGGAATTCCGAACATTCCGGAACCTTGGTGCATTCCGGAACTCTGAACATTCCGGAACTCCGAACATTCCGGAACCTTGGTGCATTCCGGAATTCTGAACATTCCGGAACCTTGGTGCATTCCGGAATTCTGAACATTCCGGAACCTTGGTGCATTCCGGAACTCTGAACATTCCGGAACTCTGAACATTCCGGAACCTTGGTGCATTCCGGAACTCTTAACATTACGGAACCTTGGTGCATTCCGGAACTCTGAACATTCTGGAATTCCGAACATTCCGGAACCTTTGTGCATTCCGGAACCTTGGTGCATTCCGGAACTCTGAACATTCCGGAATTCCGAACATTCCGGAACCTTGATGCATTCCGGAACTCTGAACATTCCGGAATTCCGAACATTCCGGAACCTTGGTGCATTCCGGAAGTCTGAACATTCCGGAATTCCGAACATTCTGGAACCTTGGTGCATTCCGGAACTCTGAACATTCCGGAATTCCGAACATTCCGGAACCTTGATGCATTCCGGAACTCTGAACATTCCGGAATTCCGAACATTCCGGAACCTTGGTGCATTCCGGAACTCTGAACATTCCGGAACCTTGGTACATTCCGGAACTCTGAACATTCCGGAACTCTGAACATTCCGGAATTCCGAACATTCCAGAACCTTGGTGCATTCCGGAATTCTGAACATTCCGGAACCTTGGTGCATTCCGGAACTCTGAACATTCCGGAACTCTGAACATTCCGGAACCTTGGTGCATTCCGGAATTCTGAACATTCCGGAACCTTGGTGCATTCCGGAACTCTGAACATTCCGGAACTCTGAACATTCCGGAACCTTGGTGCATTCCGGAACTCTTAACATTCCGGAACCTTGGTGCATTCCGGAACTCTGAACATTCCGGAATTCCGAACATTCCGGAACCTTTGTGCATTCCGGAACTCTGAACATTCCGGAATACCGAACATTCCGGAACCTTGGTGCATTCCGGAACTCTGAACATTCCGGAACCTTGGTACATTCCGGAATTCCGAACATTCCGGAACCTTGGTGCATTCCGGAATTCTGAACATTCAGGAATTCCGAACATTCCGGAACCTTGGTGCATTCCGGAACTCCGAACATTCCGGAACCTTGGTGCATTCCGGAACTCTGAACATTCCGGAACTCTGAACATTCCGGAATTCCGAACATTCCAGAACCTTGGTGCATTCCGGAATTCTGAACATTCCGGAACCTTGGTGCATTCCGGAACTCTGAACATTCCGGAACCTTGGTGCATTCCGGAACTCTTAACATTCCGGAACCTTGGTGCATTCCAGAACTCTGAACATTCCGGAATTCCGAACATTCCGGAACCTTTGTGCATTCCGGAACCTTGGTGCATTCCGGAACTCTGAACATTCTGGAATTCCGAACATTCCGGAACCTTTGTGCATTCCGGAACCTTGGTGCATTCCGGAACTCTGAACATTCCGGAATTCCGAACATTCCGGAACCTTGATGCATTCCGGAACTCTGAACATTCCGGAACCTTGGTACATTCCGGAACTCTGAACATTCCGGAACTCTGAACATTCCGGAATTCCGAACATTCCAGAACCTTGGTGCATTCCGGAATTCTGAACATTCCGGAACCTTGGTGCATTCCGGAATTCTGAACATTCCGGAACCTTGGTACATTCCGGAATTCCGAACATTCCGGAACCTTGGTGCATTCCGGAATTCTGAACATTCCGGAATTCCGAACATTCCAGAACCTTGGTGCATTCCGGAATTCTGAACATTCCGGAACCTTGGTGCATTCCGGAACTCTGAACATTCCGGAACTCTGAACATTCCGGAACCTTGGTGCATTCCGGAACTCTTAACATTCCGGAACCTTGGTGCATTCCGGAACCTTGGTGCATTCCGGAACTCTGAACATTCCGGAATTCCGAACATTCCGGAACCTTGATGCATTCCGGAACTCTGAACATTCCGGAATTCCGAACATTCCGGAACCTTGGTGCATTCCGGAACTCTGAACATTCCGGAACCTTGGTACATTCCGGAACTCTGAACATTCCGGAACTCTGAACATTCCGGAATTCCGAACATTCCAGAACCTTGGTGCATTCCGGAATTCTGAACATTCCGGAACCTTGGTGCATTCCGGAATTCTGAACATTCCGGAACCTTGGTGCATTCCGGAACTCTGAACATTCCGGAACTCTGAACATTCCGGAACCTTGATGCATTCCGGAACTCTGAACATTCCGGAATTCCGAACATTCCGGAACCTTGGTGCATTCCGGAACTCTGAACATTCCGGAATTCCGAACATTCCGGAACCTTGGTGCATTCCGGAACTCTGAACATTCCGGAATTCTGAACATTCCGGAACCTTGGTGCATTCCGGAACTCTGAACATTCCGGAATTCCGAACATTCCGGAACCTTTGTGCATTCCGGAACCTTGGTGCATTCCGGAACTCTGAACATTCCGGAATTCCGAACATTCCGGAACCTTGATGCATTCCGGAACTCTTAACATTCCGTAACCTTGGTGCATTCCGGAACTCTGAACATTCCGGAATTCCGAACATTCCGGAACTTTTGTGCATTCCGGAACCTTGGTGCATTCCGGAACTCTGAACATTCCGGAATTCCGAACATTCCGGAACCTTGATGCATTCCGGAACTCTGAACATTCCGGAATTCCGAACATTCCGGAACCTTGGTGCATTCCGGAACTCTGAACATTCCGGAACCTTGGTACATTCCGGAACTCTGAACATTCCGGAACTCTGAACATTCCGGAATTCCGAACATTCCAGAACCTTGGTGGATTCCGGAATTCTGAACATTCCGGAACCTTGGTGCATTCCGGAATTCTGAACATTCCGGAACCTTGGTGCATTCCGGAACTCTGAACATTCCGGAACTCTGAACATTCCGGAACCTTGGTGCATTCCGGAACTCTTAACATTACGGAACCTTGGTGCATTCCGGAACTCTGAACATTCTGGAATTCCGAACATTCCGGAACCTTTGTGCATTCCGGAACCTTGGTGCATTCCGGAACTCTGAACATTCCGGAATTCCGAACATTCCGGAACCTTGATGCATTCCGGAACTCTGAACATTCCGGAATTCCGAACATTCCGGAACCTTGGTGCATTCCGGAACTCTGAACATTCCGGAATACCGAACATTCCGGAACCTTGGTGCATTCCGGAACTCTGAACATTCCGGAACCTTGGTACATTCCGGAATTCCGAACATTCCGGAACCTTTGTGCATTCCGGAACCTTGGTGCATTCCGGAACTCTGAACATTCCGGAATTCCGAACATTCCGGAACCTTGATGCATTCCGGAACTCTGAACATTCCGGAATTCCGAACATTCCGGAACCTTGGTGCATTCCGGAACTCTGAACATTCCGGAATACCGAACATTCCGGAACCTTGGTGCATTCCGGAACTCTGAACATTCCGGAACCTTGGTACATTCCGGAATTCCGAACATTCCGGAACCTTGGTGCATTCCGGAACTCTGAACATTCCGGAACTCTGAACATTCCGGAATTCCGAACCTTCCGGAACCTTGGTGCATTCCGGAATTCTGAACATTCCGGAATTCCGAACATTCCGGAGCCTTGGTGCATTCCGGAACTCTGAACATTCCGGAACTCCGAACATTCCGGAACCTTGGTGCATTCCGGAACTCTGAACATTCCGGAACTCTGAACATTCCGGAATTCCGAACATTCCAGAACCTTGGTGCATTCCGGAATTCTGAACATTCCGGAACCTTGGTGCATTCCGGAACTCTGAACATTCCGGAACTCTGAACATTCCGGAACCTTGGTGCATTCCGGAACTCTTAACATTCCGGAACCTTGGTGCATTCCGGAACTCTGAACATTCCGAAATTCCGAACATTCCGGAACCTTTGTGCATTCCGGAACCTTGGTGCATTCCGGAACTCTGAACATTCCGGAATTCCGAACATTCCGGAACCTTGGTGCATTCCGGAATTCTGAACATTCCGGAACCTTGGTACATTCCGGAATTCCGAACATTCCGGAACCTTGGTGCATTCCGGAATTCTGAACATTCCGGAATTCCGAACATTCCAGAACCTTGGTGCATTCCGGAATTCTGAACATTCCGGAACCTTGGTGCATTCCGGAACTCTGAACATTCCGGAACTCTGAACATTCCGGAACCTTGGTGCATTCCGGAACTCTTAACATTCCGGAACCTTGGTGCATTCCGGAACCTTGGTGCATTCCGGAACTCTGAACATTCCGGAATTCCGAACATTCCGGAACCTTGATGCATTCCGGAACTCTGAACATTCCGGAATTCCGAACATTCCGGAACCTTGGTGCATTCCGGAACTCTGAACATTCCGGAACCTTGGTACATTCCGGAACTCTGAACATTCCGGAACTCTGAACATTCCGGAATTCCGAACATTCCAGAACCTTGGTGCATTCCGGAATTCTGAACATTCCGGAACCTTGGTGCATTCCGGAATTCTGAACATTCCGGAACCTTGGTGCATTCCGGAACTCTGAACATTCCGGAACTCTGAACATTCCGGAACCTTGATGCATTCCGGAACTCTGAACATTCCGGAATTCCGAACATTCCGGAACCTTGGTGCATTCCGGAACTCTGAACATTCCGGAATTCCGAACATTCCGGAACCTTGGTGCATTCCGGAACTCTGAACATTCCGGAATTCTGAACATTCCGGAACCTTGGTGCATTCCGGAACTCTGAACATTCCGGAATTCCGAACATTCCGGAACCTTTGTGCATTCCGGAACCTTGGTGCATTCCGGAACTCTGAACATTCCGGAATTCCGAACATTCCGGAACCTTGATGCATTCCGGAACTCTTAACATTCCGTAACCTTGGTGCATTCCGGAACTCTGAACATTCCGGAATTCCGAACATTCCGGAACTTTTGTGCATTCCGGAACCTTGGTGCATTCCGGAACTCTGAACATTCCGGAATTCCGAACATTCCGGAACCTTGATGCATTCCGGAATTCTGAACATTCAGGAATTCCGAACATTCCGGAACCTTGGTGCATTCCGGAACTCCGAACATTCCGGAACCTTGGTGCATTCCGGAACTCTGAACATTCCGGAACTCTGAACATTCCGGAATTCCGAACATTCCAGAACCTTGGTGCATTCCGGAATTCTGAACATTCCGGAACCTTGGTGCATTCCGGAACTCTGAACATTCCGGAACCTTGGTGCATTCCGGAACTCTTAACATTCCGGAACCTTGGTGCATTCCAGAACTCTGAACATTCCGGAATTCCGAACATTCCGGAACCTTTGTGCATTCCGGAACCTTGGTGCATTCCGGAACTCTGAACATTCTGGAATTCCGAACATTCCGGAACCTTTGTGCATTCCGGAACCTTGGTGCATTCCGGAACTCTGAACATTCCGGAATTCCGAACATTCCGGAACCTTGATGCATTCCGGAACTCTGAACATTCCGGAACCTTGGTACATTCCGGAACTCTGAACATTCCGGAACTCTGAACATTCCGGAATTCCGAACATTCCAGAACCTTGGTGCATTCCGGAATTCTGAACATTCCGGAACCTTGGTGCATTCCGGAATTCTGAACATTCCGGAACCTTGGTACATTCCGGAATTCCGAACATTCCGGAACCTTGGTGCATTCCGGAATTCTGAACATTCCGGAATTCCGAACATTCCAGAACCTTGGTGCATTCCGGAATTCTGAACATTCCGGAACCTTGGTGCATTCCGGAACTCTGAACATTCCGGAACTCTGAACATTCCGGAACCTTGGTGCATTCCGGAACTCTTAACATTCCGGAACCTTGGTGCATTCCGGAACCTTGGTGCATTCCGGAACTCTGAACATTCCGGAATTCCGAACATTCCGGAACCTTGATGCATTCCGGAACTCTGAACATTCCGGAATTCCGAACATTCCGGAACCTTGGTGCATTCCGGAACTCTGAACATTCCGGAACCTTGGTACATTCCGGAACTCTGAACATTCCGGAACTCTGAACATTCCGGAATTCCGAACATTCCAGAACCTTGGTGCATTCCGGAATTCTGAACATTCCGGAACCTTGGTGCATTCCGGAATTCTGAACATTCCGGAACCTTGGTGCATTCCGGAACTCTGAACATTCCGGAACTCTGAACATTCCGGAACCTTGATGCATTCCGGAACTCTGAACATTCCGGAATTCCGAACATTCCGGAACCTTGGTGCATTCCGGAACTCTGAACATTCCGGAATTCCGAACATTCCGGAACCTTGGTGCATTCCGGAACTCTGAACATTCCGGAATTCTGAACATTCCGGAACCTTGGTGCATTCCGGAACTCTGAACATTCCGGAATTCCGAACATTCCGGAACCTTTGTGCATTCCGGAACCTTGGTGCATTCCGGAACTCTGAACATTCCGGAATTCCAAACATTCCGGAACCTTGATGCATTCCGGAACTCTTAACATTCCGTAACCTTGGTGCATTCCGGAACTCTGAACATTCCGGAATTCCGAACATTCCGGAACTTTTGTGCATTCCGGAACCTTGGTGCATTCCGGAACTCTGAACATTCCGGAATTCCGAACATTCCGGAACCTTGATGCATTCCGGAACTCTGAACATTCCGGAATTCCGAACATTCCGGAACCTTGGTGCATTCCGGAACTCTGAACATTCCGGAACCTTGGTACATTCCGGAACTCTGAACATTCCGGAACTCTGAACATTCCGGAATTCCGAACATTCCAGAACCTTGGTGGATTCCGGAATTCTGAACATTCCGGAACCTTGGTGCATTCCGGAATTCTGAACATTCCGGAACCTTGGTGCATTCCGGAACTCTGAACATTCCGGAACTCTGAACATTCCGGAACCTTGGTGCATTCCGGAACTCTTAACATTACGGAACCTTGGTGCATTCCGGAACTCTGAACATTCTGGAATTCCGAACATTCCGGAACCTTTGTGCATTCCGGAACCTTGGTGCATTCCGGAACTCTGAACATTCCGGAATTCCGAACATTCCGGAACCTTGATGCATTCCGGAACTCTGAACATTCCGGAATTCCGAACATTCCGGAACCTTGGTGCATTCCGGAACTCTGAACATTCCGGAATACCGAACATTCCGGAACCTTGGTGCATTCCGGAACTCTGAACATTCCGGAACCTTGGTACATTCCGGAATTCCGAACATTCCGGAACCTTTGTGCATTCCGGAACCTTGGTGCATTCCGGAACTCTGAACATTCCGGAATTCCGAACATTCCGGAACCTTGATGCATTCCGGAACTCTGAACATTCCGGAATTCCGAACATTCCGGAACCTTGGTGCATTCCGGAACTCTGAACATTCCGGAATACCGAACATTCCGGAACCTTGGTGCATTCCGGAACTCTGAACATTCCGGAACCTTGGTACATTCCGGAATTCCGAACATTCCGGAACCTTGGTGCATTCCGGAACTCTGAACATTCCGGAATTCTGAACATTCCGGAATTCCGAACATTCCGGAACCTTGGTGCATTCCGGAATTCTGAACATTCCGGAATTCCGAACATTCCGGAGCCTTGGTGCATTCCGGAACTCTGAACATTCCGGAACTCCGAACATTCCGGAACCTTGGTGCATTCCGGAACTCTGAACATTCCGGAACTCTGAACATTCCGGAATTCCGAACATTCCAGAACCTTGGTGCATTCCGGAATTCTGAACATTCCGGAACCTTGGTGCATTCCGGAACTCTGAACATTCCGGAACTCTGAACATTCCGGAACCTTGGTGCATTCCGGAACTCTTAACATTCCGGAACCTTGGTGCATTCCGGAACTCTGAACATTCCGAAATTCCGAACATTCCGGAACCTTTGTGCATTCCGGAACCTTGGTGCATTCCGGAACTCTGAACATTCCGGAATTCCGAACATTCCGGAACCTTGGTGCATTCCGGAATTCTGAACATTCCGGAACCTTGGTACATTCCGGAATTCCGAACATTCCGGAACCTTGGTGCATTCCGGAATTCTGAACATTCCGGAATTCCGAACATTCCAGAACCTTGGTGCATTCCGGAATTCTGAACATTCCGGAACCTTGGTGCATTCCGGAACTCTGAACATTCCGGAACTCTGAACATTCCGGAACCTTGGTGCATTCCGGAACTCTTAACATTCCGGAACCTTGGTGCATTCCGGAACCTTGGTGCATTCCGGAACTCTGAACATTCCGGAATTCCGAACATTCCGGAACCTTGATGCATTCCGGAACTCTGAACATTCCGGAATTCCGAACATTCCGGAACCTTGGTGCATTCCGGAACTCTGAACATTCCGGAACCTTGGTACATTCCGGAACTCTGAACATTCCGGAACTCTGAACATTCCGGAATTCCGAACATTCCAGAACCTTGGTGCATTCCGGAATTCTGAACATTCCGGAACCTTGGTGCATTCCGGAATTCTGAACATTCCGGAACCTTGGTGCATTCCGGAACTCTGAACATTCCGGAACTCTGAACATTCCGGAACCTTGATGCATTCCGGAACTCTGAACATTCCGGAATTCCGAACATTCCGGAACCTTGGTGCATTCCGGAACTCTGAACATTCCGGAATTCCGAACATTCCGGAACCTTGGTGCATTCCGGAACTCTGAACATTCCGGAATTCTGAACATTCCGGAACCTTGGTGCATTCCGGAACTCTGAACATTCCGGAATTCCGAACATTCCGGAACCTTTGTGCATTCCGGAACCTTGGTGCATTCCGGAACTCTGAACATTCCGGAATTCCAAACATTCCGGAACCTTGATGCATTCCGGAACTCTTAACATTCCGTAACCTTGGTGCATTCCGGAACTCTGAACATTCCGGAATTCCGAACATTCCGGAACTTTTGTGCATTCCGGAACCTTGGTGCATTCCGGAACTCTGAACATTCCGGAATTCCGAACATTCCGGAACCTTGATGCATTCCGGAACTCTGAACATTCCGGAATTCCGAACATTCCGGAACCTTTGTGCATTCCGGAACCTTGGTGCATTCCGGAACTCTGAACATTCCGGAATTCCGAACATTCCGGAACCTTGATGCATTCCGGAACTCTGAACATTCCGGAATTCCGAACATTCCGGAACCTTGGTGCATTCCGGAACTCTGAACATTCCGGAACCTTGGTACATTCCGGAATTCCGAACATTCCGGAACCTTTGTGCATTCCGGAACCTTGGTGCATTCCGGAACTCTGAACATTCCGGAATTCCGAACATTCCGGAACCTTGATGCATTCCGGAACTCTGAACATTCCGGAATTCCGAACATTCCGGAACCTTGGTGCATTCCGGAACTCTGAACATTCCGGAATACCGAACATTCCGGAACCTTGGTGCATTCCGGAACTCTGAACATTCCGGAACCTTGGTACATTCCGGAATTCCGAACATTCCGGAACCTTGGTGCATTCCGGAACTCTGAACATTCCGGAATTCTGAACATTCCGGAATTCCGAACATTCCGGAACCTTGGTGCATTCCGGAATTCTGAACATTCCGGAATTCCGAACATTCCGGAGCCTTGGTGCATTCCGGAACTCTGAACATTCCGGAACTCCGAACATTCCGGAACCTTGGTGCATTCCGGAACTCTGAACATTCCGGAACTCTGAACATTCCGGAATTCCGAACATTCCAGAACCTTGGTGCATTCCGGAATTCTGAACATTCCGGAACCTTGGTGCATTCCGGAACTCTGAACATTCCGGAACTCTGAACATTCCGGAACCTTGGTGCATTCCGGAACTCTTAACATTCCGGAACCTTGGTGCATTCCGGAACTCTGAACATTCCGAAATTCCGAACATTCCGGAACCTTTGTGCATTCCGGAACCTTGGTGCATTCCGGAACTCTGAACATTCCGGAATTCCGAACATTCCGGAACCTTGGTGCATTCCGGAATTCTGAACATTCCGGAACCTTGGTACATTCCGGAATTCCGAACATTCCGGAACCTTGGTGCATTCCGGAATTCTGAACATTCCGGAATTCCGAACATTCCAGAACCTTGGTGCATTCCGGAATTCTGAACATTCCGGAACCTTGGTGCATTCCGGAACTCTGAACATTCCGGAACTCTGAACATTCCGGAACCTTGGTGCATTCCGGAACTCTTAACATTCCGGAACCTTGGTGCATTCCGGAACCTTGGTGCATTCCGCAACTCTGAACATTCCGGAATTCCGAACATTCCGGAACCTTGATGCATTCCGGAACTCTGAACATTCCGGAATTCCGAACATTCCGGAACCTTGGTGCATTCCGGAACTCTGAACATTCCGGAACCTTGGTACATTCCGGAACTCTGAACATTCCGGAACTCTGAACATTCCGGAATTCCGAACATTCCAGAACCTTGGTGCATTCCGGAATTCTGAACATTCCGGAACCTTGGTGCATTCCGGAATTCTGAACATTCCGGAACCTTGGTGCATTCCGGAACTCTGAACATTCCGGAACTCTGAACATTCCGGAACCTTGATGCATTCCGGAACTCTGAACATTCCGGAATTCCGAACATTCCGGAACCTTGGTGCATTCCGGAACTCTGAACATTCCGGAATTCCGAACATTCCGGAACCTTGGTGCATTCCGGAACTCTGAACATTCCGGAATTCTGAACATTCCGGAACCTTGGTACATTCCGGAACTCTGAACATTCCGGAATTCCGAACATTCCGGAACCTTTGTGCATTCCGGAACCTTGGTGCATTCCGGAACTCTGAACATTCCGGAATTCCGAACATTCCGGAACCTTGATGCATTCCGGAACTCTTAACATTCCGTAACCTTGGTGCATTCCGGAACTCTGAACATTCCGGAATTCCGAACATTCCGGAACTTTTGTGCATTCCGGAACCTTGGTGCATTCCGGAACTCTGAACATTCCGGAATTCCGAACATTCCGGAACCTTGATGCATTCCGGAACTCTGAACATTCCGGAATTCCGAACATTCCGGAACCTTGGTGCATTCCGGAACTCTGAACATTCCGGAACCTTGGTACATTCCGGAACTCTGAACATTCCGGAACTCTGAACATTCCGGAATTCCGAACATTCCAGAACCTTGGTGGATTCCGGAATTCTGAACATTCCGGAACCTTGGTGCATTCCGGAATTCTGAACATTCCGGAACCTTGGTGCATTCCGGAACTCTGAACATTCCGGAACTCTGAACATTCCGGAACCTTGGTGCATTCCGGAACTCTTAACATTACGGAACCTTGGTGCATTCCGGAACTCTGAACATTCTGGAATTCCGAACATTCCGGAACCTTTGTGCATTCCGGAACCTTGGTGCATTCCGGAACTCTGAACATTCCGGAATTCCGAACATTCCGGAACCTTGATGCATTCCGGAACTCTGAACATTCCGGAATTCCGAACATTCCGGAACCTTGGTGCATTCCGGAACTCTGAACATTCCGGAATTCTGAACATTCCGGAACCTTGGTGCATTCCGGAACCTTGGTGCATTCCGGAACTCTGAACATTCTGGAATTCCGAACATTCCGGAACCTTGGTGCATTCCGGAACTCTGAACATTCCGGAATTCTGAACATTCCGGAACCTTGGTGCATTCCGGAACTCTGAACATTCCGGAATTCCGAACATTCCGGAACCTTGGTGCATTCCGGAACTCTGAACATTCCGGAATTCTGAACATTCCGGAACCTTGGTGCATTCCGGAACTCTGAACATTCCGGAATTCCGAACATTCCGGAACCTTGGTGCATTCCGGAACTCTGAACATTCCGGAATTCTGAACATTCCGGAACCTTGGTGCATTCCGGAACCTTGGTGCATTCCGGAACTCTGAACATTCTGGAATTCCGAACATTCCGGAACCTTGGTGCATTCCGGAACTCTGAACATTCCGGAATTCTGAACATTCCGGAACCTTGGTGCATTCCGGAACTCTTAACATTCCGGAACCTTGGTGCATTCCGGAACCTTGGTGCATTCCGGAACTCTGAACATTCCGGAATTCCGAACATTCCGGAACCTTGATGCATTCCGGAACTCTGAACATTCCGGAATTCCGAACATTCCGGAACCTTGGTGCATTCCGGAACTCTGAACATTCCGGAACCTTGGTACATTCCGGAACTCTGAACATTCCGGAACTCTGAACATTCCGGAATTCCGAACATTCCAGAACCTTGGTGCATTCCGGAATTCTGAACATTCCGGAACCTTGGTGCATTCCGGAATTCTGAACATTCCGGAACCTTGGTGCATTCCGGAACTCTGAACATTCCGGAACTCTGAACATTCCGGAACCTTGATGCATTCCGGAACTCTGAACATTCCGGAATTCCGAACATTCCGGAACCTTGGTGCATTCCGGAACTCTGAACATTCCGGAATTCCGAACATTCCGGAACCTTGGTGCATTCCGGAACTCTGAACATTCCGGAACCTTGGTACATTCCGGAATTCCGAACATTCCGGAACCTTGGTGCATTCCGGAACGCTGAACATTCCGGAACTCTGAACATTCCGGAACTCCGAACATTCCGGAACCTTGGTGCATTCCGGAACTCTGAACATTCCGGAATTCCGAACATTCCGGAACCTTGGTGCATTCCGGAACTCTGAACATTCCGGAATTCCGAACATTCCGGAACCTTTGTGCATTCCGGAACCTTGGTGCATTCCGGAACCTTGGTGCATTCCGGAACTCTGAACATTCCGGAATTCCGAACATTCCAAAACCTTTGTGCATTCCGGAACCTTGGTGCATTCCGGAACTCTGAACATTCCGGAACTCTGAACATTCCGGAATTCCGAACCTTCCGGAACCTTGATGCATTCCGGAATTCTGAACATTCCGGAATTCCGAACATTCCGGAACCTTAGTGCATTCCGGAATTCTGAACATTCAGGAATTCCGAACATTCCGGAACCTTGGTGCATTCTGGAACTCTGAACATTCCGGAACTCCGAACATTCCGGAACCTTGGTGCATTCCGGAAATCTGAACATTCCGGAACTCTGAACATTCCGGAATTCCGAACATTCCAGAACCTTGGTGCATTCCGGAATTCTGAACATTCCGGAACCTTGGTGCATTCCGGAACTCTGAACATTCCGGAACCTTGGTGCATTCCGGAACTCTTAACATTCCGGAACCTTGGTGCATTCCAGAACTCTGAACATTCCGGAATTCCGAACATTCCGGAACCTTTGTGCATTCCGGAACCTTGGTGCATTCCGGAACTCTGAACATTCCGGAATTCCGAACATTCCGGAACCTTGATGCATTCCGGAACTCTGAACATTCCGGAATTCCGAACATTCCGGAACCTTGGTGCATTCCGGAACTCTGAACATTCCAGAACCTTGGTACATTCCGGAATTCCGAACCTTCCGGAACCTTGGTGCATTCCGGAATTCTGAACATTCCGGAATTCCGAACATTCCGGAACCTTGGTGCATTCCGGAACTCTGAACATTCCGGAACTCCGAACATTCCGGAACCTTGGTGCATTCCGGAACTCTGAACATTCCGGAACTCTGAACATTCCGGAATTCCGAACATTCCGGAACCTTGGTGCATTCCGGAACTCTGAACATTCCGGAACTCTGAACATTCCGGAATTCCGAACCTTCCGGAACCTTGGTGCATTCCAGAATTCTGAACATTCCGGAATTCCGAACATTCCGGAACCTTGGTGCATTCCGGAACTCTGAACATTCCGGAACTCTGAACATTCCGGATTTCCGAACATTCCAGAACCTTGGTGCATTCCGGAATTCTGAACATTCCGGAACCTTGGTGCATTCCGGAACTCTGAACATTCCGGAACTCTGAACATTCCGGAACCTTGGTGCATTCCGGAACTCTTAACATTCCGGAACCTTGGTGCATTCCGGAACTCTGAACATTCCGGAATTCCGAACATTCCGGAACCTTTGTGCATTCCGGAACCTTGGTGCATTCCGGAACTCTGAACATTCCGGAATTCTGAACATTCCGGAACCTTGATGCATTCCGGAACTCTGAACATTCCGGAATTCCGAACATTCCAGAACCTTGGTGCATTCCGGAACTCTGAACATTCCGGAACCTTGGTACATTCCGGAACTCTGAACATTCCGGAACTCTGAACATTCCGGAATTCCGAACATTCCAGAACCTTGGTGCATTCCGGAATTCTGAACATTCCGGAACCTTGGTGCATTCCGGAATTCTGAACATTCCGGAACCTTGGTGCATTCCGGAACTCTGAACATTCCGGAACTCTGAACATTCCGGAACCTTGGTGCATTCCGGAACTCTTAACATTCCGGAACCTTGGTGCATTCCGGAACTCTGAACATTCCGGAATTCCGAACATTCCGGAACCTTTGTGCATTCCGGAACCTTGGTGCATTCCGGAACTCTGAACATTCCGGAATTCCGAACATTCCGGAACCTTGATGCATTCCGGAACTCTGAACATTCCGGAATTCCGAACATTCCGGAACCTTGGTGCATTCCGGAACTCTGAACATTCCGGAACCTTGGTGCATTCCGGAACTCTGAACATTCCGGAACCTTGGTACATTCCAGAACTCTGAACATTCCGGAACTCTGAACATTCCGGAATTCCGAACATTCCAGAACCTTGGTGCATTCCGGAATTCCGAACATTCCGGAACCTTGGTGCATTCCGGAACTCTGAACATTCCGGAACCTTGGTGCATTCCGGAACTCTGAACATTCCGGAATACCGAACATTCCGGAACCTTGGTGCATTCCGGAACTCTGAACATTCCGGAATTCCGAACATTCCAAAACCTTTGTGCATTCCGGAACCTTGGTGCATTCCGGAACTCTGAACATTCCGGAATTCCGAACATTCCGGAACCTTGATGCATTCCGGAACTCTGAACATTCCGGAATTCCGAACATTCCGGAACCTTGATGCATTCCGGAACTCTGAACATTCCGGAATTCCGAACATTCCGGAACCTTGATGCATTCCGGAACTCTGAACATTCCGGAATTCCGAACATTCCGGAACCTTGGTGCATTCCGGAACTCTGAACATTCCGGAACCTTGGTACATTCCGGAACTCTGAACATTCCGGAACTCTGAACATTCCGGAATTCCGAACATTCCAGAACCTTGGTGCATTCCGGAATTCTGAACATTCCGGAACCTTGGTACATTCCGGAATTCCGAACATTCCGGAACCTTGGTGCATTCCGGAACTCTGAACATTCCGGAACTCTGAACATTCCGGAATTCCGAACCTTCCGGAACCTTGGTGCATTCCGGAATTCTGAACATTCCGGAATTCCGAACATTCCGGAACCTTGGTGCATTCCGGAATTCTGAACATTCCGGAATTCCGAACATTCCGGAACCTTGGTGCATTCCGGAACTCTGAACATTCCGGAACTCTGAACATTCCGGAATTCCGAACCTTCCGGAACCTTGGTGCATTCCGGAATTCTGAACATTCCGGAATTCCGAACATTCCGGAACCTTGGTGCATTCCGGAATTCTGAACATTCCGGAATTCCGAACATTCCGGAACCTTGGTGCATTCCGGAACTCTGAACATTCCGGAACTCCGAACATTCCGGAACCTTGGTGCATTCCGGAACTCTGAACATTCCGGAACTCTGAACATTCCGGAATTCCGAACATTCCAGAACCTTGGTGCATTCCGGAATTCTGAACATTCCGGAACCTTGGTGCATTCCGGAACTCTGAACATTCCGGAACTCTGAACATTCCGGAATTCCGAACCTTCCGGAACCTTGGTGCATTCCGGAACTCTGAACATTCCGGAACTCCGAACATTCCGGAACCTTGGTGCATTCCGGAACTCTGAACATTCCGGAATTCCGAACATTCCAGAACCTTGGTGCATTCCGGAATTCTGAACATTCCGGAACCTTGGTGCATTCCGGAACTCTGAACATTCCGGAACTCTGAACATTCCGGAACCTTGGTGCATTCCGGAACTCTTAACATTCCGGAACCTTGGTGCATTCCGGAACTCTGAACATTCCGGAATTCCGAACATTCCGGAACCTTTGTGCATTCCGGAACCTTGGTGCATTCCGGAACTCTGAATATTCCGGAATTCCGAACATTCCGGAACCTTGATGCATTCCGGAACTCTGAACATTCCGGAATTCCGAACATTCCGGAACCTTGGTGCATTCCGGAACTCTGAACATTCCGGAACCTTGGTACATTCCGGAACTCTGAACATTCCGGAACTCTGAACATTCCGGAATTCCGAACATTCCAGAACCTTGGTGCATTCCGGAATTCTGAACATTCCGGAACCTTGGTGCATTCCGGAATTCTGAACATTCCGGAACCTTGGTGCATTCCGGAACTCTGAACATTCCGGAACTCTGAACATTCCGGAACCTTGGTGCATTCCGGAACTCTTAACATTCCGGAACCTTGGTGCATTCCGGAACTCTGAACATTCCGGAATTCCGAACATTCCGGAACCTTTGTGCATTCCGGAACCTTGGTGCATTCCGGAACTCTGAACATTCCGGAATTCCGAACATTCCGGAACCTTGGTGCATTCCGGAACTCTGAACATTCCGGAATTCCGAACATTCCGGAACCTTGATGCATTCCGGAACTCTGAACATTCCGGAATTCCGAACATTCCGGAACCTTGGTGCATTCCGGAACTCTGAACATTCCGGAACCTTGGTACATTCCGGAATTCCGAACATTCCGGAACCTTGGTGCATTCCGGAATTCTGAACATTCCGGAATTCCGAACATTCTGGAACCTTGGTGCATTCCGGAACTCTGAACATTCCGGATCTCCGAACATTCCGGAACCTTGGTGCATTCCGGAACTCTGAACATTCCGGAATTCCGAACATTCCGGAACCTTGATGCATTCCGGAACTCTGAACATTCCGGAATTCCGAACATTCCGGAACCTTGGTGCATTCCGGAACTCTGAACATTCCGGAATTCCGAACATTCCGGAACCTTGGTGCATTCCGGAACTCTGAACATTCCGGAATTCTGAACATTCCGGAACCTTGGTGCATTCCGGAACCTTGGTGCATTCCGGAACTCTGAACATTCCGGAATACCGAACATTCCGGAACCTTGGTGCATTCCGGAACTCTGAACATTCCGGAACCTTGGTACATTCCGGAATTCCGAACATTCCGGAACCTTGGTGCATTCCGGAACTCTGAACATTCCGGAACTCTGAACATTCCGGAATTCCGAACCTTCCGGAACCTTGGTGCATTCCGGAATTCTGAACATTCCGGAATTCCGAACATTCCGGAACCTTGGTGCATTCCGGAATTCTGAACATTCCGGAATTCCGAACATTCCGGAACCTTGGTGCATTCCGGAACTCTGAACATTCCGGAACTCCGAACATTCCGGAACCTTGGTGCATTCCGGAACTCTGAACATTCCGGAACTCTGAACATTCCGGAATTCCGAACATTCCAGAACCTTGGTGCATTCCGGAATTCTGAACATTCCGGAACCTTGGTGCATTCCGGAACTCTGAACATTCCGGAACTCTGAACATTCCGGAACCTTGGTGCATTCCGGAACTCTTAACATTCCGGAACCTTGGTGCATTCCGGAACTCTGAACATTCCGGAATTCCGAACATTCCGGAACCTTTGTGCATTCCGGAACCTTGGTGCATTCCGGAACTCTGAACATTCCGGAATTCCGAACATTCCGGAACCTTGATGCATTCCGGAACTCTGAACATTCCGGAATTCCGAACATTCCAGAACCTTGGTGCATTCCGGAACTCTGAACATTCCGGAACCTTGGTACATTCCGGAACTCTGAACATTCCGGAACTCTGAACATTCCGGAATTCCGAACATTCCAGAACCTTGGTGCATTCCGGAATTCTGAACATTCCGGAACCTTGGTGCATTCCGGAATTCTGAACATTCCGGAACCTTGGTACATTCCGGAATTCCGAACATTCCGGAACCTTGGTGCATTCCGGAATTCCGAACATTCCGGAACCTTGGTGCTTTCCGGAATTCTGAACATTCCGGAATTCCGAACATTCCAGAACCTTGGTGCATTCCGGAATTCTGAACATTCCGGAACCTTGGTGCATTCCGGAACTCTGAACATTCCGGAACTCTGAACATTCCGGAACCTTGGTGCATTCCGGAACTCTTAACATTCCGGAACCTTGGTGCATTCCGGAACCTTGGTGCATTCCGGAACTCTGAACATTCCGGAATTCCGAACATTCCGGAACCTTGATGCATTCCGGAACTCTGAACATTCCGGAATTCCGAACATTCCGGAACCTTGGTGCATTCCGGAACTCTGAACATTCCGGAACCTTGATGCATTCCGGAACGCTGAACATTCCGGAACTCTGAACATTCCGGAATTCTGAACATTCCGGAACCTTGGTGCATTCCGGAACTCTGAACATTCCGGAACCTTGGTACATTCCGGAACTCTGAACATTCCGGAACTCTGAACATTCCGGAATTCCGAACATTCCAGAACCTTGGTGGATTCCGGAATTCTGAACATTCCGGAACCTTGGTGCATTCCGGAATTCTGAACATTCCGGAACCTTGGTGCATTCCGGAACTCTGAACATTCCGGAACTCTGAACATTCCGGAACCTTGGTGCATTCCGGAACTCTGAACATTCCGGAACTCTTAACATTCCGGAACCTTGGTGCATTCCGGAACTCTGAACATTCCGGAATTCCGAACATTCCGGAACCTTTGTGCATTCCGGAACCTTGGTGCATTCCGGAACTCTGAACATTCCGGAATTCCGAACATTCCGGAACCTTGATGCATTCCGGAACTCTGAACATTCCGGAATTCCGAACATTCCGGAACCTTGGTGCATTCCGGAACTCTGAACATTCCGGAATACCGAACATTCCGGAACCTTGGTGCATTCCGGAACTCTGAACATTCCGGAACTCTGAACATTCCGGAATTCCGAACCTTCCGGAACCTTGGTGCATTCCGGAATTCTGAACATTCCGGAATTCCGAACATTCCGGAACCTTGGTGCATTCCGGAACTCTGAACATTCCGGAATTCCGAACATTCCGGAACCTTGGTGCATTCCGGAACTCTGAACATTCCGGAACTCCGAACATTCCGGAACCTTGGTGCATTCCGGAATTCTGAACATTCCGGAACCTTGGTGCATTCCGGAATTCTGAACATTCCGGAACCTTGGTGCATTCCGGAACTCTGAACATTCCGGAACTCTGAACATTCCGGAACCATGGTGCATTCCGGAACTCTTAACATTACGGAACCTTGGTGCATTCCGGAACTCTGAACATTCTGGAATTCCGAACATTCCGGAACCTTTGTGCATTCCGGAACCTTGGTGCATTCCGGAACTCTGAACATTCCGGAATTCCGAACATTCCGGAACCTTGATGCATTCCGGAACTCTGAACATTCCGGAATTCCGAACATTCCGGAACCTTGGTGCATTCCGGAACTCTGAACATTCCGGAATTCCGAACATTCTGGAACCTTGGTGCATTCCGGAACTCTGAACATTCCGGAATTCCGAACATTCCGGAACCTTGCTGCATTCCGGAACCTTGGTGCATTCCGGAACTCTGAACATTCTGGAATTCCGAACATTCCGGAACCTTGATGCATTCCGGAACTCTGAACATTCCGGAATTCCGAACATTCCGGAACCTTGGTGCATTCCGGAACTCTTAACATTCCGGAACCTTGGTGCATTCCAGAACTCTGAACATTCCGGAATTCCGAACATTCCGGAACCTTTGTGCATTCCGGAACCTTGGTGCATTCCGGAACTCTGAACATTCTGGAATTCCGAACATTCCGGAACCTTTGTGCATTCCGGAACCTTGGTGCATTCCGGAACTCTGAACATTCCGGAATTCCGAACATTCCGGAACCTTGGTGCATTCCGGAACTCTGAACATTCCGGAACCTTGGTACATTCCGGAACTCTGAACATTCCGGAATTCCGAACATTCCAGAACCTTGGTGCATTCCGGAATTCTGAACATTCCGGAACCTTGGTGCATTCCGGAATTCTGAACATTCCGGAACCTTGGTGCATTCCGGAACTCTGAACATTCCGGAACTCTGAACATTCCGGAACCTTGGTGCATTCCGGAATTCCGAACATTCCGGAACCTTTGTGCATTCCGGAACCTTGGTGCATTCCGGAACTCTGAACATTCCGGAATTCCGAACATTCCGGAACCTTGATGCATTCCGGAACTCTGAACATTCCGGAATTCCGAACATTCCGGAACCTTGGTGCATTCCGGAACTCTGAACATTCCGGAATACCGAACATTCCGGAACCTTGGTGCATTCCGGAACTCTGAACATTCCGGAACCTTGGTACATTCCGGAATTCCGAACATTCCGGAACCTTGGTGCATTCCGGAACTCTGAACATTCCGGAACTCTGAACATTCCGGAATTCCGAACCTTCCGGAACCTTGGTGCATTCCGGAATTCTGAACATTCCGGAACTCTGAACATTCCGGAATTCCGAACATTCCGGAACCTTGGTGCATTCCGGAACTCTGAACATTCGGGAACTCTGAACATTCCGGAACTCTGAACATTCCGGAACCTTGGTGCATTCCGGAACTCTGAACATTCCGGAACCTTGGTGCATTCCGGAACTCTGAACATTCCGGAACTCTGAACATTCCGGAATTCCGAACATTCCGGAACCTTGCTGCATTCCGGAACTCTGAACATTCCGGAATTCTGAACATTCCGGAACCTTGGTGCATTCCGGAACTCTGAACATTCCGGAATTCCGAACATTCCGGAACCTTGGTGCATTCCGGAACTCTGAACATTCCGGGACTCTGAACATTCCGGAACTCTGAACATTCCGGAACCTTGGTGCATTCCGGAACTCTTAACATTCCGGAACCTTGGTGCATTCCGGAACTCTGAACATTCCGGAATTCCGAACATTCCGGAATTCCGAACATTCCGGAACCTTGGTGCATTCCGGAACTCTGAACATTCCGGAATTCCGAACATTCCGGAACCTTGGTGCATTCCGGAACTCTGAACATTCTGGAATTCCGAACATTCCGGAACCTTGGTACATTCCGGAATTCCGAACATTCCGGAACCTTGGTGCATTCCGGAACTCTGAACATTCCGGAACTCTGAACATTCCGGAATTCCGAACATTCCGGAACCTTGGTGCATTCCGGAATTCTGAACATTCCGGAATTCCGAACATTCCGGAACCTTGGTGCATTCCGGAACTCTGAACATTCCGGAACTCCGAACATTCCGGAACCTTGGTGCATTCCGGAACTCTGAACATTCCGGAATTCCGAACATTCCGGAACCTTGGTGCATTCCGGAACTCTGAACATTCCGGAATTCCGAACATTCCGGAACCTTTGTGCATTCCGGAATTCTGAATTCCAGAACCTTGGTGCATTCCGGAACTCTTAACATTCCGGAACTCTGAACATTCCGGAACCTTGGTGCATTCCGGAACTCTGAACATTCCGGAACCTTGGTACATTCCGGAATTCTGAACATTCCGGAACCTTGGTGCATTCCGGAATTCTGAACATTCCGGAACCTTGGTGCATTCCGGAACCTTGGTGCATTCCGGAACTCTTCACATTCCGGAACCTTGGTGCATTCCGGAACTCTGAACATTCCGGAACTCTGGACATTCCGGAACCTTGGTGCATTCCGGAACTCTGAACATTCCGGAACTCTGGACATTCCGGAACCTTGGTGCATTCCGGAACTCTGAACATTCCGGAACTCTGAACATTCCGGAACCTTGGTGCATTCCGGAACTCTGAACATTCCGGAACCTTGGTGCATTCCGGAACTCTGAACATTCCGGAACTCTGAACATTCCGGAACCTTGGTGCATTCCGGAACTCTGAACATTCCGGAATTCCGAACATTCCGGAACCTTGGTGCATTCCGGAACTCTGAACATTCTGGAATTCCGAACATTCCGGAACCTTGGTACGTTCCGGAATTCCGAACATTCCGGAACCTTGGTGCATTCCGGAATTCTGAACATTCCGGAACCTTGGTGCATTCCGGAACCTTGGTGCATTCCGGAACTCTTCACATTCCGGAACCTTGGTGCATTCCGGAACTCTGAACATTCCGGAACTCTGGACATTCCGGAACCTTGGTGCATTCCGGAACTCTGAACATTCCGGAACTCTGGACATTCCGGAACCTTGGTGCATTCCGGAACTCTGAACATTCCGGAACCTTGGTGCATTCCGGAACTCTGAACATTCCGGAACCTTGGTGCATTCCGGAACTCTGAACATTCCGGAACTCTGAACATTCCGGAATTCCGAACATTCCGGAACCTTGGTGCATTCCGGAACTCTGAACATTCCGGAACCTTGGTGCATTCCGGAACTCTGAACATTCCGGAACTCTGAACATTCCGGAATTCCGAACATTCCGGAACCTTGGTGCATTCCGGAACTCTGAACATTCCGGAATTCTGAACATTCCGGAACCTTGGTGCATTCCGGAACTCTGAACATTCCGGAATTCCGAACATTCCGGAACCTTGGTGCATTCCGGAACTCTGAACATTCCGGGACTCTGAACATTCCGGAACTCTGAACATTCCGGAACCTTGGTGCATTCCGGAACTCTTAACATTCCGGAACCTTGGTGCATTCCGGAACTCTGAACATTCCGGAATTCCGAACATTCCGGAATTCCGAACATTCCGGAACCTTGGTGCATTCCGGAACTCTGAACATTCCGGAATTCCGAACATTCCGGAACCTTGGTGCATTCCGGAACTCTGAACATTCTGGAATTCCGAACATTCCGGAACCTTGGTACATTCCGGAATTCCGAACATTCCGGAACCTTGGTGCATTCCGGAACCTTGGTGCATTCCGGAACTCTGAACATTCCGGAATTCCGAACATTCCGGAACCTTGGTGCATTCCGGAATTCTGAACATTCCGGAATTCCGAACATTCCGGAACCTTGGTGCATTCCGGAACTCTGAACATTCCGGAATTCCGAACATTCCGGAACCTTGGTGCATTCCGGAACTCTGAACATTCCGGAACTCCGAACATTCCGGAACCTTGGTGCATTCCGGAATTCTGAACATTCCGGAACCTTGGTGCATTCCGGAATTCTGAACATTCCGGAACCTTGGTGCATTCCGGAACTCTGAACATTCCGGAACTCTGAACATTCCGGAACCATGGTGCATTCCGGAACTCTTAACATTACGGAACCTTGGTGCATTCCGGAACTCTGAACATTCTGGAATTCCGAACATTCCGGAACCTTTGTGCATTCCGGAACCTTGGTGCATTCCGGAACTCTGAACATTCCGGAATTCCGAACATTCCGGAACCTTGATGCATTCCGGAACTCTGAACATTCCGGAATTCCGAACATTCCGGAACCTTGGTGCATTCCGGAACTCTGAACATTCCGGAATTCCGAACATTCTGGAACCTTGGTGCATTCCGGAACTCTGAACATTCCGGAATTCCGAACATTCCGGAACCTTGCTGCATTCCGGAACCTTGGTGCATTCCGGAACTCTGAACATTCTGGAATTCCGAACATTCCGGAACCTTGATGCATTCCGGAACTCTGAACATTCCGGAATTCCGAACATTCCGGAACCTTGGTGCATTCCGGAACTCTGAACATTCCGGAACCTTGGTACATTCCGGAACTCTGAACATTCCGGAACTCTGAACATTCCGGAATTCCGAACATTCCAGAACCTTGGTGCATTCCGGAATTCTGAACATTCCGGAACCTTGGTGCATTCCGGAACTCTGAACATTCCGGAACTCTGAACATTCCGGAACCTTGGTGCATTCCGGAACTCTTAACATTCCGGAACCTTGGTGCATTCCAGAACTCTGAACATTCCGGAATTCCGAACATTCCGGAACCTTTGTGCATTCCGGAACCTTGGTGCATTCCGGAACTCTGAACATTCTGGAATTCCGAACATTCCGGAACCTTTGTGCATTCCGGAACCTTGGTGCATTCCGGAACTCTGAACATTCCGGAATTCCGAACATTCCGGAACCTTGGTGCATTCCGGAACTCTGAACATTCCGGAACCTTGGTACATTCCGGAACTCTGAACATTCCGGAATTCCGAACATTCCAGAACCTTGGTGCATTCCGGAATTCTGAACATTCCGGAACCTTGGTGCATTCCGGAATTCTGAACATTCCGGAACCTTGGTGCATTCCGGAACTCTGAACATTCCGGAACTCTGAACATTCCGGAACCTTGGTGCATTCCGGAATTCCGAACATTCCGGAACCTTTGTGCATTCCGGAACCTTGGTGCATTCCGGAACTCTGAACATTCCGGAATTCCGAACATTCCGGAACCTTGATGCATTCCGGAACTCTGAACATTCCGGAATTCCGAACATTCCGGAACCTTGGTGCATTCCGGAACTCTGAACATTCCGGAATACCGAACATTCCGGAACCTTGGTGCATTCCGGAACTCTGAACATTCCGGAACCTTGGTACATTCCGGAATTCCGAACATTCCGGAACCTTGGTGCATTCCGGAACTCTGAACATTCCGGAACTCTGAACATTCCGGAATTCCGAACCTTCCGGAACCTTGGTGCATTCCGGAATTCTGAACATTCCGGAACTCTGAACATTCCGGAATTCCGAACATTCCGGAACCTTGGTGCATTCCGGAACTCTGAACATTCGGGAACTCTGAACATTCCGGAACTCTGAACATTCCGGAACCTTGGTGCATTCCGGAACTCTGAACATTCCGGAACCTTGGTGCATTCCGGAACTCTGAACATTCCGGAACTCTGAACATTCCGGAATTCCGAACATTCCGGAACCTTGCTGCATTCCGGAACTCTGAACATTCCGGAATTCTGAACATTCCGGAACCTTGGTGCATTCCGGAACTCTGAACATTCCGGAATTCCGAACATTCCGGAACCTTGGTGCATTCCGGAACTCTGAACATTCCGGGACTCTGAACATTCCGGAACTCTGAACATTCCGGAACCTTGGTGCATTCCGGAACTCTTAACATTCCGGAACCTTGGTGCATTCCGGAACTCTGAACATTCCGGAATTCCGAACATTCCGGAATTCCGAACATTCCGGAACCTTGGTGCATTCCGGAACTCTGAACATTCCGGAATTCCGAACATTCCGGAACCTTGGTGCATTCCGGAACTCTGAACATTCTGGAATTCCGAACATTCCGGAACCTTGGTACATTCCGGAATTCCGAACATTCCGGAACCTTGGTGCATTCCGGAACTCTGAACATTCCGGAACTCTGAACATTCCGGAATTCCGAACATTCCGGAACCTTGGTGCATTCCGGAATTCTGAACATTCCGGAATTCCGAACATTCCGGAACCTTGGTGCATTCCGGAACTCTGAACATTCCGGAACTCCGAACATTCCGGAACCTTGGTGCATTCCGGAACTCTGAACATTCCGGAATTCCGAACATTCCGGAACCTTGGTGCATTCCGGAACTCTGAACATTCCGGAATTCCGAACATTCCGGAACCTTTGTGCATTCCGGAATTCTGAATTCCAGAACCTTGGTGCATTCCGGAACTCTTAACATTCCGGAACTCTGAACATTCCGGAACCTTGGTGCATTCCGGAACTCTGAACATTCCGGAACCTTGGTACATTCCGGAATTCTGAACATTCCGGAACCTTGGTGCATTCCGGAATTCTGAACATTCCGGAACCTTGGTGCATTCCGGAACCTTGGTGCATTCCGGAACTCTTCACATTCCGGAACCTTGGTGCATTCCGGAACTCTGAACATTCCGGAACTCTGGACATTCCGGAACCTTGGTGCATTCCGGAACTCTGAACATTCCGGAACTCTGGACATTCCGGAACCTTGGTGCATTCCGGAACTCTGAACATTCCGGAACTCTGAACATTCCGGAACCTTGGTGCATTCCGGAACTCTGAACATTCCGGAACCTTGGTGCATTCCGGAACTCTGAACATTCCGGAACTCTGAACATTCCGGAACCTTGGTGCATTCCGGAACTCTGAACATTCCGGAATTCCGAACATTCCGGAACCTTGGTGCATTCCGGAACTCTGAACATTCTGGAATTCCGAACATTCCGGAACCTTGGTACGTTCCGGAATTCCGAACATTCCGGAACCTTGGTGCATTCCGGAATTCTGAACATTCCGGAACCTTGGTGCATTCCGGAACCTTGGTGCATTCCGGAACTCTTCACATTCCGGAACCTTGGTGCATTCCGGAACTCTGAACATTCCGGAACTCTGGACATTCCGGAACCTTGGTGCATTCCGGAACTCTGAACATTCCGGAACTCTGGACATTCCGGAACCTTGGTGCATTCCGGAACTCTGAACATTCCGGAACCTTGGTGCATTCCGGAACTCTGAACATTCCGGAACCTTGGTGCATTCCGGAACTCTGAACATTCCGGAACTCTGAACATTCCGGAATTCCGAACATTCCGGAACCTTGGTGCATTCCGGAACTCTGAACATTCCGGAACCTTGGTGCATTCCGGAACTCTGAACATTCCGGAACTCTGAACATTCCGGAATTCCGAACATTCCGGAACCTTGGTGCATTCCGGAACTCTGAACATTCCGGAATTCTGAACATTCCGGAACCTTGGTGCATTCCGGAACTCTGAACATTCCGGAATTCCGAACATTCCGGAACCTTGGTGCATTCCGGAACTCTGAACATTCCGGGACTCTGAACATTCCGGAACTCTGAACATTCCGGAACCTTGGTGCATTCCGGAACTCTTAACATTCCGGAACCTTGGTGCATTCCGGAACTCTGAACATTCCGGAATTCCGAACATTCCGGAATTCCGAACATTCCGGAACCTTGGTGCATTCCGGAACTCTGAACATTCCGGAATTCCGAACATTCCGGAACCTTGGTGCATTCCGGAACTCTGAACATTCTGGAATTCCGAACATTCCGGAACCTTGGTACATTCCGGAATTCCGAACATTCCGGAACCTTGGTGCATTCCGGAACCTTGGTGCATTCCGGAACTCTGAACATTCCGGAATTCCGAACATTCCGGAACCTTGGTGCATTCCGGAATTCTGAACATTCCGGAATTCCGAACATTCCGGAACCTTGGTGCATTCCGGAACTCTGAACATTCCGGAACTCCGAACATTCCGGAACCTTGGTGCATTCCGGAACTCTGAACATTCCGGAATTCCGAACATTCCGGAACCTTGGTGCATTCCGGAACTCTGAACATTCCGGAATTCCGAACATTCCGGAACCTTTGTGCATTCCGGAATTCTGAATTCCAGAACCTTGGTGCATTCCGGAACTCTTAACATTCCGGAACTCTGAACATTCCGGAATTCCGAACATTCCGGAACCTTGGTGCATTCCGGAACTCTGAACATTCCGGAACCTTGGTACATTCCGGAATTCCGAACATTCCGGAACCTTGGTGCATTCCGGAATTCTGAACATTCCGGAACCTTGGTGCATTCCGGAACCTTGGTGCATTCCGGAACTCTTCACATTCCGGAACCTTGGTGCATTCCGGAACTCTGAACATTCCGGAACTCTGGACATTCCGGAACCTTGGTGCATTCCGGAACTCTGAACATTCCGGAACTCTGGACATTCCGGAACCTTTGTGCATTCCGGAACCTTGGTGCATTCCGGAACTCTGAACATTCCGGAATTCCGAACATTCCGGAACCTTGATGCATTTCGGAACTCTGAACATTCCGGAATTCCGAACATTCCGGAACCTTGGTGCATTCCGGAACTCTGAACATTCCGGAACCTTGGTACATTCCGGAATTCCGAACATTCCGGGACCTTGGTGCATTCCGGAACTCTGAACATTCCGGAATTCCGAACATTCCGGAACCTTGGTGCATTCCGGAACTCTGAACATTCGGGAACTCTGAACATTCCGGAACTCTGAACATTCCGGAACCTTGGTGCATTCCGGAACTCTGAACATTCCGGAACCTTGGTGCATTCCGGAACTCTGAACATTCCGGAACTCTGAACATTCCGGAATTCCGAACATTCCGGAACCTTGGTGCATTCCGGAACTCTGAACATTCCGGAATTCTGAACATTCCGGAACCTTGGTGCATTCCGGAACTCTGAACATTCCGGAATTCCGAACATTCCGGAACCTTGGTGCATTCCGGAACTCTGAACATTCCGGGACTCTGAACATTCCGGAACTCTGAACATTCTGGAACCTTGGTGCATTCCGGAACTCTTAACATTCCGGAACCTTGGTGCATTCCGGAACTCTGAACATTCCGGAATTCCGAACATTCCGGAATTCCGAACATTCCGGAACCTTGGTGCATTCCGGAACTCTGAACATTCTGGAATTCCGAACATTCCGGAACCTTGGTACATTCCGGAATTCCGAACATTCCGGAACCTTGGTGCATTCCGGAACTCTGAACATTCCGGAACTCTGAACATTCCGGAATTCCGAACATTCCGGAACCTTGGTGCATTCCGGAATTCTGAACATTCCGGAATTCCGAACATTCCGGAACCTTGGTGCATTCCGGAACTCTGAACATTCCGGAACTCCGAACATTCCGGAACCTTGGTGCATTCCGGAACTCTGAACATTCCGGAATTCCGAACATTCCGGAACCTTGGTGCATTCCGGAACTCTGAACATTCCGGAATTCCGAACATTCCGGAACCTTTGTGCATTCCGGAATTCTGAATTCCAGAACCTTGGTGCATTCCGGAACTCTTAACATTCCGGAACTCTGAACATTCCGGAATTCCGAACATTCCGGAACCTTGGTGCATTCCGGAACTCTGAACATTCCGGAACCTTGGTACATTCCGGAATTCCGAACATTCCGGAACCTTGGTGCATTCCGGAATTCTGAACATTCCGGAACCTTGGTGCATTCCGGAACCTTGGTGCATTCCGGAACTCTTCACATTCCGGAACCTTGGTGCATTCCGGAACTCTGAACATTCCGGAACTCTGGACATTCCGGAACCTTGGTGCATTCCGGAACTCTGAACATTCCGGAACTCTGGACATTCCGGAACCTTGGTGCATTCCGGAACTCTGAACATTCCGGAACTCTGAACATTCCGGAACCTTGGTGCATTCCGGAACTCTGAACATTCCGGAACCTTGGTGCATTCCGGAACTCTGAACATTCCGGAACTCTGAACATTCCGGAACCTTGGTGCATTCCGGAACTCTGAACATTCCGGAATTCCGAACATTCCGGAACCTTGGTGCATTCCGGAACTCTGAACATTCTGGAATTCCGAACATTCCGGAACCTTGGTACATTCCGGAATTCCGAACATTCCGGAACCTTGGTGCATTCCGGAACTCTGAACATTCCGGAACTCTGAACATTCCGGAATTCCGAACATTCCGGAACCTTGGTGCATTCCGGAATTCTGAACATTCCGGAACCTTGGTGCATTCCGGAACCTTGGTGCATTCCGGAAATCTTCACATTCCGGAACCTTGGTGCATTCCGGAACTCTGAACATTCCGGAACTCTGGACATTCCGGAACCTTGGTGCATTCCGGAACTCTGAACATTCCGGAACTCTGGACATTCCGGAACCTTGGTGCATTCCGGAACTCTGAACATTCCGGAACCTTGGTGCATTCCGGAATTCCGAACATTCCGGAACCTTGGTGCATTCCGGAACTCTGAACATTCCGGAATTCCGAACATTCCGGAACCTTGGTGCATTCCGGAACTCTGAACATTCTGGAATTCCGAACATTCCGGAACCTTGGTGCATTCCGGAATTCTGAACATTCCGGAACCTTGGTGCATTCCGGAACCTTGGTGCATTCCGGAACTCTTCACATTCCGGAACCTTGGTGCATTCCGGAACTCTGAACATTCCGGAACTCTGGACATTCCGGAACCTTGGTGCATTCCGGAACTCTGAACATTCCGGAACTCTGGACATTCCGGAACCTTGGTGCATTCCGGAACTCTGAACATTCCGGAACTCTGAACATTCCGGAACCTTGGTGCATTCCGGAACTCTGAACATTCCGGAACCTTGGTGCATTCCGGAACTCTGAACATTCCGGAACTCTGAACATTCCGGAACCTTGGTGCATTCCGGAACTCTGAACATTCCGGAACTCTGAACATTCCGGAACCTTGGTGCATTCCGGAACTCTGAACATTCCGGAATTCCGAACATTCCGGAACCTTGGTGCATTCCGGAACTCTGAACATTCCGGAACCTTGGTGCATTCCGGAACTCTGATCATTCCGGAATTCCGAACATTCCGGAACCTTGGTGCATTCCGGAACCTTGGTGCATTCCGGAACTCTTCACATTCCGGAACCTTGGTGCATTCCGGAACTCTGAACATTCCGGAACTCTGGACATTCCGGAACCTTGGTGCATTCCGGAACTCTGAACATTCCGGAACTCTGGACATTCCGGAACCTTGGTGCATTCCGGAACTCTGAACATTCCGGAACTCTGAACATTCCGGAACCTTGGTGCATTCCGGAACTCTGAACATTCCGGAACCTTGGTGCATTCCGGAACTCTGAACATTCCGGAACTCTGAACATTCCGGAACCTTGGTGCATTCCGGAACTCTGAACATTCCGGAACTCTGAACATTCCGGAACCTTGGTGCATTCCGGAACTCTGAACATTCCGGAATTCCGAACATTCCGGAACCTTGGTGCATTCCGGAACTCTGAACATTCCGGAACCTTGGTGCATTCCGGAACTCTGAACATTCCGGAATTCCGAACATTCCGGAACCTTGGTGCATTCCGGAACTCTTAACATTCCGGAACCTTGGTGCATTCCGGAACTCTGAACATTCCGGAATTCCGAACATTCCGGAACCTTTGTGCATTCCGGAACCTTGGTGCATTCCGGAACTCTGAACATTCCGGAATTCCGAACATTCCGGAACCTTGGTGCATTCCGGAACTCTGAACATTCCGGAACCTTGGTACATTCCGGAATTCCGAACATTCCGGAACCTTGGTGCATTCCGGAACTCTGAACATTCCGGAATTCCGAACATTCCGGAACCTTGGTGCATTCCGGAACTCTGAACATTCGGGAACTCTGAACATTCCGGAATTCCGAACATTCCGGAACCTTGGTGCATTCCGGAACTCTGAACATTCCGGAATTCTGAACATTCCGGAACCTTGGTGCATTCCGGAACTCTGAACATTCCGGAATTCCGAACATTCCGGAACCTTGGTGCATTCCGGAACTCTGAACATTCCGGGACTCTGAACATTCCGGAACTCTGAACATTCCGGAACCTTGGTGCATTCCGGAACTCTTAACATTCCGGAACCTTGGTGCATTCCGGAACTCTGAACATTCCGGAATTCCGAACATTCCGGAATTCCGAACATTCCGGAACCTTGGTGCATTCCGGAACTCTGAACATTCCGGAATTCCGAACATTCCGGAACCTTGGTGCATTCCGGAACTCTGAACATTCCGGAACTCTGAACATTCCGGAACCTTGGTGCATTCCGGAACTCTGAACATTCCGGAACTCTGAACATTCCGGAACCTTGGTGCATTCCGGAACTCTGAACATTCCGGAATTCCGAACATTCCGGAACCTTGGTGCATTCCGGAACTCTGAACATTCCGGAACCTTGGTGCATTCCGGAACTCTGAACATTCCGGAATTCCGAACATTCCGGAACCTTGGTGCATTCCGGAACTCTTAACATTCCGGAATTCCGAACATTCCGGAACCTTGGTGCATTCCGGAACTCTGAACATTCGGGAACTCTGAACATTCCGGAACTCTGAACATTCCGGAACCTTGGTGCATTCCGGAACTCTTAACATTCCGGAACCTTGGTGCATTCCGGAACTCTGAACATTCCGGAATTCCGAACATTCCGGAATTCCGAACATTCCGGAACCTTGGTGCATTCCGGAACTCTGAACATTCCGGAATTCCGAACATTCCGGAACCTTGGTGCATTCCGGAACTCTGAACATTCCGGAACTCTGAACATTCCGGAACCTTGGTGCATTCCGGAACTCTGAACATTCCGGAACTCTGAACATTCCGGAACCTTGGTGCATTCCGGAACTCTGAACATTCCGGAATTCCGAACATTCCGGAACCTTGGTGCATTCCGGAACTCTGAACATTCCGGAACCTTGGTGCATTCCGGAACTCTGAACATTCCGGAATTCCGAACATTCCGGAACCTTGGTGCATTCCGGAACTCTTAACATTCCGGAATTCCGAACATTCCGGAACCTTGGTGCATTCCGGAACTCTGAACATTCGGGAACTCTGAACATTCCGGAATTCCGAACATTCCGCAACCTTGGTGCATTCCGGAACTCTGAACATTCCGGAATTCTGAACATTCCGGAACCTTGGTGCATTCCGGAACTCTGAACATTCCGGAATTCCGAACATTCCGGAACCTTGGTGCATTCCGGAACTCTGAACATTCCGGGACTCTGAACATTCCGGAACTCTGAACATTCCGGAACCTTGGTGCATTCCGGAACTCTTAACATTCCGGAACCTTGGTGCATTCCGGAACTCTGAACATTCCGGAATTCCGAACATTCCGGAATTCCGAACATTCCGGAACCTTGGTGCATTCCGGAACTCTGAACATTCCGGAATTCCGAACATTCCGGAACCTTGGTGCATTCCGGAACTCTGAACATTCTGGAATTCCGAACATTCCGGAACCTTGGTACATTCCGGAATTCCGAACATTCCGGAACCTTGGTGCATTCCGGAACTCTGAACATTCCGGAACTCTGAACATTCCGGAATTCCGAACATTCCGGAACCTTGGTGCATTCCGGAATTCTGAACATTCCGGAATTCCGAACATTCCGGAACCTTGGTGCATTCCGGAACTCTGAACATTCCGGAACTCCGAACATTCCGGAACCTTGGTGCATTCCGGAACTCTGAACATTCCGGAATTCCGAACATTCCGGAACCTTGGTGCATTCCGGAACTCTGAACATTCCGGAATTCCGAACATTCCGGAACCTTTGTGCATTCCGGAATTCTGAATTCCAGAACCTTGGTGCATTCCGGAACTCTTAACATTCCGGAACTCTGAACATTCCGGAATTCCGAACATTCCGGAACCTTGGTGCATTCCGGAACTCTGAACATTCCGGAACCTTGGTACATTCCGGAATTCTGAACATTCCGGAACCTTGGTGCATTCCGGAATTCTGAACATTCCGGAACCTTGGTGCATTCCGGAACCTTGGTGCATTCCGGAACTCTGAACATTCCGGAATTCCGAACATTCCGGAACCTTTGTGTATTCCGGAATTCTGAATTCCAGAACCTTGGTGCATTCCGGAACTCTTAACATTCCGGAACTCTGAACATTCCGGAATTCCGAACATTCCGGAACCTTGGTGCATTCCGGAACTCTGAACATTCCGGAACTCTGAACATTCCGGAACCTTGGTGCATTCCGGAACTCTGAACATTCCGGAACCTTGGTGCATTCCGGAATTCTGAACATTCCGGAACCTTGGTGCATTCCGGAATTCTGAACATTCCGGAACCTTGGTGCATTCCGGAACCTTGGTGCATTCCGGAACTCTGAACATTCCGGAATTCCGAACATTCCGGAACCTTTGTGCATTCCGGAATTCTGAATTCCAGAACCTTGGTGCATTCCGGAACTCTTAACATTCCGGAACTCTGAACATTCCGGAATTCCGAACATTCCGGAACCTTGGTGCATTCCGGAACTCTGAACATTCCGGAACTCTGGACATTCCGGAACCTTGGTGCATTCCGGAACTCTGAACATTCCGGAACTCTGGACATTCCGGAACCTTGGTGCATTCCGGAACTCTGAACATTCTGGAACTCTGAACATTCCGGAACCTTGGTGCATTCCGGAACTCTGAACATTCCGGAACCTTGGTGCATTCCGGAACTCTGAACATTCCGGAACTCTGAACATTCCGGAACCTTGGTGCATTCCGGAACTCTGAACATTCCGGAATTCCGAACATTCCGGAACCTTGGTGCATTCCGGAACTCTGAACATTCTGGAATTCCGAACATTCCGGAACCTTGGTACATTCCGGAATTCCGAACATTCCGGAACCTTGGTGCATTCCGGAACTCTGAACATTCCGGAACTCTGAACATTCCGGAATTCCGAACATTCCGGAACCTTGGTGCATTCCGGAATTCTGAACATTCCGGAATTCCGAACATTCCAGAACCTTGGTGCATTCCGGAATTCTGAACATTCCGGAACCTTGGTGCAGTCCGGAACCTTGGTGCATTCCGGAACTCTTCACATTCCGGAACCTTGGTGCATTCCGGAACTCTGAACATTCCGGAACTCTGGACATTCCGGAACCTTGGTGCATTCCGGAACTCTGAACATTCCGGAACTCTGGACATTCCGGAACCTTGGTGCATTCCGGAACTCTGAACATTCCGGAACCTTGGTGCATTCCGGAACTCTGAACATTCCGGAACCTTGGTGCATTCCGGAACTCTGAACATTCCGGAACTCTGAACATTCCGGAATTCCGAACATTCCGGAACCTTGGTGCATTCCGGAACTCTGAACATTCCGGAATTCCGAACATTCCGGAACCTTGGTGCATTCCGGAACTCTGAACATTCCGGAACTCTGAACATTCCGGAACTCTGAACATTCCGGAACCTTGGTGCATTCCGGAACTCTGAACATTCCGGAATTCCGAACATTCCGGAATTCCGAACATTCCGGAACCTTGGTGCATTCCGGAACTCTGAACATTCCGGAATTCCGAACATTCCGGAACCTTGGTGCATTCCGGAACTCTGAACATTCTGGAATTCCGAACATTCCGGAACCTTGGTGCATTCCGGAATTCTGAACATTCCGGAATTCCGAACATTCCGGAACCTTGGTGCATTCCGGAATTCTGAACATTCCGGAACCTTGGTGCATTCCGGAACCTTGGTGCATTCCGGAACTCTTCACATTCCGGAACCTTGGTGCATTCCGGAACTCTGAACATTCCGGAACTCTGGACATTCCGGAACCTTGGTGCATTCCGGAACTCTGAACATTCCGGAACTCTGGACATTCCGGAACCTTGGTGCATTCCGGAACTCTGAACATTCCGGAACTCTGGACATTCCGGAACCTTGGTGCATTCCGGAACTCTGAACATTCCGGAACTCTGAACATTCCGGAACCTTGGTGCATTCCGGAACTCTGAACATTCCGGAACCTTGGTGCATTCCGGAACTCTGAACATTCCGGAACTCTGAACATTCCGGAACCTTGGTGCATTCCGGAACTCTGAACATTCCGGAATTCCGAACATTCCGGAACCTTGGTGCATTCCGGAACTCTGAACATTCTGGAATTCCGAACATTCCGGAACCTTGGTACATTCCGGAATTCCGAACATTCCGGAACCTTGGTGCATTCCGGAACTCTGAACATTCCGGAACTCTGAACATTCCGGAATTCCGAACATTCCGGAACCTTGGTGCATTCCGGAATTCTGAACATTCCGGAATTCCGAACATTCCGGAACCTTGGTGCATTCCGGAATTCTGAACATTCCGGAACCTTGGTGCATTCCGGAACCTTGGTGCATTCCGGAAATCTTCACATTCCGGAACCTTGGTGCATTCCGGAACTCTGAACATTCCGGAACTCTGGACATTCCGGAACCTTGGTGCATTCCGGAACTCTGAACATTCCGGAACTCTGGACATTCCGGAACCTTGGTGCATTCCGGAACTCTGAACATTCCGGAACCTTGGTGCATTCCGGAACTCTGAACATTCCGGAACCTTGGTGCATTCCGGAACTCTGAACATTCCGGAATTCCGAACATTCCGGAATTCCGAACATTCCGGAACCTTGGTGCATTCCGGAACTCTGAACATTCCGGAATTCCGAACATTCCGGAACCTTGGTGCATTCCGGAACTCTGAACATTCTGGAATTCCGAACATTCCGGAACCTTGGTACATTCCGGAATTCTGAACATTCCGGAATTCCGAACACTCCGGAACCTTGGTGCATTCCGGAATTCTGAACATTCCGGAACCTTGGTGCATTCCGGAACCTTGGTGCATTCCGGAACTCTTCACATTCCGGAACCTTGGTGCATTCCGGAACTCTGAACATTCCGGAACTCTGGACATTCCGGAACCTTGGTGCATTCCGGAACTCTGAACATTCCGGAACTCTGGACATTCCGGAACCTTGGTGCATTCCGGAACTCTGAACATTCCGGAACTCTGAACATTCCGGAACCTTGGTGCATTCCGGAACTCTGAACATTCCGGAACCTTGGTGCATTCCGGAACTCTGAACATTCCGGAACTCTGAACATTCCGGAACCTTGGTGCATTCCGGAACTCTGAACATTCCGGAACTCTGAACATTCCGGAACCTTGGTGCATTCCGGAACTCTGAACATTCCGGAATTCCGAACATTCCGGAACCTTGGTGCATTCCGGAACTCTGAACATTCCGGAACCTTGGTGCATTCCGGAACTCTGATCATTCCGGAATTCCGAACATTCCGGAACCTTGGTGCATTCCGGAACCTTGGTGCATTCCGGAACTCTTCACATTCCGGAACCTTGGTGCATTCCGGAACTCTGAACATTCCGGAACTCTGGACATTCCGGAACCTTGGTGCATTCCGGAACTCTGAACATTCCGGAACTCTGGACATTCCGGAACCTTGGTGCATTCCGGAACTCTGAACATTCCGGAACTCTGAACATTCCGGAACCTTGGTGCATTCCGGAACTCTGAACATTCCGGAACCTTGGTGCATTCCGGAACTCTGAACATTCCGGAACTCTGAACATTCCGGAACCTTGGTGCATTCCGGAACTCTGAACATTCCGGAATTCCGAACATTCCGGAACCTTGGTGCATTCCGGAACTCTGAACATTCCGGAACCTTGGTGCATTCCGGAACTCTGAACATTCCGGAATTCCGAACATTCCGGAACCTTGGTGCATTCCGGAACTCTTAACATTCCGGAACCTTGGTGCATTCCGGAACTCTGAACATTCCGGAATTCCGAACATTCCGGAACCTTTGTGCATTCCGGAACCTTGGTGCATTCCGGAACTCTGAACATTCCGGAATTCCGAACATTCCGGAACCTTGGTGCATTCCGGAACTCTGAACATTCCGGAACCTTGGTACATTCCGGAATTCCGAACATTCCGGAACCTTGGTGCATTCCGGAACTCTGAACATTCCGGAATTCCGAACATTCCGGAACCTTGGTGCATTCCGGAACTCTGAACATTCGGGAACTCTGAACATTCCGGAATTCCGAACATTCCGGAACCTTGGTGCATTCCGGAACTCTGAACATTCCGGAATTCTGAACATTCCGGAACCTTGGTGCATTCCGGAACTCTGAACATTCCGGAATTCCGAACATTCCGGAACCTTGGTGCATTCCGGAACTCTGAACATTCCGGGACTCTGAACATTCCGGAACTCTGAACATTCCGGAACCTTGGTGCATTCCGGAACTCTTAACATTCCGGAACCTTGGTGCATTCCGGAACTCTGAACATTCCGGAATTCCGAACATTCCGGAATTCCGAACATTCCGGAACCTTGGTGCATTCCGGAACTCTGAACATTCCGGAATTCCGAACATTCCGGAACCTTGGTGCATTCCGGAACTCTGAACATTCTGGAATTCCGAACATTCCGGAACCTTGGTACATTCCGGAATTCCGAACATTCCGGAACCTTGGTGCATTCCGGAACTCTGAACATTCCGGAACTCTGAACATTCCGGAATTCCGAACATTCCGGAACCTTGGTGCATTCCGGAATTCTGAACATTCCGGAATTCCGAACATTCCGGAACCTTGGTGCATTCCGGAACTCTGAACATTCCGGAACTCCGAACATTCCGGAACCTTGGTGCATTCCGGAACTCTGAACATTCCGGAATTCCGAACATTCCGGAACCTTGGTGCATTCCGGAACTCTGAACATTCCGGAATTCCGAACATTCCGGAACCTTTGTGCATTCCGGAATTCTGAATTCCAGAACCTTGGTGCATTCCGGAACTCTTAACATTCCGGAACTCTGAACATTCCGGAATTCCGAACATTCCGGAACCTTGGTGCATTCCGGAACTCTGAACATTCCGGAACCTTGGTACATTCCGGAATTCTGAACATTCCGGAACCTTGGTGCATTCCGGAATTCTGAACATTCCGGAACCTTGGTGCATTCCGGAACCTTGGTGCATTCTGGAACTCTGAACATTCCGGAATTCCGAACATTCCGGAACCTTTGTGCATTCCGGAATTCTGAATTCCAGAACCTTGGTGCATTCCGGAACTCTTAACATTCCGGAACTCTGAACATTCCGGAATTCCGAACATTCCGGAACCTTGGTGCATTCCGGAACTCTGAACATTCCGGAACTCTGAACATTCCGGAACCTTGGTGCATTCCGGAACTCTGAACATTCTGGAATTCCGAACATTCCGGAACCTTGGTACATTCCGGAATTCCGAACATTCCGGAACCTTGGTGCATTCCGGAATTCTGAACATTCCGGAATTCCGAACATTCCGGAACCTTGGTGCATTCCGGAACTCTGAACATTCCGGAACCTTGGTGCATTCCGGAACTCTGAACATTCCGGAACCTTGGTGCATTCCGGAACTCTGAACATTCCGGAACTCTGAACATTCCGGAACCTTGGTGCATTCCGGAACTCTGAACATTCCGGAATTCCGAACATTCCGGAACCTTGGTGCATTCCGGAACTCTGAACATTCCGGAACCTTGGTGCATTCCGGAACTCTGAACATTCCGGAATTCCGAACATTCCGGAACCTTGGTGCATTCCGGAACTCTTAACATTCCGGAACCTTGGTGCATTCCGGAACTCTGAACATTCCGGAATTCCGAACATTCCGGAACCTTTGTGCATTCCGGAACCTTGGTGCATTCCGGAACTCTGAACATTCCGGAATTCCGAACATTCCGGAACCTTGGTGCATTCCGGAACTCTGAACATTCCGGAACCTTGGTACATTCCGGAATTCCGAACATTCCGGAACCTTGGTGCATTCCGGAACTCTGAACATTCCGGAATTCCGAACATTCCGGAACCTTGGTGCATTCCGGAACTCTGAACATTCGGGAACTCTGAACATTCCGGAATTCCGAACATTCCGGAACCTTGGTGCATTCCGGAACTCTGAACATTCCGGAATTCTGAACATTCCGGAACCTTGGTGCATTCCGGAACTCTGAACATTCCGGAATTCCGAACATTCCGGAACCTTGGTGCATTCCGGAACTCTGAACATTCCGGGACTCTGAACATTCCGGAACTCTGAACATTCCGGAACCTTGGTGCATTCCGGAACTCTTAACATTACGGAACCTTGGTGCATTCCGGAACTCTGAACATTCCGGAACCTTGGTACATTCCGGAATTCTGAACATTCCGGAACCTTGGTGCATTCCGGAATTCTGAACATTCCGGAACCTTGGTGCATTCCGGAACCTTGGTGCATTCCGGAACTCTGAACATTCCGGAATTCCGAACATTCCGGAACCTTTGTGCATTCCGGAATTCTGAATTCCAGAACCTTGGTGCATTCCGGAACTCTTAACATTCCGGAACTCTGAACATTCCGGAATTCCGAACATTCCGGAACCTTGGTGCATTCCGGAACTCTGAACATTCCGGAACTCTGAACATTCCGGAGCCTTGGTGCATTCCGGAACTCTGAACATTCTGGAATTCCGAACATTCCGGAACCTTGGTACATTCCGGAATTCCGAACATTCCGGAACCTTGGTGCATTCCGGAACTCTGAACATTCCGGAACTCTGAACATTCCGGAATTCCGAACATTCCGGAACCTTGGTGCATTCCGGAATTCTGAACATTCCGGAATTCCGAACATTCCGGAACCTTGGTGCATTCCGGAACTCTGAACATTCCGGAACTCCGAACATTCCGGAACCTTGGTGCATTCCGGAACTCTGAACATTCCGGAATTCCGAACATTCCGGAACCTTGGTGCATTCCGGAACTCTGAACATTCCGGAATTCCGAACATTCCGGAACCTTTGTGCATTCCGGAATTCTGAATTCCAGAACCTTGGTGCATTCCGGAACTCTTAACATTCCGGAACTCTGAACATTCCGGAATTCCGAACATTCCGGAACCTTGGTGCATTCCGGAACTCTGAACATTCCGGAACCTTGGTACATTCCGGAATTCTGAACATTCCGGAACCTTGGTGCATTCCGGAATTCTGAACATTCCGGAACCTTGGTGCATTCCGGAACCTTGGTGCATTCCGGAACTCTGAACATTCCGGAATTCCGAACATTCCGGAACCTTTGTGCATTCCGGAATTCTGAATTCCAGAACCTTGGTGCATTCCGGAACTCTTAACATTCCGGAACTCTGAACATTCCGGAATTCCGAACATTCCGGAACCTTGGTGCATTCCGGAACTCTGAACATTCCGGAACTCTGAACATTCCGGAACCTTGGTGCATTCCGGAACTCTGAACATTCCGGAACCTTGGTGCATTCCGGAATTCTGAACATTCCGGAACCTTGGTGCATTCCGGAATTCTGAACATTCCGGAACCTTGGTGCATTCCGGAACCTTGGTGCATTCCGGAACTCTGAACATTCCGGAATTCCGAACATTCCGGAACCTTTGTGCATTCCGGAATTCTGAATTCCAGAACCTTGGTGCATTCCGGAACTCTTAACATTCCGGAACTCTGAACATTCCGGAATTCCGAACATTCCGGAACCTTGGTGCATTCCGGAACTCTTCACATTCCGGAACCTTGGTGCATTCCGGAACTCTGAACATTCCGGAACTCTGGACATTCCGGAACCTTGGTGCATTCCGGAACTCTGAACATTCCGGAACTCTGGACATTCCGGAACCTTGGTGCATTCCGGAACTCTGAACATTCTGGAACTCTGAACATTCCGGAACCTTGGTGCATTCCGGAACTCTGAACATTCCGGAACCTTGGTGCATTCCGGAACTCTGAACATTCCGGAACTCTGAACATTCCGGAACCTTGGTGCATTCCGGAACTCTGAACATTCCGGAATTCCGAACATTCCGGAACCTTGGTGCATTCCGGAACTCTGAACATTCTGGAATTCCGAACATTCCGGAACCTTGGTACATTCCGGAATTCCGAACATTCCGGAACCTTGGTGCATTCCGGAACTCTGAACATTCCGGAACTCTGAACATTCCGGAATTCCGAACATTCCGGAACCTTGGTGCATTCCGGAATTCTGAACATTCCGGAATTCCGAACATTCCAGAACCTTGGTGCATTCCGGAATTCTGAACATTCCGGAACCTTGGTGCATTCCGGAACCTTGGTGCATTCCGGAACTCTTCACATTCCGGAACCTTGGTGCATTCCGGAACTCTGAACATTCCGGAACTCTGGACATTCCGGAACCTTGGTGCATTCCGGAACTCTGAACATTCCGGAACTCTGGACATTCCGGAACCTTGGTGCATTCCGGAACTCTGAACATTCCGGAACCTTGGTGCATTCCGGAACTCTGAACATTCCGGAACCTTGGTGCATTCCGGAACTCTGAACATTCCGGAACTCTGAACATTCCGGAATTCCGAACATTCCGGAACCTTGGTGCATTCCGGAACTCTGAACATTCCGGAATTCCGAACATTCCGGAACCTTGGTGCATTCCGGAACTCTGAACATTCCGGAACTCTGAACATTCCGGAACTCTGAACATTCCGGAACCTTGGTGCATTCCGGAACTCTGAACATTCCGGAATTCCGAACATTCCGGAATTCCGAACATTCCGGAACCTTGGTGCATTCCGGAACTCTGAACATTCCGGAATTCCGAACATTCCGGAACCTTGGTGCATTCCGGAACTCTGAACATTCTGGAATTCCGAACATTCCGGAACCTTGGTACATTCCGGAATTCTGAACATTCCGGAATTCCGAACATTCCGGAACCTTGGTGCATTCCGGAATTCTGAACATTCCGGAACCTTGGTGCATTCCGGAACCTTGGTGCATTCCGGAACTCTTCACATTCCGGAACCTTGGTGCATTCCGGAACTCTGAACATTCCGGAACTCTGGACATTCCGGAACCTTGGTGCATTCCGGAACTCTGAACATTCCGGAACTCTGGACATTCCGGAACCTTGGTGCATTCCGGAACTCTGAACATTCCGGAACTCTGGACATTCCGGAACCTTGGTGCATTCCGGAACTCTGAACATTCCGGAACTCTGAACATTCCGGAACCTTGGTGCATTCCGGAACTCTGAACATTCCGGAACCTTGGTGCATTCCGGAACTCTGAACATTCCGGAACTCTGAACATTCCGGAATTCCGAACATTCCGGAACCTTGGTGCATTCCGGAACTCTGAACATTCCGGAATTCCGAACATTCCGGAACCTTGGTGCATTCCGGAACTCTGAACATTCTGGAATTCCGAACATTCCGGAACCTTGGTACATTCCGGAATTCCGAACATTCCGGAACCTTGGTGCATTCCGGAACTCTGAACATTCCGGAACTCTGAACATTCCGGAATTCCGAACATTCCGGAACCTTGGTGCATTCCGGAATTCTGAACATTCCGGAATTCCGAACATTCCGGAACCTTGGTGCATTCCGGAACTCTGAACATTCCGGAACTCCGAACATTCCGGAACCTTGGTGCATTCCGGAACTCTGAACATTCCGGAATTCCGAACATTCCGGAACCTTGGTGCATTCCGGAATTCTGAACATTCCGGAACCTTGGTGCATTCCGGAACCTTGGTGCATTCCGGAACTCTTCACATTCCGGAACCTTGGTGCATTCCGGAACTCTGAACATTCCGGAACTCTGGACATTCCGGAACCTTGGTGCATTCCGGAACTCTGAACATTCCGGAACTCTGGACATTCCGGAACCTTGGTGCATTCCGGAACTCTGAACATTCCGGAACTCTGGACATTCCGGAACCTTGGTGCATTCCGGAACTCTGAACATTCCGGAACTCTGAACATTCCGGAACCTTGGTGCATTCCGGAACTCTGAACATTCCGGAACCTTGGTGCATTCCGGAACTCTGAACATTCCGGAACTCTGAACATTCCGGAATTCCGAACATTCCGGAACCTTGGTGCATTCCGGAACTCTGAACATTCCGGAATTCCGAACATTCCGGAACCTTGGTGCATTCCGGAACTCTGAACATTCTGGAATTCCGAACATTCCGGAACCTTGGTACATTCCGGAATTCCGAACATTCCGGAACCTTGGTGCATTCCGGAACTCTGAACATTCCGGAACTCTGAACATTCCGGAATTCCGAACATTCCGGAACCTTGGTGCATTCCGGAATTCTGAACATTCCGGAATTCCGAACATTCCGGAACCTTGGTGCATTCCGGAACTCTGAACATTCCGGAACTCCGAACATTCCGGAACCTTGGTGCATTCCGGAACTCTGAACATTCCGGAATTCCGAACATTCCGGAACCTTGGTGCATTCCGGAACTCTGAACATTCCGGAATTCCGAACATTCCGGAACCTTTGTGCATTCCGGAATTCTGAATTCCAGAACCTTGGTGCATTCCGGAACTCTTAACATTCCGGAACTCTGAACATTCCGGAATTCCGAACATTCCGGAACCTTGGTGCATTCCGGAACTCTGAACATTCCGGAACCTTGGTACATTCCGGAATTCTGAACATTCCGGAACCTTGGTGCATTCCGGAATTCTGAACATTCCGGAACCTTGGTGCATTCCGGAACCTTGGTGCATTCCGGAACTCTTCACATTCCGGAACCTTGGTGCATTCCGGAACTCTGAACATTCCGGAACTCTGGACATTCCGGAACCTTGGTGCATTCCGGAACTCTGAACATTCCGGAACTCTGGACATTCCGGAACCTTGGTGCATTCCGGAACTCTGAACATTCCGGAACTCTGAACATTCCGGAACCTTGGTGCATTCCGGAACTCTGAACATTCCGGAACTCTGAACATTCCGGAACCTTGGTGCATTCCGGAACTCTGAACATTCCGGAATTCCGAACATTCCGGAACCTTGGTGCATTCCGGAACTCTGAACATTCTGGAATTCCGAACATTCCGGAACCTTGGTACATTCCGGAATTCCGAACATTCCGGAACCTTGGTGCATTCCGGAACTCTGAACATTCCGGAACTCTGAACATTCCGGAATTCCGAACATTCCGGAACCTTGGTGCATTCCGGAATTCTGAACATTCCGGAATTCCGAACATTCCGGAACCTTGGTGCATTCCGGAATTCTGAACATTCCGGAACCTTGGTGCATTCCGGAACCTTGGTGCATTCCGGAACTCTTCACATTCCGGAACCTTGGTGCATTCCGGAACTCTGAACATTCCGGAACTCTGGACATTCCGGAACCTTGGTGCATTCCGGAACTCTGAACATTCCGGAACTCTGGACATTCCGGAACCTTGGTGCATTCCGGAACTCTGAACATTCCGGAACCTTGGTGCATTCCGGAACTCTGAACATTCCGGAACCTTGGTGCATTCCGGAACTCTGAACATTCCGGAATTCCAAACATTCCGGAACCTTTGTGCATTCCGGAACCTTGGTGCATTCCGGAACTCTGAAAATTCCGGAACTCTGAACATTCCGGAACCTTGGTGCATTCCGGAATTCTGAATTCCGGAACCTTGGTGCATTCCGGAACTCTTAACATTCCGGAACTCTGAACATTCCGGAATTCCGAACATTCCGGAACCTTGGTGCATTCCGGAACTCTGAACATTCCGGAACTCTGAACATTCCGGAATTCCGAACATTCCGGAACCTTGGTGCATTCCGGAATTCTGAACATTCCGGAATTCCGAACATTCCGGAACCTTGGTGCATTCCGGAACCTTGGTGCATTCCGGAACTCTGAACATTCCGGAATTCCGAACATTCCGGAACCTTGGTGCATTCCGGAACTCTGAACATTCCGGAATTCCGAACATTCCGGAACTTTTGTGCATTCCGGAACCTTGGTGCATTCCGGAACTCTTAACATTCCGGAACCTTGGTGCATTCCGGAACTCTTAACATTCCGGAATTCCGAACATTCCGGAATTCCGAACATTCCGGAACCTTGGTGCAGTCCGGAACTCTGAACATTCCGGAATTCCGAACATTCCGGAACCTTGGTGCATTCCGGAATTCCGAACATTCCGGAACCTTGGTGCATTCCGGAATTCTGAACATTCCGGAACCTTGGTGCATTCCGGAACTCTGAACATTCCGGAATTCCGAACATTCCGGAACCTTGGTGCATTCCGGAACTCTGAACATTCGGGAACTCTGAACATTCGGGAACTCTGAACATTCCGGAACCTTGGTGCATTCCGGAACTCTGAACATTCCGGAACCTTGGTGCATTCCGGAACTCTGAACATTCCGGAACTCTGAACATTCCGGAATTCCGAACATTCCGGAACCTTGGTGCATTCCGGAACTCTGAACATTCCGGAATTCCGAACATTCCGGAACCTTGGTACATTCCGGAATTCCGAACATTCCGGAACCTTGGTGCATTCCGGAACTCTGAACATTCTGGAATTCCGAACATTCCGGAACCTTGGTACATTCCGGAATTCCGAACATTCCGGAACCTTGGTGCATTCCGGAACTCTGAACATTCCGGAACTCTGAACATTCCGGAATTCCGAACATTCCGGAACCTTGGTGCATTCCGGAATTCTGAACATTCCGGAATTCCGAACATTCCGGAACCTTGGTGCATTCCGGAACTCTGAACATTCCGGAACTCCCAACATTCCGGAACCTTGGTGCATTCCGGAACTCTGAACATTCCGGAATTCCGAACATTCCGGAACCTTGGTGCATTCCGGAACTCTGAACATTCCGGAATTCCGAACATTCCGGAACCTTTGTGCATTCCGGAATTCTGAATTCCAGAACCTTGGTGCATTCCGGAACTCTTAACATTCCGGAACTCTGAACATTCCGGAACCTTGGTACATTCCGGAATTCTGAACATTCCGGAACCTTGGTGCATTCCGGAATTCTGAACATTCCGGAACCTTGGTGCATTCCGGAACCTTGGTGCATTCCGGAACTCTGAACATTCCGGAACCTTGGTGCATTCCGGAACTCTGAACATTCCGGAACCTTGGTGCATTCCGGAACTCTTAACATTCCGGAACCTTGGTGCATTCCGGAACTCTGAACATTCCGGAATTCCGAACATTCCGGAACCTTGGTGCATTCCGGAACTCTGAACATTCCGGAATTCCGAACATTCCGGAACCTTGGTGCATTCCGGAACTCTGAACATTCCGGAATTCCGAACATTCCGGAACCTTTGTGCATTCCGGAATTCTGAATTCCAGAACCTTGGTGCATTCCGGAACTCTTAACATTCCGGAACTCTGAACATTCCGGAATTCCGAACATTCCGGAACCTTGGTGCATTCCGGAACTCTGAACATTCCTTAACCTTGGTACATTCCGGAATTCTGAACATTCCGGAACCTTGGTGCATTCCGGAATTCTGAACATTCCGGAACCTTGGTGCATTCCGGAACCTTGGTGCATTCCGGAACTCTTCACATTCCGGAACCTTGGTGCATTCCGGAACCTTGGTGCATTCCGGAACTCTGAACATTCCGGAACTCTGGACATTCCGGAACCTTGGTGCATTCCGGAACTCTGAACATTCCGGAATTCCGAACATTCCGGAACCTTGGTGCATTCCGGAACTCTGAACATTCCGGAATTCCGAACATTCCAGAACCTTGGTGCATTCCGGAACTCTGAACATTCCGGAACTCTGAACATTCCGGAACTCTGAACACTCCGGAACCTTGGTGCATTCCGGAACTCTTAACATTCCGGAACCTTGGTGCATTCCGGAACTCTGAACATTCCGGAATTCCGAACATTCCGGAATTCCGAACATTCCGGAACCTTGGTGCATTCCGGAACTCTGAACATTCCGGAATTCCGAACATTCCGGAACCTTGGTGCATTCCGGAACTCTGAACATTCCGGAACTCCGAACATTCCGGAACCTTGGTGCATTCCGGAACTCTGAACATTCCGGAACCTTGGTGCATTCCGGAACTCTGAACATTCCGGAACCTTGGTGCATTCCGGAACTCTGAACATTCCGGAACTCTGGACATTCCGGAACCTTGGTGCATTCCGGAACTCTGAACATTCCGGAACTCTGAACATTCCGGAACCTTGGTGCATTCCGGAACTCTGAACATTCCGGAACCTTGGTGCATTCCGGAACTCTGAACATTCCGGAACTCTGGACATTCCGGAACCTTGGTGCATTCCGGAACTCTGAACATTCCGGAACTCTGGACATTCCGGAACCTTGGTGCATTCCGGAACTCTGAACATTCCGGAATTCCGAACATTCCGGAACCTTGGTGCATTCCGGAACTCTGAACATTCCGGAACCTTGGTGCATTCCGGAACTCTGAACATTCCGGAACTCTGGACATTCCGGAACCTTGGTGCATTCCGGAACTCTGAACATTCCGGAACTCTGGACATTCCGGAACCTTGGTGCATTCCGGAACTCTGAACATTCCGGAATTCCGAACATTCCGGAACCTTGGTGCATTCCGGAACTCTGAACATTCCGGAATTCCGAACATTCCAGAACCTTGGTGCATTCCGGAACTCTGAACATTCCGGAACTCTGAACATTCCGGAACTCTGAACACTCCGGAACCTTGGTGCATTCCGGAACTCTTAACATTCCGGAACCTTGGTGCATTCCGGAACTCTGAACATTCTGGAATTCCGAACATTCCGGAACCTTGGTACATTCCGGAATTCCGAACATTCCGGAACCTTGGTGCATTCCGGAACTCTGAACATTCCGGAACTCTGAACATTCCGGAATTCCGAACATTCCGGAACCTTGGTGCATTCCGGAATTCTGAACATTCCGGAATTCCGAACATTCCGGAACCTTGGTGCATTCCGGAACTCTGAACATTCCGGAACTCCGAACATTCCGGAACCTTGGTGCATTCCGGAACTCTGAACATTCCGGAACCTTGGTGCATTCCGGAACTCTGAACATTCCGGAACCTTGGTGCATTCCGGAACTCTGAACATTCCGGAATTCCGAACATTCCAGAACCTTGGTGCATTCCGGAACTCTGAACATTCCGGAACTCTGAACATTCCGGAACTCTGAACACTCCGGAACCTTGGTGCATTCCGGAACTCTTAACATTCCGGAACCTTGGTGCATTCCGGAACTCTGAACATTCCGGAATTCCGAACATTCCGGAATTCCGAACATTCCGGAACCTTGGTGCATTCCGGAACTCTGAACATTCCGGAATTCCGAACATTCCGGAACCTTGGTGCATTCCGGAACTCTGAGCATTCTGGAATTCCGAACATTCCGGAACCTTGGTACATTCCGGAATTCCGAACATTCCGGAACCTTGGTGCATTCCGGAACTCTGAACATTCCGGAACTCTGAACATTCCGGAATTCCGAACATTCCGGAACCTTGGTGCATTCCGGAATTCTGAACATTCCGGAATTCCGAACATTCCGGAACCTTGGTGCATTCCGGAACTCTGAACATTCCGGAACTCCGAACATTCCGGAACCTTGGTGCATTCCGGAACTCTGAACATTCCGGAATTCCGAACATTCCGGAACCTTGGTGCATTCCGGAACTCTGAACATTCCGGAATTCCGAACATTCCGGAACCTTTGTGCATTCCGGAATTCTGAATTCCAGAACCTTGGTGCATTCCGGAACTCTTAACATTCCGGAACTCTGAACATTCCGGAATTCCGAACATTCCGGAACCTTGGTGCATTCCGGAACTCTGAACATTCCGGAACCTTGGTGCATTCCGGAATTCTGAACATTCCGGAACCTTGGTGCATTCCGGAACCTTGGTGCATTCCGGAACTCTTCACATTCCGGAACTCTGGACATTCCGGAACCTTGGTGCATTCCGGAACTCTGAACATTCCGGAACTCTGGACATTCCGGAACCTTGGTGCATTCCGGAACTCTGAACATTCCGGAACTCTGAACATTCCGGAACCTTGGTGCATTCCGAAACTCTGAACATTCCGGAACCTTGGTGCATTCCGGAACTCTGAACATTCCGGAACCTTGGTGCATTCCGGAACCTTGGTACATTCCGGAATTCCGAACATTCCGGAACCTTGGTGCATTCCGGAACTCTGAACATTCCGGAACCTTGGTGCATTCCGGAACCTTGGTGCATTCCGGAACTCTTAACATTCCGGAACCTTGGTGCATTCCGGAACTCTGAACATTCCGGAACTCTGAACATTCCGGAATTCCGAACATTCCGGAACCTTGGTGCATTCCGGAACTCTGAACATTCCGGAACCTTGGTGCATTCCGGAATTCCGAACATTCCGGAACCTTGGTGCATTCCGGAATTCTGAACATTCCGGAATTCCGAACATTCCGGAACCTTGGTGCATTCCGGAACTCTGAACATTCCGGAACTCTGAACATTCCGGAACTCTGAACATTCCGGAACCTTGGTGCATTCCGGAACTCTGAACATTCCGGAATTCCGAACATTCCGGAATTTCGAACATTCCGGAACCTTGGTGCATTCCGGAACTCTGAACATTCCGGAATTCCGAACATTCCGGAACCTTGGTGCATTCCGGAACTCTGAACATTCTGGAATTCCGAACATTCCGGAACCTTGGTACATTCCGGAATTCCGAACATTCCGGAACCTTGGTGCATTCCGGAACTCTGAACATTCCGGAACTCTGAACATTCCGGAATTCCGAACATTCCGGAACCTTGGTGCATTCCGGAATTCTGAACATTCCGGAATTCCGAACATTCCGGAACCTTGGTGCATTCCGGAATTCTGAACATTCGGAACTCTGAACATTCCGGAATTCCGAACATTCCGGAACCTTGGTGCATTCCGGAACTCTGAACATTCCGGAACCTTGGTACATTCCGGAACCTTGGTACATTCCGGAATTCCGAACATTCCGGAACCTTGGTGCATTCCGGAACTCTGAACATTCCGGAACCTTGGTGCATTCCGGAACCTTGGTGCATTCCGGAACTCTTAACATTCCGGAACCTTGGTGCATTCCGGAACTCTGAACATTCCGGAACTCTGAACATTCCGGAATTCCGAACATTCCGGAACCTTGGTGCATTCCGGAACTCTGAACATTCCGGAACCTTGGTGCATTCCGGAATTCCGAACATTCCGGAACCTTGGTGCATTCCGGAATTCTGAACATTCCGGAACCTTGGTGCATTCCGGAACTCTGAACATTCCGGAATTCCGAACATTCCGGAACCTTGGTGCATTCCGGAACTCTGAACATTCGGGAACTCTGAACATTCCGGAACTCTGAACATTCCGGAACCTTGGTGCATTCCGGAACTCTGAACATTCCGGAACCTTGGTGCATTCCGGAACTCTGAACATTCCGGAATTCCGAACATTCCGGAACCTTGGTGCATTCCGGAACTCTTAACATTCCGGAACCTTGGTGCATTCCGGAACTCTGAACATTCCGGAATTCCGAACATTCCGGAACCTTTGTGCATTCCGGAACCTTGGTGCATTCCGGAACTCTGAACATTCCGGAATTCCGAACATTCCGGAACCTTGATGCATTCCGGAACTCTGAACATTCCGGAATTCCGAACATTCCGGAACCTTGGTGCATTCCGGAACTCTGAACATTCCGGAACCTTGGTACATTCCGGAATTCCGAACATTCCGGAACCTTGGTGCATTCCGGAACTCTGAACATTCCGGAAATCTGAACATTCCGGAATTCCGAACATTCCGGAACCTTGGTGCATTATGGAATTCTGAACATTCCGGAATTCCGAACATTCCGGAACCTTGGTGCATTCCGGAACTCTGAACATTCCGGAACTCCGAACATTCCGGAACCTTGGTGCATTCTGGAACTCTGAACATTCCGGAATTCCAAACATTCCGGAACCTTTGTGCATTCCGGAACCTTGGTGCATTCCGGAACTCTGAAAATTCCGGAACTCTGAACATTCCGGAACCTTGGTGCATTCCGGAATTCTGAATTCCGGAACCTTGGTGCATTCCGGAACTCTTAACATTCCGGAACTCTGAACATTCCGGAATTCCGAACATTCCGGAACCTTGGTGCATTCCGGAACTCTTAACATTCCGGAACTCTGAACATTCCGGAATTCCGAACATTCCGGAACCTTGGTGCATTCCGGAACTCTGAACATTCCGGAACTCTGAACATTCCGGAATTCCGAACATTCCGGAACCTTGGTGCATTCCGGAATTCTGAACATTCCGGAATTCCGAACATTCCGGAACCTTGGTGCATTCCGGAACCTTGGTGCATTCCGGAACTCTGAACATTCCGGAATTCCGAACATTCCGGAACCTTGGTGCATTCCGGAACTCTGAACATTCCGGAATTCCGAACATTCCGGAACTTTTGTGCATTCCGGAACCTTGGTGCATTCCGGAACTCTTAACATTCCGGAACCTTGGTGCATTCCGGAACGCTTAACATTCCGGAATTCCGAACATTCCGGAATTCCGAACATTCCGGAACCTTGGTGCATTCCGGAACTCTGAACATTCCGGAATTCCGAACATTCCGGAACCTTGGTGCATTCCGGAATTCCGAACATTCCGGAACCTTGGTGCATTCCGGAATTCTGAACATTCCGGAACCTTGGTGCATTCCGGAACTCTGAACATTCCGGAATTCCGAACATTCCGGAACCTTGGTGCATTCCGGAACTCTGAACATTCGGGAACTCTGAACATTCGGGAACTCTGAACATTCCGGAACCTTGGTGCATTCCGGAACTCTGAACATTCCGGAACCTTGGTGCATTCCGGAACTCTGAACATTCCGGAACTCTGAACATTCCGGAATTCCGAACATTCCGGAACCTTGGTGCATTCCGGAACTCTGAACATTCCGGAATTCTGAACATTCCGGAACCTTGGTGCATTCCGGAACTCTGAACATTCCGGAATTCCGAACATTCCGGAACCTTGGTGCATTCCGGAACTCTGAACATTCCGGAACTCTGAACATTCCGGAACTCTGAACATTCCAGAACCTTGGTGCATTCCGGAACTCTTAACATTCCGGAACCTTGGTGCATTCCGGAACTCTGAACATTCCGGAATTCCGAACATTCCGGAATTCCGAACATTCCGGAACCTTGGTGCATTCCGGAACTCTTAACATTCCGGAACCTTGGTGCATTCCGGAACTCTGAACATTCCGGAATTCCGAACATTCCGGAATTCCGAACATTCCGGAATCTTGGTGCATTCCGGAACTCTGAACATTCTGGAATTCCGAACATTCCGGAACCTTGGTACATTCCGGAATTCCGAACATTCCGGAACCTTGGTGCATTCCGGAACTCTGAACATTCCGGAACTCTGAACATTCCGGAATTCCGAACATTCCGGAACCTTGGTGCATTCCGGAACTCTGAACATTCCGGAATTCCGAACATTCCGGAACCTTTGTGCATTCCGGAATTCTGAATTCCAGAACCTTGGTGCATTCCGGAACTCTTAACATTCCGGAACTCTGAACATTCCGGAATTCCGAACATTCCGGAACCTTGGTGCATTCCGGAACTCTGAACATTCCGGAACCTTGGTACATTCCGGAATTCTGAACATTCCGGAACCTTGGTGCATTCCGGAATTCTGAACATTCCGGAACCTTGGTGCATTCCGGAACCTTGGTGCATTCCGGAACTCTTCACATTCCGGAACCTTGGTGCATTCCGGAACTCTGAACATTCCGGAACTCTGGACATTCCGGAACCTTGGTGCATTCCGGAACTCTGAACATTCCGGAACTCTGGACATTCCGGAACCTTGGTGCATTCCGGAACTCTGAACATTCCGGAACTCTGAACATTCCGGAACCTTGGTGCATTCCGGAACTCTGAACATTCCGGAACCTTGGTGCATTCCGGAACTCTGAACATTCCGGAACTCTGAACATTCCGGAACCTTGGTGCATTCCGGAACTCTGAACATTCCGGAATTCCGAACATTCCGGAACCTTGGTGCATTCCGGAACTCTGAACATTCGGGAACTCTGAACATTCCGGAACTCTGAACATTCCGGAACCTTGGTGCATTCCGGAACTCTGAACATTCCGGAACCTTGGTGCATTCCGGAACTCTGAACATTCCGGAACTCTGAACATTCCGGAATTCCGAACATTCCGGAACCTTGGTGCATTCCGGAACTCTGAACATTCCGGAATTCCGAACATTCCGGAACCTTGGTGCATTCCGGAACTCTGAACATTCCGGAACTCTGAACATTCCGGAACTCTGAACATTCCGGAACCTTGGTGCATTCCGGAACTCTGAACATTCCGGAATTCCGAACATTCCGGAATTCCGAACATTCCGGAACCTTGGTGCATTCCGGAACTCTGAACATTCCGGAATTCTGAATTCCGGAACCTTGGTGCATTCCGGAACTCTTAACATTCCGGAACTCTGAACATTCCGGAATTCCGAACATTCCGGAACCTTGATGCATTCCGGAATTCCGAACATTCCGGAACCTTGGTGCATTCCGGAACTCTGAACATTCCGGAACTCTGAACATTCCGGAACCTTGGTGCATTCCGGAATTCTGAATTCCGGAACCTTGGTGCATTCCGGAACTCTTAACATTCCGGAACTCTGAACATTCCGGAATTCCGAACATTCCGGAACCTTGGTGCATTCCGGAACTCTGAACATTCCGGAATTCCGAACATTCCGGAACTTTTGTGCATTCCGGAACCTTGGTGCATTCCGGAACTCTTAACATTCCGGAACCTTGGTGCATTCCGGAACGCTTAACATTCCGGAATTCCGAACATTCCGGAATTCCGAACATTCCGGAACCTTGGTGCATTCCGGAACTCTGAACATTCCGGAATTCCGAACATTCCGGAACCTTGGTGCATTCCGGAATTCCGAACATTCCGGAACCTTGGTGCATTCCGGAATTCTGAACATTCCGGAACCTTGGTGCATTCCGGAACTCTGAACATTCCGGAATTCCGAACATTCCGGAACCTTGGTGCATTCCGGAACTCTGAACATTCCGGAACTCTGAACATTCCGGAATTCCGAACATTCCGGAACCTTGGTGCATTCCGGAACTCTGAACATTCCGGAATTCTGAACATTCCGGAACCTTGGTGCATTCCGGAACTCTGAACATTCCGGAATTCCGAACATTCCGGAACCTTGGTGCATTCCGGAACTCTGAACATTCCGGAACTCTGAACATTCCGGAACTCTGAACATTCCAGAACCTTGGTGCATTCCGGAACTCTTAACATTCCGGAACCTTGGTGCATTCCGGAACTCTGAACATTCCGGAATTCCGAACATTCCGGAATTCCGAACATTCCGGAACCTTGGTGCATTCCGGAACTCTTAACATTCCGGAACCTTGGTGCATTCCGGAACTCTGAACATTCCGGAATTCCGAACATTCCGGAATTCCGAACATTCCGGAATCTTGGTGCATTCCGGAACTCTGAACATTCTGGAATTCCGAACATTCCGGAACCTTGGTACATTCCGGAATTCCGAACATTCCGGAACCTTGGTGCATTCCGGAACTCTGAACATTCCGGAACTCTGAACATTCCGGAATTCCGAACATTCCGGAACCTTGGTGCATTCCGGAACTCTGAACATTCCGGAATTCCGAACATTCCGGAACCTTTGTGCATTCCGGAATTCTGAATTCCAGAACCTTGGTGCATTCCGGAACTCTTAACATTCCGGAACTCTGAACATTCCGGAATTCCGAACATTCCGGAACCTTGGTGCATTCCGGAACTCTGAACATTCCGGAACCTTGGTACATTCCGGAATTCTGAACATTCCGGAACCTTGGTGCATTCCGGAATTCTGAACATTCCGGAACCTTGGTGCATTCCGGAACCTTGGTGCATTCCGGAACTCTTCACATTCCGGAACCTTGGTGCATTCCGGAACTCTGAACATTCCGGAACTCTGGACATTCCGGAACCTTGGTGCATTCCGGAACTCTGAACATTCCGGAACTCTGGACATTCCGGAACCTTGGTGCATTCCGGAACTCTGAACATTCCGGAACTCTGAACATTCCGGAACCTTGGTGCATTCCGGAACTCTGAACATTCCGGAACCTTGGTGCATTCCGGAACTCTGAACATTCCGGAACTCTGAACATTCCGGAACCTTGGTGCATTCCGGAACTCTGAACATTCCGGAATTCCGAACATTCCGGAACCTTGGTGCATTCCGGAACTCTGAACATTCGGGAACTCTGAACATTCCGGAACTCTGAACATTCCGGAACCTTGGTGCATTCCGGAACTCTGAACATTCCGGAACTCTGAACATTCCGGAATTCCGAACATTCCGGAACCTTGGTGCATTCCGGAACTCTGAACATTCCGGAATTCCGAACATTCCGGAACCTTGGTGCATTCCGGAACTCTGAACATTCCGGAACTCTGAACATTCCGGAACTCTGAACATTCCGGAACCTTGGTGCATTCCGGAACTCTGAACATTCCGGAATTCCGAACATTCCGGAATTCCGAACATTCCGGAACCTTGGTGCATTCCGGAACTCTGAACATTCCGGAATTCCGAACATTCCGGAACCTTGGTGCATTCCGGAACTCTGAACATTCCGGAACTCTGAACATTCCGGAACCTTGGTGCATTCCGGAATTCTGAATTCCGGAACCTTGGTGCATTCCGGAACTCTTAACATTCCGGAACTCTGAACATTCCGGAATTCCGAACATTCCGGAACCTTGATGCATTCCGGAATTCCGAACATTCCGGAACCTTGGTGCATTCCGGAACTCTGAACATTCCGGAACTCTGAACATTCCGGAACCTTGGTGCATTCCGGAATTCTGAATTCCGGAACCTTGGTGCATTCCGGAACTCTTAACATTCCGGAACTCTGAACATTCCGGAATTCCGAACATTCCGGAACCTTGATGCATTCCGGAACTCTGAACATTCCGGAATTCCGAACATTCCGGAACCTTGGTGCATTCCGGAACTCTGAACATTCCGGAACCTTGGTACATTCCGGAATTCCGAACATTCCGGAACCTTGGTGCATTCCGGAACTCTGAACATTCCGGAACTCTGAACATTCCGGAATTCCGAACATTCCGGAACCTTGGTGCATTCCGGAACTCTGAACATTCCGGAACCTTGGTGCATTCCGGAACTCTGAACATTCCGGAACTCTGAACATTCCGGAACCTTGGTGCATTCCGGAACTCTGAACATTCCGGAATTCCGAACATTCCGGAACCTTGGTGCATTCCGGAACTCTGAACATTCGGGAACTCTGAACATTCCGGAACTCTGAACATTCCGGAACCTTGGTGCATTCCGGAACTCTGAACATTCCGGAACCTTGGTGCATTCCGGAACTCTGAACATTCCGGAACTCTGAACATTCCGGAATTCCGAACATTCCGGAACCTTGGTGCATTCCGGAACTCTGAACATTCCGGAATTCCGAACATTCCGGAACCTTGGTGCATTCCGGAACTCTGAACATTCCGGAACTCTGAACATTCCGGAACTCTGAACATTCCGGAACCTTGGTGCATTCCGGAACTCTGAACATTCCGGAATTCCGAACATTCCGGAATTCCGAACATTCCGGAACCTTGGTGCATTCCGGAACTCTGAACATTCCGGAATTCCGAACATTCCGGAACCTTGGTGCATTCCGGAACTCTGAACATTCTGGAATTCCGAACATTCCGGAACCTTGGTACATTCCGGAATTCCGAACATTCCGGAACCTTGGTGCATTCCGGAACTCTGAACATTCCGGAACTCTGAACATTCCGGAATTCCGAACATTCCGGAACCTTGGTGCATTCCGGAATTCTGAACATTCCGGAATTCCGAACATTCCGGAACCTTGGTGCATTCCGGAATTCTGAACATTCCGGAACCTTGGTGCATTCCGGAACCTTGGTGCATTCCGGAACTCTTCACATTCCGGAACCTTGGTGCATTCCGGAACTCTGAACATTCCGGAACTCTGGACATTCCGGAACCTTGGTGCATTCCGGAACTCTGAACATTCCGGAACTCTGGACATTCCGGAACCTTGGTGCATTCCGGAACTCTGAACATTCCGGAACCTTGGTGCATTCCGGAACTCTGAACATTCCGGAACCTTGGTGCATTCCGGAACTCTGAACATTCCGGAACTCTGAACATTCCGGAATTCCGAACATTCCGGAACCTTGGTGCATTCCGGAACTCTGAACATTCCGGAATTCCGAACATTCCGGAACCTTGGTGCATTCCGGAACTCTGAACATTCCGGAACTCTGAACATTCCGGAATTCCGAACATTCCGGAACCTTGGTGCATTCCGGAACTCTGAACATTCCGGAACCTTGGTGCATTCCGGAACTCTGAACATTCCGGAACTCTGAACATTCCGGAACCTTGGTGCATTCCGGAACTCTGAACATTCCGGAATTCCGAACATTCCGGAACCTTGGTGCATTCCGGAACTCTGAACATTCGGGAACTCTGAACATTCCGGAACTCTGAACATTCCGGAACCTTGGTGCATTCCGGAACTCTGAACATTCCGGAACTCTGAACATTCCGGAATTCCGAACATTCCGGAACCTTGGTGCATTCCGGAATTCTGAACATTCCGGAACCTTGGTGCATTCCGGAACCTTGGTGCATTCCGGAACTCTTCACATTCCGGAACCTTGGTGCATTCCGGAACTCTGAACATTCCGGAACTCTGGACATTCCGGAACCTTGGTGCATTCCGGAACTCTGAACATTCCGGAACTCTGGACATTCCGGAACCTTGGTGCATTCCGGAACTCTGAACATTCCGGAACTCTGAACATTCCGGAACCTTGGTGCATTCCGGAACTCTGAACATTCCGGAACCTTGGTGCATTCCGGAACTCTGAACATTCCGGAACTCTGAACATTCCGGAATTCCGAACATTCCGGAACCTTGGTGCATTCCGGAACTCTGAACATTCCGGAACCTTGGTGCATTCCGGAACTCTGAACATTCCGGAATTCCGAACATTCCGGAACCTTGGTGCATTCCGGAACTCTTAACATTCCGGAACCTTGGTGCATTCCGGAACTCTGAACATTCCGGAATTCCGAACATTCCGGAACCTTTGTGCATTCCGGAACCTTGGTGCATTCCGGAACTCTGAACATTCCGGAATTCCGAACATTCCGGAACCTTGATGCATTCCGGAACTCTGAACATTCCGGAATTCCGAACATTCCGGAACCTTGGTGCATTCCGGAACTCTGAACATTCCGGAACCTTGGTACATTCCGGAATTCCGAACATTCCGGAACCTTGGTGCATTCCGGAACTCTGAACATTCCGGAACTCTGAACATTCCGGAATTCCGAACATTCCGGAACCTTGGTGCATTCCGGAACTCTGAACATTCCGGAACCTTGGTGCATTCCGGAACTCTGAACATTCCGGAACTCTGAACATTCCGGAACCTTGGTGCATTCCGGAACTCTGAACATTCCGGAATTCCGAACATTCCGGAACCTTGGTGCATTCCGGAACTCTGAACATTCGGGAACTCTGAACATTCCGGAACTCTGAACATTCCGGAACCTTGGTGCATTCCGGAACTCTGAACATTCCGGAACCTTGGTGCATTCCGGAACTCTGAACATTCCGGAACTCTGAACATTCCGGAATTCCGAACATTCCGGAACCTTGGTGCATTCCGGAACTCTGAACATTCCGGAATTCCGAACATTCCGGAACCTTGGTGCATTCCGGAACTCTGAACATTCCGGAACTCTGAACATTCCGGAACTCTGAACATTCCGGAACCTTGGTGCATTCCGGAACTCTGAACATTCCGGAATTCCGAACATTCCGGAATTCCGAACATTCCGGAACCTTGGTGCATTCCGGAACTCTGAACATTCCGGAATTCCGAACATTCCGGAACCTTGGTGCATTCCGGAACTCTGAACATTCTGGAATTCCGAACATTCCGGAACCTTGGTACATTCCGGAATTCCGAACATTCCGGAACCTTGGTGCATTCCGGAACTCTGAACATTCCGGAACTCTGAACATTCCGGAATTCCGAACATTCCGGAACCTTGGTGCATTCCGGAATTCTGAACATTCCGGAATTCCGAACATTCCGGAACCTTGGTGCATTCCGGAATTCTGAACATTCCGGAACCTTGGTGCATTCCGGAACCTTGGTGCATTCCGGAACTCTTCACATTCCGGAACCTTGGTGCATTCCGGAACTCTGAACATTCCGGAACTCTGGACATTCCGGAACCTTGGTGCATTCCGGAACTCTGAACATTCCGGAACTCTGGACATTCCGGAACCTTGGTGCATTCCGGAACTCTGAACATTCCGGAACCTTGGTGCATTCCGGAACTCTGAACATTCCGGAACCTTGGTGCATTCCGGAACTCTGAACATTCCGGAACTCTGAACATTCCGGAATTCCGAACATTCCGGAACCTTGGTGCATTCCGGAACTCTGAACATTCCGGAATTCCGAACATTCCGGAACCTTGGTGCATTCCGGAACTCTGAACATTCCGGAACTCTGAACATTCCGGAATTCCGAACATTCCGGAACCTTGGTGCATTCCGGAACTCTGAACATTCCGGAACCTTGGTGCATTCCGGAACTCTGAACATTCCGGAACTCTGAACATTCCGGAACCTTGGTGCATTCCGGAACTCTGAACATTCCGGAATTCCGAACATTCCGGAACCTTGGTGCATTCCGGAACTCTGAACATTCGGGAACTCTGAACATTCCGGAACTCTGAACATTCCGGAACCTTGGTGCATTCCGGAACTCTGAACATTCCGGAACTCTGAACATTCCGGAATTCCGAACATTCCGGAACCTTGGTGCATTCCGGAATTCTGAACATTCCGGAACCTTGGTGCATTCCGGAACCTTGGTGCATTCCGGAACTCTTCACATTCCGGAACCTTGGTGCATTCCGGAACTCTGAACATTCCGGAACTCTGGACATTCCGGAACCTTGGTGCATTCCGGAACTCTGAACATTCCGGAACTCTGGACATTCCGGAACCTTGGTGCATTCCGGAACTCTGAACATTCCGGAACTCTGAACATTCCGGAACCTTGGTGCATTCCGGAACTCTGAACATTCCGGAACCTTGGTGCATTCCGGAACTCTGAACATTCCGGAACTCTGAACATTCCGGAATTCCGAACATTCCGGAACCTTGGTGCATTCCGGAACTCTGAACATTCCGGAACCTTGGTGCATTCCGGAACTCTGAACATTCCGGAATTCCGAACATTCCGGAACCTTGGTGCATTCCGGAACTCTTAACATTCCGGAACCTTGGTGCATTCCGGAACTCTGAACATTCCGGAATTCCGAACATTCCGGAACCTTTGTGCATTCCGGAACCTTGGTGCATTCCGGAACTCTGAACATTCCGGAATTCCGAACATTCCGGAACCTTGATGCATTCCCGAACTCTGAACATTCCGGAATTCCGAACATTCCGGAACCTTGGTGCATTCCGGAACTCTGAACATTCCGGAACCTTGGTACATTCCGGAATTCCGAACATTCCGGAACCTTGGTGCATTCCGGAACTCTGAACATTCCGGAACTCTGAACATTCCGGAATTCCGAACATTCCGGAACCTTGGTGCATTATGGAATTCTGAACATTCCGGAATTCCGAACATTCCGGAACCTTGGTGCATTCCGGAACTCTGAACATTCCGGAACTCCGAACATTCCGGAACCTTGGTGCATTCCGGAACTCTGAACATTCCGGAATTCCAAACATTCCGGAACCTTTGTGCATTCCGGAACCTTGGTGCATTCCGGAACTCTGAAAATTCCGGAACTCTGAACATTCCGGAACCTTGGTGCATTCCGGAATTCTGAATTCCGGAACCTTGGTGCATTCCGGAACTCTTAACATTCCGGAACTCTGAACATTCCGGAATTCCGAACATTCCGGAACCTTGATGCATTCCGGAACTCTGAACATTCCGGAATTCCGAACATTCCGGAACCTTGGTGCATTCCGGAACTCTGAACATTCCGGAACTCTGAACATTCCGGAACCTTGGTGCATTCCGGAACTCTGAACATTCCGGAACCTTGGTGCATTCCGGAACTCTGAACATTCCGGAACTCTGAACATTCCGGAATTCCGAACATTCCGGAACCTTGGTGCATTCCGGAACTCTGAACATTCCGGAACCTTGGTGCATTCCGGAACTCTGAACATTCCGGAATTCTGAACATTCCGGAACCTTGGTGCATTCCGGAACTCTTAACATTCCGGAACCTTGGTGCATTCCGGAACTCTGAACATTCCGGAACCTTGGTGCATTCCGGAACTCTGAACATTCCGGAAATCCGAACATTCCGGAACCTTGGTGCATTCCGGAACTCTGAACATTCGGGAACTCTGAACATTCCGGAACTCTGATCATTCCGGAACCTTGGTGCATTCCGGAACTCTGAACATTCCGGAACCTTGGTGCATTCCGGAACTCTGAACATTCCGGAACTCTGAACATTCCGGAATTCCGAACATTCCGGAACCTTGGTGCATTCCGGAACTCTGAACATTCCGGAATTCTGAACATTCCGGAACCTTGGTGCATTCCGGAACTCTGAACATTCCGGAATTCCGAACATTCCGGAACCTTGGTGCATTCCGGAACTCTGAACATTCCGGAACTCTGAACATTCCGGAACTCTGAACATTCCGGAACCTTGGTGCATTCCGGAACTCTTAACATTCCGGAACCTTGGTGCATTCCGGAACTCTGAACATTCCGGAATTCCGAACATTCCGGAATTCCGAACATTCCGGAACCTTGGTGCATTCCGGAACTCTGAACATTCCGGAATTCCGAACATTCCGGAACCTTGGTGCATTCCGGAACTCTGAACATTCTGGAATTCCGAACATTCCGGAACCTTGGTACATTCCGGAATTCCGAACATTCCGGAACCTTGGTGCATTCCGGAACTCTGAACATTCCGGAACTCTGAACATTCCGGAATTCCGAACATTCCGGAACCTTGGTGCATTCCGGAACTCTGAACATTCCGGAACCTTGGTACATTCCGGAATTCCGAACATTCCGGAACCTTGGTGCATTCCGGAACTCTGAACATTCCGGAACTCTGAACATTCCGGAATTCCGAACATTCCGGAACCTTGGTGCATTATGGAATTCTGAACATTCCGGAATTCCGAACATTCCGGAACCTTGGTGCATTCCGGAACTCTGAACATTCCGGAACTCCGAACATTCCGGAACCTTGGTGCATTCCGGAACTCTGAACATTCCGGAATTCCAAACATTCCGGAACCTTTGTGCATTCCGGAACCTTGGTGCATTCCGGAACTCTGAAAATTCCGGAACTCTGAACATTCCGGAACCTTGGTGCATTCCGGAATTCCGAACATTCCGGAACCTTGGTGCATTCCGGAATTCTGAACATTCCGGAATTCCGAACATTCCGGAACCTTGGTGCATTCCGGAACCTTGGTGCATTCCGGAACTCTGAACATTCCGGAATTCCGAACATTCCGGAACCTTGGTGCATTCCGGAACTCTGAACATTCCGGAATTCCGAACATTCCGGAACTTTTGTGCATTCCGGAACCTTGGTGCATTCCGGAACTCTTAACATTCCGGAACCTTGGTGCATTCCGGAACTCTTAACATTCCGGAATTCCGAACATTCCGGAATTCCGAACATTCCGGAACCTTGGTGCATTCCGGAACTCTGAACATTCCGGAATTCCGAACATTCCGGAACCTTGGTGCATTCCGGAATTCTGAACATTCCGGAACCTTGGTGCATTCCGGAACTCTTAACATTCCGGAACTCTGAACATTCCGGAATTCCGAACATTCCGGAACCTTGGTGCATTCCGGAACTCTGAACATTCCGGAACTCTGAACATTCCGGAACCTTGGTGCATTCCGGAACTCTGAACATTCCGGAACCTTGGTGCATTCCGGAACTCTGAACATTCCGGAACCTTGGTGCATTCCGGAACTCTGAACATTCCGGAATTCCGAACATTCCGGAACCTTGGTGCATTCCGGAACTCTGAACATTCGGGAACTCTGAACATTCCGGAACTCTGAACATTCCGGAACCTTGGTGCATTCCGGAACTCTGAACATTCCGGAATTCCGAACATTCCGGAATTCCGAACATTCCGGAACCTTGGTGCATTCCGGAACTCTTAACATTCCGGAACCTTGGTGCATTCCGGAACTCTTAACATTCCGGAATTCCGAACATTCCGGAATTCCGAACATTCCGGAACCTTGGTGCATTCCGGAACTCTGAACATTCCGGAATTCCGAACATTCCGGAACCTTGGTGCATTCCGGAATTCCGAACATTCCGGAACCTTGGTGCATTCCGGAATTCTGAACATTCCGGAACCTTGGTGCATTCCGGAACTCTGAACATTCCGGAAATCCGAACATTCCGGAACCTTGGTGCATTCCGGAACTCTGAACATTCGGGAACTCTGAACATTCCGGAACTCTGATCATTCCGGAACCTTGGTGCATTCCGGAACTCTGAACATTCCGGAACCTTGGTGCATTCCGGAACTCTGAACATTCCGGAACTCTGAACATTCCGGAATTCCGAACATTCCGGAACCTTGGTGCATTCCGGAACTCTGAACATTCCGGAATTCTGAACATTCCGGAACCTTGGTGCATTCCGGAACTCTGAACATTCCGGAATTCCGAACATTCCGGAACCTTGGTGCATTCCGGAACTCTGAACATTCCGGAACTCTGAACATTCCGGAACTCTGAACATTCCGGAACCTTGGTGCATTCCGGAACTCTTAACATTCCGGAACCTTGGTGCATTCCGGAACTCTGAACATTCCGGAATTCCGAACATTCCGGAATTCCGAACATTCCGGAACCTTGGTGCATTCCGGAACTCTGAACATTCCGGAACTCTGAACATTCCGGAACCTTGGTGCATTCCGGAACTCTGAACATTCTGGAATTCCGAACATTCCGGAACCTTGGTACATTCCGGAATTCCGAACATTCCGGAACCTTGGTGCATTCCGGAACTCTGAACATTCCGGAACTCTGAACATTCCGGAATTCCGAACATTCCGGAACCTTGGTGCATTCCGGAACTCTGAACATTCCGGAACCTTGGTACATTCCGGAATTCCGAACATTCCGGAACCTTGGTGCATTCCGGAACTCTGAACATTCCGGAACTCTGAACATTCCGGAATTCCGAACATTCCGGAACCTTGGTGCATTATGGAATTCTGAACTTTCCGGAATTCCGAACATTCCGGAACCTTGGTGCATTCCGGAACTCTGAACATTCCGGAACTCCGAACATTCCGGAACCTTTGTGCATTCCGGAACCTTGGTGCATTCCGGAACTCTGAAAATTCCGGAACTCTGAACATTCCGGAACCTTGGTGCATTCCGGAATTCTGAATTCCGGAACCTTGGTGCATTCCGGAACTCTTAACATTCCGGAACTCTGAACATTCCGGAATTCCGAACATTCCGGAACCTTGGTGCATTCCGGAACTCTTAACATTCCGGAACTCTGAACATTCCGGAATTCCGAACATTCCGGAACCTTGGTGCATTCCGGAATTCTGAACTTTCCGGAATTCCGAACATTCCGGAACCTTGGTGCATTCCGGAACCTTGGTGCATTCCGGAACTCTGAACATTCCGGAATTCCGAACATTCCGGAACCTTGGTGCATTCCGGAACTCTGAACATTCCGGAATTCCGAACATTCCGGAACTTTTGTGCATTCCGGAACCTTGGTGCATTCCGGAACTCTTAACATTCCGGAACCTTGGTGCATTCCGGAACTCTTAACATTCCGGAATTCCGAACATTCCGGAATTCCGAACATTCCGGAACCTTGGTGCATTCCGGAACTCTGAACATTCCGGAATTCCGAACATTCCGGAACCTTGGTGCATTCCGGAATTCCGAACATTCCGGAACCTTGGTGCATTCCGGAATTCTGAACATTCCGGAACCTTGGTGCATTCCGGAACTCTGAACATTCCGGAACTCCGAACATTCCGGAACCTTGGTGCATTCCGGAACTCTGAACATTCCGGAATTCCGAACATTCCGGAAGCTTGGTGCATTCCGGAACTCTGAACATTCCGGAATTCCGAACATTCCGGAACCTTTGTGCATTCCGGAATTCTGAATTCCAGAACCTTGGTGCATTCCGGAACTCTTAACATTCCGGAACTCTGAACATTCCGGAATTCCGAACATTCCGGAACCTTGGTGCATTCCGGAACTCTGAACATTCCGGAACTCTGAACATTCCGGAACCTTGGTGCATTCCGGAACTCTGAACATTCCGGAACCTTGGTGCATTCCGGAACTCTGAACATTCCGGAACCTTGGTGCATTCCGGAACTCTGAACATTCGGGAACTCTGAACATTCCGGAACTCTGAACATTCCGGAACCTTGGTGCATTCCGGAACTCTGAACATTCCGGAACTCTGAACATTCCGGAATTCCGAACATTCCGGAACCTTGGTGCATTCCGGAACTCTGAACATTCCGGAATTCCGAACATTCCGGAACCTTGGTGCATTCCGGAATTCTGAACATTCCGGAATTCCGAACATTCCGGAACCTTGGTGCATTCCGGAACCTTGGTGCATTCCGGAACTCTGAACATTCCGGAATTCCGAACATTCCGGAACCTTGGTGCATTCCGGAACTCTGAACATTCCGGAATTCCGAACATTCCGGAACTTTTGTGCATTCCGGAACCTTGGTGCATTCCGGAACTCTTAACATTCCGGAACCTTGGTGCATTCCGGAACTCTTAACATTCCGGAATTCCGAACATTCCGGAATTCCGAACATTCCGGAACCTTGGTGCATTCCGGAACTCTGAACATTCCGGAATTCCGAACATTCCGGAACCTTGGTGCATTCCGGAATTCCGAACATTCCGGAACCTTGGTGCATTCCGGAATTCTGAACATTCCGGAACCTTGGTGCATTCCGGAACTCTGAACATTCCGGAACTCTTCACATTCCGGAACCTTGGTGCATTCCGGAACTCTGAACATTCCGGAACTCTGGACATTCCGGAACCTTGGTGCATTCCGGAACTCTGAACATTCCGGAATTCCGAACATTCCGGAACCTTTGTGCATTCCGGAATTCTGAATTCCAGAACCTTGGTGCATTCCGGAACTCTTAACATTCCGGAACTCTGAACATTCCGGAATTCCGAACATTCCGGAACCTTGGTGCATTCCGGAACTCTGAACATTCCGGAACTCTGAACATTCCGGAACCTTGGTGCATTCCGGAACTCTGAACATTCCGGAACCTTGGTGCATTCCGGAACTCTGAACATTCCGGAACCTTGGTGCATTCCGGAACTCTGAACATTCCGGAATTCCGAACATTCCGGAACCTTGGTGCATTCCGGAACTCTGAACATTCGGGAACTCTGAACATTCCGGAACTCTGAACATTCCGGAACCTTGGTGCATTCCGGAACTCTGAACATTCCGGAACTCTGAACATTCCGGAATTCCGAACATTCCGGAACCTTGGTGCATTCCGGAACTCTGAACATTCTGGAATTCCGAACATTCCGGAACCTTGGTACATTCCGGAATTCCGAACATTCCGGAACCTTGGTGCATTCCGGAACTCTGAACATTCCGGAACTCTGAACATTCCGGAATTCCGAACATTCCGGAACCTTGGTGCATTCCGGAATTCTGAACATTCCGGAATTCCGAACATTCCGGAACCTTGGTGCATTCCGGAACTCTGAACATTCCGGAACTCCGAACATTCCGGAACCTTGGTGCATTCCGGAACTCTGAACATTCCGGAATTCCGAACATTCCGGAACCTTGGTGCATTCCGGAACTCTGAACATTCCGGAATTCCGAACATTCCGGAACCTTTGTGCATTCCGGAATTCTGAATTCCAGAACCTTGGTGCATTCCGGAACTCTTAACATTCCGGAACTCTGAACATTCCGGAATTCCGAACATTCCGGAACCTTGGTGCATTCCGGAACTCTGAACATTCCGGAACCTTGGTACATTCCGGAATTCTGAACATTCCGGAACCTTGGTGCATTCCGGAATTCTGAACATTCCGGAACCTTGGTGCATTCCGGAACTCTGAACATTCCGGAACCTTGGTGCATTCCGGAACCTTGGTGCATTCCGGAACTCTTCACATTCCGGAACCTTGGTGCATTCCGGAACTCTGAACATTCCGGAACTCTGGACATTCCGGAACCTTGGTGCATTCCGGAACTCTGAACATTCCGGAACTCTGAACATTCCGGAATTCCGAACATTCCGGAACCTTGGTGCATTCCGGAACTCTGAACATTCCGGAACCTTGGTGCATTCCGGAACTCTGAACATTCCGGAACTCTGAACATTCCGGAATTCCGAACATTCCGGAACCTTGGTGCATTCCGGAACTCTGAACATTCCGGAACCTTGGTGCATTCCGGAACTCTGAACATTCCGGAATTCCGAACATTCCGGAACCTTTGTGCATTCCGGAACCTTGGTGCATTCCGGAACTCTGAACATTCCGGAATTCCGAACATTCCGGAACCTTGGTGCATTCCGGAATTCTGAACATTCCGGAATTCCGAACATTCCGGAACCTTGGTGCATTCCGGAACCTTGGTGCATTCCGGAACTCTGAACATTCCGGAATTCCGAACATTCCGGAACCTTGGTGCATTCCGGAACTCTGAACATTCCGGAACCTTGGTACATTCCGGAATTCTGAACATTCCGGAACCTTGGTGCATTCCGGAATTCTGAACATTCCGGAACCTTGGTGCATTCCGGAACTCTGAACATTCCGGAACCTTGGTGCATTCCGGAACCTTGGTGCATTCCGGAACTCTTCACATTCCGGAACCTTGGTGCATTCCGGAACTCTGAACATTCCGGAACTCTGGACATTCCGGAACCTTGGTGCATTCCGGAACTCTGAACATTCCGGAACTCTGGACATTCCGGAACCTTGGTGCATTCCGGAACTCTGAACATTCCGGAACTCTGAACGTTCCGGAACCTTGGTGCATTCCGGAACTCTGAACATTCCGGAACTCTGAACATTCCGGAACCTTGGTGCATTCCGGAACTCTGAACATTCCGGAACTCTGAACATTCCGGAACCTTGGTGCATTCCGGAACTCTGAACATTCCGGAACTCTGAACATTCCGGAACCTTGGTGCATTCCGGAACTCTGAACATTCGGGAACTCTGAACATTCCGGAACTCTGAACATTCCGGAACCTTGGTGCATTCCGGAACTCTGAACATTCCGGAACCTTGGTGCATTCCGGAACTCTGAACATTCCGGAACTCTGAACATTCCGGAATTCCGAACATTCCGGAACCTTGGTGCATTCCGGAACTCTGAACATTCCGGAATTCCGAACATTCCGGAACCTTTGTGCATTCCGGAACCTTGGTGCATTCCGGAACTCTGAACATTCCGGAATTCCGAACATTCCGGAATTCCGAACATTCCGGAACCTTGGTGCATTCCGGAACTCTGAACATTCCGGAATTCCGAACATTCCGGAACCTTGGTGCATTCCGGAACTCTGAACATTCTGGAATTCCGAACATTCCGGAACCTTGGTACATTCCGGAATTCCGAACATTCCGGAACCTTGGTGCATTCCGGAACTCTGAACATTCTGGAACTCTGAACATTCCGGAATTCCGAACATTCCAGAACCTTGGTGCATTCCGGAATTCTGAACATTCCGGAATTCCGAACATTCCGGAACCTTGGTGCATTCCGGAACTCTGAACATTCCGGAACTCCGAACATTCCGGAACCTTGGTGCATTCCGGAACTCTGAACATTCCGGAATTCCGAACATTCCGGAACCTTGGTGCATTCCGGAACTCTGAACATTCCGGAATTCCGAACATTCCGGAACCTTTGTGCATTCCGGAATTCTGAATTCCAGAACCTTGGTGCATTCCGGAACTCTTAACATTCCGGAACTCTGAACATTCCGGAATTCCGAACATTCCGGAACCTTGGTGCGTTCCGGAACTCTGAACATTCCGGAACCTTGGTACATTCCGGAATTCTGAACATTCCGGAACCTTGGTGCATTCCAGAATTCTGAACATTCCGGAACCTTGGTGCATTCCGGAACTCTGAACATTCCGGAACCTTGGTGCATTCCGGAACCTTGGTGCATTCCGGAACTCTTCACATTCCGGAACCTTGGTGCATTCCGGAACTCTGAACATTCCGGAACTCTGGACATTCCGGAACCTTGGTGCATTCCGGAACTCTGAACATTCCGGAACTCTGAACATTCCGGAACCTTGGTGCATTCCGGAACTCTGAACATTCCGGAATTCCGAACATTTCGGAACTTTTGTGCATTCCGGAACCTTGGTGCATTCCGGAACTCTTAACATTCCGGAACCTTGGTGCATTCCGGAACTCTTAACATTCCGGAATTCCGAACATTCCGGAATTCCGAACATTCCGGAACCTTGGTGCATTCCGGAACTCTGAACATTCCGGAATTCCGAACATTCCGGAACCTTGGTGCATTCCGGAATTCCGAACATTCCGGAACCTTGGTGCATTCCGGAATTCTGAACATTCCGGAACCTTGGTGCATTCCGGAACTCTGAACATTCCGGAACTCCGAACATTCCGGAACCTTGGTGCATTCCGGAACTCTGAACATTCCGGAATTCCGAACATTCCGGAACCTTGGTGCATTCCGGAACTCTGAACATTCCGGAATTCCGAACATTCCGGAACCTTTGTGCATTCCGGAATTCTGAATTCCAGAACCTTGGTGCATTCCGGAACTCTTAACATTCCGGAACTCTGAACATTCCGGAATTCCGAACATTCCGGAACCTTGGTGCATTCCGGAACTCTGAACATTCCGGAACTCTGAACATTCCGGAACCTTGGTGCATTCCGGAACTCTGAACATTCCGGAACCTTGGTGCATTCCGGAACTCTGAACATTCCGGAACCTTGGTGCATTCCGGAACTCTGAACATTCCGGAATTCCGAACATTCCGGAACCTTGGTGCATTCCGGAACTCTGAACATTCGGGAACTCTGAACATTCCGGAACTCTGAACATTCCGGAACCTTGGTGCATTCCGGAACTCTGAACATTCCGGAACTCTGAACATTCCGGAATTCCGAACATTCCGGAACCTTGGTGCATTCCGGAACTCTGAACATTCCGGAATTCCGAACATTCCGGAACCTTGGTGCATTCCGGAACTCTGAACATTCCGGAACTCTGAACATTCCGGAACTCTGAACATTCCGGAACCTTGGTGCATTCCGGAACTCTGAACATTCCGGAATTCCGAACATTCCGGAACCTTGGTGCATTCCGGAACTCTGAACATTCCGGAATTCCGAACATTCCGGAACCTTGGTGCATTCCGGAACTCTGAACATTCTGGAATTCCGAACATTCCGGAACCTTGGTACATTCCGGAATTCCGAACATTCCGGAACCTTGGTGCATTCCGGAACTCTGAACATTCCGGAACTCTGAACATTCCGGAATTCCGAACATTCCGGAACCTTGGTGCATTCCGGAATTCTGAACATTCCGGAATTCCGAACATTCCGGAACCTTGGTGCATTCCGGAACTCTGAACATTCCGGAACTCCGAACATTCCGGAACCTTGGTGCATTCCGGAACTCTGAACATTCCGGAATTCCGAACATTCCGGAACCTTGGTGCATTCCGGAACTCTGAACATTCCGGAATTCCGAACATTCCGGAACCTTTGTGCATTCCGGAATTCTGAATTCCAGAACCTTGGTGCATTCCGGAACTCTTAACATTCCGGAACTCTGAACATTCCGGAATTCCGAACATTCCGGAACCTTGGTGCATTCCGGAACTCTGAACATTCCGGAACCTTGGTACATTCCGGAATTCTGAACATTCCGGAACCTTGGTGCATTCCGGAATTCTGAACATTCCGGAACCTTGGTGCATTCCGGAACTCTGAACATTCCGGAACCTTGGTGCATTCCGGAACCTTGGTGCATTCCGGAACTCTTCACATTCCGGAACCTTGGTGCATTCCGGAACTCTGAACATTCCGGAACTCTGGACATTCCGGAACCTTGGTGCATTCCGGAACTCTGAACATTCCGGAACTCTGAACATTCCGGAATTCCGAACATTCCGGAACCTTGGTGCATTCCGGAACTCTGAACATTCCGGAACCTTGGTGCATTCCGGAACTCTGAACATTCCGGAACTCTGAACATTCCGGAATTCCGAACATTCCGGAACCTTGGTGCATTCCGGAACTCTGAACATTCCGGAACCTTGGTGCATTCCGGAACTCTGAACATTCCGGAATTCCGAACATTCCGGAACCTTTGTGCATTCCGGAACCTTGGTGCATTCCGGAACTCTGAACATTCCGGAATTCCGAACATTCCGGAACCTTGGTGCATTCCGGAATTCTGAACATTCCGGAATTCCGAACATTCCGGAACCTTGGTGCATTCCGGAACCTTGGTGCATTCCGGAACTCTGAACATTCCGGAATTCCGAACATTCCGGAACCTTGGTGCATTCCGGAACTCTGAACATTCCGGAACCTTGGTACATTCCGGAATTCTGAACATTCCGGAACCTTGGTGCATTCCGGAATTCTGAACATTCCGGAACCTTGGTGCATTCCGGAACTCTGAACATTCCGGAACCTTGGTGCATTCCGGAACCTTGGTGCATTCCGGAACTCTTCACATTCCGGAACCTTGGTGCATTCCGGAACTCTGAACATTCCGGAACTCTGGACATTCCGGAACCTTGGTGCATTCCGGAACTCTGAACATTCCGGAACTCTGGACATTCCGGAACCTTGGTGCATTCCGGAACTCTGAACATTCCGGAACTCTGAACGTTCCGGAACCTTGGTGCATTCCGGAACTCTGAACATTCCGGAACTCTGAACATTCCGGAACCTTGGTGCATTCCGGAACTCTGAACATTCCGGAACTCTGAACATTCCGGAACCTTGGTGCATTCCGGAACTCTGAACATTCCGGAACTCTGAACATTCCGGAACCTTGGTGCATTCCGGAACTCTGAACATTCGGGAACTCTGAACATTCCGGAACTCTGAACATTCCGGAACCTTGGTGCATTCCGGAACTCTGAACATTCCGGAACCTTGGTACATTCCGGAATTCTGAACATTCCGGAACCTTGGTGCATTCCGGAATTCTGAACATTCCGGAACCTTGGTGCATTCCGGAACTCTGAACATTCCGGAACCTTGGTGCATTCCGGAACCTTGGTGCATTCCGGAACTCTTCACATTCCGGAACCTTGGTGCATTCCGGAACTCTGAACATTCCGGAATTCCGAACATTCCGGAACCTTGGTGCATTCCGGAACTCTGAACATTCCGGAACCTTGGTGCATTCCGGAACTCTGAACATTCCGGAACTCTGAACATTCCGGAATTCCGAACATTCCGGAACCTTGGTGCATTCCGGAACTCTGAACATTCCGGAACCTTGGTGCATTCCGGAACTCTGAACATTCCGGAATTCCGAACATTCCGGAACCTTTGTGCATTCCGGAACCTTGGTGCATTCCGGAACTCTGAACATTCCGGAATTCCGAACATTCCGGAACCTTGGTGCATTCCGGAATTCTGAACATTCCGGAATTCCGAACATTCCGGAACCTTGGTGCATTCCGGAACCTTGGTGCATTCCGGAACTCTGAACATTCCGGAATTCCGAACATTCCGGAACCTTGGTGCATTCCGGAACTCTGAACATTCCGGAACCTTGGTACATTCCGGAATTCTGAACATTCCGGAACCTTGGTGCATTCCGGAATTCTGAACATTCCGGAACCTTGGTGCATTCCGGAACTCTGAACATTCCGGAACCTTGGTGCATTCCGGAACCTTGGTGCATTCCGGAACTCTTCACATTCCGGAACCTTGGTGGATTCCGGAACTCTGAATTCCGGAACCTTGGTGCATTCCGGAACTCTGAACATTCCGGAACTCTGAACATTCCGGAACCTTTGTGCATTCCGGAACCTTGGTGCATTCCGGAACTCTGAACATTCCGGAACTCTGAACATTCCGGAACCTTGGTACATTCCTGAATTCCGAACATTCCGGAACCTTGGTGCATTCCGGAATTCTGAATTCCGGAACCTTGGTGCATTCCGGAACTCTTAACATTCCGGAACTCTGAACATTCCGGAATTCCGAACATTCCGGAACCTTGGTACATTCCGGAATTCTGAACATTCCGGAACCTTGGTGCATTCCGGAACTCTGAACATTCCGGAATTCCGAACATTCCGGAACCTTGGTGCATTCCGGAACTCTGAACATTCCGGAATTCCGAACATTCCGGAACCTTTGTGCATTCCGGAATTCTGAATTCCAGAACCTTGGTGCATTCCGGAACTCTTAACATTCCGGAACTCTGAACATTCCGGAATTCCGAACATTCCGGAACCTTGGTGCATTCCGGAACTCTGAACATTCCGGAACCTTGGTACATTCCGGAATTCTGAACATTCCGGAACCTTGGTGCATTCCGGAATTCTGAACATTCCGGAACCTTGGTGCATTCCGGAACTCTGAACATTCCGGAACCTTGGTGCATTCCGGAACCTTGGTGCATTCCGGAACTCTTCACATTCCGGAACCTTGGTGCATTCCGGAACTCTGAACATTCCGGAACTCTGGACATTCCGGAACCTTGGTGCATTCCGGAACTCTGAACATTCCGGAACTCTGAACATTCCGGAATTCCGAACATTCCGGAACCTTGGTGCATTCCGGAACTCTGAACATTCCGGAACCTTGGTGCATTCCGGAACTCTGAACATTCCGGAACTCTGAACATTCCGGAATTCCGAACATTCCGGAACCTTGGTGCATTCCGGAACTCTGAACATTCCGGAACCTTGGTGCATTCCGGAACTCTGAACATTCCGGAATTCCGAACATTCCGGAACCTTTGTGCATTCCGGAACCTTGGTGCATTCCGGAACTCTGAACATTCCGGAATTCCGAACATTCCGGAACCTTGGTGCATTCCGGAATTCTGAACATTCCGGAATTCCGAACATTCCGGAACCTTGGTGCATTCCGGAACCTTGGTGCATTCCGGAACTCTGAACATTCCGGAATTCCGAACATTCCGGAACCTTGGTGCATTCCGGAACTCTGAACATTCCGGAACCTTGGTACATTCCGGAATTCTGAACATTCCGGAACCTTGGTGCATTCCGGAATTCTGAACATTCGGAACCTTGGTGCATTCCGGAACTCTGAACATTCCGGAACCTTGGTGCATTCCGGAACCTTGGTGCATTCCGGAACTCTTCACATTCCGGAACCTTGGTGCATTCCGGAACTCTGAACATTCCGGAACTCTGGACATTCCGGAACCTTGGTGCATTCCGGAACTCTGAACATTCCGGAACTCTGGACATTCCGGAACCTTGGTGCATTCCGGAACTCTGAACATTCCGGAACTCTGAACGTTCCGGAACCTTGGTGCATTCCGGAACTCTGAACATTCCGGAACTCTGAACATTCCGGAACCTTGGTGCATTCCGGAACTCTGAACATTCCGGAACTCTGAACATTCCGGAACCTTGGTGCATTCCGGAACTCTGAACATTCCGGAACTCTGAACATTCCGGAACCTTGGTGCATTCCGGAACTCTGAACATTCGGGAACTCTGAACATTCCGGAACTCTGAACATTCCGGAACCTTGGTGCATTCCGGAACTCTGAACATTCCGGAACCTTGGTACATTCCGGAATTCTGAACATTCCGGAACCTTGGTGCATTCCGGAATTCTGAACATTCCGGAACCTTGGTGCATTCCGGAACTCTGAACATTCCGGAACCTTGGTGCATTCCGGAACCTTGGTGCATTCCGGAACTCTTCACATTCCGGAACCTTGGTGCATTCCGGAACTCTGAACATTCCGGAACTCTGGACATTCCGGAACCTTGGTGCATTCCGGAACTCTGAACATTCCGGAACTCTGAACATTCCGGAATTCCGAACATTCCGGAACCTTGGTGCATTCCGGAACTCTGAACATTCCGGAACCTTGGTGCATTCCGGAACTCTGAACATTCCGGAACTCTGAACATTCCGGAATTCCGAACATTCCGGAACCTTGGTGCATTCCGGAACTCTGAACATTCCGGAACCTTGGTGCATTCCGGAACTCTGAACATTCCGGAATTCTGAACATTCCGGAACCTTTGTGCATTCCGGAACCTTGGTGCATTCCGGAACTCTGAACATTCCGGAATTCCGAACATTCCGGAACCTTGGTGCATTCCGGAATTCTGAACATTCCGGAATTCCGAACATTCCGGAACCTTGGTGCATTCCGGAACCTTGGTGCATTCCGGAACTCTGAACATTCCGGAATTCCGAACATTCCGGAACCTTGGTGCATTCCGGAACTCTGAACATTCCGGAACCTTGGTACATTCCGGAATTCTGAACATTCCGGAACCTTGGTGCATTCCGGAATTCTGAACATTCCGGAACCTTGGTGCATTCCGGAACTCTGAACATTCCGGAACCTTGGTGCATTCCGGAACCTTGGTGCATTCCGGAACTCTTCACATTCCGGAACCTTGGTGGATTCCGGAACTCTGAATTCCGGAACCTTGGTGCATTCCGGAACTCTGAACATTCCGGAACTCTGAACATTCCGGAACCTTTGTGCATTCCGGAACCTTGGTGCATTCCGGAACTCTGAACATTCCGGAACTCTGAACATTCCGGAACCTTGGTACATTCCTGAATTCCGAACATTCCGGAACCTTGGTGCATTCCGGAATTCTGAATTCCGGAACCTTGGTGCATTCCGGAACTCTTAACATTCCGGAACTCTGAACATTCCGGAATTCCGAACATTCCGGAACCTTGGTACATTCCGGAATTCTGAACATTCCGGAACCTTGGTGCATTCCGGAACTCTGAACATTCCGGAATTCCGAACATTCCGGAACCTTGGTGCATTCCGGAACTCTGAACATTCCGGAACTCTGAACATTCCGGAACTCTGAACATTCCGGAACCTTGGTGCATTCCGGAACTCTTAACATTCCGGAACCTTGGTGCATTCCGGAACTCTTAACATTCCGGAACCTTGGTGCATTCCGGAACTCTTAACATTCCGGAATTCCGAACATTCCGGAATTCCGAACATTCCGGAACCTTTGTGCATTCCGGAACCTTGATGCATTCCGGAACTCTGAACATTCCGGAATTCCGAACATTCCGGAACCTTGGTGCATTCCGGAACTCTGAATTCCGGAACCTTGGTGCATTCCGGAACTCTGAATTCCGGAACCTTGGTGCATTCCGGAACTCTGAACATTCCGGAACTCTGAACATTCCGGAACTCTGAACATTCTGGAATTCCGAACATTCCGGAACCTTGGTGCATTCCGGAACTCTTAACATTCCGGAACCTTGGTGCATTCCGGAACTCTGAACATTCCGGAATTCCGAACATTCCGGAACCTTGGTGGATTCCGGAACTCTGAATTCCGGAACCTTGGTGCATTCCGGAACTCTTAACATTCCGGAACCTTGGTGCATTCCGGAACTCTGAAAATTCCGGAACCTTGGTGCATTCCGGAACCTTGGTGCATTCCGGAACCTTGGTGCATTCCGGAACTCTGAACATTCCGGAACCTTGGTACATTCCTGAATTCCGAACATTCCGGAACCTTGGTGCATTCCGGAACTCTGAACATTCCGGAACTCTGAACATTCCGGAACCTTGGTGCATTCCGGAATTCTGAATTCCGGAACCTTGGTGCATTCCGGAACTCTGAACATTCCGGAATTCCGAACATTCCGGAACCTTGGTGCATTCCGGAACTCTGAACATTCCGGAACTCTGAACATTCCGGAACTCTGAACATTCCGGAACCTTGGTGCATTCCGGAACTCTTAACATTCCGGAACCTTGGTGCATTCCGGAACTCTTAACATTCCGGAATTCCGAACATTCCGGAATTCCGAACATTCCGGAACCTTGGTGGATTCCGGAACTCTGAATTCCGGAACCTTGGTGCATTCCGGAACTCTTAACATTCCGGAACCTTGGTGCATTCCGGAACTCTGAAAATTCCGGAATTCCGAACATTCCGGAACCTTTGTGCATTCCGGAACTCTGAACATTCCGGAACCTTGGTGCATTCCGGAACTCTGAATTCCGGAACCTTGGTGCATTCCGGAACTCTGAATTCCGGAACCTTGGTGCATTCCGGAACTCTGAACATTCCGGAACTCTGAACATTCCGGAACCTTTGTGCATTCCGGAACCTTGGTGCATTCCGGAACTCTGAACATTCCGGAACTCTGAACATTCCGGAACCTTTGTGCATTCCGGAACTCTGAACATTCCGGAACCTTGGTGCATTCCGGAACTCTGAATTCCGGAACCTTGGTGCATTCCGGAACTCTGAACATTCCGGAACTCTGAACATTCCGGAACCTTTGTGCATTCCGGAACCTTGGTGCATTCCGGAACTCTGAACATTCCGGAACTCTGAACATTCCGGAACCTTGGTACATTCCGGAACTCTGAACATTCCGGAACTCTGAACATTCCGGAACCTTGGTGCATTCCGGAATTCTGAATTCCGGAACCTTGGTGCATTCCGGAACTCTTAACATTCCGGAACTCTGAACATTCCGGAATTCCGAACATTCCGGAACCTTTGTGCATTCCGGAACCTTGGTGCATTCCGGAACTCTGAACATTCCGGAACTCTGAACATTCCGGAACCTTGGTACATTCCTGAATTCCGAACATTCCGGAACCTTGGTGCATTCCGGAATTCTGAATTCCGGAACCTTGGTGCATTCCGGAACTCTTAACATTCCGGAACTCTGAACATTCCGGAATTCCGAACATTCCGGAACCTTGGTACATTCCGGAATTCTGAACATTCCGGAACCTTGGTGCATTCCGGAACTCTGAACATTCCGGAATGCCGAACATTCCGGAACCTTGGTGCATTCCGGAACTCTGAACATTCCGGAACTCTGAACATTCCGGAACTCTGAACATTCCGGAACCTTGGTGCATTCCGGAACTCTTAACATTCCGGAACCTTGGTGCATTCCGGAACTCTTAACATTCCGGAACCTTGGTGCATTCCGGAACTCTTAACATTCCGGAATTCCGAACATTCCGGAATTCCGAACATTCCGGAACCTTTGTGCATTCCGGAACCTTGATGCATTCCGGAACTCTGAACATTCCGGAATTCCGAACATTCCGGAACCTTGGTGCATTCCGGAACTCTGAATTCCGGAACCTTGGTGCATTCCGGAACTCTGAATTCCGGAACCTTGGTGCATTCCGGAACTCTGAACATTCTGGAATTCCGAACATTCCGGAACCTTGGTGCATTCCGGAACTCTGAATTCCGGAACCTTGGTGGATTCCGGAACTCTGAATTCCGGAACCTTGGTGCATTCCGGAACTCTTAACATTCCGGAACCTTGGTGCATTCCGGAACTCTGAAAATTCCGGAACCTTGGTGCATTCCGGAACTCTGAATTCCGGAACCTTGGTGCATTCCGGAACTCTGAACATTCCGGAACTCTGAACATTCCGGAACCTTTGTGCATTCCGGAACCTTGGTGCATTCCGGAACTCTGAACATTCCGGAACTCTGAACATTCCGGAACCTTGGTACATTCCTGAATTCCGAACATTCCGGAACCTTGGTGCATTCCGGAACTCTGAACATTCCGGAACTCTGAACATTCCGGAACCTTGGTGCATTCCGGAATTCTGAATTCCGGAACCTTGGTGCATTCCGGAACTCTGAACATTCCGGAATTCCGAACATTCCGGAACCTTGGTGCATTCCGGAACTCTGAACATTCCGGAACTCTGAACATTCCGGAACTCTGAACATTCCGGAACCTTGGTGCATTCCGGAACTCTTAACATTCCGGAACCTTGGTGCATTCCGGAACTCTTAACATTCCGGAATTCCGAACATTCCGGAATTCCGAACATTCCGGAACCTTGGTGGATTCCGGAACTCTGAATTCCGGAACCTTGGTGCATTCCGGAACTCTTAACATTCCGGAACCTTGGTGCATTCCGGAACTCTGAAAATTCCGGAATTCCGAACATTCCGGAACCTTTGTGCATTCCGGAACTCTGAACATTCCGGAACCTTGGTGCATTCCGGAACTCTGAATTCCGGAACCTTGGTGCATTCCGGAACTCTGAATTCCGGAACCTTGGTGCATTCCGGAACTCTGAACATTCCGGAACTCTGAACATTCCGGAACCTTTGTGCATTCCGGAACCTTGGTGCATTCCGGAACTCTGAACATTCCGGAACTCTGAACATTCCGGAACCTTTGTGCATTCCGGAACTCTGAACATTCCGGAACCTTGGTGCATTCCGGAACTCTGAATTCCGGAACCTTGGTGCATTCCGGAACTCTGAATTCCGGAACCTTGGTGCATTCCGGAACTCTGAACATTCCGGAACTCTGAACATTCCGGAACCTTTGTGCATTCCGGAACCTTGGTGCATTCCGGAACTCTGAACATTCCGGAACTCTGAACATTCCGGAACCTTGGTACATTCCGGAACTCTGAACATTCCGGAACTCTGAACATTCCGGAACCTTGGTGCATTCCGGAATTCTGAATTCCGGAACCTTGGTGCATTCCGGAACTCTTAACATTCCGGAACTCTGAACATTCCGGAATTCCGAACATTCCGGAACCTTGGTACATTCCGGAATTCTGAACATTCCGGAACCTTGGTGCATTCCGGAACTCTGAACATTCCGGAATTCCGAACATTCCGGAACCTTGGTGCATTCCGGAACTCTGAACATTCCGGAACTCTGAACATTCCGGAACTCTGAACATTCCGGAACCTTGGTGCATTCCGGAACTCTTAACATTCCGGAACCTTGGTGCATTCCGGAACTCTTAACATTCCGGAATTCCGAACATTCCGGAATTCCGAACATTCCGGAACCTTTGTGCATTCCGGAACCTTGGTGCATTCCGGAACTCTGAACATTCCGGAATTCCGAACATTCCGGAACCTTGATGCATTCCGGAACTCTGAACATTCCGGAATTCCGAACATTCCGGAACCTTGGTGCATTCCGGAACTCTGAACATTCCGGAATACCGAACATTCCGGAACCTTGGTGCATTCCGGAACTCTGAACATTCCGGAACCTTGGTACATTCCGGAATTCCGAACATTCCGGAACCTTGGTGCATTCCCGAACTCTGAACATTCCGGAACTCTGAACATTCCGGATTTCCGAACCTTCCGGAACCTTGGTGCATTCCGGAATTCTGAACATTCCGGAATTCCGAACATTCCGGAACCTTGGTGCATTCCGGAATTCTGAACATTCCGGAATTCCGAACATTCCGGAACCTTGGTGCATTCCGGAACTCTGAACATTCCGGAACTCCGAACATTCCGGAACCTTGGTGCATTCCGGAACTCTGAACATTCCGGAATTCCGAACATTCCGGAACCTTGATGCATTCCGGAACTCTGAACATTCCGGAATTCCGAACATTCCGGAACCTTGGTGCATTCCGGAACTCTGAACATTCCGGAATACCGAACATTCCGGAACCTTGGTGCATTCCGGAACTCTGAACATTCCGGAACCTTGGTACATTCCGGAATTCCGAACATTCCGGAACCTTGGTGCATTCCCGAACTCTGAACATTCCGGAACTCTGAACATTCCGGATTTCCGAACCTTCCGGAACCTTGGTGCATTCCGGAATTCTGAACATTCCGGAATTCCGAACATTCCGGAACCTTGGTGCATTCCGGAATTCTGAACATTCCGGAATTCCGAACATTCCGGAACCTTGGTGCATTCCGGAACTCTGAACATTCCGGAACTCCGAACATTCCGGAACCTTGGTGCATTCCGGAACTCTGAACATTCCGGAACTCTGAACATTCCGGAATTCCGAACATTCCGGAACCTTTGTGCATTCCGGAACCTTGGTGCATTCCGGAACTCTGAACATTCCGGAATTCCGAACATTCCGGAACCTTGGTGCATTCCGGAACTCTGAACATTCCGGAACCTTGGTACATTCCGGAATTCCGAACATTCCGGAACCTTGGTGCATTCCGGAACTCTGAACATTCCGGAATTCCGAACATTCTGGAACCTTGGTGCATTCCGGAACTCTGAACATTCCGGAACTCTGAACATTCCGGAACCTTGGTGCATTCCGGAACTCTGAACATTCCGGAACTCTGAACATTCCGGAATTCCGAACATTCCAGAACCTTGGTGCATTCCGGAATTCTGAACATTCCGGAACCTTGGTGCATTCCGGAATTCTGAACATTCCGGAACCTTGGTGCATTCCGGAACTCTGAACATTCCGGAACTCTGAACATTCCGGAACCTTGGTGCATTCCGGAACTCTTAACATTCCGGAACCTTGGTGCATTCCGGAACTCTGAACATTCCGGAATTCCGAACATTCCAGAACCTTGGTGCATTCCGGAATTCTGAACATTCCGGAACCTTGGTGCATTCCGGAATTCTGAACATTCCGGAATTCCGAACATTCCAGAACCTTGGTGCATTCCGGAATTCTGAACATTCCGGAACCTTGGTGCATTCCGGAATTCTGAACATTCCGGAACCTTGGTGCATTCCGGAATTCTGAACATTCCGGAACCTTTGTGCATTCCGGAACCTTGGTGCATTCCGGAACTCTGAACATTCCGGAATTCCGAACATTCCGGAACCTTGATGCATTCCGGAACTCTGAACATTCCGGAATTCCGAACATTCCGGAACCTTGGTGCATTCCGGAACTCTGAACATTCCGGAACCTTGGTACATTCCGGAACTCTGAACATTCCGGAACTCTGAACATTCCGGAATTCCGAACATTCCAGAACCTTGGTGCATTCCGGAATTCTGAACATTCCGGAACCTTGGTGCATTCCGGAATTCTGAACATTCCGGAACCTTGGTGCATTCCGGAACTCTGAACATTCCGGAACTCTGAACATTCCGGAACCTTGGTGCATTCCGGAACTCTTAACATTCCGGAACCTTGGTGCATTCCGGAACTCTGAACATTCTGGAATTCCGAACATTCCGGAACCTTTGTGCATTATGGAACCTTGGTGCATTCCGGAACTCTGAACATTCCGGAATTCCGAACATTCCGGAACCTTGATGCATTCCGGAACTCTGAACATTCCGGAATTCCGAACATTCCGGAACCTTGGTGCATTCCGGAACTCTGAACATTCCGGAATTCCGAACATTCCGGAACCTTGGTGCATTCCGGAACTCTGAACATTCCGGAACCTTGGTACATTCCGGAATTCCGAACATTCCGGAACCTTGGTGCATTCCGGAACTCTGAACATTCCGGAACTCCGAACATTCCGGAACCTTGGTGCATTCCGGAACTCTGAACATTCCGGAATTCCGAACATTCCGGAACCTTGGTGCATTCCGGAACTCTGAACATTCCGGAACTCTGAACATTCCGGAATTCCGAACATTCCAGAACCTTGGTGCATTCCGGAATTCTGAACATTCCGGAACCTTGGTGCATTCCGGAACTCTGAACATTCCGGAATTCCGAACATTCCGGAACCTTGGTGCATTCCGGAACTCTAAACATTCCGGAACTCTGAACATTCCGGAACCTTGGTGCATTCCGGAACTCTTAACATTCCGGAACCTTGGTGCATTCCGGAACTCTGAACATTCCGGAATTCCGAACATTCCGGAACCTTTGTGCATTCCGGAACCTTGGTGCATTCCGGAACTCTGAACATTCCGGAATTCCGAACATTCCGGAACCTTGATGCATTCCGGAACTCTGAACATTCCGGAATTCCGAACATTCCGGAACCTTTGTGCATTCCGGAACCTTGGTGCATTCCGGAACTCTGAACATTCCGGAATTCCGAACATTCCGGAACCTTGATGCATTCCGGAACTCTGAACATTCCGGATTTCCGAACATTCCGGAACCTTGGTGCATTCCGGAACTCTGAACATTCCGGAACCTTGGTACATTCCGGAATTCTGAACATTCCGGAACCTTGGTGTATTCCGGAACTCTGAACATTCCGGAACTCTGAACATTCCGGAATTCCGAACATTCCAGAACCTTGGTGCATTCCGGAATTCTGAACATTCCGGAACCTTGGTGCATTCCGGAATTCTGAACATTCCGGAACCTTGGTGCATTCCGGAACCTTGGTGCATTCCGGAACTCTGAACATTCCGGAACCTTGGTGCATTCCGGAACTCTTAACATTCCGGAACCTTGGTGCATTCCGGAACTCTGAACATTCCGGAATTCCGAACATTCCGGAACCTTTGTGCATTATGGAACCTTGGTGCATTCCGGAACTCTGAACATTCCGGAATTCCGAACATTCCGGAACCTTGATGCATTCCGGAACTCTGAACATTCCGGAATTCCGAACATTCCGGAACCTTGGTGCATTCCGGAACTCTGAACATTCCGGAATTCCGAACATTCCGGAACCTTGGTGCATTCCGGAACTCTGAACATTCCGGAACCTTGGTACATTCCGGAATTCCGAACATTCCGGAACCTTGGTGCATTCCGGAACTCTGAACATTCCGGAACTCCGAACATTCCGGAACCTTGGTGCATTCCGGAACTCTGAACATTCCGGAATTCCGAACATTCCAGAACCTTGGTGCATTCCGGAATTCTGAACATTCCGGAACCTTGGTGCATTCCGGAACTCTGAACATTCCGGAATTCCGAACATTCCGGAACCTTGGTGCATTCCGGAACTCTAAACATTCCGGAACTCTGAACATTCCGGAACCTTGGTGCATTCCGGAACTCTTAACATTCCGGAACCTTGGTGCATTCCGGAACTCTGAACATTCCGGAATTCCGAACATTCCGGAACCTTTGTGCATTCCGGAACCTTGGTGCATTCCGGAACTCTGAACATTCCGGAATTCCGAACATTCCGGAACCTTGATGCATTCCGGAACTCTGAACATTCCGGAATTCCGAACATTCCGGAACCTTGGTGCATTCCGGAACTCTGAACATTCCGGAACCTTGGTACATTCCGGAATTCCGAACATTCCGGAACCTTGGTGCATTCCGGAACTCTGAACATTCCGGAATTCCGAACATTCCGGAACCTTGGTGCATTCCGGAATTCTGAACATTCCGGAATTCCGAACATTCCGGAACCTTTGTGCATTCCGGAACCTTGGTGCATTCCGGAACTCTGAAAATTCCGGAACTCTGAACATTCCGGAACCTTGGTGCATTCCGGAATTCTGAATTCCGGAACCTTGGTGCATTCCGGAACTCTTAACATTCCGGAACTCTGAACATTCCGGAATTCCGAACATTCCGGAACCTTGGTGCATTCCGGAATTCTGAACATTCGGAACTCTGAACATTCCGGAATTCCGAACATTCCGGAACCTTGGTGCATTCCGGAACTCTGAACATTCCGGAACCTTGGTACATTCCGGAACCTTGGTACATTCCGGAATTCCAAACATTCCGGAACCTTGGTGCATTCCGGAACTCTGAACATTCCGGAACTCTGAACATTCCGGAATTCCGAACATTCCGGAACCTTGGTGCATTCCGGAACTCTGAACATTCCGGAACCTTGGTGCATTCCGGAACTCTGAACATTCCGGAATTCCGAACATTCCGGAACCTTTGTGCATTCCGGAACCTTGGTGCATTCCGGAACTCTGAACATTCCGGAATTCCGAACATTCCGGAACCTTGATGCATTCCGGAACTCTGAACATTCCGGAATTCCGAACATTCCGGAACCTTGGTGCATTCTGGAACTCTGAACATTCCGGAATTCCGAACATTCCGGAACCTTGGTACATTCCGGAATTCCGAACATTCCGGAACCTTGGTGCATTCCGGAATTCTGAACATTCCGGAACCTTGGTGCATTCCGGAACTCTGAACATTCCGGAATTCCGAACATTCCGGAACCTTGGTGCATTCCGGAACTCTGAACATTCCGGAACCTTGGTGCATTCCGGAACTCTGAACATTCCGGAATTCCGAACATTCCGGAACCTTGGTGCATTCCGGAACTCTGAACATTCCGGAACCTTGGTGCATTCCGGAACTCTGAACATTCCGGAATTCCGAACATTCCGGAACCTTTGTGCATTCCGGAACCTTGGTGCATTCCGGAACTCTGAACATTCCGGAATTCCGAACATTCCGGAACCTTGATGCATTCCGGAACTCTGAACATTCCGGAATTCCGAACATTCCGGAACCTTGGTGCATTATGGAATTCTGAACATTCCGGAATTCCGAACATTCCGGAACCTTGATACATTCCGGAACTCTGAACATTCCGGAATTCCGAACATTCCGGAACCTTGGTGCATTATGGAATTCTGAACATTCCGGAATTCCGAACATTCCGGAACCTTGGTGCATTCCGGAACTCTGAACATTCCGGAACTCCGAACATTCCGGAACCTTGGTGCATTCCGGAACTCTGAACATTCCGGAATTCCAAACATTCCGGAACCTTTGTGCATTCCGGAACCTTGGTGCATTCCGGAACTCTGAAAATTCCGGAACTCTGAACATTCCGGAACCTTGGTGCATTCCGGAATTCTGAATTCCGGAACCTTGGTGCATTCCGGAACTCTTAACATTCCGGAACTCTGAACATTCCGGAATTCCGAACATTCCGGAACCTTGGTGCATTCCGGAACTCTTAACATTCCGGAACTCTGAACATTCCGGAATTCCGAACATTCCGGAACCTTGGTGCATTCCGGAACTCTGAACATTCCGGAACTCTGAACATTCCGGAATTCCGAACATTCCGGAACCTTGGTGCATTCCGGAATTCTGAACATTCCGGAATTCCGAACATTCCGGAACCTTGGTGCATTCCGGAACTCTGAACATTCCGGAACTCTGAACATTCCGGAACCTTGGTGCATTCCGGAATTCTGAATTCCGGAACCTTGGTGCATTCCGGAACTCTTAACATTCCGGAACTCTGAACATTCCGGAATTCCGAACATTCCGGAACCTTGGTACATTCCGGAATTCTGAACATTCCGGAACCTTGGTGCATTCCGGAACTCTGAACATTCCGGAATTCCGAACATTCCGGAACCTTGGTGCATTCCGGAACTCTTAACATTCCGGAACTCTGAACATTCCGGAATTCCGAACATTCCGGAACCTTGGTGCATTCCGGAACTCTGAACATTCCGGAACTCTGAACATTCCGGAATTCCGAACATTCCGGAACCTTGGTGCATTCCGGAATTCTGAACATTCCGGAATTCCGAACATTCCGGAACCTTGGTGCATTCCGGAACTCTGAACATTCCGGAACTCTGAACATTCCGGAACCTTGGTGCATTCCGGAATTCTGAATTCCGGAACCTTGGTGCATTCCGGAACTCTTAACATTCCGGAACTCTGAACATTCCGGAATTCCGAACATTCCGGAACCTTGGTACATTCCGGAATTCTGAACATTCCGGAACCTTGGTGCATTCCGGAACTCTGAACATTCCGGAATTCCGAACATTCCGGAACCTTGGTGCATTCCGGAACTCTGAACATTCCGGAACCTTGGTGCATTCCGGAACTCTGAACATTCCGGAATTCCGAACATTCCGGAACCTTGGTGCATTCCGGAACTCTTAACATTCCGGAACCTTGGTGCATTCCGGAACTCTGAACATTCCGGAATTCCGAACATTCCGGAACCTTTGTGCATTCCGGAACCTTGGTGCATTCCGGAACTCTGAACATTCCGGAATTCCGAACATTCCGGAACCTTGATGCATTCCGGAACTCTGAACATTCCGGAATTCCGAACATTCCGGAACCTTGGTGCATTCCGGAACTCTGAACATTCCGGAACCTTGGTACATTCCGGAATTCCGAACATTCCGGAACCTTGGTGCATTCCGGAACTCTGAACATTCCGGAACTCTGAACATTCCGGAATTCCGAACATTCCGGAACCTTGGTGCATTATGGAATTCTGAACATTCCGGAATTCCGAACATTCCGGAACCTTGGTGCATTCCGGAACTCTGAACATTCCGGAACTCCGAACATTCCGGAACCTTGGTGCATTCCGGAACTCTGAACATTCCGGAATTCCAAACATTCCGGAACCTTTGTGCATTCCGGAACCTTGGTGCATTCCGGAACTCTGAAAATTCCGGAACTCTGAACATTCCGGAACCTTGGTGCATTCCGGAATTCTGAATTCCGGAACCTTGGTGCATTCCGGAACTCTTAACATTCCGGAACTCTGAACATTCCGGAATTCCGAACATTCCGGAACCTTGGTGCATTCCGGAACTCTTAACATTCCGGAACTCTGAACATTCCGGAATTCCGAACATTCCGGAACCTTGGTGCATTCCGGAACTCTGAACATTCCGGAACTCTGAACATTCCGGAATTCCGAACATTCCGGAACCTTGGTGCATTCCGGAACTCTGAACATTCCGGAACTCTGAACATTCCGGAACCTTGGTGCATTCCGGAATTCTGAATTCCGGAACCTTGGTGCATTCCGGAACTCTTAACATTCCGGAACTCTGAACATTCCGGAATTCCGAACATTCCGGAACCTTGGTACATTCCGGAATTCTGAACATTCCGGAACCTTGGTGCATTCCGGAACTCTGAACATTCCGGAATTCCGAACATTCCGGAACCTTGGTGCATTCCGGAACTCTGAACATTCCGGAACTCTGAACATTCCGGAACCTTGGTGCATTCCGGAACTCTTAACATTCCGGAACCTTGGTGCATTCCGGAACTCTTAGCATTCCGGAACTCTGAACATTCCGGAATTCCGAACATTCCGGAACCTTGGTGCATTCCGGAATTCTGAACATTCCGGAACCTTGGTGCATTCCGGAACTCTGAACATTCCGGAATTCCGAACATTCCGGAACCTTGGTGCATTCCGGAACTCTGAACATTCGGGAACTCTGAACATTCCGGAACTCTGAACATTACGGAACCTTGGTGCATTCCGGAACTCTGAACATTCCGGAACCTTGGTGCATTCCGGAACTCTGAACATTCTGGAACTCTGAACATTCCGGAATTCCGAACATTCCGGAACCTTGGTGCATTCCGGAACTCTGAACATTCCGGAATTCCGAACATTCCAGAACCTTGGTGCATTCCGGAATTCTGAACATTCCGGAACCTTGGTGCATTCCGGAATTCTGAACATTCCGGAACCTTGGTGCATTCCGGAACTCTGAACATTCCGGAACTCTGAACATTCCGGAACCTTGGTGCATTCCGGAACTCTTAACATTCCGGAACCTTGGTGCATTCCGGAACTCTGAACATTCCGGAATTCCGAACATTCCAGAACCTTGGTGCATTCCGGAATTCTGAACATTCCGGAACCTTGGTGCATTCCGGAACTCTGAACATTCCGGAACTCTGAACATTCCGGAATTCCGAACATTCCAGAACCTTGGTGCATTCCGGAATTCTGAACATTCCGGAACCTTGGTGCATTCCGGAACTCTGAACATTCCGGAACTCTGAACATTCCGGAACCTTGGTGCATTCCGGAACTCTGAACATTCCGGAATTCCGAACATTCCGGAACCTTTGTGCATTCCGGAACCTTGGTGCATTCCGGAACTCTGAACATTCCGGAATTCCGAACATTCCGGAACCTTGATGCATTCCGGAACTCTGAACATTCCGGAATTCCGAACATTCCGGAACCTTGGTGCATTCCGGAACTCTGAACATTCCGGAACCTTGGTACATTCCGGAACTCTGAACATTCCGGAACTCTGAACATTCCGGAATTCCGAACATTCCAGAACCTTGGTGCATTCCGGAATTCTGAACATTCCGGAACCTTGGTGCATTCCGGAATTCTGAACATTCCGGAACCTTGGTGCATTCCGGAACTCTGAACATTCCGGAACTCTGAACATTCCGGAACCTTGGTGCATTCCGGAACTCTTAACATTCCGGAACCTTGGTGCATTCCGGAACTCTGAACATTCCGGAATTCCGAACATTCCGGAACCTTTGTGCATTATGGAACCTTGGTGCATTCCGGAACTCTGAACATTCCGGAATTCCGAACATTCCGGAACCTTGATGCATTCCGGAACTCTGAACATTCCGGAATTCCGAACATTCCGGAACCTTGGTGCATTCCGGAACTCTGAACATTCCGGAATTCCGAACATTCCGGAACCTTGGTGCATTCCGGAACTCTGAACATTCCGGAACCTTGGTACATTCCGGAATTCCGAACATTCCGGAACCTTGGTGCATTCCGGAACTCTGAACATTCCGGAATTCCGAACATTCCGGAACCTTGGTGCATTCCGGAACTCTGAACATTCCGGAACTCTGAACATTCCGGAATTCCGAACATTCCAGAACCTTGGTGCATTCCGGAATTCTGAACATTCCGGAACCTTGGTGCATTCCGGAACTCTGAACATTCCGGAACCTTGGTACATTCCGGAATTCCGAACATTCCGGAACCTTGGTGCATTCCGGAACTCTGAACATTCCGGAATTCCGAACATTCCGGAACCTTGGTGCATTCCGGAATTCTGAACATTCCGGAATTCCGAACATTCCGGAACCTTTGTGCATTCCGGAACCTTGGTGCATTCCGGAATTCTGAATTCCGGAACCTTGGTGCATTCCGGAACTCTTAACATTCCGGAACTCTGAACATTCCGGAATTCCGAACATTCCGGAACCTTGGTGCATTCCGGAATTCTGAACATTCGGAACTCTGAACATTCCGGAATTCCGAACATTCCGGAACCTTGGTGCATTCCGGAACTCTGAACATTCCGGAACCTTGGTACATTCCGGAATTCCGAACATTCCGGAACCTTGGTGCATTCCGGAACTCTGAACATTCCGGAATTCCGAACATTCCGGAACCTTGGTGCATTCCGGAACTCTGAACATTCCGGAACTCTGAACATTCCGGAATTCCGAACATTCCAGAACCTTGGTGCATTCCGGAATTCTGAACATTCCGGAACCTTGGTGCATTCCGGAACTCTGAACATTCCGGAACCTTGGTACATTCCGGAATTCCGAACATTCCGGAACCTTGGTGCATTCCGGAACTCTGAACATTCCGGAATTCCGAACATTCCGGAACCTTGGTGCATTCCGGAATTCTGAACATTCCGGAATTCCGAACATTCCGGAACCTTTGTGCATTCCGGAACCTTGGTGCATTCCGGAATTCTGAATTCCGGAACCTTGGTGCATTCCGGAACTCTTAACATTCCGGAACTCTGAACATTCCGGAATTCCGAACATTCCGGAACCTTGGTGCATTCCGGAATTCTGAACATTCGGAACTCTGAACATTCCGGAATTCCGAACATTCCGGAACCTTGGTGCATTCCGGAACTCTGAACATTCCGGAACCGTGGTACATTCCGGAACCTTGGTACATTCCGGAATTCCAAACATTCCGGAACCTTGGTGCATTCCGGAACTCTGAACATTCCGGAACCTTGGTGCATTCCGGAACCTTGGTGCATTCCGGAACTCTTAACATTCCGGAACCTTGGTGCATTCCGGAACTCTGAACATTCCGGAACTCTGAACATTCCGGAATTCCGAACATTCCGGAACCTTGGTGCATTCTGGAACTCTGAACATTCCGGAACCTTGGTGCATTCCGGAACTCTGAACATTCCGGAATTCCGAACATTCCGGAACCTTTGTGCATTCCGGAACCTTGGTGCATTCCGGAACTCTGAACATTCCGGAATTCCGAACATTCCGGAACCTTGATGCATTCCGGAACTCTGAACATTCCGGAATTCCGAACATTCCGGAACCTTGGTGCATTCCGGAACTCTGAACATTCCGGAATTCCGAACATTCCGGAACCTTGGTACATTCCGGAATTCCAAACATTCCGGAACCTTGGTGCATTCCGGAATTCTGAACATTCCGGAACCTTGGTGCATTCCGGAACTCTGAACATTCCGGAATTCCGAACATTCCGGAACCTTGGTGCATTCCGGAACTCTGAACATTCCGGAACCTTGGTGCATTCCGGAACTCTTAACATTCCGGAACCTTGGTGCATTCCGGAACTCTGAACATTCCGGAATTCCGAACATTCCGGAACCTTGGTGCATTCCGGAACTCTGAACATTCCGGAACCTTGGTGCATTCCGGAACTCTGAACATTCCGGAATTCCGAACATTCCGGAACCTTGGTGCATTCCGGAACTCTTAACATTCCGGAACCTTGGTGCATTCCGGAACTCTGAACATTCCGGAATTCCGAACATTCCGGAACCTTTGTGCATTCCGGAACCTTGGTGCATTCCGGAACTCTGAACATTCCGGAATTCCGAACATTCCGGAACCTTGATGCATTCCGGAACTCTGAACATTCCGGAATTCCGAACATTCCGGAACCTTGGTGCATTCCGGAACCTTGGTGCATTCCGGAATTCTGAACATTCCGGAATTCCGAACATTCCGGAACCTTGGTGCATTCCGGAACTCTGAACATTCCGGAACCTTGGTGCATTCCGGAACTCTGAACATTCCGGAACTCTGAACATTCCGGAACTCTGAACATTCCGGAACCTTGGTGCATTCCGGAACTCTGAACATTCCGGAACTCTGAACATTCCGGAATTCCGAACATTCCGGAACCTTGGTGCATTCCGGAACTCTGAACATTCCGGAATTCTGAACATTCCGGAACCTTGGTGCATTCCGGAACTCTGAACATTCCGGAATTCCGAACATTCCGGAACCTTGGTGCATTCCGGAACTCTGAACATTCCGGAATTCCGAACATTCCGGAACCTTGGTGCATTCCGGAACTCTGAACATTCGGGAACTCTGAACATTCCGGAACTCTGAACATTACGGAACCTTGGTGCATTCCGGAATTCTGAACATTGCGGAACTCTGAACATTCCGGAATTCCGAACATTCCAGAACCTTGGTGCATTCCGGAATTCTGAACATTCCGGAACCTTGGTGCATTCCGGAATTCTGAACATTCCGGAACCTTGGTGCATTCCGGAACTCTGAACATTCCGGAACTCTGAACATTCCGGAATTCCGAACATTCCGGAACCTTTGTGCATTATGGAACCTTGGTGCATTCCGGAACTCTGAACATTCCGGAATTCCGAACATTCCGGAACCTTGATGCATTCCGGAACTCTGACCATTCCGGAATTCCGAACATTCCGGAACCTTGGTGCATTCCGGAACTCTGAACATTCCGGAATTCCGAACATTCCGGAACCTTGGTGCATTCCGGAACTCTGAACATTCCGGAACCTTGGTACATTCCGGAATTCCGAACATTCCGGAACCTTGGTGCATTCCGGAACTCTGAACATTCCGGAACTCCGAACATTCCGGAACCTTGGTGCATTCCGGAACTCTGAACATTCCGGAACTCTGAACATTCCGGAATTCCGAACATTCCAGAACCTTGGTGCATTCCGGAATTCTGAACATTCCGGAACCTTGGTGCATTCCGGAACTCTGAACATTCCGGAATTCCGAACATTCCGGAACCTTGGTGCATTCCGGAACTCTAAACATTCCGGAACTCTGAACATTCCGGAACCTTGGTGCATTCCGGAACTCTTAACATTCCGGAACCTTGGTGCATTCCGGAACTCTGAACATTCCGGAATTCCGAACATTCCGGAACCTTTGTGCATTCCGGAACCTTGGTGCATTCCGGAACTCTGAACATTCCGGAATTCGGAACATTCCGGAACCTTGATGCATTCCGGAACTCTGAACATTCCGGAATTCCGAACATTCCGGAACCTTGGTGCATTCCGGAACTCTGAACATTCCGGAACCTTGGTACATTCCGGAATTCCGAACATTCCGGAACCTTGGTGCATTCCGGAACTCTGAACATTCCGGAATTCCGAACATTCCGGAACCTTGGTGCATTCCGGAACTCTGAACATTCCGGAATTCCGAACATTCCGGAACCTTGGTACATTCCGGAATTCCAAACATTCCGGAACCTTGGTGCATTCCGGAACTCTGAAAATTCCGGAACTCTGAACATTCCGGAACCTTGGTGCATTCCGGAATTCTGAATTCCGGAACCTTGGTGCATTCCGGAACTCTTAACATTCCGGAACTCTGAACATTCCGGAATTCCGAACATTCCGGAACCTTGGTGCATTCCGGAATTCTGAACATTCGGAACTCTGAACATTCCGGAATTCCGAACATTCCGGAACCTTGGTGCATTCCGGAACTCTGAACATTCCGGAACCTTGGTACATTCCGGAACCTTGGTACATTCCGGAATTCCAAACATTCCGGAACCTTGGTGCATTCCGGAACTCTGAACATTCCGGAACCTTGGTGCATTCCGGAACCTTGGTGCATTCCGGAACTCTTAACATTCCGGAACCTTGGTGCATTCCGGAACTCTGAACATTCCGGAACTCTGAACATTCCGGAATTCCGAACATTCCGGAACCTTGGTGCATTCTGGAACTCTGAACATTCCGGAACCTTGGTGCATTCCGGAACTCTGAACATTCCGGAATTCCGAACATTCGGGAACCTTTGTGCATTCCGGAACCTTGGTGCATTCCGGAACTCTGAACATTCCGGAATTCCGAACATTCCGGAACCTTGATGCATTCCGGAACTCTGAACATTCCGGAATTCCGAACATTCCGGAACCTTGGTGCATTCCGGAACTCTGAACATTCCGGAATTCCGAACATTCCGGAACCTTGGTACATTCCGGAATTCCAAACATTCCGGAATCTTGGTGCATTCCGGAATTCTGAACATTCCGGAACCTTGGTGCATTCCGGAACTCTGAACATTCCGGAATTCCGAACATTCCGGAACCTTGGTGCATTCCGGAACTCTGAACATTCCGGAACCTTGGTGCATTCCGGAACTCTGAACATTCCGGAATTCCGAACATTCCGGAACCTTGGTGCATTCCGGAACTCTTAACATTCCGGAACCTTGGTGCATTCCGGAACTCTGAACATTCCGGAATTCCGAACATTCCGGAACCTTTGTGCATTCCGGAACCTTGGTGCATTCCGGAACTCTGAACATTCCGGAATTCCGAACATTCCGGAACCTTGATGCATTCCGGAACTCTGAACATTCCGGAATTCCGAACATTCCGGAACCTTGGTGCATTCCGGAACTCTGAACATTCCGGAATTCCGAACATTCCGGAACCTTGGTGCATTCCGGAATTCTGAACATTCCGGAACCTTGGTGCATTCCGGAACTCTGAACATTCCGGAATTCCGAACATTCCGGAACCTTGGTGCATTCCGGAACTCTGAACATTCGGGAACTCTGAACATTCCGGAACTCTGAACATTACGGAACCTTGGTGCATTCCGGAACTCTGAACATTCCGGAACCTTGGTGCATTCCGGAACTCTGAACATTCCGGAACTCTGAACATTCCGGAATTCTGAACATTCCGGAACCTTGGTGCATTCCGGAACTCTGAACATTCCGGAATTCCGAACATTCCGGAACCTTGGTGCATTCCGGAACTCTGAACATTCCGGAATTCCGAACATTCCGGAACCTTGGTGCATTCCGGAACTCTGAACATTCGGGAACTCTGAACATTCCGGAACTCTGAACATTACGGAACCTTGGTGCATTCCGGAACTCTGAACATTCCGGAACCTTGGTGCATTCCGGAACTCTGAACATTCCGGAACTCTGAACATTCCGGAATTTCGAACATTCCGGAACCTTGGTGCATTCCGGAACTCTGAACATTCCGGAATTCTGAACATTCCGGAACCTTGGTGCATTCCGGAACTCTGAACATTCCGGAATTCCGAACATTCCGGAACCTTGGTGCATTCCGGAACTCTGAACATTCCGGAACTCTGAACATTCCGGAACTCTGAACATTCCGGAACCTTGGTGCATTCCGGAACTCTGAACATTCCGGAACTCTGAACATTCCGGAATTCCGAACATTCCGGAACCTTGGTGCATTCCGGAACTCTGAACATTCCGGAATTCTGAACATTCCGGAACCTTGGTGCATTCCGGAACTCTGAACATTCCGGAATTCCGAACATTCCGGAACCTTGGTGCATTCCGGAACTCTGAACTTTCCGGAATTCCGAACATTCCGGAACCTTGGTGCATTCCGGAACTCTGAACATTCGGGAACTCTGAACATTCCGGAACTCTGAACATTACGGAACCTTGGTGCATTCCGGAACTCTGAACATTCCGGAACCTTGGTGCATTCCGGAACTCTGAACATTCCGGAACTCTGAACATTCCGGAATTCCGAACATTCCGGAACCTTGGTGCATTCCGGAACTCTGAACATTCCGGAATTCTGAACATTCCGGAACCTTGGTGCATTCCGGAACTCTGAACATTCCGGAATTCCGAACATTCCGGAACCTTGGTGCATTCCGGAACTCTGAACATTCCGGAACTCTGAACATTCCGGAACTCTGAACATTCCGGAACCTTGGTGCATTCCGGAACTCTGAACATTCCGGAATTCCGAACATTCCGGAATTCCGAACATTCCGGAACCTTGGTGCATTCCGGAACTCTGAACATTCCGGAATTCCGAACATTCCGGAACCTTGGTGCATTCCTGAACTCTGAACATTCTGGAATTCCGAACATTCCGGAACCTTGGTACATTCCGGAATTCCGAACATTCCGGAACCTTGGTGCATTACGGAACTCTGAACATTCCGGAACTCTGAACATTCCGGAATTCCGAACATTCCGGAACCTTGGTGCATTCCGGAATTCTGAACATTCCGGAATTCCGAACATTCCGGAACCTTGGTGCATTCCGGAACTCTGAACATTCCGGAATTCCGAACATTCCGGAACCTTGGTGCATTCCGGAACTCTGAACATTCCGGAATTCCGAACATTCCGGAACCTTTGTGCATTATGGAACCTTGGTGCATTCCGGAACTCTGAACATTCCGGAATTCCGAACATTCCGGAACCTTGATGCATTCCGGAACTCTGAACATTCCGGAATTCCGAACATTCCGGAACCTTGGTGCATTCCGGAACTCTGAACATTCCGGAATTCCGAACATTCCGGAACCTTGGTGCATTCCGGAACTCTGAACATTCCGGAATTCCGAACATTCCGGAACCTTGGTGCATTCCGGAACTCTGAACATTCCGGAATTCCGAACATTCCGGAACCTTGGTGCATTCCGGAACTCTGAACATTCGGGAACTCTGAACATTCCGGAACTCTGAACATTACGGAACCTTGGTGCATTCCGGAACTCTGAACATTCCGGAACCTTGGTGCATTCCGGAACTCTGAACATTCCGGAACTCTGAACATTCCGGAATTCCGAACATTCCGGAACCTTGGTGCATTCCGGAACTCTGAACATTCCGGAATTCTGAACATTCCGGAACCTTGGTGCATTCCGGAACTCTGAACATTCCGGAATTCCGAACATTCCGGAACCTTGGTGCATTCCGGAACTCTGAACATTCCGGAACTCTGAACATTCCGGAACTCTGAACATTCCGGAACCTTGGTGCATTCCGGAACTCTGAACATTCCGGAATTCCGAACATTCCGGAATTCCGAACATTCCGGAACCTTGGTGCATTCCGGAACTCTGAACATTCCGGAATTCCGAACATTCCGGAATTCCGAACATTCCGGAACCTTGGTACATTCCGGAATTCCGAACATTCCGGAACCTTGGTGCATTCCGGAACTCTGAACATTCCGGAACCTTGGTACATTCCGGAACTCTGAACATTGCGGAACTCTGAACATTCCGGAATTCCGAACATTCCAGAACCTTGGTGCATTCCGGAATTCTGAACATTCCGGAACCTTGGTGCATTCCGGAATTCTGAACATTCCGGAACCTTGGTGCATTCCGGAACTCTGAACATTCCGGAACTCTGAACATTCCGGAACCTTGGTGCATTCCGGAACTCTTAACATTCCGGAACCTTTGTGCATTATGGAACCTTGGTGCATTCCGGAACTCTGAACATTCCGGAATTCCGAACATTCCGGAACCTTGATGCATTCCGGAACTCTGACCATTCCGGAATTCCGAACATTCCGGAACCTTGGTGCATTCCGGAACTCTGAACATTCCGGAATTCCGAACATTCCGGAACCTTGGTGCATTCCGGAACTCTGAACATTCCGGAACCTTGGTACATTCCGGAATTCCGAACATTCCGGAACCTTGGTGCATTCCGGAACTCTGAACATTCCGGAACTCCGAACATTCCGGAACCTTGGTGCATTCCGGAACTCTGAACATTCCGGAACTCTGAACATTCCGGAATTCCGAACATTCCAGAACCTTGGTGCATTCCGGAATTCTGAACATTCCGGAACCTTGGTGCATTCCGGAACTCTGAACATTCCGGAATTCCGAACATTCCGGAACCTTGGTGCATTCCGGAACTCTAAACATTCCGGAACTCTGAACATTCCGGAACCTTGGTGCATTCCGGAACTCTTAACATTCCGGAACCTTGGTGCATTCCGGAACTCTGAACATTCCGGAATTCCGAACATTCCGGAACCTTTGTGCATTCCGGAACCTTGGTGCATTCCGGAACTCTGAACATTCCGGAATTCGGAACATTCCGGAACCTTGATGCATTCCGGAACTCTGAACATTCCGGAATTCCGAACATTCCGGAACCTTGGTGCATTCCGGAACTCTGAACATTCCGGAACCTTGGTACATTCCGGAATTCCGAACATTCCGGAACCTTGGTGCATTCCGGAACTCTGAACATTCCGGAATTCCGAACATTCCGGAACCTTGGTGCATTCCGGAATTCTGAACATTCCGGAATTCTGAACATTCCGGAACCTTTGTGCATTCCGGAACCTTGGTGCATTCCGGAACTCTGAAAATTCCGGAACTCTGAACATTCCGGAACCTTGGTGCATTCCGGAATTCTGAATTCCGGAACCTTGGTGCATTCCGGAACTCTTAACATTCCGGAACTCTGAACATTCCGGAATTCCGAACATTCCGGAACCTTGGTGCATTCCGGAATTCTGAACATTCGGAACTCTGAACATTCCGGAATTCCGAACATTCCGGAACCTTGGTGCATTCCGGAACTCTGAACATTCCGGAACCTTGGTACATTCCGGAACCTTGGTACATTCCGGAATTCCAAACATTCCGGAACCTTGGTGCATTCCGGAACTCTGAACATTCCGGAACCTTGGTGCATTCCGGAACCTTGGTGCATTCCGGAACTCTTAACATTCCGGAACCTTGGTGCATTCCGGAACTCTGAACATTCCGGAACTCTGAACATTCCGGAATTCCGAACATTCCGGAACCTTGGTGCATTCTGGAACTCTGAACATTCCGGAACCTTGGTGCATTCCGGAACTCTGAACATTCCGGAATTCCGAACATTCGGGAACCTTTGTGCATTCCGGAACCTTGGTGCATTCCGGAACTCTGAACATTCCGGAATTCCGAACATTCCGGAACCTTGATGCATTCCGGAACTCTGAACATTCCGGAATTCCGAACATTCCGGAACCTTGGTGCATTCCGGAACTCTGAACATTCCGGAATTCCGAACATTCCGGAACCTTGGTACATTCCGGAATTCCAAACATTCCGGAACCTTGGTGCATTCCGGAATTCTGAACATTCCGGAACCTTGGTGCATTCCGGAACTCTGAACATTCCGGAATTCCGAACATTCCGGAACCTTGGTGCATTCCGGAACTCTGAACATTCCGGAACCTTGGTGCATTCCGGAACTCTGAACATTCCGGAATTCCGAACATTCCGGAACCTTGGTGCATTCCGGAACTCTTAACATTCCGGAACCTTGGTGCATTCCGGAACTCTGAACATTCCGGAATTCCGAACATTCCGGAACCTTTGTGCATTCCGGAACCTTGGTGCATTCCGGAACTCTGAACATTCCGGAATTCCGAACATTCCGGAACCTTGATGCATTCCGGAACTCTGACCATTCCGGAATTCCGAACATTCCGGAACCTTGGTGCATTCCGGAACTCTGAACATTCCGGAATTCCGAACATTCCGGAACCTTGGTGCATTCCGGAACTCTGAACATTCCGGAACCTTGGTACATTCCGGAATTCCGAACATTCCGGAACCTTGGTGCATTCCGGAACTCTGAACATTCCGGAACTCCGAACATTCCGGAACCTTGGTGCATTCCGGAACTCTGAACATTCCGGAACTCTGAACATTCCGGAATTCCGAACATTCCAGAACCTTGGTGCATTCCGGAATTCTGAACATTCCGGAACCTTGGTGCATTCCGGAACTCTGAACATTCCGGAATTCCGAACATTCCGGAACCTTGGTGCATTCCGGAACTCTAAACATTCCGGAACTCTGAACATTCCGGAACCTTGGTGCATTCCGGAACTCTTAACATTCCGGAACCTTGGTGCATTCCGGAACTCTGAACATTCCGGAATTCCGAACATTCCGGAACCTTTGTGCATTCCGGAACCTTGGTGCATTCCGGAACTCTGAACATTCCGGAATTCGGAACATTCCGGAACCTTGATGCATTCCGGAACTCTGAACATTCCGGAATTCCGAACATTCCGGAACCTTGGTGCATTCCGGAACTCTGAACATTCCGGAACCTTGGTACATTCCGGAATTCCGAACATTCCGGAACCTTGGTGCATTCCGGAACTCTGAACATTCCGGAATTCCGAACATTCCGGAACCTTGGTGCATTCCGGAATTCTGAACATTCCGGAATTCCGAACATTCCGGAACCTTTGTGCATTCCGGAACCTTGGTGCATTCCGGAACTCTGAAAATTCCGGAACTCTGAACATTCCGGAACCTTGGTGCATTCCGGAATTCTGAATTCCGGAACCTTGGTGCATTCCGGAACTCTTAACATTCCGGAACTCTGAACATTCCGGAATTCCGAACATTCCGGAACCTTGGTGCATTCCGGAATTCTGAACATTCGGAACTCTGAACATTCCGGAATTCCGAACATTCCGGAACCTTGGTGCATTCCGGAACTCTGAACATTCCGGAACCTTGGTACATTCCGGAACCTTGGTACATTCCGGAATTCCAAACATTCCGGAACCTTGGTGCATTCCGGAACTCTGAACATTCCGGAACCTTGGTGCATTCCGGAACCTTGGTGCATTCCGGAACTCTTAACATTCCGGAACCTTGGTGCATTCCGGAACTCTGAACATTCCGGAACTCTGAACATTCCGGAATTCCGAACATTCCGGAACCTTGGTGCATTCTGGAACTCTGAACATTCCGGAACCTTGGTGCATTCCGGAACTCTGAACATTCCGGAATTCCGAACATTCGGGAACCTTTGTGCATTCCGGAACCTTGGTGCATTCCGGAACTCTGAACATTCCGGAATTCCGAACATTCCGGAACCTTGATGCATTCCGGAACTCTGAACATTCCGGAATTCCGAACATTCCGGAACCTTGGTGCATTCCGGAACTCTGAACATTCCGGAATTCCGAACATTCCGGAACCTTGGTACATTCCGGAATTCCAAACATTCCGGAACCTTGGTGCATTCCGGAATTCTGAACATTCCGGAACCTTGGTGCATTCCGGAACTCTGAACATTCCGGAATTCCGAACATTCCGGAACCTTGGTGCATTCCGGAACTCTGAACATTCGGGAACTCTGAACATTCCGGAACTCTGAACATTACGGAACCTTGGTGCATTCCGGAACTCTGAACATTCCGGAACCTTGGTGCATTCCGGAACTCTGAACATTCCGGAACTCTGAACATTCCGGAATTCCGAACATTCCGGAACCTTGGTGCATTCCGGAACTCTGAACATTCCGGAATTCTGAACATTCCGGAACCTTGGTGCATTCCGGAACTCTGAACATTCCGGAATTCCGAACATTCCGGAACCTTGGTGCATTCCGGAACTCTGAACATTCCGGAACTCTGAACATTCCGGAACTCTGAACATTCCGGAACCTTGGTGCATTCCGGAACTCTGAACATTCCGGAATTCCGAACATTCCGGAATTCCGAACATTCCGGAACCTTGGTGCATTCCGGAACTCTGAACATTCCGGAATTCCGAACATTCCGGAATTCCGAACATTCCGGAACCTTGGTACATTCCGGAATTCCGAACATTCCGGAACCTTGGTGCATTCCGGAACTCTGAACATTCCGGAACCTTGGTACATTCCGGAACTCTGAACATTGCGGAACTCTGAACATTCCGGAATTCCGAACATTCCAGAACCTTGGTGCATTCCGGAATTCTGAACATTCCGGAACCTTGGTGCATTCCGGAATTCTGAACATTCCGGAACCTTGGTGCATTCCGGAACTCTGAACATTCCGGAACTCTGAACATTCCGGAACCTTGGTGCATTCCGGAACTCTTAACATTCCGGAACCTTGGTGCATTCCGGAACTCTGAACATTCCGGAATTCCGAACATTCCGGAACCTTTGTGCATTATGGAACCTTGGTGCATTCCGGAACTCTGAACATTCCGGAATTCCGAACATTCCGGAACCTTGATGCATTCCGGAACTCTGACCATTCCGGAATTCCGAACATTCCGGAACCTTGGTGCATTCCGGAACTCTGAACATTCCGGAACCTTGGTACATTCCGGAATTCCGAACATTCCGGAACCTTGGTGCATTCCGGAACTCTGAACATTCCGGAACTCCGAACATTCCGGAACCTTGGTGCATTCCGGAACTCTGAACATTCCGGAACTCTGAACATTCCGGAATTCCGAACATTCCAGAACCTTGGTGCATTCCGGAATTCTGAACATTCCGGAACCTTGGTGCATTCCGGAACTCTGAACATTCCGGAATTCCGAACATTCCGGAACCTTGGTGCATTCCGGAACTCTAAACATTCCGGAACTCTGAACATTCCGGAACCTTGGTGCATTCCGGAACTCTTAACATTCCGGAACCTTGGTGCATTCCGGAACTCTGAACATTCCGGAATTCCGAACATTCCGGAACCTTTGTGCATTCCGGAACCTTGGTGCATTCCGGAACTCTGAACATTCCGGAATTCGGAACATTCCGGAACCTTGATGCATTCCGGAACTCTGAACATTCCGGAATTCCGAACATTCCGGAACCTTGGTGCATTCCGGAACTCTGAACATTCCGGAACCTTGGTACATTCCGGAATTCCGAACATTCCGGAACCTTGGTGCATTCCGGAACTCTGAACATTCCGGAATTCCGAACATTCCGGAACCTTGGTGCATTCCGGAACCTTGGTGCATTCCGGAACTCTGAAAATTCCGGAACTCTGAACATTCCGGAACCTTGGTGCATTCCGGAATTCTGAATTCCGGAACCTTGGTGCATTCCGGAACTCTTAACATTCCGGAACTCTGAACATTCCGGAATTCCGAACATTCCGGAACCTTGGTGCATTCCGGAATTCTGAACATTCGGAACTCTGAACATTCCGGAATTCCGAACATTCCGGAACCTTGGTGCATTCCGGAACTCTGAACATTCCGGAACCTTGGTACATTCCGGAACCTTGGTACATTCCGGAATTCCAAACATTCCGGAACCTTGGTGCATTCCGGAACTCTGAACATTCCGGAACCTTGGTGCATTCCGGAACCTTGGTGCATTCCGGAACTCTTAACATTCCGGAACCTTGGTGCATTCCGGAACTCTGAACATTCCGGAACTCTGAACATTCCGGAATTCCGAACATTCCGGAACCTTGGTGCATTCTGGAACTCTGAACATTCCGGAACCTTGGTGCATTCCGGAACTCTGAACATTCCGGAATTCCGAACATTCGGGAACCTTTGTGCATTCCGGAACCTTGGTGCATTCCGGAACTCTGAACATTCCGGAATTCCGAACATTCCGGAACCTTGATGCATTCCGGAACTCTGAACATTCCGGAATTCCGAACATTCCGGAACCTTGGTGCATTCCGGAACTCTGAACATTCCGGAATTCCGAACATTCCGGAACCTTGGTACATTCCGGAATTCCAAACATTCCGGAACCTTGGTGCATTCCGGAATTCTGAACATTCCGGAACCTTGGTGCATTCCGGAACTCTGAACATTCCGGAATTCCGAACATTCCGGAACCTTGGTGCATTCCGGAACTCTGAACATTCCGGAACCTTGGTGCATTCCGGAACTCTGAACATTCCGGAATTCCGAACATTCCGGAACCTTGGTGCATTCCGGAACTCTTAACATTCCGGAACCTTGGTGCATTCCGGAACTCTGAACATTCCGGAATTCCGAACATTCCGGAACCTTTGTGCATTCCGGAACCTTGGTGCATTCCGGAACTCTGAACATTCCGGAATTCCGAACATTCCGGAACCTTGATGCATTCCGGAACTCTGAACATTCCGGAATTCCGAACATTCCGGAACCTTGGTGCATTCCGGAATTCTGAACATTCCGGAACCTTGGTGCATTCCGGAACTCTTAACATTCCGGAACCTTGGTGCATTCCGGAACTCTGAACATTCCGGAATTCCGAACATTCCGGAACCTTTGTGCATTATGGAACCTTGGTGCATTCCGGAACTCTGAACATTCCGGAATTCCGAACATTCCGGAACCTTGATGCATTCCGGAACTCTGACCATTCCGGAATTCCGAACATTCCGGAACCTTGGTGCATTCCGGAACTCTGAACATTCCGGAATTCTGAACATTCCGGAACCTTGGTGCATTCCGGAACTCTGAACATTCCGGAATTCCGAACATTCCGGAACCTTGGTGCATTCCGGAACTCTGAACATTCCGGAATTCCGAACATTCGGGAACCTTTGTGCATTCCGGAACCTTGGTGCATTCCGGAACTCTGAACATTCCGGAATTCCGAACATTCCGGAACCTTGGTGCATTCCGGAATTCTGAACATTCCGGAATTCCGAACATTCCGGAACCTTTGTGCATTCCGGAACCTTGGTGCATTCCGGAACTCTGAAAATTCCGGAACTCTGAACATTCCGGAACCTTGGTGCATTCCGGAATTCTGAATTCCGGAACCTTGGTGCATTCCGGAACTCTTAACATTCCGGAACTCTGAACATTCCGGAATTCCGAACATTCCGGAACCTTGGTGCATTCCGGAACCTTGGTGCATTCCGGAACTCTGAACATTCCGGAACCTTGGTACATTCCGGAACCTTGGTACATTCCGGAATTCCAAACATTCCGGAACCTTGGTGCATTCCGGAACTCTGAACATTCCGGAACCTTGGTGCATTCCGGAACCTTGGTGCATTCCGGAACTCTTAACATTCCGGAACCTTGGTGCATTCCGGAACTCTGAACATTCCGGAACTCTGAACATTCCGGAATTCCGAACATTCCGGAACCTTGGTGCATTCTGGAACTCTGAACATTCCGGAACCTTGGTGCATTCCGGAACTCTGAACATTCCGGAATTCCGAACATTCGGGAACCTTTGTGCATTCCGGAACCTTGGTGCATTCCGGAACTCTGAACATTCCGGAATTCCGAACATTCCGGAACCTTGATGCATTCCGGAACTCTGAACATTCCGGAATTCCGAACATTCCGGAACCTTGGTGCATTCCGGAACTCTGAACATTCCGGAATTCCGAACATTCCGGAACCTTGGTACATTCCGGAATTCCAAACATTCCGGAACCTTGGTGCATTCCGGAATTCTGAACATTCCGGAACCTTGGTGCATTCCGGAACTCTGAACATTCCGGAATTCCGAACATTCCGGAACCTTGGTGCATTCCGGAACTCTGAACATTCGGGAACTCTGAACATTCCGGAACTCTGAACATTACGGAACCTTGGTGCATTCCGGAACTCTGAACATTCCGGAACCTTGGTGCATTCCGGAACTCTGAACATTCCGGAACTCTGAACATTCCGGAATTCCGAACATTCCGGAACCTTGGTGCATTCCGGAACTCTGAACATTCCGGAATTCTGAACATTCCGGAACCTTGGTGCATTCCGGAACTCTGAACATTCCGGAATTCCGAACATTCCGGAACCTTGGTGCATTCCGGAACTCTGAACATTCCGGAACTCTGAACATTCCGGAACTCTGAACATTCCGGAACCTTGGTGCATTCCGGAACTCTGAACATTCCGGAATTCCGAACATTCCGGAATTCCGAACATTCCGGAACCTTGGTGCATTCCGGAACTCTGAACATTCCGGAATTCCGAACATTCCGGAATTCCGAACATTCCGGAACCTTGGTACATTCCGGAATTCCGAACATTCCGGAACCTTGGTGCATTCCGGAACTCTGAACATTCCGGAACCTTGGTACATTCCGGAACTCTGAACATTGCGGAACTCTGAACATTCCGGAATTCCGAACATTCCAGAACCTTGGTGCATTCCGGAATTCTGAACATTCCGGAACCTTGGTGCATTCCGGAATTCTGAACATTCCGGAACCTTGGTGCATTCCGGAACTCTGAACATTCCGGAACTCTGAACATTCCGGAACCTTGGTGCATTCCGGAACTCTTAACATTCCGGAACCTTGGTGCATTCCGGAACTCTGAACATTCCGGAATTCCGAACATTCCGGAACCTTTGTGCATTATGGAACCTTGGTGCATTCCGGAACTCTGAACATTCCGGAATTCCGAACATTCCGGAACCTTGATGCATTCCGGAACTCTGACCATTCCGGAATTCCGAACATTCCGGAACCTTGGTGCATTCCGGAACTCTGAACATTCCGGAACCTTGGTACATTCCGGAATTCCGAACATTCCGGAACCTTGGTGCATTCCGGAACTCTGAACATTCCGGAACTCCGAACATTCCGGAACCTTGGTGCATTCCGGAACTCTGAACATTCCGGAACTCTGAACATTCCGGAATTCCGAACATTCCAGAACCTTGGTGCATTCCGGAATTCTGAACATTCCGGAACCTTGGTGCATTCCGGAACTCTGAACATTCCGGAATTCCGAACATTCCGGAACCTTGGTGCATTCCGGAACTCTAAACATTCCGGAACTCTGAACATTCCGGAACCTTGGTGCATTCCGGAACTCTTAACATTCCGGAACCTTGGTGCATTCCGGAACTCTGAACATTCCGGAATTCCGAACATTCCGGAACCTTTGTGCATTCCGGAACCTTGGTGCATTCCGGAACTCTGAACATTCCGGAATTCGGAACATTCCGGAACCTTGATGCATTCCGGAACTCTGAACATTCCGGAATTCCGAACATTCCGGAACCTTGGTGCATTCCGGAACTCTGAACATTCCGGAACCTTGGTACATTCCGGAATTCCGAACATTCCGGAACCTTGGTGCATTCCGGAACTCTGAACATTCCGGAATTCCGAACATTCCGGAACCTTGGTGCATTCCGGAACTCTTAACATTCCGGAACTCTGAACATTCCGGAACCTTGGTGCATTCCGGAATTCTGAATTCCGGAACCTTGGTGCATTCCGGAACTCTTAACATTCCGGAACTCTGAACATTCCGGAATTCCGAACATTCCGGAACCTTGGTGCATTCCGGAATTCTGAACATTCGGAACTCTGAACATTCCGGAATTCCGAACATTCCGGAACCTTGGTGCATTCCGGAACTCTGAACATTCCGGAACCTTGGTACATTCCGGAACCTTGGTACATTCCGGAATTCCAAACATTCCGGAACCTTGGTGCATTCCGGAACTCTGAACATTCCGGAACCTTGGTGCATTCCGGAACCTTGGTGCATTCCGGAACTCTTAACATTCCGGAACCTTGGTGCATTCCGGAACTCTGAACATTCCGGAACTCTGAACATTCCGGAATTCCGAACATTCCGGAACCTTGGTGCATTCTGGAACTCTGAACATTCCGGAACCTTGGTGCATTCCGGAACTCTGAACATTCCGGAATTCCGAACATTCGGGAACCTTTGTGCATTCCGGAACCTTGGTGCATTCCGGAACTCTGAACATTCCGGAATTCCGAACATTCCGGAACCTTGATGCATTCCGGAACTCTGAACATTCCGGAATTCCGAACATTCCGGAACCTTGGTGCATTCCGGAACTCTGAACATTCCGGAATTCCGAACATTCCGGAACCTTGGTACATTCCGGAATTCCAAACATTCCGGAACCTTGGTGCATTCCGGAATTCTGAACATTCCGGAACCTTGGTGCATTCCGGAACTCTGAACATTCCGGAATTCCGAACATTCCGGAACCTTGGTGCATTCCGGAACTCTGAACATTCCGGAACCTTGGTGCATTCCGGAACTCTGAACATTCCGGAATTCCGAACATTCCGGAACCTTGGTGCATTCCGGAACTCTTAACATTCCGGAACCTTGGTGCATTCCGGAACTCTGAACATTCCGGAATTCCGAACATTCCGGAACCTTTGTGCATTCCGGAACCTTGGTGCATTCCGGAACTCTGAACATTCCGGAATTCCGAACATTCCGGAACCTTGATGCATTCCGGAACTCTGAACATTCCGGAATTCCGAACATTCCGGAACCTTGGTGCATTCCGGAATTCTGAACATTCCGGAACCTTGGTGCATTCCGGAACTCTTAACATTCCGGAACCTTGGTGCATTCCGGAACTCTGAACATTCCGGAATTCCGAACATTCCGGAACCTTTGTGCATTATGGAACCTTGGTGCATTCCGGAACTCTGAACATTCCGGAATTCCGAACATTCCGGAACCTTGATGCATTCCGGAACTCTGACCATTCCGGAATTCCGAACATTCCGGAACCTTGGTGCATTCCGGAACTCTGAACATTCCGGAATTCCGAACATTCCGGAACCTTGGTGCATTCCGGAACTCTGAACATTCCGGAACCTTGGTACATTCCGGAATTCCGAACATTCCGGAACCTTGGTGCATTCCGGAACTCTGAACATTCCGGAACTCCGAACATTCCGGAACCTTGGTGCATTCCGGAACTCTGAACATTCCGGAACTCTGAACATTCCGGAATTCCGAACATTCCAGAACCTTGGTGCATTCCGGAATTCTGAACATTCCGGAACCTTGGTGCATTCCGGAACTCTGAACATTCCGGAATTCCGAACATTCCGGAACCTTGGTGCATTCCGGAACTCTAAACATTCCGGAACTCTGAACATTCCGGAACCTTGGTGCATTCCGGAACTCTTAACATTCCGGAACCTTGGTGCATTCCGGAACTCTGAACATTCCGGAATTCCGAACATTCCGGAACCTTTGTGCATTCCGGAACCTTGGTGCATTCCGGAACTCTGAACATTCCGGAATTCGGAACATTCCGGAACCTTGATGCATTCCGGAACTCTGAACATTCCGGAATTCCGAACATTCCGGAACCTTGGTGCATTCCGGAACTCTGAACATTCCGGAACCTTGGTACATTCCGGAATTCCGAACATTCCGGAACCTTGGTGCATTCCGGAACTCTGAACATTCCGGAATTCCGAACATTCCGGAACCTTGGTGCATTCCGGAATTCTGAACATTCCGGAATTCCGAACATTCCGGAACCTTTGTGCATTCCGGAACCTTGGTGCATTCCGGAACTCTGAAAATTCCGGAACTCTGAACATTCCGGAACCTTGGTGCATTCCGGAATTCTGAATTCCGGAACCTTGGTGCATTCCGGAACTCTTAACATTCCGGAACTCTGAACATTCCGGAATTCCGAACATTCCGGAACCTTGGTGCATTCCGGAATTCTGAACATTCGGAACTCTGAACATTCCGGAATTCCGAACATTCCGGAACCTTGGTGCATTCCGGAACTCTGAACATTCCGGAACCTTGGTACATTCCGGAACCTTGGTACATTCCGGAATTCCAAACATTCCGGAACCTTGGTGCATTCCGGAACTCTGAACATTCCGGAACCTTGGTGCATTCCGGAACCTTGGTGCATTCCGGAACTCTTAACATTCCGGAACCTTGGTGCATTCCGGAACTCTGAACATTCCGGAACTCTGAACATTCCGGAATTCCGAACATTCCGGAACCTTGGTGCATTCTGGAACTCTGAACATTCCGGAACCTTGGTGCATTCCGGAACTCTGAACATTCCGGAATTCCGAACATTCGGGAACCTTTGTGCATTCCGGAACCTTGGTGCATTCCGGAACTCTGAACATTCCGGAATTCCGAACATTCCGGAACCTTGATGCATTCCGGAACTCTGAACATTCCGGAATTCCGAACATTCCGGAACCTTGGTGCATTCCGGAACTCTGAACATTCCGGAATTCCGAACATTCCGGAACCTTGGTACATTCCGGAATTCCAAACATTCCGGAACCTTGGTGCATTCCGGAATTCTGAACATTCCGGAACCTTGGTGCATTCCGGAACTCTGAACATTCCGGAATTCCGAACATTCCGGAACCTTGGTGCATTCCGGAACTCTGAACATTCGGGAACTCTGAACATTCCGGAACTCTGAACATTACGGAACCTTGGTGCATTCCGGAACTCTGAACATTCCGGAACCTTGGTGCATTCCGGAACTCTGAACATTCCGGAACTCTGAACATTCCGGAATTCCGAACATTCCGGAACCTTGGTGCATTCCGGAACTCTGAACATTCCGGAATTCTGAACATTCCGGAACCTTGGTGCATTCCGGAACTCTGAACATTCCGGAATTCCGAACATTCCGGAACCTTGGTGCATTCCGGAACTCTGAACATTCCGGAACTCTGAACATTCCGGAACTCTGAACATTCCGGAACCTTGGTGCATTCCGGAACTCTGAACATTCCGGAATTCCGAACATTCCGGAATTCCGAACATTCCGGAACCTTGGTGCATTCCGGAACTCTGAACATTCCGGAATTCCGAACATTCCGGAATTCCGAACATTCCGGAACCTTGGTACATTCCGGAATTCCGAACATTCCGGAACCTTGGTGCATTCCGGAACTCTGAACATTCCGGAACCTTGGTACATTCCGGAACTCTGAACATTGCGGAACTCTGAACATTCCGGAATTCCGAACATTCCAGAACCTTGGTGCATTCCGGAATTCTGAACATTCCGGAACCTTGGTGCATTCCGGAATTCTGAACATTCCGGAACCTTGGTGCATTCCGGAACTCTGAACATTCCGGAACTCTGAACATTCCGGAACCTTGGTGCATTCCGGAACTCTTAACATTCCGGAACCTTGGTGCATTCCGGAACTCTGAACATTCCGGAATTCCGAACATTCCGGAACCTTTGTGCATTATGGAACCTTGGTGCATTCCGGAACTCTGAACATTCCGGAATTCCGAACATTCCGGAACCTTGATGCATTCCGGAACTCTGACCATTCCGGAATTCCGAACATTCCGGAACCTTGGTGCATTCCGGAACTCTGAACATTCCGGAATTCCGAACATTCCGGAACCTTGGTGCATTCCGGAACTCTGAACATTCCGGAACCTTGGTACATTCCGGAATTCCGAACATTCCGGAACCTTGGTGCATTCCGGAACTCTGAACATTCCGGAACTCCGAACATTCCAGAACCTTGGTGCATTCCGGAACTCTGAACATTCCGGAACTCTGAACATTCCGGAATTCCGAACATTCCAGAACCTTGGTGCATTCCGGAATTCTGAACATTCCGGAACCTTGGTGCATTCCGGAACTCTGAACATTCCGGAATTCCGAACATTCCGGAACCTTGGTGCATTCCGGAACTCTAAACATTCCGGAACTCTGAACATTCCGGAACCTTGGTGCATTCTGGAACTCTTAACATTCCGGAACCTTGGTGCATTCCGGAACTCTGAACATTCCGGAATTCCGAACATTCCGGAACCTTTGTGCATTCCGGAACCTTGGTGCATTCCGGAACTCTGAACATTCCGGAATTCGGAACATTCCGGAACCTTGATGCATTCCGGAACTCTGAACATTCCGGAATTCCGAACATTCCGGAACCTTGGTGCATTCCGGAACTCTGAACATTCCGGAACCTTGGTACATTCCGGAATTCCGAACATTCCGGAACCTTGGTGCATTCCGGAACCTTGGAACATTCCGGAATTCCGAACATTCCGGAACCTTGGTGCATTCCGGAATTCTGAACATTCCGGAATTCCGAACATTCCGGAACCTTTGTGCATTCCGGAACCTTGGTGCATTCCGGAACTCTGAAAATTCCGGAACTCTGAACATTCCGGAACCTTGGTGCATTCCGGAATTCTGAATTCCGGAACCTTGGTGCATTCCGGAACTCTTAACATTCCGGAACTCTGAACATTCCGGAATTCCGAACATTCCGGAACCTTGGTGCATTCCGGAATTCTGAACATTCGGAACTCTGAACATTCCGGAATTCCGAACATTCCGGAACCTTGGTGCATTCCGGAACTCTGAACATTCCGGAACCTTGGTACATTCCGGAACCTTGGTACATTCCGGAATTCCAAACATTCCGGAACCTTGGTGCATTCCGGAACTCTGAACATTCCGGAACCTTGGTGCATTCCGGAACCTTGGTGCATTCCGGAACTCTTAACATTCCGGAACCTTGGTGCATTCCGGAACTCTGAACATTCCGGAACTCTGAACATTCCGGAATTCCGAACATTCCGGAACCTTGGTGCATTCTGGAACTCTGAACATTCCGGAACCTTGGTGCATTCCGGAACTCTGAACATTCCGGAATTCCGAACATTCGGGAACCTTTGTGCATTCCGGAACCTTGGTGCATTCCGGAACTCTGAACATTCCGGAATTCCGAACATTCCGGAACCTTGATGCATTCCGGAACTCTGAACATTCCGGAATTCCGAACATTCCGGAACCTTGGTGCATTCCGGAACTCTGAACATTCCGGAATTCCGAACATTCCGGAACCTTGGTACATTCCGGAATTCCAAACATTCCGGAACCTTGGTGCATTCCGGAATTCTGAACATTCCGGAACCTTGGTGCATTCCGGAACTCTGAACATTCCGGAATTCCGAACATTCCGGAACCTTGGTGCATTCCGGAACTCTGAACATTCCGGAACCTTGGTGCATTCCGGAACTCTGAACATTCCGGAATTCCGAACATTCCGGAACCTTGGTGCATTCCGGAACTCTTAACATTCCGGAACCTTGGTGCATTCCGGAACTCTGAACATTCCGGAATTCCGAACATTCCGGAACCTTTGTGCATTCCGGAACCTTGGTGCATTCCGGAACTCTGAACATTCCGGAATTCCGAAAATTCCGGAACCTTGATGCATTCCGGAACTCTGAACATTCCGGAATTCCGAACATTCCGGAACCTTGGTGCATTCCGGAATTCTGAACATTCCGGAACCTTGGTGCATTCCGGAACTCTTAACATTCCGGAACCTTGGTGCATTCCGGAACTCTGAACATTCCGGAATTCCGAACATTCCGGAACCTTTGTGCATTATGGAACCTTGGTGCATTCCGGAACTCTGAACATTCCGGAATTCCGAACATTCCGGAACCTTGATGCATTCCGGAACTCTGACCATTCCGGAATTCCGAACATTCCGGAACCTTGGTGCATTCCGGAACTCTGAACATTCCGGAATTCCGAACATTCCGGAACCTTGGTGCATTCCGGAACTCTGAACATTCCGGAACCTTGGTACATTCCGGAATTCCGAACATTCCGGAACCTTGGTGCATTCCGGAACTCTGAACATTCCGGAACTCCGAACATTCCGGAACCTTGGTGCATTCCGGAACTCTGAACATTCCGGAACTCTGAACATTCCGGAATTCCGAACATTCCAGAACCTTGGTGCATTCCGGAATTCTGAACATTCCGGAACCTTGGTGCATTCCGGAACTCTGAACATTCCGGAATTCCGAACATTCCGGAACCTTGGTGCATTCCGGAACTCTAAACATTCCGGAACTCTGAACATTCCGGAACCTTGGTGCATTCCGGAACTCTTAACATTCCGGAACCTTGATGCATTCCGGAACTCTGAACATTCCGGAATTCCGAACATTCCGGAACCTTGGTGCATTCCGGAATTCTGAACATTCCGGAACCTTGGTGCATTCCGGAACTCTTAACATTCCGGAACCTTGGTGCATTCCGGAACTCTGAACATTCCGGAATTCCGAACATTCCGGAACCTTTGTGCATTATGGAACCTTGGTGCATTCCGGAACTCTGAACATTCCGGAATTCCGAACATTCCGGAACCTTGATGCATTCCGGAACTCTGACCATTCCGGAATTCCGAACATTCCGGAACCTTGGTGCATTCCGGAACTCTGAACATTCCGGAATTCCGAACATTCCGGAACCTTGGTGCATTCCGGAACTCTGAACATTCCGGAACCTTGGTACATTCCGGAATTCCGAACATTCCGGAACCTTGGTGCATTCCGGAACTCTGAACATTCCGGAACTCCGAACATTCCGGAACCTTGGTGCATTCCGGAACTCTGAACATTCCGGAACTCTGAACATTCCGGAATTCCGAACATTCCAGAACCTTGGTGCATTCCGGAATTCTGAACATTCCGGAACCTTGGTGCATTCCGGAACTCTGAACATTCCGGAATTCCGAACATTCCGGAACCTTGGTGCATTCCGGAACTCTAAACATTCCGGAACTCTGAACATTCCGGAACCTTGGTGCATTCCGGAACTCTTAACATTCCGGAACCTTGGTGCATTCCGGAACTCTGAACATTCCGGAATTCCGAACATTCCGGAACCTTTGTGCATTCCGGAACCTTGGTGCATTCCGGAACTCTGAACATTCCGGAATTCGGAACATTCCGGAACCTTGATGCATTCCGGAACTCTGAACATTCCGGAATTCCGAACATTCCGGAACCTTGGTGCATTCCGGAACTCTGAACATTCCGGAACCTTGGTACATTCCGGAATTCCGAACATTCCGGAACCTTGGTGCATTCCGGAACTCTGAACATTCCGGAATTCCGAACATTCCGGAACCTTGGTGCATTCCGGAATTCTGAACATTCCGGAATTCCGAACATTCCGGAACCTTTGTGCATTCCGGAACCTTGGTGCATTCCGGAACTCTGAAAATTCCGGAACTCTGAACATTCCGGAACCTTGGTGCATTCCGGAATTCTGAATTCCGGAACCTTGGTGCATTCCGGAACTCTTAACATTCCGGAACTCTGAACATTCCGGAATTCCGAACATTCCGGAACCTTGGTGCATTCCGGAATTCTGAACATTCGGAACTCTGAACATTCCGGAATTCCGAACATTCCGGAACCTTGGTGCATTCCGGAACTCTGAACATTCCGGAACCTTGGTACATTCCGGAACCTTGGTACATTCCGGAATTCCAAACATTCCGGAACCTTGGTGCATTCCGGAACTCTGAACATTCCGGAACCTTGGTGCATTCCGGAACCTTGGTGCATTCCGGAACTCTTAACATTCCGGAACCTTGGTGCATTCCGGAACTCTGAACATTCCGGAACTCTGAACATTCCGGAATTCCGAACATTCCGGAACCTTGGTGCATTCTGGAACTCTGAACATTCCGGAACCTTGGTGCATTCCGGAACTCTGAACATTCCGGAATTCCGAACATTCGGGAACCTTTGTGCATTCCGGAACCTTGGTGCATTCCGGAACTCTGAACATTCCGGAATTCCGAACATTCCGGAACCTTGATGCATTCCGGAACTCTGAACATTCCGGAATTCCGAACATTCCGGAACCTTGGTGCATTCCGGAACTCTGAACATTCCGGAATTCCGAACATTCCGGAACCTTGGTACATTCCGGAATTCCAAACATTCCGGAACCTTGGTGCATTCCGGAATTCTGAACATTCCGGAACCTTGGTGCATTCCGGAACTCTGAACATTCCGGAATTCCGAACATTCCGGAACCTTGGTGCATTCCGGAACTCTGAACATTCCGGAACCTTGGTGCATTCCGGAACTCTGAACATTCCGGAATTCCGAACATTCCGGAACCTTGGTGCATTCCGGAACTCTTAACATTCCGGAACCTTGGTGCATTCCGGAACTCTGAACATTCCGGAATTCCGAACATTCCGGAACCTTTGTGCATTCCGGAACCTTGGTGCATTCCGGAACTCTGAACATTCCGGAATTCCGAACATTCCGGAACCTTGATGCATTCCGGAACTCTGAACATTCCGGAATTCCGAACATTCCGGAACCTTGGTGCATTCCGGAATTCTGAACATTCCGGAACCTTGGTGCATTCCGGAACTCTTAACATTCCGGAACCTTGGTGCATTCCGGAACTCTGAACATTCCGGAATTCCGAACATTCCGGAACCTTTGTGCATTATGGAACCTTGGTGCATTCCGGAACTCTGAACATTCCGGAATTCCGAACATTCCGGAACCTTGATGCATTCCGGAACTCTGACCATTCCGGAATTCCGAACATTCCGGAACCTTGGTGCATTCCGGAACTCTGAACATTCCGGAATTCCGAACATTCCGGAACCTTGGTGCATTCCGGAACTCTGAACATTCCGGAACCTTGGTACATTCCGGAATTCCGAACATTCCGGAACCTTGGTGCATTCCGGAACTCTGAACATTCCAGAACTCCGAACATTCCGGAACCTTGGTGCATTCCGGAACTCTGAACATTCCGGAACTCTGAACATTCCGGAATTCCGAACATTCCAGAACCTTGGTGCATTCCGGAATTCTGAACATTCCGGAACCTTGGTGCATTCCGGAACTCTGAACATTCCGGAATTCCGAACATTCCGGAACCTTGGTGCATTCCGGAACTCTAAACATTCCGGAACTCTGAACATTCCGGAACCTTGGTGCATTCCGGAACTCTTAACATTCCGGAACCTTGGTGCATTCCGGAACTCTGAACATTCCGGAATTCCGAACATTCCGGAACCTTTGTGCATTCCGGAACCTTGGTGCATTCCGGAACTCTGAACATTCCGGAATTCGGAACATTCCGGAACCTTGATGCATTCCGGAACTCTGAACATTCCGGAATTCCGAACATTCCGGAACCTTGGTGCATTCCGGAACTCTGAACATTCCGGAACCTTGGTACATTCCGGAATTCCGAACATTCCGGAACCTTGGTGCATTCCGGAACTCTGAACATTCCGGAATTCCGAACATTCCGGAACCTTGGTGCATTCCGGAATTCTGAACATTCCGGAATTCCGAACATTCCGGAACCTTTGTGCATTCCGGAACCTTGGTGCATTCCGGAACTCTGAAAATTCCGGAACTCTGAACATTCCGGAACCTTGGTGCATTCCGGAATTCTGAATTCCGGAACCTTGGTGCATTCCGGAACTCTTAACATTCCGGAACTCTGAACATTCCGGAATTCCGAACATTCCGGAACCTTGGTGCATTCCGGAATTCTGAACATTCGGAACTCTGAACATTCCGGAATTCCGAACATTCCGGAACCTTGGTGCATTCCGGAACTCTGAACATTCCGGAACCTTGGTACATTCCGGAACCTTGGTACATTCCGGAATTCCAAACATTCCGGAACCTTGGTGCATTCCGGAACTCTGAACATTCCGGAACCTTGGTGCATTCCGGAACCTTGGTGCATTCCGGAACTCTTAACATTCCGGAACCTTGGTGCATTCCGGAACTCTGAACATTCCGGAACTCTGAACATTCCGGAATTCCGAACATTCCGGAACCTTGGTGCATTCTGGAACTCTGAACATTCCGGAACCTTGGTGCATTCCGGAACTCTGAACATTCCGGAATTCCGAACATTCGGGAACCTTTGTGCATTCCGGAACCTTGGTGCATTCCGGAACTCTGAACATTCCGGAATTCCGAACATTCCGGAACCTTGATGCATTCCGGAACTCTGAACATTCCGGAATTCCGAACATTCCGGAACCTTGGTGCATTCCGGAACTCTGAACATTCCGGAATTCCGAACATTCCGGAACCTTGGTACATTCCGGAATTCCAAACATTCCGGAACCTTGGTGCATTCCGGAATTCTGAACATTCCGGAACCTTGGTGCATTCCGGAACTCTGAACATTCCGGAATTCCGAACATTCCGGAACCTTGGTGCATTCCGGAACTCTGAACATTCGGGAACTCTGAACATTCCGGAACTCTGAACATTACGGAACCTTGGTGCATTCCGGAACTCTGAACATTCCGGAACCTTGGTGCATTCCGGAACTCTGAACATTCCGGAACTCTGAACATTCCGGAATTCCGAACATTCCGGAACCTTGGTGCATTCCGGAACTCTGAACATTCCGGAATTCTGAACATTCCGGAACCTTGGTGCATTCCGGAACTCTGAACATTCCGGAATTCCGAACATTCCGGAACCTTGGTGCATTCCGGAACTCTGAACATTCCGGAACTCTGAACATTCCGGAACTCTGAACATTCCGGAACCTTGGTGCATTCCGGAACTCTGAACATTCCGGAATTCCGAACATTCCGGAATTCCGAACATTCCGGAACCTTGGTGCATTCCGGAACTCTGAACATTCCGGAATTCCGAACATTCCGGAATTCCGAACATTCCGGAACCTTGGTACATTCCGGAATTCCGAACATTCCGGAACCTTGGTGCATTCCGGAACTCTGAACATTCCGGAACCTTGGTACATTCCGGAACTCTGAACATTGCGGAACTCTGAACATTCCGGAATTCCGAACATTCCAGAACCTTGGTGCATTCCGGAATTCTGAACATTCCGGAACCTTGGTGCATTCCGGAATTCTGAACATTCCGGAACCTTGGTGCATTCCGGAACTCTGAACATTCCGGAACTCTGAACATTCCGGAACCTTGGTGCATTCCGGAACTCTTAACATTCCGGAACCTTGGTGCATTCCGGAACTCTGAACATTCCGGAATTCCGAACATTCCGGAACCTTTGTGCATTATGGAACCTTGGTGCATTCCGGAACTCTGAACATTCCGGAATTCCGAACATTCCGGAACCTTGATGCATTCCGGAACTCTGACCATTCCGGAATTCCGAACATTCCGGAACCTTGGTGCATTCCGGAACTCTGAACATTCCGGAATTCCGAACATTCCGGAACCTTGGTGCATTCCGGAACTCTGAACATTCCGGAACCTTGGTACATTCCGGAATTCCGAACATTCCGGAACCTTGGTGCATTCCGGAACTCTGAACATTCCGGAACTCCGAACATTCCGGAACCTTGGTGCATTCCGGAACTCTGAACATTCCGGAACTCTGAACATTCCGGAATTCCGAACATTCCAGAACCTTGGTGCATTCCGGAATTCTGAACATTCCGGAACCTTGGTGCATTCCGGAACTCTGAACATTCCGGAATTCCGAACATTCCGGAACCTTGGTGCATTCCGGAACTCTAAACATTCCGGAACTCTGAACATTCCGGAACCTTGGTGCATTCCGGAACTCTTAACATTCCGGAACCTTGGTGCATTCCGGAACTCTGAACATTCCGGAATTCCGAACATTCCGGAACCTTTGTGCATTCCGGAACCTTGGTGCATTCCGGAACTCTGAACATTCCGGAATTCGGAACATTCCGGAACCTTGATGCATTCCGGAACTCTGAACATTCCGGAATTCCGAACATTCCGGAACCTTGGTGCATTCCGGAACTCTGAACATTCCGGAACCTTGGTACATTCCGGAATTCCGAACATTCCGGAACCTTGGTGCATTCCGGAACTCTGAACATTCCGGAATTCCGAACATTCCGGAACCTTGGTGCATTCCGGAATTCTGAACATTCCGGAATTCCGAACATTCCGGAACCTTTGTGCATTCCGGAACCTTGGTGCATTCCGGAACTCTGAAAATTCCGGAACTCTGAACATTCCGGAACCTTGGTGCATTCCGGAATTCTGAATTCCGGAACCTTGGTGCATTCCGGAACTCTTAACATTCCGGAACTCTGAACATTCCGGAATTCCGAACATTCCGGAACCTTGGTGCATTCCGGAATTCTGAACATTCGGAACTCTGAACATTCCGGAATTCCGAACATTCCGGAACCTTGGTGCATTCCGGAACTCTGAACATTCCGGAACCTTGGTACATTCCGGAACCTTGGTACATTCCGGAATTCCAAACATTCCGGAACCTTGGTGCATTCCGGAACTCTGAACATTCCGGAACCTTGGTGCATTCTGGAACTCTGAACATTCCGGAACCTTGGTGCATTCCGGAACTCTGAACATTCCGGAATTCCGAACATTCGGGAACCTTTGTGCATTCCGGAACCTTGGTGCATTCCGGAACTCTGAACATTCCGGAATTCCGAACATTCCGGAACCTTGATGCATTCCGGAACTCTGAACATTCCGGAATTCCGAACATTCCGGAACCTTGGTGCATTCCGGAACTCTGAACATTCCGGAATTCCGAACATTCCGGAACCTTGGTACATTCCGGAATTCCAAACATTCCGGAACCTTGGTGCATTCCGGAATTCTGAACATTCCGGAACCTTGGTGCATTCCGGAACTCTGAACATTCCGGAATTCCGAACATTCCGGAACCTTGGTGCATTCCGGAACTCTGAACATTCCGGAACCTTGGTGCATTCCGGAACTCTGAACATTCCGGAATTCCGAACATTCCGGAACCTTGGTGCATTCCGGAACTCTTAACATTCCGGAACCTTGGTGCATTCCGGAACTCTGAACATTCCGGAATTCCGAACATTCCGGAACCTTTGTGCATTCCGGAACCTTGGTGCATTCCGGAACTCTGAACATTCCGGAATTCCGAAAATTCCGGAACCTTGATGCATTCCGGAACTCTGAACATTCCGGAATTCCGAACATTCCGGAACCTTGGTGCATTCCGGAATTCTGAACATTCCGGAACCTTGGTGCATTCCGGAACTCTTAACATTCCGGAACCTTGGTGCATTCCGGAACTCTGAACATTCCGGAATTCCGAACATTCCGGAACCTTTGTGCATTATGGAACCTTGGTGCATTCCGGAACTCTGAACATTCCGGAATTCCGAACATTCCGGAACCTTGATGCATTCCGGAACTCTGACCATTCCGGAATTCCGAACATTCCGGAACCTTGGTGCATTCCGGAACTCTGAACATTCCGGAATTCCGAACATTCCGGAACCTTGGTGCATTCCGGAACTCTGAACATTCCGGAACCTTGGTACATTCCGGAATTCCGAACATTCCGGAACCTTGGTGCATTCCGGAACTCTGAACATTCCGGAACTCCGAACATTCCGGAACCTTGGTGCATTCCGGAACTCTGAACATTCCGGAACTCTGAACATTCCGGAATTCCGAACATTCCAGAACCTTGGTGCATTCCGGAATTCTGAACATTCCGGAACCTTGGTGCATTCCGGAACTCTGAACATTCCGGAATTCCGAACATTCCGGAACCTTGGTGCATTCCGGAACTCTAAACATTCCGGAACTCTGAACATTCCGGAACCTTGGTGCATTCCGGAACTCTTAACATTCCGGAACCTTGGTGCATTCCGGAACTCTGAACATTCCGGAATTCCGAACATTCCGGAACCTTTGTGCATTCCGGAACCTTGGTGCATTCCGGAACTCTGAACATTCCGGAATTCGGAACATTCCGGAACCTTGATGCATTCCGGAACTCTGAACATTCCGGAATTCCGAACATTCCGGAACCTTGGTGCATTCCGGAACTCTGAACATTCCGGAACCTTGGTACATTCCGGAATTCCGAACATTCCGGAACCTTGGTGCATTCCGGAACTCTGAACATTCCGGAATTCCGAACATTCCGGAACCTTGGTGCATTCCGGAATTCTGAACATTCCGGAATTCCGAACATTCCGGAACCTTTGTGCATTCCGGAACCTTGGTGCATTCCGGAACTCTGAAAATTCCGGAACTCTGAACATTCCGGAACCTTGGTGCATTCCGGAATTCTGAATTCCGGAACCTTGGTGCATTCCGGAACTCTTAACATTCCGGAACTCTGAACATTCCGGAATTCCGAACATTCCGGAACCTTGGTGCATTCCGGAATTCTGAACATTCGGAACTCTGAACATTCCGGAATTCCGAACATTCCGGAACCTTGGTGCATTCCGGAACTCTGAACATTCCGGAACCTTGGTACATTCCGGAACCTTGGTACATTCCGGAATTCCAAACATTCCGGAACCTTGGTGCATTCCGGAACTCTGAACATTCCGGAACCTTGGTGCATTCCGGAACCTTGGTGCATTCCGGAACTCTTAACATTCCGGAACCTTGGTGCATTCCGGAACTCTGAACATTCCGGAACTCTGAACATTCCGGAATTCCGAACATTCCGGAACCTTGGTGCATTCTGGAACTCTGAACATTCCGGAACCTTGGTGCATTCCGGAACTCTGAACATTCCGGAATTCCGAACATTCGGGAACCTTTGTGCATTCCGGAACCTTGGTGCATTCCGGAACTCTGAACATTCCGGAATTCCGAACATTCCGGAACCTTGATGCATTCCGGAACTCTGAACATTCCGGAATTCCGAACATTCCGGAACCTTGGTGCATTCCGGAACTCTGAACATTCCGGAATTCCGAACATTCCGGAACCTTGGTACATTCCGGAATTCCAAACATTCCGGAACCTTGGTGCATTCCGGAATTCTGAACATTCCGGAACCTTGGTGCATTCCGGAACTCTGAACATTCCGGAATTCCGAACATTCCGGAACCTTGGTGCATTCCGGAACTCTGAACATTCCGGAACCTTGGTGCATTCCGGAACTCTGAACATTCCGGAATTCCGAACATTCCGGAACCTTGGTGCATTCCGGAACTCTTAACATTCCGGAACCTTGGTGCATTCCGGAACTCTGAACATTCCGGAATTCCGAACATTCCGGAACCTTTGTGCATTCCGGAACCTTGGTGCATTCCGGAACTCTGAACATTCCGGAATTCCGAACATTCCGGAACCTTGATGCATTCCGGAACTCTGAACATTCCGGAATTCCGAACATTCCGGAACCTTGGTGCATTCCGGAATTCTGAACATTCCGGAACCTTGGTGCATTCCGGAACTCTGAACATTCCGGAATTCCGAACATTCCGGAACCTTGGTGCATTCCGGAACTCTGAACATTCGGGAACTCTGAACATTCCGGAACTCTGAACATTACGGAACCTTGGTGCATTCCGGAACTCTGAACATTCCGGAACCTTGGTGCATTCCGGAACTCTGAACATTCCGGAACTCTGAACATTCCGGAATTCTGAACATTCCGGAACCTTGGTGCATTCCGGAACTCTGAACATTCCGGAATTCCGAACATTCCGGAACCTTGGTGCATTCCGGAACTCTGAACATTCCGGAATTCCGAACATTCCGGAACCTTGGTGCATTCCGGAACTCTGAACATTCGGGAACTCTGAACATTCCGGAACTCTGAACATTACGGAACCTTGGTGCATTCCGGAACTCTGAACATTCCGGAACCTTGGTGCATTCCGGAACTCTGAACATTCCGGAACTCTGAACATTCCGGAATTTCGAACATTCCGGAACCTTGGTGCATTCCGGAACTCTGAACATTCCGGAATTCTGAACATTCCGGAACCTTGGTGCATTCCGGAACTCTGAACATTCCGGAATTCCGAACATTCCGGAACCTTGGTGCATTCCGGAACTCTGAACATTCCGGAACTCTGAACATTCCGGAACTCTGAACATTCCGGAACCTTGGTGCATTCCGGAACTCTGAACATTCCGGAACTCTGAACATTCCGGAATTCCGAACATTCCGGAACCTTGGTGCATTCCGGAACTCTGAACATTCCGGAATTCTGAACATTCCGGAACCTTGGTGCATTCCGGAACTCTGAACATTCCGGAATTCCGAACATTCCGGAACCTTGGTGCATTCCGGAACTCTGAACATTCCGGAATTCCGAACATTCCGGAACCTTGGTGCATTCCGGAACTCTGAACATTCGGGAACTCTGAACATTCCGGAACTCTGAACATTACGGAACCTTGGTGCATTCCGGAACTCTGAACATTCCGGAACCTTGGTGCATTCCGGAACTCTGAACATTCCGGAACTCTGAACATTCCGGAATTCCGAACATTCCGGAACCTTGGTGCATTCCGGAACTCTGAACATTCCGGAATTCTGAACATTCCGGAACCTTGGTGCATTCCGGAACTCTGAACATTCCGGAATTCCGAACATTCCGGAACCTTGGTGCATTCCGGAACTCTGAACATTCCGGAACTCTGAACATTCCGGAACTCTGAACATTCCGGAACCTTGGTGCATTCCGGAACTCTGAACATTCCGGAATTCCGAACATTCCGGAACCTTGGTGCATTCCGGAACTCTGAACATTCTGGAATTCCGAACATTCCGGAACCTTGGTACATTCCGGAATTCCGAACATTCCGGAACCTTGGTGCATTCCGGAACTCTGAACATTCCGGAACTCTGAACATTCCGGAATTCCGAACATTCCGGAACCTTGGTGCATTCCGGAATTCTGAACATTCCGGAATTCCGAACATTCCGGAACCTTGGTGCATTCCGGAACTCTGAACATTCCGGAACTCCGAACATTCCGGAACCTTGGTGCATTCCGGAACTCTGAACATTCCGGAATTCTGAACATTCCGGAACCTTGGTGCATTCCGGAACTCTGAACATTCCGGAATTCCGAACATTCCGGAACCTTTGTGCATTCCGGAATTCTGAATTCCAGAACCTTGGTGCATTCCGGAACTCTTAACATTCCGGAACTCTGAACATTCCGGAATTCCGAACATTCCGGAACCTTGGTGCATTCCGGAACTCTGAACATTCCGGAACCTTGGTACATTCCGGAATTCTGAACATTCCGGAACCTTGGTGCATTCCGGAATTCTGAACATTCCGGAACCTTGGTGCATTCCGGAACTCTGAACATTCCGGAACCTTGGTGCATTCCGGAACCTTGGTGCATTCCGGAACTCTTCACATTCCGGAACCTTGGTGCATTCCGGAACTCTGAACATTCCGGAACTCTGGACATTCCGGAACCTTGGTGCATTCCGGAACTCTGAACATTCCGGAACTCTGAACATTCCGGAACCTTGGTGCATTCCGGAACTCTGAACATTCCGGAACTCTGAACATTCCGGAACCTTGGTGCATTCCGGAACTCTGAACATTCCGGAACTCTGAACATTCCGGAACCTTGGTGCATTCCGGAACTCTGAACATTCCGGAATTCCGAACATTTCGGAACCTTGGTGGATTCCGGAACTCTGAATTCCGGAACCTTGGTGCATTCCGGAACTCTTAACATTCCGGAACCTTGGTGCATTCCGGAACTCTGAAGATTCCGGAATTCCGAACATTCCGGAACCTTTGTGCATTCCGGAACTCTGAACATTCCGGAACCTTTGTGCATTCCGGAACTCTGAACATTCCGGAACCTTGGTACATTCCGGAATTCCGAACATTCCGGAACCTTGGTGCATTCCGGAACTCTGAACATTCCGGAATTCCGAACATTCTGGAACCTTGGTGGATTCCGGAACTCTGAATTCCGGAACCTTGGTTCATTCCGGAACTCTGAACATTCCGTAACTCTGGACATTCCGGAACCTTGGTGCATTCCGGAACTCTGAACATTCCGGAACTCTGAACATTCCGGAACTCTGAACATTCCGGAACCTTGGTGCATTCCGGAACTCTGAACATTCCGGAACTCTGAACATTCCGGAACCTTGGTGCATTCCGGAACTCTGAATTCCGGAACCTTGGTGCATTCCGGAACTCTGAATTCCGGAACCTTGGTGCATTCCGGAACTCTGAACATTCCGGAACTCTGAACATTCCGGAACTCTGAACATTCTGGAATTCCGAACATTCCGGAACCTTGGTGCATTCCGGAACTCTTAACATTCCGGAACCTTGGTGCATTCCGGAACTCTGAACATTCCGGAATTCCGAACATTCCGGAACCTTGGTGGATTCCGGAACTCTGAATTCCGGAACCTTGGTGCATTCCGGAACTCTTAACATTCCGGAACCTTGGTGCATTCCGGAACTCTGAAAATTCCGGAATTCCGAACATTCCGGAACCTTTGTGCATTCCGGAACTCTGAACATTCCGGAACCTTGGTGCATTCCGGAACTCTGAATTCCGGAACCTTGGTGCATTCCGGAACTCTGAACATTCCGGAACTCTGAACATTCCGGAACCTTTGTGCATTCCGGAACCTTGGTGCATTCCGGAACTCTGAACATTCCGGAACTCTGAACATTCCGGAACCTTGGTACATTCCTGAATTCCGAACATTCCGGAACCTTGGTGCATTCCGGAACTCTGAACATTCCGGAACTCTGAACATTCCGGAACCTTGGTACATTCCGGAATTCCGAACATTCCGGAACCTTGGTGCATTCCGGAACTCTTAACATTCCGGAACCTTGGTGCATTCCGGAACTCTGAACATTCTGGAATTCCGAACATTCCGGAACCTTGGTGGATTCCGGAACTCTGAATTCCGGAACCTTGGTGCATTCCGGAACGCTTAACATTCCGGAACCTTGGTGCATTCCGGAACTCTGAACATTCCGGAACTCTGAACATTCCGGAACCTTGGTACATTCCGGAATTCCGAACATTCCGGAACCTTGGTACAGTCCTTTGTTTTTTGTTTACAGTTAGAGTGGATGTTTCGGCTATGTATGACATTCTCACTGTGTTTAATTGTGTCCTTTCTGTGTTTGGAGCAAGAGATGTAAGATTGGCATAGTTCAAATCATATATGTTGTGTTATGTGTATATTCAGATGGATGTGTTGGTTTATTTCATTTAATTCTTTATGCTTATCTTAGTGAAGCTGTTGTTGTATATATTTATATACTCATGGCAACTTGTTTGTTACTACAGACTGCTGGCTAGGGCTGCTCAATTAATCGAATTTTAATCACGATTACGATCTGGGCTTTCAACGATCATTTAAAATGACTGAGCCGATTATTAGCACCTCCCTCGTGCTTTACTCTCGCGCTGCTCCGTGTGGCAAATCGAGCGCACCTCTCTGCATTTCGAACACGTGTCACAACAATTGAGAGGACCCGAGGGATGCTCGGAAAGCTAAGCAGAAGTTATTTGGAGAGGAGAGTGACTGCCGTTGGTTCAAAAGAGAGGTAAAAAAAAAAAAACTTCAGTGGTTTGGAAACATTATGGGTTCAGTCAGACGTGGATCAAGTAGACACAGTGTGTAAACTTTGCTACAGTGTCGTAGCTGCACCACAGAGCAACACTGCAAAGTTCACTAAACATAGATGTTTACATTTTTCATTTATTTCTTATATTGCAAACATTTGCACTGTTATCAGTATTTGCACACTGTTTTATATTATTTTTTTAAAGTCATTATTTAATACATTGTTATTGTTAACCCTTTAAATCCCTGTAGAACCTGAACCGTGTAAGCTAGCGCAATAATTTGTTTTGCATATGAAACCGGAGAATTTGTACTTACATCTTATGCCATCAGCTTGTCCTCGGTCACGGTTTCCTTCCACATAAAGCTTTGCAAAAATTGCATAAAAAGCGCTTGCAGGAACAAAAACATAACATTCCAGAAACTTTGCCGCCATTTCCTGTCCGAAACCGGAAGTGACGTCATTTTCGCGGAAAATGTAGTTTTTTTACTTGTAGGCCTTAAAAGCCTTTACTGGTGTTTTTATAAGTCATGTTTGACTTTTCTGAATAGTTTCTGGGATGCTTGGAACTCGAATTGCACTGCTGGAAATAGTTTATTTTGATGCACCTGCTGTTTTCTTTGCAAATTTGCATCATAGGATTGTTTTTTGTTTTTCCTGCAGTATATAAAAATTGGTGTATCTCCAAAATAAAACTATGAAGACACTCAAAATAAATTTCCTGTTAGTGTAAACTATTTTTGCAACTTTTTTGTATTTAAAGTTTTGAGGGAAAAGCCTCTTAAATTTCTCCAAGTAGAAATATATATATAAAAAAACAAAAACAATTTTCAATTTTTTTGTAGTTTATTGCACTTTTTTGCAATTAATGTAATTACTATGGACTTAATGCATACATATTATTAAAATATGGGCTATAACAGTTGTATAGCAACTTGAAATGGTGGATGCTTCTCTGGTGTCCTGGATTGTTGATTACCTGACAGGAAGACCACAATATGTACGTCTCCCACAGTGTGTGTCTGACAAGGTGATCAGCAACACAGGGGCACCACAGGGGACTGTCCTCTCCCCCTTCCTCTTCACCCTCTACACCACAGACTTCAGCCACTGCACAGAGACATGCCATCTTCAGAAGTTTTCTGATGACTCTGCGGTGGTTGGATGCATCAGCAGGGATGATGAGACAGAGTACCGGGCTGTGGTCGACTCCTTTGTCACGTGGTGTGAGCAGAATCATCTGCAGCTCAACGTGGCAAAGACCAAGAAACTGATCGTGGACTTCAGGAAGACCAGGAAACACTTGACCCCTGTTTCAATTCAGGGGGTCAGTGTTGACATTGTGGAGGACTATAAAGACCTTGGAGTACACATTGACAATAAACTGGACTGGGCTAAAAACACCACAGCACTTTACAGGAAGGGCCAGAGTCGTCTCTATTTTTTGAGGCGACTGAGGTCCTTCAACATCTGCCAGAAAATGCTGAGGATTTTCTATGAGTCTGTTGTGGCCAGTGCGATCCTCTATGCTGTTGCATGCTGGGGGAGCAGGCTGAGGGTCGCAGATGCCAACAGACTTAATAAACTAATCCGTAAGGCCAGCAATGTTGTGGGGATGGAGCTGGACTCCCTCAAGGTGGTGTCGGAGAGGCGGATGCTGTCCAAGATAAAGACAATGTTGGATAACACCTCCCACCCACTCCATGACATGCTGGTCAGTCACAGGAGCTCGTTCAGTGAGAGACTGAGATTACCGAAAAGCACCACTGAACGACACAGGAAATCATTCCTGCCTGTGGCCATCTCCCTGTACAACGCATCCACTTAACACACTGTTTGCTGCTACAACTACACATGTTTCTTTTCCAACTATTTATTTATGAGTGACTTATGTATGTATGTATGTATATATATGTATATATTGTACTATTCTTAGTTAGTGTATTGTCTGTCTTGTCTTAATGTTGGTTTAAAATGGAGCACTGTAACAAAAAATAATTTCCCCCAGGGATCAATAAAGTATTCTGATTCTGATTCTGATTCTGAAATGCTCCCACAAATGGCACTACAACATGTAATAATATAATATAAGCTCTGGCGGACTTGGTTCTATGGTAGGTCTTAAAGGGTTAAATAAATATCGTCAAATAATCGAGATCTAAATTTCAGTGAAAATAATCGTGATTATCATTTTTGCCATAATCGAGCAGCCCTACTGCTGGCAACACTGAGCATCTAGGTGGCAATAAAACAGCTGGCGGTGACAATCCAGCAAAGTGGAAGCCTGTTGTCCTCCTTCCTGTATCCTGACCGATACACCATCTTGTTAGCTGCTGAACCTAAAAGAACTAGCCCTCACCAAGTACTCCTCAACATTGGTCCTTCTAGCCGGAGGAGTTATCAAGATGGAGCCAGATGGAGCGACATGTCCTGATGCAAGGCCTAAACGCCATACACGTCGACCAAGCCGGTTTGAGGACTTTGATGTTAACTATACAGGCCACCTCTTTAGGGAAATGCTGCAGTGGGATACCCCACAGCCTTACACAAGAAGCGACAGAGTTCAGCCTCAGTATAGTCATACGCCACCCCTCTACAGCGACAGGGATGGGGCCTATTACAATACACCCCCTCCACTGGGAAGAAGTGAACAAGATGTGGCCCTTAATAGGAGCCTCTCACCTGAATTTGCACCTTCCAATTTGCTAGGGTCTGCAATACACACATTTCATACAGAATTCAGAGCCTTGCAGGCCGAAAGAGAGCAGCTACTCCAATCACAGCAAGTTTTACAGGAGGGCCTCAAAGAACTGAAGGAAGCAAAGAGTGAACTCAGAGAGCTGATTGAAGTGGCTCAGCTGCTGAGGAAGGATATGGCTCAGCTGACTGCCTCACAGCATAGCACCAATCATCCCCCCAAGCGCGGTTCAGGAGAGGTATACACCACCCCTGAGACAATGCCACAGGAGGAGGATGAGGAGGTGTGGCCCGACCCACCACCATGGCCTCAACCGATGGAAGAGTTGCACACGGGATTCTCCCAAATGAAGGTTGACGAACAATACTCCGATGATGGTGTACAGTACCACCCACTACCCCGCACACCATATTTCGCTGGTGAGCCTTCGCTGCCAAGTCATCGCTGCACCCCATATCAGGACCCTGTGGTTAAGGATGGAAACACATTTCATGCCCCTCCACAACACTCTGTGCCACCCCCCTGCTGGGCACCAAGTCAGACAGGTTTGCTCCCAACCAAGCCTGTTCCTGCCAGTTCCCCCTCTCTTGTCACTGGAGTACCCAGTGGGCACTGCAGCAACCCATCTGCTCCTCTTTTGGCTGAGCTAGTGTACAGGGGGCCCAAACCAACCATTCCAAGGTTCATTCATTCTGATCCCTCTGAGTTTGCTAGGCTCCGCATGGCTTTAGAGAACCTACTCCCTCCTAATGCTACTGAGCTCTTCAAGTATCAGATACTTGTGGACCACCTCAAACTAGATGAAGCTCGACTTATTGCCGATGCTTACCTGAACTCACCCAAGCCTTATACTGACACCATGGCAGCCCTCCACGACAAATTTGGACAACCTCATCAGCTCGCCTTGAGAAAGATAGCAAGTGTCCTGGATGGTCCTGAAATAAGGCGAGGTGACACAGTAGCCTTCCAAAGGTTCTCCCTTCAGGTGCAGTCACTAGTTGGGCTGTTACAAACATTAGGACTGGAAGGAGAAGCGGAGTTGAACTGTGGATCCCACGTTGCCCGACTAATAAGTAAGCTTCCTGCCGAACAGAGAGCTGATTTTCGTCGACACCAGTTTAAGCAGCCCAGGAGCACCTACACTCTGTACGACCTATCTGCATGGCTTCGTCAGGAGTCCTGGTGTCAAGGATTTGACGGCCAAGCAGGTGTAAGAAGCAGTAGAGAAAGGACCAGTGTAAAGGCCGAGGCCCGTCCAGGCCAACACACCGTGACAGTCCTACATAACCTAAAGGGGCCATCAGAACACACTTTTCCACCAGTGAAGGAGAGTCAAGCTAGAGGGAAGGTCAAGAACAAAGCCTACTGTGCCTACTGTGAGAGCACAGAACACTATTTCAGCCAATGTGATGATGTAGCCAAGCTCTCCAAAGAGGAAATAAAGGACTGGATACAGGTCAACAAACGATGCTGGCGCTGTGCCCGAACTCATTTAGCTGCTCAATGCACACTAAAGAAACCCTGCAGCCGCTGCCAGGGTAAACATCTGCTGGCTCTTCATGAGGTAAATGCCAGGACAGAAGGAAACAACGCTGGCATGGCTGCAAAGGAGGAAAGCTGCCTAACCAGTTCAGCTTCGGGCTCACTCTACCTTGATCGCCATGGGGCGGGCAATCGTGTCATGCTGAAGATTGTACCTGTGCTTTTGAGCCATGGAGAGCGGACTCTAGACACCTATGCTATACTTGATGACGGTTCAGAGAGGATCATGCTGCTCCCTGCTGCTGCAAAGACTCTTGGTCTGGCAGGCATCCCGGAGGACCTGCCATTACGAACCGTCCGCCAAGATATTCAGATGCTTCATGGACATACCGTATCCTTCAGCGTCTCTGCTGCTACCAACCCTGGATCCTACTACAAGATTGATGGAGCGTTTACAGCTGATCGTCTCAACTTAGCTCACCATACCTATCCTATCGACCAGCTGAGAAGGAAGTACAAATACCTGCATGGGATCCCGGTCCCTGCCCTGAAGGAAGCCAAGCCTCTGGCAAGCATTCTTTCATCTCGTGACTCGAAGCATGTGCCGCTGGCCGCCGCCATTATGTAGTAATTTTATTCGGCCACACGATGGCGCCAAAGTCCTTTGTTTACAGTTAGAGTGGATGTTTCGGCTATGTATGACATTCTCACTGTGTTTAATTGTGTCCTTTCTGTGTTTGGAGCAAGAGATGTAAGATTGGCATAGTTCAAATCATATATGTTGTGTTATGTGTATATTCAGATGGATGTGTTGGTTTATTTCATTTAATTCTTTATGTTTATCTTAGTGAAGCTGTTGTTGTATATATTTATATACTCATGGCAACTTGTTTGTTACTACAGACTGCTGGCAACACTGAGCATCTAGGTGGCAATAAAACAGCTGGCGGTGACAATCCAGCAAAGTGGAAGCCTGTTGTCCTCCTTCCTGTATCCTGACCGATACACCATCTTGTTAGCTGCTGAACCTAAAAGAACTAGCCCTCACCAAGTACTCCTCAACAATATAAGTCACTTAGACAACCTAAAAATGTTATTGTTGGGCTTTTTTCAGTGTTTTGTTTGTTCGTGAGTTATTCGGTTTGTCTGAGATTAAAGTTATTAGATTAGATAAAATAAAACTTTATTAATCCCACGACCAATAACTATACAAGGAGCAAGCTGTCAAGCATGTTCAAAGGTGATGTTTAAGGAGCTGCTGGCTGCCAGCTTAGCTTTTCTCCCTGTTTGCTGGTCTGATGATAAGTGAGAGGTAGGGTTGGGCCATATCATACTGTTCACGGTAATACTGGTATAATGTTGGGCAACGATAAGAAAATGAAACATGGCGATAGAATATGGGTAAAACGCACATGTGCAGTGCCTTTGTTTTCATACGCACATGGTGGAAAAAGCACGGCGGCGACGCAGAATGAGGGGGGCGAAAGTGGATCGTTGAATGAAACGATGAACCTGAACTGGTTTGTAAAAATGCTGCAGCTTCAGTGGTGTGGAACTGGTTTAGCTTTCGTCCCTCAGACACACAACAAAGCACTATTTTTGGTAGCGCATGCTAGCGGGCCGTCGTTATTACCGTGTTGTTTGGAAAATACGGCGCATTTAAAATCAATCCTTTGATTTTTCTGAAAGTCGACAGAGCCCCTTATAATCCCGTGTGCCTCATGTATGAACTCTGGTTGTGTTTGCTGACCTCGAAACGATTTTATGTGCTACACGAAAATCTGTCAAACGTTTTAGTGCGACTTTGCTGAGCTACAAAGCCGCACCGCTTGATGGAGTGTCGGAGCATTACGGCTATCGTAGGCGGAGCCTCGCGGATTGATACGTACTGTGCTTCAACATAATGTTACCGTATTGTGTGTGTATAACTGTTTTTAAGTTTTGTGGATGTTATACATGGTTATGCTGAGGATATGTCGGCCAGTTTCCACTGGAAATGCCTTTTGGTTAAACTGTCAGCAAAGAATTTGCACTGTTACGTTTTTATATAACTTTAATGCACATAAAAAACAGCTGCTTGTTTAAGTGAAAATACATTGATGTTGTTTTTTTTTTTGCACTAATAAAGTTGTGGAGTTGTAAAGTATTTTGTCTAGTGTCGTCAGTTATACCGTTATCGCAAATTTTCAAATGTGTATCGTGATAAATATTTTTGGCCCTGCTCTAGTGAGAGGTATGGTTTCATCTGGCCTGATGGTTTAACCATAACAAAGGTTTAGACATCGAGGACACTTGGGGAACAAAAAGAATGAGCAGTGATAAATCTTGGAACAACGTTTAGCCGCAGTCTAAAAACATATTGCTTTGGTTCTCCAAGTTGCTTTGTGACCCACCTTCACTATGGTTCCTTCATTACATGCCATGTCTGACTCATGTCATATCTATTGTTAGACATGCCAATCTGTTTTGTGTTGGGGTGTTATATCTGCTCTCAGTTCTAGTGCTCTCTGCTAGTGTGACAGAGGCTTCCCTCTATGAGAGCGAGCCCAGGACACAAAGAGCTGGTTGCTTTCCTAAACACCTTAGTTCTTTCTAGATACATGTGTAATGCTCCAACAGGACAAAGTGAATTAAGCCAACATTGGCTCTCATCAGCAAATGGCTGTGGATCAAAAGCTGACACTTCCATGCTTCCATGCTCACTCAGTTTTGAGTGACATAGTCTTTAAGTCAATACACTAAGTGTCATGCGGCGGCTGTGTGAAGGCAAGAGAGGACCCAAATGCACGGCTCTAGACACACGGGGATGAACTCAAAGGCCGGTCTTTATTAACAGGAACATAAGAAGTCATATAAAACTATACTGGGAGCAACTAAAAGCTGAGGCGCTGGGAAGACACGGAAAATGCACACAACCTAGAGGGACGACGCAACACAGAACAAAGGGACACTCTGACATAAATACACAGAAGGTAACGAGGGGAGTGGGAACACACGGGGAACACAGCTGAAGACAATTACTCATGGCCGAGCAGGGAGGACACGAAACTGACGATACTGACACCAAGATGTGGACCTTAAACACAACACAGTACACAGAGATGAGCACGGAGAGAGAGAGGCAGAGAGAGGCAGAGAAGAAGGATGAATACGAGGGGATGAGGAGAACACAGAACACATAGGGTGGGAACACGGTACCAGAGCAAACACCACAATAAAAACATGGACACAGAGGGAATCCAAATACCAAACCAAACAATCCAATGGACATAAGAAACAAAATACAAAACTACAGAAAAACTAAGAACACTGGGTCAAAATGACCCAGGACCATGACAGTACCCCCCCCCCTCAAGGGCTGGCTCCAGACAGCCCAAACACAGGAAAACAAAACCCAAACAGGAAACGACCCAGGGCGGGCGGCGGGGGCCTAGGACGGAGGGCCCGGAACAAAAAACAAAAATGAACAACAGAAAACACAGGAGCACAAGACCAAAGGTCAAAGAAAGTTCAGGGGGCCGACCATGCGGAAGGCAACAGCGGAGACATGGAACCAGTTCAGGGGGCCGACCATGCGGAAGGCAACGGCGGCGATGCGGAAACAGTTCAGGAGGCCGGCCGTGCGCAAGGCAACGGCGGCGACGTGGAAACAGTTCAGGAGGCCGGCCGTGCGCAAGGCAACGGCGGCGGCGAAGGAGACAACGGAGCAGTTCAGGAGGCCGACCGCGCGGAAGGCAGCGGCGGCGGCGAAGGAGACGACGGAGCAGTTCAGGGGGCCGACCGCGCGGAAGGCAGCGGCGGCGGCGAAGGAGACGACGGAGCAGTTCAGGGGGCCGACCGCGCGGAAGGCAGCGGCGGCCCTCCAGTCTCAGGCATGCTGGCCATGGCCTGGTGGGCACAGGACCAGACGAGGCAGGACCAGACGAGGCAGGACCAGACGGTGGCGATGCGGGGGCCGGACCAGGCGAAGCACAGGCTGAGGCTGGAGCAGACGAGGACGAAGACTCGGAGGCTGGACCAGACGAGGACGAAGACTCGGAGGCCGGACCAGACGAGGACGAAGACTCGGAGGCCGGACCAGACGAGGACGAAGACTCGGAGGCCGGACCAGGCGGAGCTGCAGAGGCTGAGGCTGGACCAGGCGGAGCTGCAGAGGCTGAGGCTGGACCAGGCGGAGCTGCAGAGGCTGAGATCGGACCAGGCGTAGCAGAAGCACAGGCAGAGGCTGGCCCAGGCGTAGCAGAAGCACAGGCAGAGGCTGGCCCAGGCGTAACAGAAGCACAGGCGGATGCAGCTGGACCAGGCGTTGACGAGGCGGTCGCAGGTGGCGGCTGGACAGGCTCCTCGGGCCCTCCAGCTGACGTGGCAGAAGGCTGAACGGGCTCCTCGGGCCCTCCAGCGGAGACAGGTGGCTGAACGGGCTCCTCGGGCCCTCCAGCGGAGACAGGTGGCTGAACGGGCTCCTCGGGCCCTCCAGCGGAGACAGGTGGCTGAACGGGCTCCTCGGGCCCTCCAGCTGACGTGGCAGAAGGCTGAACGGGCTCCTCGGGCCCTCCAGCGGAGACAGGTGGCTGAACGGGCCCCTCGGACCCTCCAGCGGAGACAGGTGGCTGAACGGGCTCCTCGGGCCCTCCAGCGGAGACGAGGAGGTGCTGGCCGGGCTCACTGGAACCCCCAGCGGACGAGGTAGATGGCGGCGTGGGAGCCGCGGAGTCCTGGATGAGCTCATCCGAGCTTCCAGCAGGAGCTGATGTAGAGCCAGAGAGGTTTGGGACCCCTGGCTGAATGTTAAGCCGAACAGAAGACCGTATTGCTATCGGGGACTGGGCCAATGGTTCAGGTGCGAGCTGAGCTACTGGAGATGCGGATGAGAGTGGGAGCTGAGCTACTGATGGTGGTGAAGTAGATAACTGCACGGGAGACTGAACTGAGGGCGTCTGCACTGGCACAGGGGACTGAACTGATGTCTGTTGTAACGGAGGTGGTGAGAGTGGAGTAGGCAGTGGAGTTGATGACTTCACAGGAGAATGAACCAGAGGTGAGTGCACAGGAGACTGAGCTAGAGGTGGTAGTGATAGTTGAGGGGAAAGTGGAGCTGGTGATTGAGTGGATGACTGTGCTAAAGGAGGCTGCACTGGGGACACTGGAGACTGCACTGGGGAAAGCAGAGCTGCAGGAGACTGCGCTAGAGACTGCAGTGATGGTTGTAGTGGAGGTGTGACGGGTGGAGGAGTGGCTGAAGTGGCTGCGGGTCGGGCGGCTAACGGCTCAGCTACAGAGTGTATTAATGGCAGGGTTATGGGTCGAATGACTGACTGAGGGGCATCCTGTGCAGCTGAGTGCAATGATGGGTGTGGGAGCGGATGTAGGACAGGTGGCAGTGTCAGTTCCCCTGGGCCTACAACGCAGTTGAAAGGTGCAGGCACCTGCTGGACACCAGTCGCTCCCACCTGAGGAGTAGGTACAGGTGCAGAGACTGGCTGGGTCCTGGCGGGCCCCACCTCAGCGGTTGGCACAGATTTCGGCAGGGACTGGGCGGCTGCTGTCCCCACCCGAGGAGCCGATACGGGTGCAGGGGCCAGCAGAGCCTCAGTTGACCCGGAAACCGGAACAGGGACCAGCTGGGCGCCAGCCCCCCTCACCTGGGGAATTGAGACAGGTGCAGGTGAGTGCTGGGCCGCAGTTATCCCTAGAACACAAGGGGCCTGGGAGGCGGGCCTAGAAAGAACAGTCTGCAAGAGATCGATTCCCTGCCCTGAGTGAGCGGATGAGGAACAGCGCTCTGACTTCGTAGCGTTAAGTGTACTAAAGCTGTAGCTTACAGGCACTAATGCATCACCTTCAGTGTGTACAGACTCTAGAGAAATGTGATCAGCTGATGCACCAACAGTCTTAGAGCTTCTTTCTTCGGAGCTAACCGTACTTATACTGACAGAGGAGGGGTTAATAGCCGATGTAAACATAGGTCTGTGCACCGGAGAGGCAGATGAAACAAAGTCTTTTACCACCGGATCGCCGGAAGCAGTAAACCTAGGGTAAACAGTGGTGGGTGTAGAGCCCCCTGACTCAAGAACATTTGAATCAGTACATACGTCAGAATGGACAATCCCCGGGGGTGATGGCTCAGAAGCAACGAGCTGGGGTCGAGCTATCACAGGAACATTTACAGTCTTGGATTTTACTGTTTTACCATCTAAGGGGGCAGGTAGTAAAGCCCCAGGGGTGAGCTTAACTGCAAAACAATCATCCTCAGCAGACACACAGGTAAAGGGCACAGAGACAGGTGTCTCTAACTCAGGAAATGCTGACTTCGAGTTTTTAGACCTAGGAAACACTAGCGAAGGATGATCTTTCTCGAATATGAGTCCAAACGTAGGAGAAACTGTCTCTGAGTTGACCCTCCGGGCAGTACAATGGTTCATAAGAAGTTCGGGTTCAGATTCAACGTTTACAGACCGTGAGCCTTTAGCGTCTACGGCAAGAGTCACAGAGTTTGCATTCCTGCATTCAGAGTAGTGAGAACTAGCCTCAGAGTGAACAGAGAAAGTGTCTTTGTCACTCACCCCAGCCGGCTGCCCAGTAGTCCCGGAATCCGACTGAGGAGAGGACCGGCGACGGCGTCTCCTCCTTAATGAGGGAACGGAGGTGACGGGGAAAACCGGTGATGATGCGGGGGTGACGGTCTCCTCTTCATCATCCGACCACATCGCTGCTAGGAGAGCAGCGGGAGAGCGACGGTCAGAGCTGAGAGGGGATGGAGAAGGGCTCTGCGGCAGCGGCGCCAAAAAACCCTCTCGTTTTAGCAGCTGCTGTTGCGACACCGAGAGCCCCGTCTGCTGCTGCGGTACCGTTGCGGCGAGCTTAGTTTGCTGCTGCTGCGGCGGCTGATGGGCGGAGATCTCCGTCTGCAGTCGCTGTGGCGTGGAATCCCGGGAACGGACATTGTCTGCCAGCTCACGGGCTTGTAATGCCTCCTTAGCTCGGCTCAATTCGTCGATAAAGCCTTCATAGCAGGTGAGCTGCTGAAGGAAAGGGTTTCCCTCGATTATTGCCTTTATGGCGTTAAGTCCGACGGAAATTGTCCGTGAGTCCGAGGCGTGGGTTATTCGTTGCACCAGACTCTGTACACGGAGAATATCTCCCTCACGGGCGGAGCCTGCTGGGTCCATTTCGTGGTTGCGTCGTTCTGTCATGCGGCGGCTGTGTGAAGGCAAGAGAGGACCCAAATGCACGGCTCTAGACACACGGGGATGAACTCAAAGGCCGGTCTTTATTAACAGGAACATAAGAAGTCATATAAAACTATACTGGGAGCAACTAAAAGCTGAGGCGCTGGGAAGACACGGAAAATGCACACAACCTAGAGGGACGACGCAACACAGAACAAAGGGACACTCTGACATAAATACACAGAAGGTAACGAGGGGAGTGGGAACACACGGGGAACACAGCTGAAGACAATTACTCATGGCCGAGCAGGGAGGACACGAAACTGACGATACTGACACCAAGATGTGGACCTTAAACACAACACAGTACACAGAGATGAGCACGGAGAGAGAGAGGCAGAGAGAGGCAGAGAAGAAGGATGAATACGAGGGGATGAGGAGAACACAGAACACATAGGGTGGGAACACGGTACCAGAGCAAACACCACAATAAAAACATGGACACAGAGGGAATCCAAATACCAAACCAAACAATCCAATGGACATAAGAAACAAAATACAAAACTACAGAAAAACTAAGAACACTGGGTCAAAATGACCCAGGACCATGACACTAAGGTCTCAAAAGGCACCTCTGAGAGCCCCTTATAACCTGTGGGAAAATCCCAGGAGGAATCAACAGGCTAGTGTGCGAGTCCCTTTCATTAACCTACTAATAAGAGAATGCTGGCAAGTTGGTGGAATGGCATTCATGTCTTGTTTGATGGTAAATGGTAAATGGACTGGTTCTTATTAGAGATGGCACGATACCACTTTTTTATGTCCGATACCGATACCGATATCATAAATTTGGATATCTGCCGATACTGATATGAATCAAATATAGTGTTTTTTAATCAACAAAGCTGTTTTTTTAAATATCTTGCTGCATTTTGTATAAGTTCATACTCAAGTTTAAAACAACAACTACACTAAAGCTATTCTGTTATACCTGTATGCAAAAAAACATATTTCATAGTTCAGCAATACTGATCAATCTAATAAACTCAAACCTACACCATCCTCCCTATTCTGGTATTTTAAAGAGTACTTAGCGTAAATATTAAGCAACTTAACTAATAGGGTTCCAACTCTCAGCAACAACAAAAATAAATAAATAAAAAATAGGGAACCACCCCTCACGCTCCACCTCATGATGCTTAATCGATGTAATCAACCTTAATTTGATGCAGTGTGAAAAAAAATGTACAGAAATCAATTATTTTTCAAGAAATATTAATTCAACATCTTTCTTCAACAAAATTGCAGACTGCACAGATGGTACCTTCCCAAAGTAAAAAGTACTATAGCTTACTAGGGTATATATATTAGACTTAATAGTCACTATATACAGTAATTGACTTCTATTCATTTTACATCAAATTAAAACTTTGGGTGTCAGATAATTATTTATTAAAAGCTAGACATTTTAAATGAGAATAAGAAAGAAAAGTATGTCTTTGTGCCCCTTTTCCCTGTTCATGCCCTATCGGCCCCCCTGGCTAAACTTTGCTAGATCCGCCCCTGCACAGTTACCAGCGTCAGCTATGTAGAAAAAGATCCTGGTGTAGAAATTAATATTAAATACATTCTAACAACAGCTTATCAAGCTTAAACGTGCTGCTGTTGTTCAGTCGCTGGTTTCCTCTTTCTGGCGTGAAGTGGGCCAAAAACAAACAAGAGAGACGGACTCGCACAGAAAAGCCGATCAGCTGATCATTAAGCAGTTTCATGATTGAAGTAGCAGCAAGAAGCGGCAGTCACTTGTTAAGCTTAATGCAAGAATGCTTTACAAACATTCAGAGATGGACTTACACACTTGCTTTACTTCTCTCGGGGATAACTTTGTCGGAGATGAAATGCCGGGTTGCTAGCGAAGCTCCACATGCTATCCAGACCACCACAGGTCCCGCATGCCACAGCTGCTCTATCACGTGATGCATACTGCTCCGACGTGCTAACGTTCTGAGGTGAGTTACGGCGTGTTGCAAGTTTTGTGAGGTGCTTTCGTGATATTTAAGATAAGATAAGATAAGATAACCTTTATTAGTCCCACACGTGGGAAATTTGTTTTGTCACAGCAGGAAGTGGACAGTGCAAAAGTTATGAGGCAAAAATTAGAATACAATAAGAATAAATACAGTACACAACTGTACAGAATAGAATAAAATACTATATACAGTAGAATAAGATAAAATAAATATACAATAAGATAAAAATAGAATACAAATACAAATACTATATACAACTGAGTAAAAATACAACGATGGATCAGATTACATTTTTTATTTTTCTCCGATATCCGATCCAGTAATTTAGGTCAGTATCGGACCGATACCGATACGTAATATCGGATCGGTCCATCTGTAGTTCTTATATAGCGTTTTTCTACTCTGAGAACTCAAGCGCTTTATACAACAAAAAAACAAACTAAAAACCAGCAAAAAAATGACTTAAATATAAAAAATCACAAAGAAAGAACAATACAGTTTCCCTATCTGAACCAAAGAGTAAAACAGTGAAATGTGGATTATTAAATATTAGGTCTCTCTCCTCCAAGTCTCTGTTAGCTCATGACTTAATGATTGATCAACAAATTAATTTACTCTGCCTTATAGAAAAAAAGGGCCTCAAATCAGAAGTACCTGACTCCGTGGTATAATTCTCAAACACGTAGCCTAAAGCAGTTGACTCGTAACCTGGAGAGGAAATGGCGTGTCACAAATTTACAGGATCATCATTTAGCCTGGAGAAATAGTTTGTTGCTTTATAAGAAAGATCTCCGCAAAGCCAGAACATCTTACTATTCATCACTGATTGAAGAAAATAAGAACAACCCCAGGTTTCTCTTCAGCTCTGTAGCCAGGCTGACAAACAGTCAGAGCTCTGTTGAGCCAACCATCCCTTTAACGTTAACTAGTAATGACTTCATGAACTTCTTCACAAATAAAATTCTTATCATTAGAGAAAGAATTACTCATAATCATGTCACAGATTTAACATTATCTACAGCTACAGGAGTGGGGTGGCATGGAAGACCCGAGCCTGGATCAGCCAGGGAAGGTGCTGGCCCGAATGGTGGCCAAACTCGTGGTCACACAACAGGAGCCGGCATATGACCAAGCGTCATATGGAGGAGGAGAATCTGGCAGCTTGGATCTGGTCCTGGATGGTACCACCGCAACCCCCACTGGCGGTCCCTGAAAGCGTGGAAGTGGCGGAGGTCCATACTATTCTGACCAAGCTGCAGATGGAGGACGAGGCACGTGGGAGTCCTTCGAAGCTTGAGGTCAGTGTGTTGGCCAGAGTGGCCTCACCTACACCAGGGACCAGGACACCTGCCCAGCCACCTGCAAAGCCGCCTGTGGCTCACGACCATGCCTGCTTCACTTGACCAGCATCACGCCATTGATGCTGGTCAAGCCTGACACCTGGAAGGTGTGCGTGTCGCTACCTGATCCGTACCGGAAACCAGATCGGTACCCCGCATATGCAAATCTTACGTCACTTCCTCTCTTTGCCAACATTGCGACATTCATTATATTTGAATGGTGGCGCCCAGTTAGCTCCTAGCATTTCTCAACAGCTCTGCCTCCTTTTCGACTGCCGGGACATTTAAACAATGGATAATCCGTATACAAACAAATTCATGCTTTTCTCCTCAACAGAGAGCATCCCCCGATTGAGCAACAGCGCCGTAAAATAAGAAGAATGGCGCCTAATTACAGAGTTAATAATGCAGACTTTGTAATATGTCACGCGAAGATTCATCAGCCAGATTAAGTGTTTAATGACAATTGACAGTGATAGCGCACATCATCATCACTATTCCAACAATCTTCTCCTCACAGACAAGCATAAACACACGACTATCGCTAAATCAAATTTAACACGCATTTGAAATGACGAAAATTCAGTTTACAATAGGGTTCATTTGCTCGGTCAGCAGGTGGCGGTATCCTCGTACACTGGGGAGTAAACTGCCATTAAACGAACAGAAGAAGAAGAAAACATCTGCACATGTGCAGTACGGATCGGGTAGACCCGATTTATACGGTCCGACTTTATACATGCGCAGTAAGGATCGGAGAGTCCTGATCCGTAACTATCGTTTTATTTTTAGTTTTTGTCTACATTGTACTGAAATGCTTCATTATTGCAAACATTTTAAGATATACTTATTATTCTTAACATCTTAACAGATACTCTGACCCGTAACTATCGTAAAAGGCTTCGACCGGAAGTAGAAGCCTTTCACACATGGGTGGTACGGAAAGGGTTTCCGGTACGGATCGGGTAGTGACAGTGCGTTCAGGGGTCTCCCATGGTGGGTGGGTTGGAGTGGGGTAGGTTTGGCCGGATTTTCCCACGGCCTTATTCGAGCGATAGCGGTTTGTGGCGGGCATGGTCTGCAGTGCTGCTGCAGGTGAGATTAAAGCACCTGCACAGCATCTGCAATCACACCCAGATTTTCCATCTGATCCATCAGAATCGTCAGGATTGAAATGTCAATGCAAAATCAGTGTTGAAACAACATTAAAATACTGATGAAACCTGACATTGACATTGAAATAAGATTGATTCACTGTTGTTCTGTTATTGTTGATTGTTGATCTTTTTATAGTTGACAAGGTAACAACAATCACATTGAAAAATCATCGATTTATGGTTGAGCGGGAAATTAAAGCTGCTACCACGTAAAGTTGCCTCTAGGAATGCGTACACAAGGGAAGGACAACATCACACGAACATCAACATCAATGACACGACAAAGAACTGGTGAAACCGAGGAACTTAAAGGGTTGAATAATGGCAATGATTGGAAACAGGTGAGTACAGGGCTGAACATAATCTGACTAATGACACAAGAGACAAGCTGACACGGGGAAAAAACATGTGATCAGGAGATATTTTATTTTGTATTCTTATAATCAGTTATCATTGATTAATCATTTACCATTGTTGAATCTGTTGACAGAATAATCTTTTAATTACATCTGTGTTACTCTGAGCAAATATTAATGCACACTGACTGTTTATTGAGGTTCTGTATCATTCTTGTTATCTGCTTAAGTTGTTGCACTTTAGTGCAGTCACACCGCTCAGACCCACCAGTCCTGTTGGGCCCAGGCCCGTCTGCGTTCAGTTCTGCACGTACGCCGGCCTGTAACCACATGCACGCACTTATGTAACACACGCACGTTCACCTACACACTTAGTAATAATAGGAGGGTCGTCTGAGGACAGTTTCTCTGATAGATACACTTTCACAAAATGCACAATGTAATACACACTTGTTTTTCTCTTAAGAGTAGCAGTTGATGTCTATATAAGGGAAAACTCTTTGAGAGGCGGGGAATTGTTATCATTTGTGATCATTTCCAGTAAAGATCCAACTGTGATGTCATGATGGCAATATAAGGAGACGGGACGGTCCAGTCGACGAAGGATTGTATTGCAAATTGTCTTTCCCACACTGACTGCGCAAAGTGTGTAATAAAGATCACTATTTTTTGACACCTACTTCGGCCTGGGCTTGCTTTCTTCTCTTCCCTAAATCGAACGAACCATAACAAACAGGAAGTGAGAACATTGATGTGGCAACATAACCTAAATGTGACAAAACTGAAAACACAGGGTCACCGACCCAGGAACCCTGACAAACTGCTGTATGTTCTGATTGAATATACAACAGCAGGCTATCATTGGAAGATCCAACAAATAGGAATAGAAATGCATTTCACTGCAAATAGTTTGGTTTATATATTTTATCTGTAGAAAATTAGGCTTTGAGCTTTTTGGCTAATGGCTCTTTGAGAATCAAAGTGAAGTAGCAGTTTGCTGATTATTGCCGTGTGACTTTTAGATTAATCCCATAATTTCTCCCTGCTGAAGACAATTGACAAGATGTTACTCATATTTAAGCTCTAATTTGGCCTTTTTTTCTTTTGTATTTTGTCGCGGTTCGAATTTTGAGGAAGAGACATACGACTGAAAGTCCATAGTGGGTCAACACAAATTATTTTATTAAAACACATATATGTGGTGAAGATAGGCTCTGCAAAACATCAAGCTCCATCTCCCCCTTACAATAGGTGGGTGATGACCAGTACCTCGCGTCACTAAAACAGAACAGTTCCTCTTTCAGTTCCTCCAGATGCATCCTGTTATTCTGCTTGTCCAGACTTAAACAACACTTGCAGTCAGTTTACCCAGACAGGCTATGTGTCTGTGTCGTTAATCTAAGTGCATGACCCCCCTCTACGTCATCTGTTACCAGGCAAACTCCAGTGCAGCCTGCTGAATGCACACAGGCAACATGTAGTAAATTATACTGTAAACATGTAGGCAACCTTTCAATAGCTGAACTTTGCTCCATTGATCGGCCAGACATCGCGCTGCCCGTAGCTTCAATTAATTAACTTAACCGAGCTTCAACCCTTTAATTATGCAATATGTGTATAACATGATTACAGTTGCACCTGCAATGAAAGATTATGTGCTTATGCTAACACCTGAAATACAGACTTTAATATAACCTCACCAGTTTCAATAAATGTGTCAATGAAATGATAACAATGATAAATCATAAGTGATGCCCCAGTAATAATAAGGATCATGGATGTAAAATAATATTTCATCTCGACAATTTGTTTGTGTTTTAGATAGCCTGACTCAGCAGGTGGGGGTAAAGGCTGTTTCTGAGTTTGCCTTCGGCCAAGCAGTGCAGAAATGTCTCTGCTATGCTCCAGATCGCATGGGTGGTGCAGGATGCCTAATATCCAGCTCGATCCCAGAGTAAACTAAAAAAACTAAGTGACCTGTAACCAATACATGTTTTTAATATAATAAATTACTTTTTAAGTTGATAAAGAGATGTCAGTCATTTTTTTATTACATAATGCCAGATGCTTCATATTATAGGGATATTATTATGGACATGACAAATTGTAAGACTATGTCCAGCATATAATGGGTTTCCTATTTGTGGATCATACACAAATGTCTTTCTTGCAGGTTTAAATATTGCTGGTACTTTGCAGCGGTTTAGTATTAATACAAATACTGATTTTGAATTATGACTTTATTGTTGTTTCAATAGTAACCAATGGTGCAAAAGTGATGGAAAATCAACATCCGAGTTCAAGAGTGATTCAGCGGAAAAATGTGAGTTTCATGCCTCAACTGTCTCTTTTCTGGGTTTCATCATTGAACAGGGCCGGTTGCGAGCGGACCCGGATAAGGTCAAAGCTGTGTTGGAGTGGCCTGTGCCCGGCACCCGGAAGAAGTTGCAAAGTTTTCTGGGATTCAGCAACTTCTACAGACGTTTCATCCGGGACTTCAGTAAGGTGGCATTGCCTCTTACTCAAATCACATCGCCCAAACAGCCGTACCTGTGGTCTCCAGAAGCTCAGCAAGCATTCGACAGTCTCAAGAGCCTGTTTGCCTTGGCCCCCATCCTGGCCCAGGCTGACCTCGCCCTGCCGTTCGTGGTGGAAGTGGACGCTTCTGATTCGGGAATTGGGGCGGTTCTCTCTCAGCGCAAGGAAGGTAAATTACAAACAACTCTCCCCGGCCTCCCCGTCCTGCGACCTCCTTCTCCTCCGTTCTCCTGCTCCTTGCAGGGGAGGGCTTAGCTGGACGGGTCCCGGGTTACGCGTAAACCGGCCTAAGTGAGGACCTCGGACTCTCACAGCCTCCTAGTTCTCCTTGCTCCTTCTGCTCCGTTCTCCTGCTCCTCGCAGGCGAGTGCTTAGCCGAATGGGCCCCAGGTTACGCGTAAACCGGCCTTCATGAGGACCGGGGGTGCTCTCTGCTCCGTGGGTACACTGTGACCCCTTTGTAATCGCGATGGGGTATTTCGCAACCCCAATGCACATTCGTAAGTTACGATGGCAAACACTGGGGTCTGGAGGGACCCCGAACCGCCGGAGCAAACAACTCTCAACTTCACATCATCATAATCATCATCATCAATGTCTCCTTCTTGGCAGTGTTCGCGTAAACTGGCCTAAGTGAGGACTTCGGACTCTCCCTGCCTCCCCGTCCTGCGACCTCCTTCTGCTCCGTTCTCCTGCGCCTCGCTAGTGAAAGAGCAGCTGCTTGGCCTGCCTATTACGTGAACACCGCCCTCCAGTTGGACCTCAGGCTCTCCGAGCCTCCTCGTCCTCCTTGCTCCCTCTATATCCTTGTCACGCTCCTTGCTAGAGTACGCTTAGGTTTGCAGAGGGTGGGTTTTGCGAAAACCGCCGTCGGTGAGGACATCGAGCTCTCCGTTGCTCCTCGTCCTTCTTGCTCCTTCTCCATCGTTGTCCTGCGCCTCGCTAGTGAAAGAGCAGCTGCTTGGCCTGCCTATTACATGAACACCACTCTCTGTTTGGACTTCAGACACTCCTTGCCTCCTCCTCATCTATGCTCCCTTTACGTCGTTCTGATGCTCCTCACTAGCGTACACATAGGTCTGCAGAGGGCTGGTTTCGCGAACACCCCCTTCGGTGAGGGCCTTGGGATGTCCGTTGCTCCCCGTCTTCCTTGCCCCCTCTACATTGCTCTTATCTGCCTCGCTAGTGAAAGAGCAGCTGTTCGGCCTGCCTAGTACGCAAACACCGTCCTCCATTTATGCTCCTCGCTAGTGTATGCTTAGGTCTGTGGAGGGCCAGTTAAGATAAGATAAGATAAGATAAGATAAAACTTTATTAATCACTCGGGTGGGTTCCTCTGGGAAATTCGGTTTCCAAAAGCACAGCACCGACAGAAGTTACAGTTACAGAATATTATATATATATATATCAGGGCTCTAGAGTGCGACCAATTTGGTCGCAAATGCGACCAAATTTTTCAGTGGTGCGACTAAAAATAAATATTTGGTCGCACAGGTGCGACCAACTGTTCCGGTAACAAAAAAAAATCTCTGCAACTCTCCGTGTGGTCAACAACAGACACACATTATGCCCCTATCGTGGACTAAACCAATCAGAGATAGTCAGGGGCGGGACCTCTCTGATTGGCCGTGGTCCAGTTGAAAGTGCAGGTGGAAGAGAGAGGTGAGTAGCTTGAATAAAGCGATATCAATTCATTAACGGATTCCACACAAAGACCTAAACACGGAGCGGACCCAACACATCAGAATCAGCTTCGTCTTTCTCGGCTTTCTCACCCGACGGCCCGAACACGGACACGCTGTCGGAGCTCAGCGATTCTGATGCGTCAGGTCCGCGCTGTGTTTACGTCTTTTTGCGCTGATTCTGAGCTGCAGGTTTTGCCTCTCTCCAACCAAAATTCACCGAGCCAGCAGCAAAAGAAGCAGCAAACTGCGCTTCACATTTGATCAATGTCGTCATGAATTCCCTCTGACTTTTGCTGTTTTGCTTCCACCACGATAAAAATCACACTTCCTGCACAGCTCTCTCTCTCTCTGTACTTCAGGAACAGTTTCCCGTCTCAAATCTGTTTTCTGCATTATTCATTCGCTTATTACCCACCAGTCTAGAGTTGTTTACAGCGCTTTTTATTTTTTCACTTAAATGACCTCGGACAAGAAAGCCTAATTTCTGCTGTTCAATACTGAAGAAATTTAAATTTCTTAAAATTATGCAAAATTGCAGAATATTACAGAATATTTTTAAGGTTATCTGCTATAAAAAGCCAGACCAGGAAAATCTCCTTCATGTTTTCCTGTGTTTTATTTTCAGTTACTTTCACACAAAGGCATCTGCTGTGATTTTCACAATTCTGATGAAGTCTCATGTGTATCAGTACTGATAAATGATCAGAATTATAATATTTCTGACTGTCTGAGGCTAAATAGAATCAAATCAGGACTTTGAGAACCGGAATTGAATGGATTATAGAAATCAGTGATGATACTCAGCCCTAGTGAGCAGCCTAGGCCTGAGAGAAGTGGATGTAGCTGTGGGTAATAAGAAAAGATGAAAAGAACTATTGATAACTTTTTTGTTAAATTAAGGCCTGATCTGTCTGAAATTCATAGCCAGTGCTCTGACACGGTGCCATCAATATTTGAATGCTGAAAAAGCACAGTGTATCCAGAAAACACATTAGATGCTGCAATAAATGCACTGCCCAAGTGTCCCCTCTCCCCACGGCCTTTCAGCAGCAGACAGCAGCAAACAGGTCGTCAGAGGAGGCCAAGATGATGATTAAGTTTAACATTTTCTACAATATTGACATAGCACTTTAAGCACAAGTTTGTTAGTTAATAATCTAGAAATTAATATTGTCTGTATGGACTCCCCCCCCCCCCCCCCCCCCCCCCCCCCAAAAGAAAGTGCACATGTAAAACTGCGGTGTTAAGCGATGCGGTTGAAAAATTTGAGTGCGCCTAACTTTTGTGCCGGTGCGCCTAAATTTTTAAAGTTAGGCGTACCGGTGCGCCCATGTCAAAAAGTTAGTCTAGAGCCCTGTATATACACACACACACACACACATATATAAATACAGAGACATATATAAATAAAATATACGAAGGGGATAAATAGAATAAATAGGAATAAAAATAAAAATACAAGTGAATTGCACATTTCAATTATGGAGTCTATTGCACCGTTGACTATTAACAAAAGTATTGCATTAAAGTTTCGCGAACACCCCCTTCGGTGAGGACCTCGGGCTCTCCATTGCTCCTTGTCCTCCTTGCTTCTTCTCTACCGTTGTCATGCGCCTCGCTAGTGAAAGAGAAGCTGTTTGGCTTTCCTACTATGCAAACACCGCCCTCCAATTGGATCTCGGGCTCTGCATTGCTTCTCGTACTCCTTGTTCCCTCTACATCGTTCTCAAGTGACTCACTAGTGAAAGCGCAGCTGTCTGGCCTGCCTATTACGCGAACACCGCCCTCCATTTATGCTCCTCGCTAGTGTATGCTTAGGTCTGTGGAGGGCCAGTTTCGCGAACACTCCTTCGGTGAGGACCTCGGGCTCTCCATTGCTCCTTGTCCTCCTTGCTTCTTCTCTACCGTTGTCATGCGCCTCGCTAGTGAAAGAGAAGCTGTTTGGCCTTCCTATTACGCGAACACCACCCTCCAGTTGGACCTGGGGCTCTCCATGCCCCTCGTCCTTCATGCTCCCTCGCCTTCGTTCTCATCTGCCTCGCTAGTGAAAGACCAGCTATGTGGCCTGCCTATTACGCGAACACCGCCCTGCGTTTGGACTGCAGACACTCCTTGCCTCCTCCTCATCCTTCCTCCCTCTACATTGTTCTCAAGAGCCTCGCTAGCGTACGCTTAGGTCTGCGGAGGGCGGGTTACCTGAACACAGCCTTCCGTTTAGACCTCGGACCCTCAGTGTCTCCTCATCCTCCTTTCCCTTTTTTAAAACATTTTCCTCGCTCTCACGCGCCTCGCTGGCGAGCCCTTAGCTTTGGGGAGGGTGGGTTTCGCGAACACCACCGTCTGTGAGGAACCCAGTACCTCCTACACACACACACACACACACACACACACAGGAGGCAGTGAGGAGTAGAAGGAGGTTGTTGCTACGCCTGCGTCGCGAAACCAGGGCTCATTGTGTTTGCGCCCGGAGCAGCTACGGGCGAAACACATGGGACAACCGACCAGTTTGGGGCCATGGTTTATTCAACGTGTATTTTCAGTGTGGTTTAACTTGCTAATCTGATCTGAAATACTTTCCTTGAATATGCCTTAATTTCACCTCTTTTTTCTTTCTTCTTTTCTTAGCTTACTGAAAATGTTGGTGACCAAAGGCCGGATCCAGGGATGTGTGCTGCTTGTGCTACTGGCGTTATGTGGGCAAACTGCTCGCTGTCAACATCGATACAAAGGTAAAGTGCAATCCCAGGGTTGTGTGCTGCTTGTGGTACTCGCTTTATGTGGACAAACTGCTTGCTGTCAACATCGATACAAAGATAACAAAAGAAAAGCCTAGTGTAACGTAGTGTTTTATGGGTTTTTATTTCTGGAATGATTCAAACGTTACTATCATTTCCCCAACCCCGCAGGCTCTGCGACCCGTGAAGAACTGAGACTCCTTCTGGTCGCTAAAACAGGATCGGGAAAGAATGCATCCAGAAACACCATCCTGGGTGATGCGAACGCTTTCAAAGAAGACGTTTCGCCTGAGTCTGTCACCGACAGCTGTCTCAGAAAAGAGGCAGAGGGCGACGACGGAAGAAATATCGCTGTGATCGACACTCTGGGGCTGTCTTTTGGATGAAATAGATGAAATGGAGGATTTCAATGGAGGAAACCACTACACCGACGAGATGTATAAGGCAGCCCAGAAGAAACTCGAAGGAGAAAGGCTGAAGAGGAGAAAGGAGGAAGAACAAAGAAAAAGGGAAGAAGAGGAGAGGATCGAATTGAAGGAGTGGTGTAAATTCTTCTGCCTCGCTTCCCTGGGATTATTTGGCACAGGAGCGTACTTTACATCTTATGTTCTCATGGGGCTCGGTGGAGCCCTTGGATATTCTCAGTTAAAGACGCCGAGCTTGACGGTTGGGCGTCTTCTTTACTCGTTGATACTGTGAAAACTGCGTAGGTGTATCACCTACTCGACCTAGTGATCAACGAGTACCGCACCGAAGCATGCAACGGGTGCAAGACCAATCACCCCAGCCAGAGACAACATGAGTGTCTGCGAGTCTTGGTGTCAGGGTCAGCTCACCTGTCAGCTCACCTGTGGGCTTCTGCCCTTGGTCCACGCACCTGGTCGCCATCACGCACCTGTGGCTCGTTACGAGAGTGTTCCAGCTCCTTTACAAGACGGCAGCTGTGTTTCTCGTCGCTGGACCGTTGCCGACCCGCATTCCCTGGACCAACCCCTGAGTTTCCTGACTGATTGAGTGTGCGAGGAGTGGAGTACGTCATCGTGTTTTCTGTGGAGTGTGGAGAGGAGCGTGAAGAGTGGACGGAGTGCGTGTGGACTTTCAGCGTCTTTTCCGTGTGTTTCCCCGGACCCCGGAGCCCGGGGTCCACACACAAACAGAAACACACAAACTTCCCCCTCACCTCTGTAAATAGATCACCTGGTGTGCTGTAATAAAGATTCTTGTGTTTCCCAACTAAGAGCCTGCGCGTGTGTCCGTTCCATCCCGCTGTGACACTTGGAGGATGACTTTTACGCTGAACATTATTACAGCATCAGGAAAAGACTCCTCACGCCGTGTTTCATTCCTTCCATTCAACGTCTCCTGATCATGTATTCACAGCCACCGAAGGCGCTGTACAGCACCGAGCACCTGAAACACGGACAGTTTGTCAGGCCCATCTTATCTTAATGACCTTGTAGTACCATATCACCCTATTAGAGCACTTCGCTCTCGCTCTGCAGGCCTACTTGTTGTTCCTAGAGTATTTAAAAGTAGAATGGGAGGCAGAGCCTTCAGTTTTCAGGCCCCTCTTCTGTGGAACCAGCTTCCAGTTTGGATTCAGGAGACAGACACTATCTCTACTTTCAAGATTAGGCTTCAAACTTTCCTTTTTGCTAAAGCATATAGTTAGGGCTGGACCAGGTGACCCTGAATTGTCCCTTAGTTATGCTGCAATAGACGTAGGCTGCCGGGGGATTCCCATGATGCATTGAGTTTTTCCTTTCCAGTCACCTTTCTCACTAACTATGTATTAACAGACCTCTCTGCATTGAATCATATCTGTTATTAATCTCTGTCTCTCTTCCACAGCATGTCTTTTATCCTGTCTTCCTTCTCTCACCCCAACCAATCACAGCAGATGGCCCCGCCCCTCCCTGAGCCTGGTTCTGCCAGAGGTTTCTACCTGTTAAAAGGGAGTTTTTCCTTCCCACTGTCACCAAAGTGCTTGCTCACAGGGGGTCATATGATTGTTGGGTTTTTCTCTGTATCTATGAAGCGCCTTGAGGCGACTTATGTTGTGATTTGGCGCTATATAAATAAAATTGAATTGAATTGAATTGAATTTGTTGATACTGTAATCAAAAATACAGCCCCGGGGGGGGGGGGGGGGGGGGGGCATTTTAAAAATGCACCCTCCCTATTGCGCATGTCCCTAAAAGGTATGGCCTCCCAGATTGCCTCAGTTGTATCGTGAGTGTAATTTCAAATAAAATAAAATAAAACTCAGAAGCGTCTGTGTGTTGTATTCTTCTTTTTCTTCTTCTTCATCTTCATCTTCTTCTTCTTATTATTATTATCATTATTATCATTATTGTGATTATGCTTCATTTTCATGTACTGGGGTATCAATGACCCCCACGCTGCCGCAGCGGCTTCTGTGCGTGGCCCCCAAGTGCTACGTTTTCTTTCCCGATCCCCTGACGAACCCATTAGAATCGCTCTGGGGCACTCTTCGACCCCAAATGATCGTTCTGTTTTTTTCATTTTCATTCACCTGTCTCTACTGAGGGTGGGGTACTTTGGGACCCCGGGGTCTGGGGCTGCCCCGAAGGGGAACACAAGGGTTAAAACACCTGAGACAGGGACTATCAGGGTTCCTGCAAAAGAAACAGGAAGCACAGTGACATTGTCACTGCCCCACAGCTTATGCTGACGGTGATGCTGACAGTTTTTATAACCAGTCAAAATGATATCAGCACACTCACACAAAAACTGCAATTAAATGAGCAGGCACCTTCTCCAAAGGTTAACTGGTTGAGAAGGTCTCATGTTGAGAGGGTGGGTCAATAAAGAGGAGCCAAAATTACCAGCAGGATTACAGTGGAACAGGGAGAAATTTAAATATTTGGGTGTCTTTTAGAGAAGTAACGACTTTAAGGGTAAAAATTGGGAGGGTGTTGCTGAAAAAAAGAAGTGCTGTCAACTTGGCCGCTTGGCTGATGTTGTTGAACCTCCAGACACACTTATCATGGAGGTACAAAAAAGACTGGTTAATTTCTTCTGGGGAGGATTTCACTGGACCAGGTTTGCTGTGCTGTTTCTAACTGTGTCAGAGGAGGGTCAGTTTGATTGACCTTCGTACACGGGCGTAGTTTTGGCATTGGTGGGGACGGATGATTCAACCACCGAACCCTGCCCTGTTTCTTTTTCTTTTTTTTCATTTTGTCTTTACTTCGTGATAAAAAAGGAGAAATATACTTGCCTACATATGCTATTCTACATGCTTTTAAACCATTTAAAATCACAATTCATAGTTTTATATGTGAATTATATAATGTTAAATTACTATTAAACAAATGACTAAGTATTTTAGACTTTAGTTTACTTCAGCCATATTCCATATAAATCAGGTATCATACAAAAAGAAAAATAGCTTCAAATACAGTCATGACAATAAAAGAATATGACTTTAAGGACTTAACAACATTACTTCTACTATCCTTTATTTAAAATGTATTTAGTGCAATAATAATAATAATAATGATAATAAAAGTAAGAACATATTTTGTGTACATCTGCAAAAAACAGTTGGATTCAAACAAAACAAGGTCAAAGGTCTAGCAAGAATTGGGTTGTTTATCCATTTGCTTACAGTATTTCATATTACACAGTATCTCACTATAATGTAGCAGTCACTTGACTTTGAAATTATCTGTCAGTGATACAGTAAACACTTCTTTCTTTCTTCTTTTGGAAATAGGCTCATTCTCCAGCTCCCTCAGAGTTACAAATACAGCGTCTTCTTTCTAGATCCATACGTTAATAGGACTCTGGAGCGTGATCTTATGGGATGGGGCGTGGCCAGGATTTTTGGTCGAGGCACCATATACGAGGGCCAAACAAATGCTTGCTGTGTGGTTGGTTGTAATGTTAGATTGCACTACCGGCAAAGGAATAAGCTTGAAAATGGGCTCTCTTTTCATTGTTTCCTCACCTGGAAGCATCATGAGGGAGCTTATGTGTTGGATGTTACCAAAAGAAGCCGTCTAGCCTGGATAGCAGCTGCGAGACGAGCTGATATCCAGTTCTCTACCATCCCCAGATATCTGTTGGTGTGCTACAGTATTTTCATTCTGATAAGTCCTAAATAAGTTCATATTACTCTTTATAACCTATTAGTTTTATTTTCAATTCGCTCTGAGGTCACAGCAAATTAGAACAAACATCCTAACGAGTGATTTTGTAGATAAACATTCTATTTATAGAGTTGCTAATTATTTGGCATTTCTGCAGCAAACCAGCCTATGAAATGGATGAAACAAATCCTGCTTCAAACTACATGCTACATACCACCATACCAATCAGATTACTTCTTCCATGTCAGGGTGAAGAGGTGAGCCTTCTGGATAAGATGGTGAAGGTTTGCTGTGTTTTGGTGAACATGTGCCCCAGTGTGGTAGTAAAACCAGGGAAAAATACTCTTGTTACATACTCTTAAAAGTCTTGTGCTGTATATGTAGTGATAAGTTTTCTTTTTTTTTTTTTTTTTTTTTTGCCTGTCCCGTTTGGCTCTTTTGCATCAGAATTGTTGTCTAAAGGCAAAGAAAGATGCCCAACGGATTTACTTTACCAAATTGACCATCCCAGCCTTGCTGTAATGGTCCATTTGATTCACCTTTTATTGTTTATTTTATTTTCACTTACTGAATACGGGACAGACTTGACTGGGGGAAAGAAGGGGAGAAAGAAAGAGGGAAAGAGAAACAGCTGAGAAGAGGGACGGGGGAGAAGGGCAAAAAACAAAAACCAACAGAATGAGCAGGAAAAAAAAAAAGAAATAAAAAATGCATTTATCAATCACCTGGATCACCTGCTGAGAAAGAAAAAAGAAAACAAGCAGAAGAGAACAAGAGTAATACAATAAACAACATCACAATGATATATGGGGATATGACAGTAAATACTAAATATTAAACATTATTGTGCAGCACATAAGATCAACAGAACAGTGTGCTTTGAGGTAGGAGCCAAAAAGGGTGTAGTTTGTGGGTGTGATCGTGTGTACACCTGTGAGCATGGACGCGCTTGTTTTTTTAAAAGGTTCCTTCATGTAATGATCTGCTAGAGGGTGTAGGGGGGCCACAGCCCCGTCCTCCAGGGCATGAAGCAGGTATGGAGGAGATCAAAACTCCAGACATCCAGAGGCCCCCAGAACACAAGAGACCAAGGAAGACCAACAGAGGGGCAGCCGCGCCACTGTCCCAGAAAGAGCTGAGGAGAGTCCCAGATGAGGGCTCACTCAGCAGCCGCGGAGCAGAAGCCAGGGGGAGTTGCAGTGACGCGCCCGTGAGCTCCGCCGGCAGCCAGCCGTGCCTGAGTGACCGAGCCCCAGGCCGAGAGGCCGGGGGCACCCCACCTCCGAAGTGGCCCGAGCGAGCCCCAGGCTCCAGGCCCCGATAAGCGGCCGCCAAGGAGTGAGCCGGTGTGTACCTGGACGCCCATCCCCGGACACAAAGAACCACCAACGCACCGACACTTAAAAGTCTTGTGCTGTATATGTAGTGATAAGTTTTCAAAAGAGACAGTGAATTGCAGAATGCTAGTAGTGGGTGATATTATTTAAATGCTGCCATGATTTTATGTGAACATTTTGTCATTTGTAAACTATACATGACATTGATTCTACATTGTAACTGATGTGATGTTCAAAAAATTGGTTTTAATTAAAAATAGGAGAACATTTGTTAGTTTCTTTATTCAACTTTTGAACAGTGTTACTTAGTAAGTACATATTTAGTAAATGCAAATTACATTGCAATGCACTTCAGGCACAAAGGTAGACCCATTAATAAAACATTATGGTTGTTCAGAACAGAACTATGCTTGGAGAAATACTTTCCCATCAGTTCAGACAACTCCTCCACAGTAGCAGGTGGGATTTCTGTTTTGAGGACAGCTTCTTTTACCTTTCACTACGGATGGTCTTATGTTTTGATTGAGAGCCTTTTTTTGGGCAGCTGAAGAGGAGAAATCTATCTTATGGCCAACCTCTGGCTGTATTTTTGTCATATTACCCAGCAAAACCCAGTATGCAGGTTCATCTGTAACAGTCCTTGTACCACAGATCCGCACTGTTGCTTCTACTTTAAACAGAAGAGCAGTGCCATGGCTGCAGGTCTCCACGACTCGGGCCATGCAGGTGCAGCGGGCGGCTTCAACCTTCCCTGTGATGCTCACAATGACCCATGGCTGCAATGCTGGTTCATTCAGTCTTTGAGAGTGCAGGACCTGAAACACACACACAAAGTTCATTTAAAGACAAGAACTATGAGCCAAGGCCATGTATAGGAATTTCTTTTATTTATGTATTAATCACATTATTTTATTGTATGATACCTTGGTGCCACTGGATTTAAACATGTTCCACACCCATACAGTAAGACAAATGGTGGGGGTGTAGTAAGGAAGTTGGGGGAAGCAGACAACTCCACAGGAAGAGTCTTTTGTGTCTTCGAGGACTCTGGGAGGTAGCAAGGGAGTGTGAAACAGCTGTGTACTGCCTTTTGTTCCTGGAGAAGGTATTTAATTAAACTCCCGGAGAGCAGCCATTTGGCTTTTCTACCTTTAAAACCTGGAGAGCAGCCAAATGTAACCCCCCACAAGATGACAATTGCAATAAATGCCATTAGTTCAGGGAGGTCCATGAACCAATGAACATGCTCCGTGCACCACTCAGCAGGCCATTTGTAAATATGTGTACAAATGGTTGGTTTTTTGTACTTTTTTATCAATAAATCTCAGCAACAAAGGACATACACCCACGTGTGTTGATTTCTCCCTAAGATGGCAAACTGAAACACTCCAAGTTGGTGACTTTTGGAGATTTATTTCCCTGGATGATTGAGAATGCATCAAGATGAAACACAAAAGGAAGTGCACAGCTTTTAGCAGCTCCCCCACGCCCTCAATCACACACCCCCACTCCCCTCCCTCCAGAATTCCCAGGTAACAACCTAATTTACATATGAATGACTAGCCAATTTAGCTTCCACTTGGCTGAAGCTAAAGCTTAGCTAAAAGCCTACCAGCCATTTGGCTGCTCTCCGGGTTTTAAAGGTAGAAAGGTAGAAGCCTGGGGGTGCTACTGTTAACTGAGAGCCATGCTGGGCTCAGACTCTGCTGACCGTCTGTCCCGCGGTCATGCATGGACTTCATCAAGCTTGGTTGTCTGTTCTTTGTGTGTTTGATTAAAGAACGTTAGCTACCGCTCACCGCTTGTCTGCAGGCTTTATTATTATTTATTATTATTATTATTTATTGTGTGAATGTGAGAGTGAATGAATAGTGGCATTGTAAAGCGCTTTGGGTGCCTTGAAAAGCGCTATATAAAACCAATCCATTATTATTATTATTAACAGCCGACACTGTTAGGTTTTGTATAGGGCTTTGGAGCGTGATGTCACGGGGGTGGGCGTGGAAAGGATTTTGGCCCGATCCGCCATTTTGGGGGTCTAAGTAAGGAGCGAAAGCATAGCCATGGTTCGTACTTGCTGTGTGGTCGGCTGCAATGTTCGATCTTACGACCGGCACGGGAGTACGTTTGGATTGTCTTTTTATGCTTTCCCAACCTGGAAGCAACATGAAGGAGCTCATGTATCGGATATTACCAAACGAAGGCGTCTAGCCTGGATAGCAGCCGTGAGACGAACTGATATCAAGTTCTGTTACGTCTCCAGATATCAGTTGGTGTGCTCAAGACATTTTCATTCCGGTAAGTTCTAAATATGTTCACATCACACTTTATAGCTGAATAATATCATCGTCGGTGGTCTCGGAAGTTATAGAAATTGCAATCAAACATCGAATGGAGTGACTTGATTGGTTGATGTAAAGACAATAAATGAAATGAGACAGGGAGGACACAAATTGGCGTTAATAATTTGCCCGATTATCAAAGTGTTAATTGGCATGTACTTTACAATTATGGGCATATAATATGATAACGATATTTTAGCAGTTCAATGATAAATGTATAACATTAATTATGGTGGGGGGTGGAAAATGGCTATTTCACTCGATGCACTCCAGCTGACTTACTTTGACGACGTACTCAGAGTTTGGCGGCTGGAAAATAGCCAAATCTTGCGCCCAGCCATTTGTAAATTGGATGTGCGCCTCCAGTGACTTGTAATTACGAAACTGGTTCACTGTGTAAGCGCTTACTCCACAAACAAGATACGTGAAGATATCGGGGTAGGACAGTGGCGGTAAGTCGTCTGGGTCTTTACTCCACTGCCGTATTTCATATGGGTCCAGATTTGCGATGCACTCTATTTTTTTTCAAGTACCGCTGCTTCGCCTCTGGACGCAATCGGTCTCTATATCGTCCATTTCCTTTTGAGCTGCTTTTAAGCGTGTTTCTTGTCGTCGTCGTTCCAACACAGTGTGTTTGTTTTGATTCGTAGACCCCGAAAATGGAGCTGCGCTCCCACAATGCATTGCGACGTGACGTCAACTCCAAAGCCCTATTGTTGATTGTCATTTATGCTTAGAAATATTTAACCATATATGCTTAGAGGTGCACAATCGATTGTGTAGTGATAGGATGTGTGATCTTTGGCAGGCTGCAAAGGCTTGGTGTGTATTCCACACTGGAGTCCACACCTACATCCTGGGAGCATGCGAAGAGGTCGTGCCCTGTTTTATTGTTTTGTGGTAGGATAAACGTGGCTATGTCTGTTTTAGGCTAAGTGCCTTTTGTTTAGATGAACTGTTTGACTTCCAGACCAGCAGGTTTAGGGAAGTCATTTATGGGGTCACACTCTGACCCCCCCCCCCCCCCACACACACACACACACACACACATACAGTATTCTTTGTTCACATGTATACCTATGTAAGATGCCATATGTTAATGACCCTATGCATATTCATGTAACCACAATAAAAGGAGGACGGAGGTCAAGTGGTGGAACGACACTTGGCTCCAGGCAGGTCTCCCTCATGCATGAGTAACAAGAAGAACTTTGCTTACTTCGTGTCTTGCTTGCTGTGTAATTATATTGCCTTCAACGTTCCAGCGAATAGGTTCAAGCTACAAACCTATCAGACACAAATGTGTTTTATCTACTTTAAAGAACTTTAACATTTAAGCCTATTTTCTTCACATTCCAGCACATAAAATAAAATAGGTTTTTGTGTTTACTAGTGATGGTAAATTTGATTCTTTTTACTGAATCGAGTGTTAATGAGTCACTCACCAAAGTGAATCGGATTTTTTGAGTCATTTGATTCACTGAGTCAGTTGACCAGAGAGTGCAAAAATTTTACATTTTCACTCAAACTTAATTTGTTTCCCTTTTCATGTAAATCCGACTGCTAAGATGAATGATTAAAAAAACAAACAAAAAAAACCTATTTTATAAAGAAAAAAGAGCAAAAACATTTCTAAAATTAAGCAATTTCCTATCAAAATTGCTTAATAAACATTTATTTTGTTTATTTGTATTTTATTAGTATTTTCCTTAAGTGTGTCAAATATATATTTTCTCATCTAAATGTCCACTGCGCTGTGAGCCAGGGGGCGGTAATGCGCCTTAACATTGGTTGCCAACCAAGAAGAAGAAGAAGCTGTGAGCCAGGACGGAGGGGGTGAGTGACTGATTCGTTCGCTCGCTCTATGATTCAGCACAGGAGGGAGGGGGTGAGTGACTGATTCGTTCGCTCGCTCTATGATTCAGCACAGGAGGGAGGGGGTGAGTGAGTGATTCGTTCGCTCGCTCTATGATTCAGCACAGGAGTTAGGGGGTGAGTGAGTGAGTGATTCGTTCGCTTGCTCTTTGATTCAGCACAGGAGGGAGGGGGTGAGTGAGTGATTCGTTCGCTCGCTCTATGATTCAGCACAGGAGTTAGGGGGTGAGTGAGTGAGTGATTCGTTCGCTTGCTCTTTGATTCAGCACAGGAGGGAGGGGGTGAGCGAGTCCTGAGTGATTCGCTTATGCTTACGATTCAGCACAGGAAGCGAGGGGGTGAGTAGCTCAAATGTGTTGTTAGCATGTTAGCAGCGCGATGCTACTCTGAACCGAGGAGCTATTTTCTTGATGTGAGCTTCTACTCAGGGTTTTTTCTTCCAGTTCAGAGCAGAAATGCTTTTGTTACGAAACTGGCTGTTGTTTTTCCCCCCACAATTTTAATTACAAGCTAGATATATTTCTACTAATGGAATTAATTTGCTAACAGCAACAGGGATGAGTCAGTGAGTCAGTTGGGCTTGTGAATCATGATTCACGAGTCAGTAAAGTGATTCTCGAGTATTGAACGATTCGTTCACGAATCAAACATCACTAGTGTTTACACTCAGTCTTTCAAATAGATGCAAGTAAAACACAGCAGAAAATAAATGAAATCAAAGACTCGCGGTCCTGTTGCTCTATTTTCACCTGTATAGCAGGAGTGGGGCAGGCGGAGGTTTACCCTGGTGCGGGTGTGCCACAGTGGTCAGTGGATGAATCCCCAGGTTTGTCTGTGAATTTCCCAATACGTCGTAGCGTATTCGGTGCTTGCTCGGAAGTTACAGGGTTTTTTGCTGTAAAAAGGGTTTTTTTCTTTTTACAGAATTAAAATCAAAGTAAGGTCAGTACTTCCACGCTTTACAGGGAGTGCAGAATTATTAGGCAAGTTGTATTTTTGAGGAATAATTTTATTATTGAACAACAACCATGTTCCCAATGAACCCAAAAAACTCATTAATATCAAAGCTGAATGTTTTTGGAAGTAGTTTTTAGTTTGTTTTTAGCTTTAGCTATTTTAGAGGGATATCTGTGTGTGCAGGTGACTATTACTGTGCATAATTATTAGGCAACTTAACAAAAAACAAATACATACCCATTTCAATTATTTATTTTTACCAGTGACACCAATATAACATCTCCACATTCACAAATATACATTTCTGACATTCAAAAACAAAACAAAAACAAATCAGCGACCAATATAGCCACCTTTCTTTGCAAGGACACTCAAAAGCCTGCCATCCATGGATTCTGTCAGTGTTTTGATCTGTTCACCATCAACATTGCGTGCAGCAGCAACCACAGCCTCCCAGACACTGTTCAGAGAGGTGTACTGTTTTCCCTCCTTGTAAATCTCACATTTGATGATGGACCACAGGTTCTCAATGGGGTTCAGATCAGGTGAACAAGGAGGCCATGTCATTAGTTTTTCTTCTTTTATACCCTTTCTTGCCAGCCACGCTGTGGAGTACTTGGACGCGTGTGATGGAGCATTGTCCTGCATGAAAATCATGTTTTTCTTGAAGGATGCAGACTTCTTCCTGTACCACTGCTTGAAGAAGGTGTCTTCCAGAAACTGGCAGTAGGACTGGGAGTTGAGCTTGACTCCATCCTCAACCCGAAAAGGCCCCACAAGCTCATCTTTGATGATACCAGCCCAAACCAGTACTCCACCTCCACCTTGCTGGCGTCTGAGTCGGACTGGAGCTCTCTGCCCTTTACCAATCCAGCCACGGGCCCATCCATCTGGCCCATCAAGACTCACTCTCATTTCATCAGTCCATAAAACCTTAGAAAAACCAGTCTTGAGATATTTCTTGGCCCAGTCTTGACGTTTCAGCTTGTGTGTCTTGTTCAGTGGTGGTCGTCTTTCCGCCTTTCTTACCTTGGCCATGTCTCTGAGTATTGCACACCTTGTGCTTTTTGGGCAGTGATGTTGCAGCTCTGAAATATGGCCAAACTGGTGGCAAGTGGCATCTTGGCAGCTGCACGCTTGACTTTTCTCAGTTCATGGGCAGTTATTTGGTGCCTTAGTTTTTCCACACGCTTCTTGCGACCCTGTTGACTGTTTTGAATGAAACGCTTGATTGTTCGATGATCACGCTTCAGAAGCTTTGCAATTTTGAGACTGCTGCATCCCTCTGCAAGATATCTCACTATTTTTGACTTTTCTGAGCCTGTCAAGTCCTTCTTTTGACCCATTTTGCCAAAGGAAAGGACGTTGCCTAATAATTATGCACACCTGATATACAGTGTTGATGTCATTAGACCACACCCCTTCTCATTACAGAGTTGCACATCACCTAATCCGGTTGTTCAGTGATGACGGGACGAATCCTACTTCCGGGTCTAAAGTAGTCTGCGTTTAATATGGCTTTTGTGTTGTTAACATGTTTAATGTTATGTATTTTCTGATATTTGATCTCAAAAAGCTCCTAAAACAGTCAGTGATCCCTGTTGACCTCCCTCGGCTTTTATTACCGCTAATCATTTATTTAAGCTCAGTTTTTAAAACCTTAGGATGTAACTACAGCCCAGCCCATGCAGCAGTATATGAATGACTAACCTCGTATTATGGATGGATTATCTCAGTTGTTCTCCTGGCTGAAGTTTGGTCCTTTTACAGCATCCTGCCATGCGATTACATTTGTTCCTGACCACCGAGAAAACTCACGTTAACTTTTATCGAGTGGAAAAAAAGTTAGCTTGTTTATATTATGCTAACATAGCTATGTCGCTAGCGGTCACGTAGCAAATCATTATATACCAGCTAGCCCAACTTCAGTAACCCTACAAACATCACTGCTGTTTAGTTTTCTGTCTTCATTTATGCTGGAAGTGATAGCAGAGCTGTACGTTTTAATTTGTTTCCAAAACCCCACAGTCAGGACATGCTATATTGTATTTAGATAGAAGCTAGCGAGCTAACTCCCTGCTAACCTAACTCCGTTAAATGTCATAAATTCCGTTTTCATGGATGCCTGGATGTTAAACTCAATTGTTACACCTGGTAGAGCAGAACGCTGATCATTTTATTAAAGATGAAAGACTTTAGACAGTTTTTCAACTCTCAGTAATGCCATAGTGATCGTTTGATATATGGACCTGCAGCGGAGTTTAGACCCAGACACGGCTAGTGACGTCAGACTGAACAACCGGATATGCTTAATTGGTAGTAGGCTTTCGAGCCTATACAGCTTGGAGTAAGACAACATGCATGAAGAGGATGATGTGGACAAAATACACATTTGCCTAATAATTCTGCACTCCCTGTAAACACTACACGGCCATACTCTCTCCCGCACTCAATATATTATCCATCGTTGATCTGCACACAGCTGTTGCCACAAACGTCACACTCGCTTACGTCATTGTCATGAGACACTCACAAAAAAATCACGGTTTTAGTAACGCAGCGTGCTTACAGGAAAGTAACGGTAATCTAATTACCGTATTTGCAATCCCTTACTTTACTCATTACTTGAAAAAAGTAATCGGATTACGTGTTACTACGTTCAGGACAATGTCACATCAGTACACTGAACTCACTATGTTATCCCTCTAACAGCCTCCACATGTTCTCACTGTAATTTCCCCTCATGAATGAATTTATGCTTGCACTAATGTGAATGTTCGGAGGGAAATCAAAAGCATTTTACTCGCAGTACTCAAGATTACTTACCTTTGTTTGAATAATGACGTATTCACACCGTGGAGGCTTAAAAAAAGCCAAATCTTGTACCCAGTCCTTGGTGGATGTGCACCTTCAGAGATTTATAATTGCAAAATTGGGGCACCCTGTATGCGCTGACTCCACAGACAAGGTACGAGAATATATCATTGTAAGTCAATAGCGGTTGGTCTTGAGGGTTAATACACCACTGCTGTATTTCATATGGGTCCACATTTCCAATGCATGCTATTTTTTGCAAGTACCGTCTCTTTGCATCTGGACGCAATCTGTCTCTATAATGTCCTTTTTCTTTTGAGCTGCCTTTTAGAATGGTTCGTAGCAATTTTCCTTCCAACACAGTGTGTTTGTTTTGATTCATGGCCTGCCAATATGGTGCTGCGCTCCCACAATGCATTGCGGCATTACGTCAACTCCAAAAGCCTATGCGTGCAGGAGAGTATGCGCATGCGCACTGCCATGGTGATTTTAAAAATAAACAAAAAAAAAAAAAAAAAAAAAAAAAAATATATATATATATATATATATATATATATATATATATATATATATATACACACAAATGTGTGTGTGTGTTTCTTTTACAATGTTTAAGTATGTAATGAGAATAAAATTATAAAATGTATGTTTTTTGCTTGATTGATATGCTATATGTATGTTTTAGACATCAAATAAAGATTTTTTTTTCAGCTGTTACATGTGAATGTGTTTGCTTAGATTGAAATATATTAAGGGTAAAAAAAAAAATATATATATATATATATATATTTATATATATATTTTTGAATAATTTTAAATAGTTTTAATTTGTATTTTGAAATACAGTGGAACCCCAACTTACGAAATTAATTCGTTCCCGAGGGTCTTTCGTAAATCGAAAATTTTCGTAAGTCGAAGCACCCATCGCGCGTTTTGACTGAGGCGATGCTGAACGATAGCTAGAACAACTAGAACAACAATACGTCTTTCAAGTGGAACAGCGAAGCACAAGTACGGAAGACAAGGGGTTGTGACATGATTCGGAAGGCATTGTGGGCATTGTAGGCTCAGCCAATCAGAGCCAGCGGATTTCGCTACACGGGCATTTTGCCGTAACACGTGCAAAAATATTGCCGTTCAGTGCCTTCGTAACTTGAATTTTTTGTGAAACGGGGTATTCGTAAGTTGGGGTTCCACAAAAAAAGGCAAAAAATACATGTGCTAAAATACATTTCTTTGAAAAATACTTTCTTATATCCAGGTTCTTCCTTTTTTGCTGCCATCCTACACCCCCCTTCTTTGTAGGTCCTCGCAGCGCAGGATTGCCACTTTTGGAGTTTTTACGTGCTTCGGGGTTTGTATGTGTGTTGGAGTTCGTACGTGTTTTGGAGTTTGTACGTGCTTTGTCTCTAGGGGCGACCACAAATATACTTTTATTTATTCACTCCACATAAAATGTAATAAATAAATCATATAATACAAAAACTGTCAGGGTCCTGGGTCTGAGCGACCAAGGATCCCTGAACAGTTATGGACTTGTTATTGTGATATGTATTTTTAAGTCTATGCTTCTGTTCGGTGTTCCACTTATTGTATGTGTAGGCGTGTGTAGGTATGTGTGCGTATATATTTGTGTGGATGCCAAGCACCTGCAGGCCTGATGGGCGTGGTCCTGCTAGAGGATTGGCCACGCCTGAAGCCACACACACACCTGCTGGTGATCAGGCTCGTCGGGGGAGCTTTTTAGGAGACCGATGGAGCTCCCACTGACTTCATGTCAGTCTTAGCTCAGTTAAAGTCTGTGAGTGTATGCCTACTGGAATACAGTGTCTTTACGGCTGGCTCTGTTATTTTCCCCTCAAGAGGAGCGTGACACATCGGAGGGCAGCAGGCACGGGGTGTGTGTGGACACACGAGAGTGGAGAACACAGAGCACGGACTTTTTGAGAAGACACGACACGGGAGTCACGGGAGAGCATGGAGATTTACTGTTATTGTTTCATTCACCATAAATAAACGCACTGCTTAGACAGAGTACCGCAACTGGGTCCTCCTTTTCCCACATCCCCACGGTTTGCCCTGCCAAAACTGTGACAGAGTGATCCCGCCAAGCATGGACCCAGCGGTCTCTGAGGAGAGGCTCAGGAGGGAGGTAATGGACACCATTTATAAACTGTATGACTTATGGTGGGAGAAGCCCAGGGAAGGGTTTTGTCGCGCTGTAGAAAGTCGGCTGCAGGAGACGTTTTTTAAGTTCCCCTGGCTGGTGGACTCCCTCAACCCAGTTGTCCTGGACTTTCTGCTTTCTATCCTCCGCCACCACTCTCCTACTCAGGCTGCTCACCGGCCTGGACAGCCGGTGGATTTACAGCCTGACGTGCCGGCACCGACATCTACACGGAAACTACGTTCACGCCGCCGGCGCTCCTCGCCGCAGCCGGATTCCCGGACATCTCCAGAGCCGGCTGTGGTGAGTAATAAGGACGATTTTTCGTTTTCCTTACCATCTTTGTCTGTGTCTACAGTGGGTGATGACGTCGCTGACGCTGCTTTTAGCCAGCCGTTAGCTCAGGCAGCGTTACCTCAGTCGGATGTCTCTACACCCCTCGCTGCTCCAACATCTGCAGCTGTGGCGCCTCTGTCGTCTCATCTGCCTGTAGCCACGGCTCAGCCATCTTTTTCGCCACCCGGACCTGCTGAGCCCGAGCCGGAGGAGCCCGTGCTGCTGCCGGAGGAGCTCGGCGATGACCAACCTGGAAGCGTCCAGGCACCAGACTGCCATCGACGGTTGGAAGCCCATGGGCCGCGTCGAGTTCCGAGCCTACGTAGGGCTTCTGATACTCGCCGGTGTGTACACGTCGCGAAGCGATTCCTGTGAGAGCCTGTGGGACGCAGAGAGTGGCAGGTCCGTGTTCAGCGCCACCATGCAGCTCAAGACCTTCCGGGCCTACTCGAGCGCCCTTCAGTTTGACGACCGAGAGACCAGAGACGCCAGGCGTCACGACGACCACGGTAGATACGACAAGCTTGCCCCGGTCAGAGCGGTGTGGGACGAGTGGTGTGGGCGCTTGCCTCTCATGTACCGACCGGGGCCCAAGGTCACCGTGGACGAGAGACTGGTGCCGTTTAGAGGTTTGTGTGATGATGATGATGATGATGGGACATATAGGATGGATCGGTTTTCCTCAATGTATTTTTGGGGGGGCTTTTATTTGGTTTTTCTCCCTGCGTGCTTGTGAAACTGAGTTCTGAACTCTTTCTCTCTCTTGGTGTATGTGTGTCCAACTGTCTGTCTCTGTGTGATGATTGTGATGATAATGATATTGGCACGTATGGGACGGATACTCAGTTTTCCTCAATTCCTCAATGTATTTTTTTGTACTTTTTGTATTTTTGTGGGGGGCGGCTTTTATTTGTTTTTTTGTTCTCCCTGTGTGTTTGTGAAATTTGGACACCTTCTGAACTCTCTCTCGGTTTCTCATCGTCTCACCTACAGGAAGGTGTCCGTTAAAGCAATACATGGCAAGCAAACCGGCCAGGTACGGGATTGAGATTTGGGTCACGTGCGACACCCGGTCCAGCTATGCATGAAAAATTGATGTGTACGCCGACAAGCCCAACAAGCTTGGTCCTCCCAAAAAGAACCTGGTCGCTCGAGTGGTCATGGATCCGGACGCAACATCACTACGTCGGGCCCTCCGGGTCGCCACTGGAGCCGAGCATCAACCCTGACGGCGGTGGCCCCGCGAAACCCTCAATGGTGCTGCATTACAATCAAACCAGGGGAGGTGTTGACAACCTAGACAAGGTCGCGGGGACCTACAGCTGCAGAAGAAAGACTTCTAGATGGTTTTCCACAACATGGTGGACGTGGTGGCCTACAACGTGTTGGTCCTCTGGAGGGAGATCCACCCGGACTGGATGTCAGGCAAACTCAACAAACGAAGGCTGTTTCTCGAGCATCTGGGCAAAGCGCTCAGTCTCCTGACGAGGAGGAACGCAAGGAGGAAGGCGAGAAGGAGAAGCTCTCTCCGCTCTCGATTTCCGCCGCAACAAGCTACAGGAAACCCCAGTCAAGAGGCCGCGGCCCCCTGGGGTCCAACTGACCCCTCTCTCTCTATCTCTCTCTCAAAACCGAAGATGGTTGAAAAAAGCTACCTATTGACACACTGGCTACGTTCACACTGCAGGCGAAAGCGCATCAAATCCAATTTTTTTGACTCTATGCGACCCATATCCGATCATGGTCTGACAGTGTGAACGGCACAAATCCAATATTTTCCAATCCGATCTGGGTCACTTTCGTATGTGGTACTGAATCCGATACATATCCGATGTTTTAGAAAGCGACTGCTGTTTGATGGTCATGTTGCATTAAATACGTCTTTTACGTCACTGACACAAGACAGACGACAATTATCAGCTCCGGAGAAGCGCCCGAGAAGACATCGCGAACGCTTCCTGGCCGTCCAGCGTAGATGTCAGTGAAAGTGTTGGGAAGACAACATTGGAGAAATGTGAACATTTTATTTGTACTGTATAATCTGCAGATTCTGACAGAAATCTGCAACTATCCTTTGAAGCACCGCTTCTCTCTAAAACAGCAATAAGGATCATTATTAGGTTATTAGGTAAATAAAATAACTTAAAGTAAAAATTGGGAAACATAAAGTCCGAAGTCTTTATATTAAGGGCCATCAGTCAAACAATACTGTTTGCTCTGGGTCTAAACAGAGCGCGTTGTGTGTGACGTCTTCTTTTGCGCATGTGGGCGCTTTGAGCGTTCACACTAGAGAGCATTTGCTGTTGCATTTTATTTGTAGTGTGAACGAGCAGACAAAAAAATCGGATTTGATCAAAAAATCGGAATTGAGCATCAAGACCTGCAGTGTGAACCAGGGTTTTAATAGTTTTGCAATTTTCATTAGTTTTTATTTTTATTTAGTTTTGACTTCAGATTTTCAATTTTATATCAGTTTTAATTAGTTTTTACCAATTGTTTGCTAGTTTAGTTTAGTTTTTATTTTTTTGAAAGTCCTTAGTTTCAGTTTAGTTTTGATTAGTTTCAGTTATAGTTTTAGTTGTGTTTGCAATAATTAAGTGTAACAAAATCCCAGTTTCATCACATCAGTCATGCTCTTCTGCTTATCCTTGGGTATGTTGCTATTCAAGCTACCATACCCTGCACCCTGGACAGGTCGCTTGTCTGTCACAGGGCTAACACGCAGAGACAGACAACTCACATTCCCGCCTATGGGTTCTTTAAATAAATAAATAAATAAATAAAGGCAGGTGAACAACCATTGATACCAGGCAACTATAAAAGCTATATCTTGGCCCCAATGAGACTATTAGCTCTTGCAACACCGGGTGTTCGTAATTTTGGTTCAAGTGAATTGATAAACTTTTTGAAGGCAATTGACTCACACAGTTATGTAGATGTCCCCGTCCTGTTGTCTCGGGATGCATCACGCTGCCTTGCCTGGGGTTAGCTTCTGTTTCTGGGGATGAGGGTTGAGTGTGCTCCCGTACCTTCTCAAGGTAAGCTAGGTTAGCCTTCTTGTGTGAGCTTTTCAAGTGCACTTTAAGGTTTGTGGGATTTTTTCCCTTTAGAAATGTCCCTCATAATTTGTCTCTTTCCACTACAAGACACTTGCTTTATCCAAAACACAGTCATATTCAAAGTAATCCCAAATTGGACTCTGGCGCTTTCTCCCGACTTTTCCTGACATGATTCTGCGCGTGGACGGAGCAGCAACACAGACGACTTGACTAACATGCTGCCACCTGCTGGCATAATGAGACACAGCAAGCAAAAATCTGGAAACTAAACTTCATTTTCACCCTTGGCTATTGTAGGACACGCACACATCAATGAAAACTAAACACATTTTTGCTATAAATTCAGTTAACTTTAGTTAGTTTTGTGAACACTCATTACAGTTTTAGTTAGTTTTCCTTTTTTTCTTTTTCTTTTTATTTCCGTTAACGAAAATGTTTTTCACTTCTAGTTTTCGTTATTTCGTTAGTTTTCGTTAACGATAATAACCTTGGTATGAACGTACCCACTGACTACTTGTAGGCCGAGTGCATCTGCGTCGATGACTCGGGACATTTACGAGCTCTTTCTCCATAGCTCACGTAACCGGGAATGGAGCCGTTTGGTCGCAACGGCAGCGAGAACGGTGACGAGGGGATCTGCATCTCTGAATCGGACTGCGTCGCGATTGGAGAGCGCGAAAGGGGGGAGCAGCGATTGTCGCGGAAACCAACCGACCGTCCCCGTGTACTTCAGTGGTCACCCGCCAGTCGCTACTGGGACAAACACAAAAGAAACGCACCGGTTCAAGCAATCGATGGAGGGCTACAGCCGTTTAGGTGTCTTTGTCCGATGCTGCGACGAGACCCGCTATAGACGGGGTTCCGCCTGACCCCCACCTCCCCCACCCCGAGCCGCCGCCGCGGCCCTTCGTCCCGTTTCATGACGAGGATGATTATAATGAATGGGTCAAGTATTTTTCATATACAGGTCAGTGACGTATCCGGCTTAGGTATTGATTAATTACAACAGCTGTAATTGGGCTTATGTGAACTATTGGCAGCATTATTTATTTATGTTATATTTTGATCAGCTGAAAGACTCAGTTTATTTAAATCCAGGTTGAAGACTCACCTATTCTCAGCTGCATTTGAATAAAGCACCAAATCCACATTTTTAAGCTTAAATTTCAAAACTTACATTTAACTACTGATTTTATCTGTTTTGATTTTATATACTGTTTTGTTTGTTGTTAGTTAGTTAGTTAGTTAGTTTGCTTGTTTTAATCAATTTTAAATCATGCTTTTTATTTGTCTCTGTAAAGCACTTTGAATCACCTTGTTGTTGAATTGTGCTATACAAATAAACTTGCCTTGCCTTATATTTTGCACTCTGTTGACATGGTGTGCAGATCTTCAATACATTTGCCATTTTAACTGTCTTAAGGAGTGTAATGTCCATTCAAAAAGTAAATAAATAAACAAAATCACAGTAAATTTTGGAGCACAAAAGGTGGTCCTTTGGATGGCTTTCACTGTCTTCTCTATTTTTCTCTTATCTCTGTCTTATATGGCAGTTTTAGGAATAGGTACATTTAACATAAATGGGGGTAGGGATAAACTAGGGTGACCAACCGTCTTCTTCTCCCCGGACAGGTCCACTTTTCACGTTCTGTTGGGGGGGATTTTTGAGATTGATGAAAATGTCCGGGTTTTCCTACAGAAGACCCATATGTGTGATGTCATCCCCGAGCTGCTGCTTTGTGAGTTGATGTTCTGCGCTCACAAATGGGACAGACAGTGCGCAGCAGTGCGCCTGATGATCTTTAAAAGATGCCAAAGCGCAACTGCAGCTTTTCAGACAGAGAAATTTGTTTCTGTTATGTGTACAGTGACAATGACTGTTCAGTTGTTAAGTGATGACATATGAACCCTGCTTCTGGGTCCAAACTCTTCTGCGTTTATTAAGGCTGTTGTCACGTGGCCGGGTGGCCGGTACTGAACAGGACTCAGGTGCAGAAACCCAGAGCGGAGACAGCAGATGATGCAACAATTTATTAGGTTTAAGTGCAAGAGAAAAACGTGGCAAAGACAAAAAACAACGAGACGTGGAGTCTTGGTGCAGCGTGGCCTGGGGAACGTGGCTATGGCGAGGGAATGAGGCCTGAGATGCGGAACGGAGCTGAGTGGGGAGCAGTCACACTGAAGGAAGAGGATATAGGAGTTAGGTAGGTAGTGAAGGCAGCTCTGCAGTGGCCAGTTGTAAGAGCAGCAATTCTTGCTTGCAGTTAGGGACCTGGAGTGTTGAGAGGGGGGTGATGAAGATCCAGGGGAGGCTGAGTGGCGTGGAAAAGCTGGCCTGAGATCCGGGGCTTCAGATGGAGTGTGATGGCAGGAGGGCAGGCAGGTGAGGCACAGAGAGATTTCCAGAATGATTACTAGGTATCCTGAGTCCAGAGGTGGAGTGTGAGCCAAGGTGGATACAGCAACTGTAGCACAAGAGAGTCGTGTTAACAGGATGAATCACAGCAAGAACTTAACGTATAAGGCCTGTTACCAACATGTGTTGATGACGAACTGGCAGTGAATGAACATCAACGTGTGGTTTAAATCCCTCTGGCTTGATTGCCTGCAATAGGCTCCAGGTGTGAGGGAGCTGGAGTTGGCCCTGCCCAGGGGCGGATCCCAGGTCAGTTCAGGAGCCTTATGGAAATTCCAGCCACCCACCGCAGACCATGACAGCTGTTGTGTTTTTAACACTTGTTTTTAACAGGGCTCAGGTGGTAGAGCAGGTCATCCACTAATCGGAAGGTTGGTGGTTCGATTCTTGCCTTCCCCTAGTCTGCATGCCAAATATCCTTGGGCAAGATACTAACCCCAAATTTCTCTCCGATGCTGTTACGTTTGGGTGTTGTCGGTGTGTTGTTTTTGGCGTGACTGTTATGTGTTTCCTGTTTTACTTTGAAAGTCTGTGTTATCTTAGTGTTTTCAGTTTACGTTTCCCTGTCTCGTCAGTTCTAATTTGCCCCAGCTGTGTTTCCCTCCTGTTGTCCATTTTCCTGATTGCTCCCTCTATGTATTTAAACCCTGTGTTTCAGTGTGTCATGGTCGCGATCTCCCCCGTGTTGTAAATAGTTTGGTGTTTTGTTGTAAATAAATAGTCTGTTGTAAATAGCTGTGAATGGGTTTGTTAATATTTTCGTTTGAGACACCTTCGTTTTGGGATTTTGGTGGAGAGCTTTAGTTTTTTTCTCGTGTGTCTTTTTCTTATTTTTATTTTCATACGTTGCACGCCGGTTGCCTAGGCCGGGGTGTAACATATGGGGGCTCGTCCGGGATCGCTGGAGGGTCCGAAGGAGGGATTGCCTTCGCTGGGGGGTCCGGGGACCGCCCCAGCCTTTGTCGTCTGCTGGAGGGTCCGTGGGACCGCTCCAGCCTTCATTCGCCTTCGCTGAAGGGTCCGAGGGACCACTCCAGCCTTCATCCGCCTTCGCTGGATGGTCCGTGGGACCGCTCCAGCCTTCGTCGTCTGCTGGAGGGTCAGTGGGGCCGCTCCAGCCGTCATCAGCTTCGTCTGCCTTCGCTTCAGCCGTCCGTCTCCGCTGGAGGGTCCGAGGGACCGCTCCAGCCTTCATCCGCCTTCGCTGGAGGGTCCGTGGGACCGCTCCAGCCTCCGTCGTCTGCTGGAGGGTCAGTGGGACCGCTCCAGCCTTCATCAGCTTCGTCTGCCTTCGCTGAGGGGAGGGTCCGTGGGACCGCCCCAGCCTTTGTCGTCGCTGGAGGGTCCGTGGGACCGCTCCAGCCTTCATCCGCCTTCGCTGGAGGGTCCGAGGGACCGCTCCAGCCTTCATCAGCTCCGTCTGCCTTCGCTGAGGGAGGGTCCGTGGGACCGCCCCAGCCTTTGTCGTCGCTGGAGGGTCCGTGGGACCGCTCCAGCCTTCATCCGCCTTCGCTGGATGGTCCGTAAGACCGCTCCAGCCTTCGTCGTCTGCTGGAGGGTCAGTGGGACCGCTCCAGCCTTCATCGGCTTCGTCTGTCTGGATCAAACTTTTCACTTGGTGTTAAATGTTTGATTTTTGGGTGGGGGGAACTGTTACGTTTCGGTGTTGTCGGTGTGTTGTTTTTGGCGTGACTGTTATGTGTTTCCTGTTTTACTTTGAAAGTCTGTGTTATCTTAGTGTTTTCAGTTTACGTTTCCCTGTCTCGTCAGTTCTAATTTGCCCCAGCTGTGTTTCCCTCCTGTTGTCCATTTTCCTGATTGCTCCCTCTATGTATTTAAACCCTGTGTTTCAGTGTGTCATGGTCACGATCTCCCCCGTGTTGTAAATAGTTTGGTGTTTTGTTGTAAATAAATAGTCTGTTGTAAATAGCTGTGAATGGGTTTGTTAATATTTTCGTTTGAGACACCTTCGTTTTGGGATTTTGGTGGAGAGCTTTAGTTTTTTTCTCGTGTGTCTTTTTCTTATTTTTATTTTCATACGTTGCACGCCGGTTGCCTAGGCCGGGGTGTAACAGATGCATTCATCGGAGTATGAGTGTGTGTGAATGTTAGCTATAAAGCACTTCAAAAAACGTGCTTGTGTGAATGGGTGAATGCACAGAGCAAGATGAACAGGTTTACTGATATTTACATTGAAATTTAATATTTCATGTGAATATTGGTGATGACAGCTTCAAGACACCTTCTATATGGAGAAACTAATT